>NC_088807.1:19409576-20009576 GCF_011386835.1 Chrysemys picta bellii | reverse complement strand
AGGGAGGCTGCAGCTTCAGACCCAGCGGGCGAGAAAGAGCAGGTGGCCATCCCTGTCCCAGCTGCTGAGTTCCAGGCCGAGTTGCAGAGAGATCCCTCCTTGCGGAAGATAAGGGACCTGGCCGACCTCAATGCGGTACAGACCATGGGACGAGGTGGCCGGAAAAGGTTCCTGTGGGAGAAGGGGTTCCTGTACCGAGAATGGGCTCCCCCAGGGAAAATGGAGTCAGGGGGGATCAGGAGGCAGCTGGTGGTACCCCAGAAGTATCGCCGCCAGCTGCTGTACCGGGCCCATGACATTCCCCTCTCAGGGCACCAGGGAACCTGGCGTACCCAGCAGAGGCTGCTACGGAGCTTTTACTGGCCTGGGGTCTTTGTTACTGTCCGACAGTACTGCGGATCCTGTGACCCCTGTCAGAGCGGGAGGAAGGCCTGGGACAAGGGGAAAACAGCTTTAGGACCCTTGCCCAGTGTTGCGGAGTGTGGGGGAGTTAGGGCCCTGCACCCCTCTTCCCGAGATTCACTGCGACTCTCAACCAGCCAGTAAAGCAGAAGGTTTATTTAAGGACAGGAACACAGTCTCAAGCAGAGCGTGTAGGTACGACCAGACCCCCTCAATTAGGTCCCTCTGGGAGGTTCAGGGAGCTTAGACCCCAGCTTGGGGTTCCCTGCGTTGCACCACCCAGCCCAAACCGAAACTACACTCCCAACTCCTCCCGCTGCCCTCTCCTTTGTTCAGTCTCCCGGGCAGAAGGTGTTAATTCTCCCCACCCCCGTTCCTGGCTCAAGTTACAGCTCAGGTAGCTTCCTTCAAGGGAAGTCCCCCCTCCTCACTGCAATCCCCCTGCAACATTCCCAGGTCAAATCTGCCCTGCTCCCTGCTCAGTCACACCCAGCATAAAGGATCCTTTCCGGAGGGTGGCCAAGGTTAAAAGGGCGGCTCTAAACCAAGAGAGCCCAAAGCACAGACCTCCAGACTGGAGCGCTGGGAGAAGACCACAGCCCAGTTGGAACCCCAGAGGTATGGGGGTGGGAAAAGGGCACAGGCCGGATAAACCTTCCCACATGCGAACTGCGAGTGCCATCAAGCACCCCCGACCTAAGGGGGGGCGTGAAACTGGAGGGGCCTGGTGTAATTCTCACCAAGGAATGGGAGGGATGCAGGGGCATCCATGGGAACGGGGATAGGTTCGAACTTACCCGGGTCACTGGCTAAAGTGACCCTGCTCAGTTCGGTCTCGAAGGGGGGAGAGATGTGACGAACTGGGACTGTTCTTACTGTGGTGTGTGAATGCTGACAGGGGAGTGTGGTAGGATAGTCTGCATTGGGGGATGGGAGTCTGCCCGAAGGAACATACCTGAGCATGTAACATGAGAACCCAGGAAGGGGTTGGAGGCCAGGTGACACCTTGGCCCGGGAAACTGAACAAAGGCCGTGGGAGGGGTCGCTGAAGGCAGAGTGTGGGAAGCGGGCTGGAGAGATGGCTGGGAGGCAGAGATGGCTCTGACCCCCCCAAACTGAGGGGGGCTGGGATGCCCTGGGACCCCAAGCTGGACCTAACTGAGGGGGGCCCTGTTGTCTGTGCCTGCAAGACCTGTCTTGGACTGCATTCCTGTCATCCAAATAAACCTTCTGCTTTACTGGCTGGCTGAGAATCATGGTGAATCGCAGGAAGCCGGGGGTGCAGGGCCCTGAGTCCCCCAATTCTCCGTGACAGGGCCTTATAAACCTCTAGGGATGGAGATTGCACCACCTACCTAGGGAGCCCATTCCAGTGCTTCACCACCCTCCTAGTGACATAGTGTTTCCTAATATCCAAACTGAAACTCCCGCATTGCAACTTGAGACCATTGCTCCTTGTTCTGTCATCTGCCACCACTGAGAACAGCCGAGCTCCATCCTCTTTGGAACCCACCTTCCAGTTGTTGAAGGCTGCTATCAAATCCCCCCTCACTCTTCTCTTCTGCAGCTGGAGGACGGGGCTGGGTGGGTGCTCGGGTCTGGCTCTCACAGTCTGTCTCCTGTGCGCAGATCGCAGCTTATCCAGACCCTCCATCTCTCTGAGCCCCACTGGGGTCATCACCCCAGGGTCAGACGTCACCATCCGGTGTCAGGGGCAGCGCCGGGACGTGAGGTTCTTCCTGCACAAGGCTGGAGACCTGAACCCGCCGCGACACATGGACCCTGTTGGGGACGGGGCCGAGTTCCGTATCCCCACCGTGGGCCGGCAGCACGGAGGGAGCTACAGCTGCAGCTACCGGCACCCATCAGAGCCCTTCGTCTCCTCACAGCCCAGCGACCCCGTGCAGCTGGTGGTAGCAGGTGAGGGGCCCGGCTCCACGTCCCCGCTCCCAGCCGGACCCTCAGAAGGTCAGCACCCAGAAGGGATGCTCAGATCCAGGCTCTGCCCAGAGCCCTAGGACTCGCCTGGACAGGGAGCGGGGACCATGTCACTGGGGGGTTCCCCAGCCAGGGGGGAGCAGCAGCTCCTGGAGGTTCAGGGCCAAGGAAGGGGGGATCCTGCACCTAGGGGGAGCTGCAGAGCAGGGGTCTTTCCAAGGGGATGATCCCCCGCTCTGGGGACTCACAGAGGAGTCAGGGCCCAGGGGCTGCCCAGCCGGCACCGTCCTCAGCCACAAACCCCCCTCCCCGGGACTGACAGTAACGATCGATGCTGAGTCACGGGCAGAGGTGAAACAAGGTTTCCTGGGGCCCTGAGCCAGAGAAAGGGGGACCCTTCCCCACCCCTCCCACCTGCCGTCCCTCTCCTGTCCCGCCTCCTCAGCCTGCAACCCCACCCACGGCCCCACCCCTTTGCCCCTTCCCCGGGAACCCGCCCCTATTCCACCCATGGTCCTGCCCCATTCTGTCCCCCCACTGCAGCCTTGCAACCCATTTGCTACTTTATGGCCCCCCCCACTGCGTCCCCAAGACCGGAGAAGCTCTGTCCCCATGCCTCAGCCCTGGGGCACAGCGGGGAGCGAGAGTCCCCCAGCCCTGAGGCCATCCTGGGGCTGCAGTGGAGGTCCCGTTGCTAAGGCTTTCCCTACCCCCCCCGACATGCTCCTGCGGGGACCAGGGTCGGGGTGCTGGGGCTTCTCCCATCCTGCTCGCCCGGTAGCCAGAGCTGTGGGGCCCCCCACTTGGCCAGGGCCATAGGACCTGTGTCTGATCTACCAGTGGTCGTGGAGGGTGGGGGGCGATCTCTGAGTCAGTGTTTCAGCCCCTCCCCCCACCCTGACAGATGCTGGTTCTATTCCCACAGGGGGAACCGACCCAACCCAGCCTGGAGCGGCGCCGGCTCCCTCCCGCCCGGGCAGCACGGGGTCAGGTACCGGGCTGGGGGGGAATCTATTGAGTCACAGATTATGGGGCAGCTTCCCCCAGTGGTTGCCCAGGGGGAGGGATGGAGGCTGTTCACAGGGGCAGTGACTCTCCCCCACCGCCGCCAACAGATTTGTGAGGGGACCGAAGCCTCCCGCTCAGACACGAACCCACCGCTAACGGGGCAGCCGGAGGCTTCCTCTGGGGGCAGCGGGGCCCATCAGTGGCCATGGGTGTGGGGGCGGTGCGTTGGAGCTCCCCGTGAAGGAGCCAGGAAGAGCCAGCATGGGAGGCGGGATACCGGGCTTGATGGGCCCGTTGGCCTGAGCCAGTGTGGCCATGAGGAAGGGGTTGAAATGACGGCCAGGATGGATCAGACAGCGCCCCCTAGCACCTGACCGATGGGGCAAATGCCCCCTGCTGAGCCCCCTGCCCCCTGCAGTCCAGTGCCCCCTAGCGCTATAAATCCCCCAAATCTTGCTGGCTCTGACCCCACTTGATACCCTGGGGCCCCCAAATCCTCCCCATAGAATTTTCTGCTGCCTGCGCCCTGCGGCGCCCAAGCCCCTTGGGCACCGCCTGGGGTGGGAGGGGCTGGGGGGGAACAGACCAGCGGCTCCCGGCACTCACGGCTCTGCTGTTTCCCAGGCGGATCGGAATCACTGGCACCTCCGGGTCTGACCAGCCCCATCATCGTCGGGGTGAGTGTGGTAGCTGCTATCCTCCTCCTACTCCTTGTGGCCTTCGTCTGCTTCAGAAAAATCCGAGCCAGTAAGTGCCCCCCCAGCGATTGAGGAGTTAAACCTGCCGCTAAGCAGGGCAGGATGGGGTCACGGCTTGGATGGGGGACTGTGCCAGGAAAGCCAAGGACGGGGGGGCGGGGGGTGAAGGCTCAGCAGTAATCCCTGTACACACAGCTGTCACACCCACCCCAGAGGTGGTGGCATCTCAGCCCTGGGCGAGGGGTCCCTGTATAAAGAGCCACCGGTACCGTGCCTCTCAGGTGCCAGGGGAGCCAAGCTGTAGACCAGGTTCGTTATAACAAGTCACTAACGAGGGAGGATTGGGGACAGGAAAAGCCCCCTGAGTTAATCTGCCCCTAGCCCCTGGAGCATGCTCTGGTGTTGCGCTGCCCCCTGCTGGTCCATCGCACCCCAGCAGGGATCCAGGTTCAGCACCAACAGCAGAGGGGACCCCCCAGGCACCCCCATCCCTGCTGCCCTGTGGGGGGTGAGTGGCCGGGTTCTGGTACCAGCGGATACCGATCGGCTCATGGGGGATTTTGGTTTGTGTCCCTCTGCAGGAAAAGGAGCCGCACCGAGACCAAGCAGGTAGGAACCCAGCTCCTCCCCGCTCCGAATCAACCTGCCGGGGTCACAGTGCTCCTGGGTTCTGTCCCCAGTTTGGGGAGGAGAGTGGGGTCTAGTGGTTAGAGCGGGGTGGGGTCTGGTGGTTGGGGAAAGGGGGGTTTAGGGAACTGGGTTCAGTGTGAGGCAGGATGGGATGCTCTCTGGGTGTGTTGAGGAATCTTCCCACGGGTGGGGGGATATGACATTTACAAGGGAATTTTCTCTTTTAGCACCAGCCCTATGGTGGCATTAAAGGCACCGGCTCAGGAAGACCCCACCTGTGAGTAACACACCCAGGGGGGTACCAGGGTGGGCAGGACCCCTGGGGAGGGGAGGGGCTTGTGGGGGCTCCACCCATAGGGGGCGGGGTCTGATTTATAGCTGCTGCTGGGCGGGACTAAGGAGAGGGTCCCAGAGGTAGCCAGTATCAGCTGAGAGTGTTGGACTCCCAGGAGCTCCCTGGGGCCACCCTCCCTTCCCACTCTAGTTCCCCACCCACTCCTGGCTCCCAGCCCCCTGCTCTAACCACTAGTCTAGACCCCCCTCTCCTCCCGAGCCAGGGTGAGGACACAGGCGTTCGGATTCCCAGCCTACCGCCCCCGCTGTAACTCCCCAGACATCTTGTGCTTCAGTTTTTGTCTCTGTAACATGGGGCTAATGACCCTGGCCCATGCTGAAGGGAAGGGGAGTGGCGGGGTGGCTGTGCTGGGCTCTGAGACCCATAGCTGGATGGAGGGGTCAGAGCTGGGTGTGGGGTTCTGCTCTGGGCCGGCCGGGGGTGCAGCTCAGCGGGTGTCTCTGTTCTGCAGACGCCTCCATCGATGAAGGGAAAGAGCCGCAGACCTTGGTAAGTGTCCCCTGTTCCCCTATGGGGCCTGACCCCCAACCCTGACCCACATGTGCCCCACTCACCTTATCTGGCACACTCAGTAGTTTGTGGTGGGGGTCAGGTTGCTGGGAGGGACTTATGGGATCACCAGCTGGGATTGCAGGTGTGTGTGTGTTTGTATGTGTGTGTGTGTATGTACCCTGTGCTCTGTGTGTGTTGGGGTGTGGTGGATTCACACACACCCCAGTGACTCTCTCCCCTCCCAGCCCCAGGAGCCCTACCCCGGCGCCAACGGACTCACCTACGCCGAGCTGGACGGCCGGGCGCTGCAGGCCAAGCGGGGGGGCCTGGCCCCTGCCCCTGAGCCCGCCCAGCCCAGCGTGTACGCCATGATCAACGTGAGCCGGGGGCCCCACAGTGAGAGCCCCCCGTAGCCATGGGGCATCGGCCTCCAGGGGGCAACAGACTCACCCCCCTGCAACGCCAGCCCCGAGAACTCTGCTTCCAGGGAAGATTTAGGGGGGATGCTGCCCTCCCCCCACTGCATCCCCATCCCATCGAGCAGCTGTTCCCCTGCCCTGCCTAGACCCACATGTAGGGGCTGGTATAGGAGGCTCAGCACCGGGAAGGGGACACACCGAAGTGGCTGTTTATGTTATTTTGCTTCCTGTTAATCTTTAGATTTGCAGTAAACACAGAACCACAAACCAGCCCAACCTGGGTACCCCACAGCCCCCCTGTGCCCGTGCCAGGAATGTGTGTAACTCCTGGGGGAGATGGGGTGGGGTGCGGGGCTGGTTATACAGGGACCTATCGCCCAGCGCTGGGATGCGGCCACATCTGTGGTGGGCACTGGTTATACAGTGACCCATCAGCCAGCACTGGAATGCGGCCCCTCTGGGGAAGGGCATCATTTGGGCAGGATGCCAGGGTTCATGGCCTGACTCTGGGCAAAGCTGCAGAAGGGAGAGCCCCACAGCTAATCCCCTCCTTGGGACTTCCCCGCAAGGGTCCCTGGGGCAACATAGGAATTATCACTTGCTGGGAGCAGTGCAGGGGCTAGGACACAGAGTGGGGCAATTCTGAATCCCCCCTGCAGGGGGTGGGGGACTATTTTCCATTGAACAAGGCTTTGTTGCCGTTCAGTGGTGTGTGGAGTAAGAGTCCCCTCAACTCCCCCATCCTGGCCTCTGCACGAGATGCTCCCCACCCCAAGATCCTGGCCCTTGCAGCCTCCAGACCCACAGATTGGCCTGGAGAGACGCGACTGATCCATGTCTGCCTGTTCCTGGGCGCTCAGACACCGGCCGTCTCCCTGTTGCCTCAGTTTCCCTTAACTCCTGCTTAAAAAGCCCCCCTGAGCCTGCTAGTCCCTGCCTGTGACACTCTGTACCTCAGGGGTAAACACCTTGCACCCCCATGTTCATCCTCATAATATGATTGTGTGGGATCCAATGCAAAGTGTCATCTCAGGTGTCTTCAGAAGGCTCATCATGCACCGAGCATTGTTGTTACAGTGATGTTATAGGTTGTAATTTCATGTATATAGTTATGAGGCTGCAAATGTGTCCTCCTGGTTTAAAACAAGCCCAGGCAAAACTCTCCAAGAACAGAGGGACAATTCACACCTCATCAGGGCATGTGTGATGAAGTGGGGGGTTTTCTTGTATGGGACAAACCCATAGAACTGGAAAGGACCCTGAAAAGTCATTGAGTTCAGCCTGCTGCCTTCACTAGCAGGACCAAGTACTGATTTTTGCCCCAGACCCCTAAGTGGCCCTCTCAAGGATTGAGCTCACAACCCTGGGTTTAAGAGGCCAATGCTCAAACCACTGAGCTATTCCTCCCCCCAACCTCACCTCACAGGACCAAAGGACACTGGCCTAGGCAGCAACAAAGGATCTGTTGGCCTCTCGAGTGAGTCACCCCTGTTCCTTTGGTCAGTTTGGGACTGCGATGAGGTAATGCTCATGTCATAACTATAAAGGGAAGGGTAACAGCCCTCCTATGTACAATACTATAAAATCCCTCCTGGCCAGAGACTCCAAAATCCTTTTCCCTGTAAAGGGTTAAGAAGCTCAGGTAACCTGGCTGGCATCTGACCCAAAGGACCAATAAGGGGACAAGATACTTTCAAATCTTGGTGGGGGGAAGGCTTTTGTTTGTGCTCTTTGTTTTGGTGGTTGTTCGCTCTTGGGACTAAGAGGGACCAGACATCAGTCCAGGTTCTCCAAATCTTTCTGAACAAGTCTCTCATATTTAAAACTTGTAAGCAAACAGCCAGGCAAGGCGTGTTAGTTTTATCTTTGTTTTCTCAACTTGTAAATGTACTTTTTGCTAGAGTGTTTATCTTTGTTTGCTATACTTTGAACCTAAGGCTAGAGGGGAGTCCTCTGAGCTCTTTAAGTTTGATTACCCTGTAAAGTTATTTTCCATCCTGATTTTACAGAGATGATTTTTACCTTTTTCTTTAATTAAAAGCCTTCTTTTTAAGAACCTGATTGATTTTTCCTTGTTTTTAGATCCAAGGGGGTTGGATCTTGATCCACCAGGAGTTGGTGGGAGAAAGGAGTGGGGATGGTTAATTTCTCCTTGTTTTAAGATCCAAGGGGTTTGGATTTTGATCCACCAGGAGTTGGTGGGAGGAAGGAGGGGGGATGGTTAATTTCTCCTTGTTTTAAGATCCAAGGGGTTTGGATCTGTATTCACCAGGGAATTGGTGAAAAGTCTCTCAAGGCTACCCAGGGAAGGGAATTAGCACTTTGGGCGTGGTAGCAGCGGACCAGATCTAAGCTGGTAGTTAAGCTTAGAAGTTTATGCAGGCCCCCACATTTGTACCCTAAAGTTCAGAGTGGGGAAGCAGCCTTGACAGCTCACCTGACTCTGAAGTGGGGCGCGAAGCCAAGAGGGAAGAAAGGACATGATAAAAGGGAGAGATGTTTGCCATGCTCTTCCTCTCTCTTCCACCTCCATCTACAGACACCACTACCCAGCGACTGAAGTGCTGATCAAAGGGGAGAGCCTGGGGAAGGGCAACCAGCCATCCTGTGGTGAGAAGCCCAATTTTAAGTTTGTATGGGCACTGAAAGTGTTAAGATCAGCTAGAATGTGTTTTGCTTTTATTTCGTTTGACCAAATCCAACTTGTTATGCATTGATTTATAATCACTTAAAATCTATCTTTTGTAGTTAATAAATGTGTTAGTTTATGCTACCTGAAACAGTACATTTGGTTTGAAGCATGTCAGAGACTCCCCTTGGAATAACAAGCCTAGTACATAGCAATTTCTTTGTTAAATTGACAAATTCATATAAGCTCGCAGTGTCCAGCGGGCATAACTGGAAACTGCAAGGCGGAGGTTCCTAGGGTTGTGTCTGGGACCGGAGACATTGGCTAGTGTCATTTGGTTGCACAATCCAAGCAGCGGCTGGCCAAAAGTGCTCACTCCTGGAGCTGGGAGCAGCTCACATGCCAGAGGCTGTGCGTAAACACCCCGGGATTGGGGGTTCTCACAGCGGAGCAGGGTAAGGCTGGCTCCCAGAGTCAAGGATTGGGGTGACCTAGCAGATCACCGGTCCAGATAACACCAGGAGAATGTCACACACCCCCGGCTCTGGGAGGGGAGTGGGGTATCTCCTTGTTCCAGGGCTGGGAAATGGCTGGCTCAGGGGGGTGGGCAATGGGATAAAGGGTCTCTCCCTTCTGGGTGGTGCTGGCTCCAGTCCAGCCCCAAGACAGGGGCCCAGAAGACTCATCTATCCTTGCACCGGGGGTGGGGGGTCCCATATCCCTTTGCCCCTCCCGACCCATGTCCCTCCAGTGTTTTCCCCAGGAATTGAAATTAGGAGGGCTGTTCGAAATTATGGAGGGGGGTCAGGACCGCTGAGGGATGAGGCTGTGAGGTTGAAGGGGGGCTGTATGGCACCATAGTAAAAACTGAAAAATGTTTCATGACCATTTTATTAGATTTAACACATTTTAAAATCATCACACAAATTAAAGTTGGCTACTCAAGCCTTCCATGGAGCACTACGTCTACATCCTTCTTGGTTTCTTGTTATAATTTTGCACAACTCTGTTAATGAACTTCTTCACTGCAGTGTGATCATCTTCGGTGGCTTCTTGTGTCCAGTACTTCCATTCCGTCAATTGATATGCTCATTAGTTCATTCACATGATCAGACAGAAGGTGACTTCTCTCAGAACACAAAATCCTATTCAATGAGGAAAAAGAACGCTCAACTGTAGCTGTTGTAACTGGGAGTAGCAAGAGATGAATTCCTACTTCTTTCATTCCAGGAAACGCAGCACAAAGATCGGGTCAAGCCACTAGTGATGATAAAAAAGAAGTTGAAGTCATATCTTCATTCGTCGTATGATATTCCGCTCTGTTCAAATTCTCTGTTCTCTCCTGATCACATGACAGCCCCCTTGCTGGTAGTTGTCTCACTCCACTTAATACCTGTGAAGTGGCTTTCCCCCTCCGGCTCTCTCCTGGAATGCTGGTGGGATGAATGGGCTTCTTGAACAGCTGGAAGATCAGAAGAGCTCCCAGATAGACAAGGTGTCTGGGACTCTAATTAGGCAGTGATCACACACCCACTGCATAGACGCTGCATGGACACTGTCCGAGGTGGAGTGTGACCAACCAGATGCGGCCAACTCATCTCTAGTCACAGGCCATGAGGAGCAGGTCAGTAAAAGGGGAAGGGGCCATGTGCTTGGCAGTGCACTCACAAGCTTGTACCTCCCGTGAAGGCCCTTCGCCCGGACTGCCTAGCCAGTGGTTTGCCACGTTGCCTTCCATTCTGCCTCGGGAAGACTTACCTTCATCGCACCATCCATCACTGTGCTGTGGGACACTTCCTTTGAAGGATCCTGACATCTCCAGTGCTGTGCCTGTCCTGGGAGTGTGAGTATGCGACTGTGAGTGTGACGTGTCCCCCCCCCTTCTTTTGAGCTTAGCTATCAGTATAATAAGCGTGCTGCTTTCTGCCAAACTCTGGTGGGTCATTAGTCCTCCCTAAGCTTACTAGCTCGCCCAATTTTGGGTAACATTATGGATTAAACTTTTCTCTGAGCAAAGCTTGTACTTCATCATGTCTTCCAGAGAAGTTTCAAATGCACAAGCAGATATCTGTTTGGGGTCCAATTGACAAGCATGTAACTCTAAGATCTGGGTTGTCACAGATGCAGCCGATGTGTCTTCTATAACGTGAACATCTAGAAATGCATCTACTGGCCTACCACTGACATCAAGATGACATACACAATGACTTAATACTTGACCCCCCATGTGCATCGGTGCATTCATCAGCCATGTATACAAATGTTTTGAATGTGGTGAGAGAGTTCTTCACTTTTTCAACTGTTGAGACTTTCACTGTTGCACCACATGTTGCACCCTAACCAGTCACTGAGTTTCTTGCAGAAAGATAGTGAGCATTTGCCAGTCCACCAGTGTTCAACTTCAGGATGAACAAGTGACAGTGCACTTAACATTGGCTCCAGTTTGTAGTGTGTGGTATCTCTTGCTTAAATAGAAAGTATGATGCCACAGCCATGTTTGTTCACATGAACTGTGTTGTGTCTCCAGCATTCTTGACAGCCTCATTAAGTACTTCTAAAATTGGCTTTGAAAGCTTTCTGCATGTTGATGCAGTCTAGAGCCCTGGTGTTTTGCTGCCTTTTCATGTAGTTTGTCAGCACTGGCTTTGCTGATCGGTTTGACAAACCAACCTCCTCCACTTTTACCAGTTATAGCATTGGGAAGCTTTCCGTCTTCGTAAGCTTTTTTGCAAGAGGTGCACCAATAGCCATCTTTTATAACTTCAATAAATGGGAACACGTTGACCGACAATCATTGGGAACTGCCTTTAGGTTTTGGAGACACTGTTTCTTCAGTCGGTAGCTGTATTTGTGCTTTGGGCTGGTTGGATGTAGATACACCACTTGAACCTTCAGATGACACGTTGATATATTCTTGGTTCTTGGTGCGTTCTTCACCTTGGTTGGTTTTTGAGGCCTTTGAATGGAAAAATTGTTGCATTGCTTTTTGTCTTTTCATTTTCACTTTGATCTGCAACATATAAAAGAGATATGAATAAATTAAATGTTATTTTAGGATAATGCAAATTTAACATAAGGATAATACAAATTACACCATGTGACGAAGTGGGGGTTTTTCTTGTTTTCTGTGGAGTTTCAATGGTTTGCATGCGGAGGGGGTGGGACTCAGTTTCCCCGGGTGTAACTGGTTTAACGAGATGAGGGGAGAGGGAGTGTGTTTTGCAGAGGACCGGAGAGAGGACTTGGGGATCCAGCCGATGGTCGGGAGGATGGATACCCCAGCGACTGGTGACCTGGCGACTTGGTGACCCAGAGGCCCCGCTGAGGAGACACAGCCGGTTCTGGCCAGTGGGAGGACAATGGGCTGCAGAGTGAGGACCCAGTGACCTAACCAGCTGGTTCCAGCCAGAGAACAGAAGCGAGGAGAGGAGGCCCTGGTTTACAACCCTGTTTACCTGGAGAGAAGACAATGGACAGAGGCGGAGCCTGGGGCCAGTGATCTCAGATGCCCAGCTGGGAGCAGGGGGGCTCTGGGCTGGAGAGGGGGAGCAGGCAGAGCCCACCTGGATGCAGAGAGACTGGGATGTGCTGAGCTGAGAGAGGCCAGGCCTGAGGCCCTAAGAGTTTCCTGTGCTGTGTTCAACTCTCAATAAATCCTCCTGTTTTATGCTGGCTGAGAGTCACTCTGGTCTAGAGAACAGGGTTGCATCAACCCCTTCAGGGGTGGAGGCCCCGGGGGTCCAGAGCGAGTGGACTCCCTGAGGGGGCCCACGGCAAAAACAGACGTGCTATGGCTCAGAGAGGTGCAGCTCCCGGAGGTGGAGGGACCTGACCCCGAGAGAGAGTGGACCCCTGAGAAGGGCTGTCGCACTGAAAGGGGCACTCCCCCCCGGACCACACGGGGCCAAGAGTGGGCACGATCTGTGAGTCTGTGACACACCAAAATAGATAACAGTTCTAGATTTCTAAAACAAATATAATTTTTTTTAAATTAAATTGACTTTTGAAAAGTAATCCATCATGGGATAAAAGGGAAAATCTTCTCATGGATCAGTAACTGGTTAAAAGATGGGAAACAAAGGGTAGGAATAAATTATCAGTTTTCAGAATGGAGAGAGATAAATAGTGGTATCCCTGAGGGGTCGGTACTGGGACCATTACTGTTCAACATATTCATAAATGATCAGGAAAAAGGGGTAAATGGTGAGTTGGCAAAATTTGCAGAGATACAAAACAATTCAAGATAGTTAAATTCCTTGCAGGCTGCGAAGAGTTACAAAGGGATCTCACCAAACTGGGTGACTGGGCAACAAAATGGCAGATGAAATTCAATGTTGATAAATGCAAAGTAATGCACATTGGAAAACAATCTCAATAATGCATACAAAATGATGGGGTCTAAATTAGCTGTTACCACTCAAGAAAGATGTTGGAGTCATTGTAGATGGTTCTCTGAAAACATCCACTCAATGTGCAGTGGCAGTCAAAAAGCGAACAGAATGTTAAGGAGCATTAGGAAAGGGATAGATAACAAGACATAAAATATCATAGAGCCACTATATAAATCCATGGTACACCACATCTTGAATACTGTGTGCAGATCTGGTCACCCCATCGCAAAAAAGATAGATTGGAATTGGAAAAGGTACAGAGGTGGGCAACTCAAATGATTAGGGGTATAGAACAGGAGGAGAGATTAAAATGATTGGGATGACTAAGCGGGGATATGATGGAGGTCTATAAAATCTTGACTGGTGTGAAAAAAGTGAATAAGGAAATGTTATTTACTCCTTCACGGAACACAAGAACTAGTGGTCACCCAATGAAATGAATAGGTAGAAGGTTTTATAAAAAACGAAAGGAAGTACTTCTTCACACAACACAAAGTCAACCCGTGGAACTCTTTGCCAGAGGATGTTGTGAAGGCCAAAACTATAACAGGATTTAAAAAAGAACTAGATAAATTCATGGAGGTTAGGTCCATCAGTGGCTATTAGGCAGGATGGGGAGGGATGCAACACCATGCTCTGAGTGTCCCTAGTCTGTTTGCCGGAAGCTGGGAATGGGCACCAGGGGATGGATCACTTGATGATTACTTGTTCTGTTCATTCCCTCTGGGGCACCTGGCACAGACACTGTCAGAAGACAGGATACTGGGTTAGATGGACCTTTGATATGACCCAGTGTGGCTGTTCCCATGTAAAAATTAATTATAATAATAAAAATATTTAATACAGAAACTCCCCAACATAATGACCTCTAAAGATAGCAACAATGTGAGAAAACAACCTTGGAAAATAATGCCTTTTAAAAATCTTGGCCTACTGAAAACTTATATTTATATAAGTTATAAACTTTATATAGTCCAACAAACAAATGTTCATTTAACCTTCCCCTCCATTTTCCCTCCCATTTTCCCACACTCCGGTGTTGTCCTTGGTCAGTGGAGACTCAGAGTTCAGAGGTACTTTCCCGTGAGTTCACATCCCAGGTGGGGGCTGTCACGGACTCACAGATTGTGCCCACTCTTGGTCCCATGCAGTACATGGCAGGGGTGCCCCTTTCAGTAAGACAGCCCTTTTCCCGGGAGTCCACTCTCTCTCTCGGGTTCAGGCCCCTCCACCTCCTGCAGCCGCACCTCTCTGAGCCTTAGCACACCTGTTTCTCGCCGTGGGCCCCCTCAGGGAGTCCATTCACTCTGGAGCCCCAGGGCCTCCACCCCCTGAAGGGGTTGATGCAACCCTGTTCTCTAGACCGGAGTGACTCTCAGCCAGTGTAAAACAGGAGGGTTTATTGAGCATCTGAACCCAGCAGAGGAAACTCTCTGAGCCCTCAGGCCTGGCCTCCCTCACCACAGCACATCTAGCTGATGCTTTATCATTGGGCGGAGCCCTGAACTTCCCCGGGTCACTGGCTAAGTAACCCTGCTCAGTTCAAAATCAAAGTTTGGAGATATGTGATGAAGTGGAGAGTTTTCTTGTTTTTTTCAATAGTTTGCATGCAGTGGGGGTGAGACTCAGTTTCCCTGTGTGTTACTGGTTTAACGAGGTGAGGGGAGAGGGAGTTTGTTGTTACAGAGGACCAGCGAGGGAACTTGGACCCCAGCCAATAGCCTGGAAAATGGAGACCCCAGCAATTGGTGACATGGTGACGGGGAGGCCAAACTCGGGAGTCATAGCCGGTTCTGGCCAATGGGAGGACAATGGGTGGCGGAGAGAGGACCCCGGTGACCTGACCAGCCAGTTCCAGCCAGACGGGGCCAGAGGACAGAAGAGGGGAGAGGAGGCCCAGGTGACCCTGTTTACCTGGAGAGAAGACAAGGGACAGAGGCAGGACTTGGGGAATGTGATATCAGTTGCCCAGATGTGAAGCACGGGGGCTCGGGACTGGAGAGAGGACCAGGTGTGACCTTGCCTAGCAGCCTGGACGCCGGACAATGGCCTGAATATGGTAGAACTTAGCAACCAGTGATCGGAGGACCAGCCCATCTTGGGAGTTGGCCAGTTCTGGCCAGTGGGAGGACAAAGGATGGAAGAGAGAAGCCCCCGGTGATCTGTTTGCCTGGAAGGAAAACAAAGGGCGCAGCAGGAGGGTTGGGGAAGGTGATATGGGGGGTCAGCTGGAAGGGAGTCGCTTCTGGACTGGGGACAAAGAGGGGTCTGGCCCCACCTGGACTTGGACAGACCCAGCTTCAAGGTGCTGAGACTGCCCAGACCCGAGCCCCTGAGAACTTCCTGGGCTGAGTTTGGTCATACAATAAACCCTCCTGTTTTACGCTGGCTGAGAGTCCCTGCAGGCTGGAGATTGGCGGCATCACTCCCTCTGGTGGTAGTGGCCCCATGGGGCCAGAGCAAGGGATCCCCCTGAGGGGGATCCCAGAGGGAGCCAGGTGGGCTGGAGACTCAGAGGTGCAGTTCCAGGAGATGGTGGGACCCCGGGCTTAGCCCCCAAGAGAGACAGGACCCCTGTCAGACTGAAGGGAGTTCTTCCTGGGGACTCTATGGAGCCGAGAGAGCATGGGGGGCCTGTGAGTCCGTGACACACTTTCATGCATGAACAGTGAGATGGTAAAATTTGCAGATAATACAAAACTACTCTAGATAGTTCAGTTCCAGGTAGACTGCAAAGAGCTACAAAGGGATCTCACCAAACTGGGTGACTGGGCAACACAATAGCAGATGAAATTCAGTGTTGACTAATGCAAAACAATGCACATTGGAAAACATCATCCCAACCAGACCTATAAAATGATGGGGTCTCAATTGGCTGTTACTATGCAAGAAAGAGATCTTGGAGCCATTGTGGAGAGTTCTCTGAAAACATCCACTCTGTGCAGTGGCAGCCTAAAAAGCGAACAGAACGTTGGGAATCATTAAGAAAGGATTGGATAATAAGACAAAATATCATATCGCCTCTGTATAAACCCATGGTACACCCACATCTTGAATACTGCGTTCATATGTGTTCGCCCCATCTCAAAAAAGACATATTGGAATTGGAAAAGGTTCAGAAAAAGGCAAAAAAATTATTAGGGGTATGGAACGGCTGCCATATGAGGAGAGATTAATAAGACTGGGACTTTTCAGTTTGGAAATGAAAAAACTAAGGGGGGATATGATGGAGATCTATAAAATCATGACTGGTGTGGAGAAAGTAAAGAAGGCAGTGTTGTTTACTCCTTCTCATAACACAAGAACCAATGAAATTAATAGCCAGCAGGTTTAAAACAAACAACAGGAAGTGTTTCTTCACCCAACGCACAGTCAGCCTGTGGAACTCCTTGCCAGAGGATGTTGTGAAAGCCAAGATTATAACAGGATTCAAAAAAGAACTAGATAAATTAATGGAGAATAGGTCCATCAATGGCTATTAGCCAGGATGGGCAGGGATGGTGTCCCCAGCCTCTGTTTGTTGGGAGGACAACAGGGGATGGATCACTCGCTGATTACGTGTTCTGTTCATTCTCTCTGGGGCACTTGGCATTGGCCACTGTCAGAAGACAGGATACTGGGCTAGATGGACCTTTGGTCTGACCCAGGCTGACCATTCTTATGTGTTAGGTGTGGTCAGAACTACAATATCAAAGAGGGCAGACCCAAGGGAAACCCCAGCAGGAACCATCCCGCTAGCGATGCTTGTCTATTGAGAGGTCCATCGGAGCCGAGAACACCGGTGGGGATGTGAAGATGGCCACGGCTGTAATTCTTGCACAGGTTTTTGTAGGATTTCTCTCTGCAGGAGTAACTGGAACTTTGCTTAGCACTGGGGCCAGCCCTGATGGCCAGGGGAGAGCGCCCCCTAGTGACCTCTGCCCCCACTCACTCCAGCACAGCGCCCCCTAGTAGTGCACTGGGGTATCAGGGCCAGCACTGACTGCCTGGGGAAAGCACCCCTCTACTGAGCCCCTCCTCCTGCTGCCTGCAGCATAGCACCCCCTAGTGCAGCAGTGGGGTAGTGGGGCCTGACCTGGACTCACAGGCCATGCCCACTCTTGGCCCCGTACAGTCCCTGGGGGGAACCCCCTTCAGTGAGACAGCCCTTCTCGGGGGTCCACTCTCTCTCGTAGGTGAAGTCCCTCCGCTTCCTGCAGCCACACCTCTCTGAGCCTTAGCACACCTGTCTCTGCCGTGAGCCACCTCAGGGAGTCCACTTGCTCTGGACCCCCAGGGCCTCCACTCTCAGAGGGAATAATGCAACCGTGTTCTCTAGACCGGAGTGACTCTCAGCCAGTGTAAAACAGGAGGGTTTATTGACCTTCTGAACCCAGCATAGGAAACTCTCCGGGCCCTCAGCCCAGCACATCCAAGTCTCCCCTGCATTCAGGTGGGCTCTGCCTGCTCCCTCTCTCCAGTCCTGAGCTCTCCGTGCTTCCCAGCTGGGCATCTGATATCACTGGCCCCAAACCACACCTCTGTCCATTGTCATCTCTCCAGGTAAACAGGGTAACCTGGGCCTCCTCTCTTCACAGCTGGCCTCTGTCCCCCTCTGGCTGGAACCAGCTGGTCAGGTCACCGGGGTCCTCTCTCTGCCACCCATTGTCCTCCCACTGGCCAGAACCATCTGTGACTCCTGAGCTGGGCTTCCAGGTCACCAGGTCACCAGTCGCTGGGGTATCCGTCCTCCAGGCCATCGGCTGGGGTCCCAAGTTCCCTCGCTGGTCCTCTGTACCAACAAACTCCTTCTCCCATCACCTCATTAAACCAGTAACACCCAGGGAAACTGAGTCCCATCCCCTCTGCATGCAAACCATTGGAAAAACAAGGAAAGATGAAGAAAACACCCCACTTCATCACACATGGCCGCGGGGCAGGATCAAGGGATGGGCGTTGGGGGGACACAGGCTTGGGTTCAGTCTAGAGTCAGAGAAGCTGTGGGGCTCATTTCCGTGCAGCCATCGACCCACCACACCAGTACAGGAGGAATCTTGTCCCCACCAGCAGGCTCAGGCGTCGGCCATCTTAGCCAGGGAGCAGCATGGCCGCCCTGTGAGGGCTGCAGGGGGAGAGGGCAGGGCCATGTTAACTGAGGGCAGCCAGGGGCTTCCTTCCCTTGGGGAGCAATGGGAGATGGCGGCTTTGGCTAGTGGGGGGCCATAAGCATAGTCGCCACCTTCCCCGCTTTCCCATGGGTACTCGACCCCCCGCCTGCCCCCGGCCCTGCCCCCACTCCATCCCTTCCATGAGGCCCTGCCCCTGCCCCGCCTCTTCCAACCCCCTCCCCAAAATCCCCACACCAGCTCTGCCTACTCCCCTGAGCGCACCACGTTCCCGCTCTTCCCCGTCCCTCCCAGACTGTGCTAATGCCGCCAAACAGCTGTTTGGCAGCGGCCGGGCGGGAAACGATGGGAGGTAGGCGGAGGAGCGGGGACATGGCACGCTCAGCGCGGGGGGAGAAAGGGGGGTGAGAGGAGTTTGGCTGTTGGTGGGTGCAGAGCACCCACTAATTTTTCCCTGTGGGTGCTCCAGCCCCAGAGCACCCAAGGGGCCAGGGGCTGTGGCAGAACAGGAGGGGTATAGGGGTACAGGATGGGGCAAAAAGGGGAGGTCTGGGGGATGTGAGGCGATAGGGAATAAGGGCAGAAATAGGGGAGGGGACATGGGACATGAGGGGATACGACAGGGGATGAAGGGACACAGGATGGGGGGCAGAACTGGGGGGATGGGGACCTGAATGAGGGGAGGGAGTCATGAGGACACTGGGGAGGGGATTCAATCCAGGGGTCAGAATGGGGGGCTGAGGGGCCCAATGTGTCAACATTGGGGGTGAAGGGCAAACAAACTGAGGAGCCAGAGCTGGAGCATCTGATGGGGGGGCCAATTTCTCTTGAGCTCTGTCCTCATGTTCTTGTCCCCTCCCCTTTCTGGGGGGCTGGTCAGCTCCCCCCTGCATGTCTTTTTCACAGCATCCTGAGGTGAGCTCTACACAGGGCCCTGAGCTGCGCAGACCTGCTGCCCTGGGGATGGGCTGGGTAGGGGACACGGGGCTTTTCACATCTAGGGGGCTGGCTCTAATCTGTGTCCTTTTCTCTAACCACTAGACCCCACCCCCTGGGATCCAACCAGAGCCAGGGAAACAACCCAGGAGTCCTGGCTCCCAGCCCCTCCCCCGCAATCACTAGATCCCACTCCCCTCCCAGAACTAGGGTATATAACAGGGTAGGTGCCGGGCATCAGGTTTACACAGAGTTTCACTGGCAGTAGCAGAAACAGGAAGATTGCGCCGGCTCTGGGCAGACTTCCCCTTTCGTGGATTTAACGGCTGTTGCTTTAACAACTCAGGATCTACATTTTCCAGTCTCTCGCCCCTAACGGGAGCCAGAAACCACCACTCTCCAAGCCCACCGTCCTATCTCTGTGCCACATCACTCAGATAAGAACCGTGTCTACAGTGACACTACCTGGGAAGGAGGTTGGCCAGGTGCCTCCACCCTCATGCTCCAGGGCAGGTACTGGGCCCAGCCGGGTCAGGAAGGAATCTCTGCCCCACTCCATGGGAGAGGGCCGCTCCGTGGGGGACACTTTGTGTGGGTGGGGGGGCCTCCTCTGAGCTGCTGCTCCAGGGAGGCTAGATAGGCCTGTTGGAAAAGGTCAGGACAGCCTGGACACCTCTTGATGCCTGAGATTCCCCCGTTCCCAGCTGATCCCTGGACTGGGCAGCTCCCATGTGGGGCTGGGAGTGATGGGGGGCGGGGGTGGGGGGACCAGGCAGCTGCAGGAAGGGATGTGGTTTGCTGGGTGTTGCAGGGAGCTGGCTTTGCTCTGACCACAGTAGATTTGGGCTGGAGATTGCAGAGAAACCACCTGATGGGGAGGAAAGGGGCCAAACACATCATGGGCTTCCTGGGGCTGCAGCCCCCGGTGCAGTTCCTCATTCCGCTCACACTCGGGCCTCAGGGCTTGGGGGAGCTCGGCACCGGGGTGTTGGTGGCAGAGCTGAGGGGTCCCCCACTGCCCCGTCATGGCGTCTGCTCTCACCATCCTCTTCCTCAGTGAGTATCTGAGAGAGCCATGGCATGTGAATATAGGGGTGGATCTGAGACCAGGGTTTGTGACCATGGGGGCAGTATCTGATACCAGGGTGTAGGATCCAGTTGCTCTGGGATCTGGTCCCTAATGACCTGTCTCCTTTCCAGGCTGCTGGCTGGCTTTGCGGAGCGGGATGTTGGAACGTGAGTATCTGTGGGGAATGGGGCAGCTGGGGGAATTTCCACATTAAGGATAAGGGACATAGGTGGAGGTTGAGGGGTGCAGATCCCCCAAAGGGATGATCCTGTCAGACCTGTGCTTCCTCCCACACCCAGAGGCGGGGACTGAGACCTCCCCCCACTCATTACAGGGATGGGCACCACACAGGGTGAATTCACCTGCACTCAAAGCTCTGCCCCCCAGGAAATACAGAGTGAGGCACCAGCCACCCCACAGCGCCCCCGAACTGTGCCTGGGGAGCTGGCAGTAATCCCGGGGCCTGTCCTGGAAGCCGCTTTCTCAAAAGACTCAGATTTTTCCCACAAACCTCTCCAGGGTAGATCCCAATACACCCCCAACTGAAGTGGGGGCAGGGCTGGGTTCTGATCTCAGCCTTCTGGGGTCAATCCGGAGACACCCCTGAGTGCAATAGGGGCAGGGCTGAATTGATGCTGGAGAACTGAAGGAATCTGAGATTGGAAAATCTCCTTTCCCCCTGCTGTGTCTCACCCCGGCTGTGAGCCGCGGGGCCGGGCCTGCACCCCAGGGACGGACGGAGGGTAAAACGCTAGAGCGACACATGGGCAGAGGATTGAATCAGATGGACGCGGTTTGTGTCACCCCCACTTACTGCCTGTTTGTTTGTGCATCCAGAGGGGTCCCTCCCAAAACCCTCCATCTCCGTCAGCCCCGGTGGGGTGATCCCTGTGGGGGGAAACGTCACCATCCGGTGTCGGCATCAGCGCCTGGGCATGAGGTTCCTCCTCTACAAGGCTGGAGTTAAGAACTATCTGAATTACACAGACCCTGCTGGCTCTGAGGCTCAATTTCCAATCACCAGCGCCAGACGGGAACACGGTGGCAACTACACCTGTCGCTATAGCAACATAACAGGACCAGTTACCTACTCGAAGCCCAGCGACCCTGTGCAGATCATTGTAGCAGGTGAGGGGCCCAGCCCGGAATCTCGGCTCCCAGCCCCACACCCAGCCAGGGCCCAGGGGGTCTCCGTGAGCCCTGGTGCCCAGCAGATGGGACGTCCAGCCCAACCACTGAAGGTCGGGTGGAGGGGGGATATCTTGGCCCTGTGGTGCCTTGGTGCTCTCGATCCTAGGGGAGAACTCAGACTGTCTCTGCCCCGTTGCTGATGCTCCATGCCAGGACAGTGCGCAGTGGCTGTGCTGGGGTCTGTCTCACGCCCCATGTCACTCGCACTGCAGAGCTCAGCTCCCCCAAACCCTCCATCTCCCGGAGCCCCAGCGGGCAGGTCGCCCTGGGGGAGCCGCGACCGTCTGGTGTCGGGGTCAGTGCCGGGGTCTGGAGTTTGTTCTGTACAAGGCTGGGGACAGGAACGCAGCAGCGCTGGGCAGGGACTCGGCTGGGGTCAAATTTCCCATCCCCAAAGTGAGCCGGGCAGATGGAGGCAGCAACACCTGCTATTATCCCTCCAACTCGGATCTGGACACCTGGTCGGAACCCAGCGACCCCATGGAGCTGGTGGTAGCAGGTGAGGGGCCCGGCTCAGCCTCCCCGCTCCCAGCCCCATACCCAGCCAGACCCTTGGCCCAGCAGAGTGGACACCCATCCAGGGAGGAGGGACGGAGTCAGTGGGGGGTTCCCCAGCCAGGGGGGAGAAGCAGCCATTGGAGATTTGGGGCAGAGGAAGGGGGGATCCCTGTCCTCAGGGGGAGCTGCAGAGTAGCGGGGCTTTTCCCAGGCAACACATCAGTTACAGGGTGTGACGAAGTGGGACTGTTCTTCATGTTTCCTCTGAATACTGTGTGGGTGCCTCAGTTTCCCCTATGCATTTCTTAATACCAAATATTGCTGGCTCTGACCCCACTTGATTCCTCAGGGCCCCCAACATCCTCCCCATAGAATTTTGTGCTGCCCTTGGGCGCCACCTGGGGTGGGAGGGGCTGGGGAGAGAACAGACCAGCCGCTCCCGGCTCTCAGGCTTCTGCTGTATCCCAGGCGGATCGGAATCGCCGGCACCTCCGGGTCAGACCAGCCCCATCATCGCCGGGGTTAGCGCAGCAGCCGCCGTCCTCCTCCTCCTCCTCGTGGCCTTCGTCTGCTTCAGAAAAACCCGAGCCAGTGAGTGCCCCGCCCAGCAAGGGAAGGGTTAAACCTGCCGCTAAGCCGGGCGGGATGGGGTCACGGCTGGGATGGGGGACTGTGCCGGGAAAGTCAAGGAGTGGGGTGGAGGCTCAGCAGAGGACACTGTTGCATGTGTAATCCCTGTACACACGCACCTGTCCCACCCCAGAGGTGGCTGCGTCTCAGTGCCGGGCCACGGGTCCCTGTATAAAGAGCTTCTCAGGTACCTCGGGTGACAGAGGAGCCGACTGGCCTGGATCAGGTTCGTTTTAACAAGTCGCTAACGAGGGAGGATTGGGGACAGGAAAAGCCCCCGAGTTAATCTGCCCCTCCCCCGGTGCATGCTCTGGTGTTGTGCTGCCCCCTGCTGGTCCAGCCCAGCCCAGCCGGGATCAAGCCTCAGCACCAGCAGCAGAGGGGAGACCCCCAGATCCCCCATCCCTGCTGCCCTGTGGGGGTGAGTGGCTGGGCGCTGGGACCGGGGGATCCCGATCGGCTCATGGGGGATTCTGGTTTGTGTCCCTCTGCAGGAAAAGGAGCCGCACCGAGACCGAGCAGGTAGGAACCCGGCTCCTCCCCCTCCCGAACGACCTGCCGGGGTCACAGAGCTCCTGGGTTCTGTCCCACCTCGGGGAGGGGAGTTTCGGTCTAGTGGTTAGAACAGGGTGGCTGGAAGCCGGGACTCCTGGCTTCTCTCCCTGGTCTGGGAGGAGAGTGGGGTCTAGTGGTTGGGGCAAGGTTGAATTAGGGAACAGGGTTCAGTGTGAGGCAGGATGGGGGGCTCTCTGGCTGTGTTGGGGAATGTCCCTACGGGTGGGGGGATATGAGATTTATAAAGGGATTTTCTCTCTTTTAATGCCAGCCCTTTGGGGGTGTTGAAGGCCCCGGCTCAGCAAGACAACATCTGTGAGTAAAACACCCAAGGGGGTACCAGAGTGGGGCAGGACCCCTGGGGAAGGGAGGGGCTTTTGGGGGCTCCCCTCCCCCTCTAGTCCATGGTCTCCCTCTGTCTGCCCCCCATTCTTCCCCCCAGGCCTGGGGGGTTTTGTGTCCCCCCCTTCACTTCTCCATGGGATTCTCCAGTGACCTACAGGGAATCCCCATCCACTCCTGGCTCCCAGCCCCCTGCTCTAACCTCTAGACCCCACTCCCCACCCAGAGCCGGGGAGAGAACCCAGGCATCCTGACTCCCAGCCCCTCTCCCACTCTACCGTAACACCCTAGACTCTGCCATCGTCTCTGTGCCTCCGTTTTCCTCTCTGTAACATGGGGCTAATGACCCTGGCCCATGCTGTAGGGTCGATGGGGGGGGTGGTTGTGCCGGGCTCTGACCCCACTGCCTGGACAGAGGGGTCAGAGCTGGGTGTGGGGTTCTGCTTTGGGCCGGCCGGGGGTGCAGCTCAGCCGGTGTCTCTGTTCTGCAGATGCCTCCATGGACGAAGGGAAAGAGCCGCAGACCCTGGTAAGTGTCCCCTGTTCCCCCAGGGGCCTGACCCCCAACCCTGACCCACATGGGCCCCAGCAGGCCTCTCACATCCCTTCCCAGAGTCTCCTGGCACACTCAGTGGTTTGGGGTGGGAGTCGGGCTATAGGCAGGGGGGGTTATGGGATCGCCAGCTGGGATTGCAGGGTGTGTATGTGTGTTTCCCTGTCGCCCCCTGTTGGAGGGGATGGGCCCTACTCTGAGTGTGTGTGTGGGGGGGGGGTTGGTGCAAGCGCGCACACAAACACACAAACACACACACACACACGTGACTCTCTCCCCTCCCACACCAAGGAGCCCGACCCCAACACCTACGCCGAGCTGGACCGCCAGACGCTGCAGCCCAGTGTGTACGATGTGATCAACGTGAGCCGGGGAGCCCCGCAGTGAGAGCCCCCCGCAGCCATGGGGCACCAGACCCCAGGGGGCAACAGCCTCACGCCCCAACAGTGACAGCCCCAGAGAACTCTACATCTAGGGAAGATTTAGGGAGGACGCTGCCCTCCCCTCGCTGCAGCCCCGTCCCATCAAGCTTCTGTCCCCCTACCCCGCCTACATGTGGGGGGAAGGGGGGGCTCAGCACTGGGATGGGTAGGAGACGCTTCAAGGCAGCTTTGATGTTATTTTGCATCCTGTTAACCTCCAGATTTGTAATAAACACAGATCATTAAACCAGCCCCCCCGGGCAGCCCCCTGTACCGGCGCCAGAGGAGTGTGGCACACCTGGGGTAGATGGGGCGCTAACGGGGAATCAGGTTTAAGCTGAGTTTCACTGGGAGTAGCAGAACCAGCAAGCGAGCGCCGGCTCTGGACACACTTCCCCTTTTCACAGATATTTCGGTTGCTGCTTTAGCAACTTAGCATCTAAATTTATCCCTCCCCCATCCCATTACAGGGGCCGGAAACCACAACCCCTCCACCCCTCTGTCCTGTCTCTATCTCACACCACTGCGCTAAGAATAGCATCTGCAGCGACGCTACCTGAAAAGGAGGTTGGCCAGGCCCCTCCACCCACATGCTCCAGGGTGGGCGCTGGGACCAGCTGGGTCAGGAAGGAATCTCTGCCCTGCTTCATGGGAGAGGGACGCTCCTTTCGGAGGACAGGTGGGAGATGAAGACCTCCTCTGCTCTGAGCTGCTGCTCCAGGGAGGCTAGACGGGCCTGTTGGAAAAGGTGAGGGCAGTCTGAGCCTGGGCACCTCTTGACATATCCTGAGATTCCCCCTTTCCAAGATGGTCCCCGGAGTGGGCAGCTCCCATGTGGGGCTGGGAGGTGATCGTGGGAGCAGGGGACCAGGCAGCTGCAGGAAGGGATGTGCTTTGCTGGGCATGGCAGGGAGCTGACTTTGCTCTGACCATAGTAGATTTGCCCTCAAGATTGCAGGGATGAGAAGAAGGGGGCCAAGCGCATCACAGGCTTCCTGGAGCTGCAGCCCCCCGATGTATTTCCACATTCTGCTCGCACTTGGGCCTGAGGCTCGGTGGAGCTCAGCACCGGGTGTTGGTGGCAATGTGACGAAGCAGGGGGTTTCTTGTTGTTTCCAATGGTTTGCATGCAGAGGGGGCGGGACTCAGTTTCCTTGGGTGTTACTGGTTTAACGAGGTGATGGAAGAGGGGAGTTGTTTTACAGAGGGCCAGTGAACGGCCTGGAGAATGGATACCCCAGCGACGGCTGACTGGGAGGCCCAGCTCAGGAGTCGCAGCCGGTTCTGGGCAGGGGCAGGAGAATGGGCTGTGAAGAGAGGACCCTGGTAACCTGACCAGCTGGTTCTAGCCCGTGAGGAACAAAGGACAGATGAGAGGAGGCCCAGGCAACCGTTTACCTGAGACAGAAGACAAAGGACAGAGGCGGGGCTTGGGGCTGGTGATATCAGATGCCCAGCTGGGAAACAGGGGGGCTCTGGGCTAGAGAGAGAGAGCAGGCAGAGCTCACCTGGATGCAGGGGAGACTGGGATGTGCTGGGCTGAGGGAGGCCAGGCCTAAAGCATTGAGAGTTTCCTGTGCTGTGTTCAACGCTCAATAAACCCTCCTGTTTTACGCTGGCTGAGAGTCACTCCAGGCTAGAGAACAGGATTGCATTATTCCCTCTGAGAGTGGAGGCCCCAGGGGTCCAGAGCGAGTGGACTCCCTGAGGGGGCCCATGGCAAGAAACAGGTCTGCTAAGGCTCAGAGAGGTGTGGCTGCAGGAGGTGGAGGGCTTAACCCCGAGAGAGTGGACCCCCAAGAAAGGCTGTCACACTGAAAGGGACACCCCCCACAGACTGCACGGGGCCAAGAGTGGGCATGATCTGTGAGTCTGTGACAGACGGGGGGCCCGAACACTCCCCTCAGATTCATGTAGGCATCGAGCACTACCTAGTCTGGGCCCACCACCTCGGACCGTGCCAGCATCACCTCAGCACCCGTGTCCCAAAACCCTTGGGTGCTCCTTCACCCCACCTCAAGGGGGATGATGTGGCGATTGCCCCCCTGGGCCTGTCCCATGCTCACCCAGCGGGTTGAGTACGGGTGCCCTGGACCTGGGGCCCAACCTTCCCCTGCTGGCCTGGCCTGGTGGTCCCCTCCCTCTGGCACAGCCGTCTCGACTGTGGCCTCCTGGACCGGCGATGCCCCCTCTCGGGGGGCTTCCACCCAGTTGACACCTGCGGGTTCTGCTTGGCTGCCATTTCCTTCATCTTCAGCCATTGTGCCACCTTGTGTCCCTTTTGGCCTCAGTAATTACATTTCAGGTCCCTCAAGTCCCAGGACGGGGGTCGGCCCGCCCCGGCATTCCCAGGCACCCTTGAGTTGGGCTTCCTGAAGTCCCACCTTTGAGAGGTCTCTGGGTGACTCCCCTTCTGAGTCCCCAATGTGGGTCTCCCTCCTGTCCCCGATGTGCTGAAAACAAACTCATCCACCAGTGCACCAGCACTGCACAGATCCTTGGCTTCTGGTCCGCCAGCCACATCTTAAGGTCCGGAGGGCAGATGTCATACAGCTGCTCCAACCCAACCAGGTTATACACGTCCTCTGCGGTAGTGGCCCCTGTGCCCTTCCCCCACTTGTCGAGATATTCCCCCAGCAGGTTGGCGACCTCCTTGTAAGTGATACCTGAGGACTTGCGCACACCCCGGAATCGTTTCCTGTACGCCTCGGGTCAGTTCAAACTTCAGCAGCAAAGCCTGTTTGAACAGGTCATAGTCCCCCGTCTCAATCCCATCCATTTGGCTGAATCCCTCTATGCCCTTGGGACCCAGCAGGGGGGGTCAGACAGTGAAGTCTATCTGCGGGGTCAGTCTGGTACAGATCACAAGCCTTCTCACCCCCACTCCTTGAACTGGGGAAGCAGTTTGGTGTCTAGATTCCCACAAAACTGGCGTCCTGGGAGCCTTCCCCACTTACCCCCCGGCAGGTCCTCTTGGCCCGCCGCTCGTCCATCTCCAACTCATGCTTCCGCTGTTCTGCACGGTCCACCAGCCTCCACTCCTCCAGCTCCAGCTCCTCCGCTTTTAGCTCCAGTCTCCGCAGCTCCTCCAGGCAGAAACCTGACTGGGGAGCCCCCCGCTGACTGGGGCGTTGGATCTGATAGACTCCCGGCTGCTACAGTGACCGCCCCCTGGCTACACCCCGAGAGCCCACCTGGGCTCTGGAGTCTGTTCCTCAGACTGGTCATTCTCTACAAGCTGAGCTATGAGCCACTCCTTAGTGATCCTCCCAATGCTCAGCCCTCTCTCCCAGGGGCCAGGTCCCTCTTACGGAGCTGGTTCTAGGCCATTTCCAGGCTGGTTTCTTTCAATTCCCTCGTTTTATCGCTAACCACCACTCTCTGGAAAGCGCCTGCGCTCACAACCAACCATCTACAGGGTGCAGCCACCAACCATCCTCTGCTACCACGTTGTCACGGACTCACAGATCGTGCCCACTCTTGGCCCTGTGCGGTCCCTGGGGGGAACCCCGTTCAGAGCGACAGCCCTTCTCGGGGGTCCACTCTGTCCAGGAGGTTAAGCCCCTCCACCTTCTGGAACCGCACCTCTCTGAGCCTTAGCATGCCTGTCTCTCACAGTGGGCCCCCTCAGGGAGTCCACTCACTCTGGACCCCTGGGGCCTCCACTCCAAGAGGGAATAATGCAACACTGTTCTCTAGCCCGGAGCGACTCTGTGCCACCAAAGACCCGGAGCGCCGCTGGGTGAGTAAAAGCACCGCAGTGGGTGGCACCTTTTTTTTTATTGCTCCCCCTTTCCCTCCACCTGGCTACACCATTGAACCAGGGGACGGTTCCTGTCTGCTTCGTCAGACCCTTTCAATCGACCGTTTCCTGCGCTGGCCAAGCACAGATAGTCGGGGAAGCGCAAGTCCCTTTGGTTCAGGGGGTGCATGTGAGCCTGACGAAGAGGGATCTCCTTTAGGTCAACACATACAGAAAACACTTGCGTTTTTGCACCTTTTTTATAAGGTGTTTGCTGGCCGCGTTTCAAAACAGGTCAACCAATGAAGGTGGCCAAATGTGTCAGTGTGGTATTGGCGGTTGTCTCGATCTTATGAACTGTGAATCTGTGCTCAGCTCATCTCTTCTCTATGCGGCTAATTGTGGTCCATTTGCTAACCTCAGCTTAAAGAGGTATTTGGTTGCAGAGCATAGTGACCACAAGTCTGTATCTATCTTTACAGAGTTTCCTAGCTAGATTATGTTTAGGCTTGCAGGATTTAACTGTACTCGCTGCTTACAACTTCCGGAAGTTTTAGTCCTAACACTGCTTGTGCACATTAATCACAGCAAGCAGATAAGTCTCAGACATATGGAGCTATACCTATATCTCATAGATCTGGAAGGGACCCTGAAAGGTCATTGAGTCCAGTCCCCTGCCTTCACTAGCAGGATCAAGTACTGATTTTTGCCCCAGATCCCCAAGTGGCTCCCTCAAGGATTGAACTCACAACCCTGGGTTTAGCAGGTCAATACTCAAACCACTGAGCTATCCCTCCAGACCGTAAAAACAATTGGAGGCTCACCTGGGCTTTGCAGAAAGGGTGCAGGTGGGTTCAGAGGCAGAAGATCCCACCCTCGTTGCCAAAATGTTGTATCAGGCAGGCAAGGTACTAACACACTGCAACAGGACTTTATTTTTACAAACTGCTGCTGCACCCTCTGTAACCCTCACTCCGCCTCCTCAACTCCTCCCCCTCCTTCCTGTTTCCCGTCCTTTCCGACTCCCAACAGCCAGTGCTCCCAGTTCTAATCATTACAGCAGCATCTAAACACCAAACATACACGTCCCTCCACCCCCACCCCATCCTGTGTCCCCTCATGTTCCTGTCTCCCCCTTTCCTCCCCCTGGCCCATGTCCCCTTCCCCATTCTGTAGTTCCCTCACATCCCCCGTCAGGTCCCCATCCCCCAATTCTGCCCCCTCTCCCATGTCCCTTTACCCACCATTGTGTTTCCTCATGCCCCATCTCCTCCCCCATTCTACTCACGCCATCCCCTATCCCCTCACACCCCCCAACTTCCCTCAGGGAATGTGGGTTTTGTGGGGCCAGGAGACTGAGGGGAAAGAAAGTGGGGGACCCAGGACTGAGGGGTCAGGAGCAGGGGGGGCAGTGAGAGGGGAGCCTGCTGAGTGGTGAAAATGGCACCTCCCTCCTGGGTGGCACCATCTGCCCTCTTCCCCCTCACCCCCCCAAACAATCCTGCCCCCCAGCTCTGACCTTTGCGGGGACTCGGTCTGCCCTCAAACTCCGGTCCCCATCCCAACCCCTCTGCCCTCAACCCCCATCCTGACACCCCCAAACTACTTCCCTCAAACTCCCGGCTCCCCCCATCTGGCTCCCCCCAAAACACCCGCCATGGGGGGCTCAGAAGTGCCGGCGGCTAAATCACTCTGCGCCCTGTTGTGTTCAAGGAGATGCAATAAAGAGCCCAAAGTGCGAACACGCCCCAGCCCCTGCCCCACACTGAACAGGGTTAAACACGGGCCGGAGGCAGGGTCCAGAGCCTGCAGCCTGCTCAGCCCCATGGCAACCCCCCTCATTGACCACTGCGACCGGCTGTTACAGACACAGCAGGGCAGGAACCAGGGGAGCCGTGGCAGGCGGTGTGTGAAACGAGGGGTTTGTTCCAGCCCCGGCCCCGTTCGCTGGAGCGAGTCTCTAGCCGGAAAATCCCCTGGGTTTGGGCGTCTCCCCGCTGGCCCCGGAGACGCTAGCAACTGTCCTGGGGGCAGAGGAGCCGGTGGAGCTAGGCTGGAGCTGATGTCACCGCGGCTGCTGTTAAAGTCCAACCTCGTTTCCTCCAGGGTTGGAGTTTCAGCCAGGGGAGGGGTGATGGCGTCGGGGTCACTCTCTCCGGCCGCTCTGCTCAGGACGTCTCTGAGGAGCAGGGTCCTGAGTGGCCCGGGGGCCCAGGAGATGGGAGGTGGCAGCCACGACTGTGAAGGCCTTTCTTTAAGGCCCATCCCCGAAATATCCACCAATGAGACCTCGTTTCCAACACCCCAATTGTGGGTTACGGATTTCTGCTCCCCCCACTTCTCCTGTGTCCCAGGCAGGCCCGAGCCCGGCCCGTGGGTTCTGTCCAGCGGCTGCTTGGGTGGACTAATCCCGTCTTTCTGTCTTGCCAACTTTCTCCCCAATGTTCATTCGTCCAGGTTCTCGTGACGCTGCCTGAACTTCTCACTCACCTTCTTCAGCTGAACCCCCCACGAGGGGACATTTGGAGGCTCCGGTATCACAGCCGTCCCCTGGGGTGGGGAGATTTTGGGGGCAGGGGAGAAGGAAGCCCTGGGGGTTTGTACAATAGAAATATAGAGCGGGGGAGGTTTATGGAGAAAGGGGGAGAGAAAAGGGGCCGGGGGACCCCGCTACAGAGAGGAGAAGGACAGACACTGGGGGGCAATAAGTGCCTTTATTCCAGCACTAGGGCCAGATGCAGCACCCCACACATGGGGCTGGGGTCTCTATCTCGGGTCACTGGGGTATGTGCGATTCTGGAGGATGTGGGGGGCCCGGCTCAGGGCTGAGCGATGAGCTCTGGTGGTCCTGTGGGATTTAACTACCCAGCTGCCTGTTGGGAACAGGTGCAGCCTGTCACCAGTCGCTGGGGTATCCATTCTCCAGGCCATTGGCTGGGGTCCCAAGTTCCCTTGCTGGTCCTCTGTAACAACAAACTCCCTCTGCCCTCCCCTCGTTAAACGAGTAACACCCAGGGAAACTGAGTCCCACCCCCTCTGCATGCAAACCACTGGAAAAACCAAGAAAATCCCCCACTTCGTCACAGGGGGGGCTCAGTGCTGGGGCAGGGGATTGGGGCGCGGGCTTAGCTCGGGCGGCTCCCGGTCAGCGGCGCAGCAGGGGTGCCAAGGCAGGCTTCCTGTTTGTCCTGGCACCGTGGACTGCACAGCGTCCTGGAAGCAGACAGCAGCCCCTTCCCGCGGCTGCCTGCTGTCTCTCCGCCTCTCTCTCTCTCTTGCTCCAGCAGCTTCTGCTGCCTCTTTGTGATTCAGTCCAGTGGCCGGATCACAACACGCGTTTTCACCCTTTCATAGTCTCCCTCCACACCAGGGGTCTCAGGCAGTTTTCCCTTCACTGCCCAGCTAGTGTCAGAGGGTAGCCATGTTAGTCTGGATCTGTAAAAAGCAACAGAGAGTCCTGTGGTACCTTAAAGACTAACAGATGTATTGGAGCATAAGCTTCCGTGGGTGAATGCCCACTTCGTCAGACGCATGTAATGGAAATTTCCAGAGGCAGGTATAAATATGCAGGCAAGAATCAGTCTGGAGATAACGAGGTTAGTTCAATCAGGGAAGGTGAGGTCCTCTGCTAGAAGTTGAGGTGTGAACACCAAGGGAGGAAAAACTGCTTTTGTAGTTGGCTAGCCATTCACAGTCTTTGTTTAATTCTGAGCTGATCGCGTCGAATTTGCAAATGAACTGAAGCTCAGCGGTTTCTCTTTGGAGTCTGGTCCTGAAGTTTTTTTGCTGTAAGATGGCTACCTTTACATCTGCTATTGTGTGGTCAGGGAGGTTGAAGTGTTCTCCTACAGGTTTTTGTATATTGCCATTCCTGATATCTGACTTGTGTCCATTTATCCTCTTGCGTAGTGACTGTCCAGTTTGGCCAATGTACATAGCAGAGGGGCATTGCTGGCACATAATGGCATATATAACATTGGTGGACGTGCAGGTGAATGAACCGGTGATGTTGTAGCTGATCTGGTTAGGTCCTGTGATGGTGTCGCTGGTGTAGATATGTGGGCAGAGTTGGCATCGTTTGTTGCATGGGTTGGTTCCTGAGTTAGAGTTGTTATGGTGCGGTGCGTGGTTGCTGGTGAGAATATGCTTAAGGTTGGCTGGTTGTCTGTGGGCGAGGACTGGCCTGCCTCCCAAGGTCTGTGAAAGCTAGTGCCACTCCCTTAGTGGCTGGCAGGGCATGGACGCAGCTGGCTGCTCTGGTGCCATGGCGGCCTCTGGTGGGCAAAAGGCAGAACTGTAGCACTTCTTGGGCAGAATATATTTTATGCGGGAAAAATCAAGATTATACGGGGCAAATTAATTCTGCCCATTCGTAGATGCACAGAATTCCCCCAGGAGTAAACAATGGTGAATGGTTCCAACACTGGTGTGATGGTTGCCCCCCACTCCAGCAATGCCACCTGATGTACTGGGGTACCAGTGAGCCCACCTGTTCCACCAGCCTGGGCTCCCTCACCCTGTCTTGCTGAGCCAGGCCCTCCAGCCTCCTCCAGCACACACACAGGTAGGGACACACACAGCTGCAGACAGACACAGACACTGAAACCAGCTCGGCATGGGAAACCTTCAGCTAAGGAATTGACCTGCACTCAAGTGCACACCCTCTGGGGTGCAAACCCAAAATTGTATTGCCTTGCGCTGCACAGAGAACTGAACTGCGTAAGCTGACTGAAATTTGCCTTCTCCCTCAATGTGGAGGAAGAGACGCACAGCTTTTTGCCCCCCTCCCCACTAGTAATGAGTTCCACAAACTGGGTTTTGAGAAAACAAAACAAGTTTATTAACTACAAAGGACAGATTTTCAGTGATTATAAGGGATAGCAAACAGATCAAAGCAGATTACTGAGCAAATAAAACAAACATGCAAACTAAGCTGAATACACTAAAGAAACTGGTTACAAGCAGTAATTTCTCACCCTAAAAGTTGTTTTAAGCAGGTTGCAGAATTTCTTGAAGATAAACTGCTCTTGCTTGTGTGACGAAGTCAGGGGGGGTTCTTGGTTTTACCTTGTGTTAAGGCTGGATCCCCACTTTGAACTTTAGGGTACAAATGTAGGGGCCTGCATGAAAACTTCTAAGCTTAACTACCAGCTTAGCTCTGGTTCCGCTGCCACCATTTCAATGGATTCCATTTCTGGGAAGCCTTGAAAAACCTTCACCAATTCCCTGGTGAATACAGATCCAAACCCCTTGGATCTAAAACAAGGAGAAATTAACCATTCCCCCTCCTTCCTCCCACCAACTCCTGGTGAATACAGTTCCAACCCCCCTGGGATGTACAACAGGGAGAAATTAACCCTCCCCCCTCCTTCCTCCCACCAACTCCTGGTGAATCAAGATCCAAACCCCTTGGATCTTAAAACAAGGAAAAATCAATTAGGTTCTAAAAAGAAAGCTTTTAATTAAAGAAAAAGGTAAAAATCATCTCTGTAAAATCAGTATGGAAATAACCTTACAGGGTAATCAAACTTAAAGAGCTCAGAGGACTCCCCTCTAGTCTTAGGTTCAAAGTACAGCAAACAAAGATAAACACTCTAGTAAAAGGTACCTTTACAAGTTGAGAAAACAAAGTAAAACTAACACGCCTTGCCTGGCTATTTACTTACAAGTTTGAAATAGGAGAGACTTGTTTAGAAAGATGTGGAGAACCTGGATTGATGTCTGGTCCCTCTCAGTCCCGAGAACGAACACACTCTCAAACAAAGAACACAAACAACAACCTTCCCCCCCCCAAGATTTGAAAGTATCTTGTCCCCTTATTGGTCCTTTAGGTCAGATGCCAGCCAGGTTACCTGAGCTTCTTAACCCTTTACATGGAAAAGGATTTTGGAGTCTCTGGCCAGAAGGGATTTTATAGTACTGTACACAGGACAGCTGTTACCCTTCCCTTTATAGTTATGACACCTTGTTTTTCCAATAGTTTGCATGAAGAGGGGGTGGGACTCAGTTTCCCTGGGTGTTACTGTTTTAACGAAGTGATAGGAGAGGAAGTTTGTTGTTACAGAGGACCGGTGAGGGAACTTGGGGCCCCAGCCAATGGCCATGAGAATGGAGACCCCAGCGACTGGTGACTTGGTGACCCGGAGGCCCAGCTTGGGAGTCGCAACTGGTTCTGGCCAGTGGGAGGACAATGGGCTGTAAAGAGAGGACTCCAATGACCTGACCAACCAGTTCCAGCCAGAGGGTGCCCAAAGACAAAAGAGAGGAGAGGAGGCCCAGGCGACCCTGTTTCCCTGGAAAGAAGACAATGGACAGAGGTGGGGCTTGGGGCCAGTGATATTAGATGCCCAGCTGGGAAGCAGGGGGGCTCTGGGAGAGAGAGACTGGGAGCAGGCAGAGCCCACCCGGATGCAGTAGAGACTTGGATGTGCTGTGCTGGGGGAGGCCAAGCCTGAGGGAGCTGAGAGTTTCCTGTGCTGGGTTCAGACGCTCAATATACCCTCCTGTTTTACGCTGGCTGAGAGTCACTCCAGGCTAGAGAACAGGGTTGCATTATTCCCTCTGGGAGTGGAGGCCCTAGAGGTCCAGAGTGAGTGGACTCCCTGATGGGGCCCATGGCGAGAGACAGGCATGCTAAGGCTCAGAGAGGTGAGGCTCCAGGAGGTGGAGGGGCTTAACACCCGAAGGAGAGTGGACCCCTGAGAAGGGGTGTCACACTGAAGGGGGCTCCCCCTAGGGACCGTACGGGGCCAACAGTGAGCCCGACCTGTGAGTCCATGACAGATCCATCTTACATAAAATACATCTTAGTTATGCACTATTCATATCAGAAGTGTATCTCCATGAAGAATATGAAGTGCCACAACTGGGGCAGCGGGGATCCTACGCAAACACGCTGGCCTGTGCTCCGGCGACAAAACCGGACGGAAGTCTGGTGTCCCTGGGCTACTTCCTACCACAGTCTGGGGAGGGGGGGTTCCGCACTCCTGGCCCCTCGTCTCCAGGGTTGGTCTCCCCCAGGGGCAGGGCACTGCACAGCACAGGCTCAGCTCTGGTGTTCAGCAGCGGGCTGGAGACGTCTGCCTCCTTCCCCTGTGGGGCCTCCCTTTATACTTCCTGCCCCGCCCTGGTACTTCTGGGATGGGGCGGGGCACATTTGACTCCTCCTACCAGGGGGGACATAGTGGTCCCTCGCTCTTAAGTCCAGAGGGAGGCTGCTTTGCTTAGACCTGTAAGATTTTAGCTTTGCCAGACTAGGCCAGAGGCTTAAGATGATTGAATGACCTAACAATACCGATAAGACCAGAGGTTACTGCATAAGACGTGCCAATAGGTGAGGTTATGGAAAAATGGATTGCAATAGACACAAGGTATTGTCTGAAACCACCAGCCACCCGGCCTGATTGTAACATCTTTAAATGTCTGTCCTGACCGCAGGGTACCTGCCATGTGTAGCTGCGCGAGACGAAAACGAACTACAAACAACTTATGAAAAACAGGGCACACCAATAATCATGGGGTGTGGAAGTGCAGCTAAGGAAAAGTGTGTTGACACCTTGTGACGAAGCAGGGGATTTTCTTAGTGTTGAGCATCAGTACTGTGTGTGCCTCAGTTTCCCCTGTGTGCTGTGTGCGTAACGAGGTGGTGGGAGAGGGGGTTTGCTGGTACAGAGGGCCAGGTGTGATTTCTACTAGCAGCCTGGATCCCAGACAACGGCCTAGACATGGTAGAACTTAGCAACCGGTGACCCGGAGGCCCAGCCTGTGTTGGGAGCCAGCCAGTTCTGCCCAGTGGGAAGACAGATGACGGAAGAGAGGGGAGCCCGGTGATCTGTTTGCCTGGAAGGAAGACAAAGGGCGGAGGAGGGGCTGTGGGGAAGGTGATATGGGGGGTCAGCTGGAAGGAAGTTGCTTCTGGACTGGGAACAAAGAGGAGTCTGACCCCACCTGGACTGGGACAGACCCATCTGGACGGTGCTGAGACTGGCCAGGCCCGAGGCCCCTGAGAACTGCCTGGGCTGGGTTCGGCTCTACAATAAATCCTCCTGTTTTATGCCAGCTGAGGGTCCCAATAGTCTGGGGATCGGGGGCATCACTCCCTCTGGCGGTGGTGGCCCCATGGGGCCAGAGGAAGGGGACCCTCCAAGGGGGCTCCCGGAGGGAGCCAGGCGGGCTGGAGACTCAGAGGTACAGTTCCAGGAGGCGATAGAACCCAGGGCTTAGCCCCCAAGGGAGAGTGGACCCCGAGAAGGGCTGTCAGACTGAGGGGAGTTCCGCACGGGAACCCTACGGAGCTGAGAGAGCACGGGGGGGGGGGGGGCTGTGAGTGCCTGACACACCTTCAAGCATAAACAGTGAGGTGGCAAAATTTGCAGATGATACAAAACTACTCAAGATAGTTATGTCCCAGGCAGACTGCAAAGAGCTACAAAGGGATCTCGAGAAAGTATGTGACCAGGCAACAAAGTGGTAGATGAAATTCAATGTTGATCAATGCAAGGTAATGCACATTGGAAAACATCATTCCAACCGGACATATTAGATGATGGGGCCTCAATTGGCTTTTACCACTCAAGAAAGAGATCTTGGAGTCATTGTGGAGAGTTCTCTGAAAACATCCACTCAATGTGCAGCGGCAGCCAAAAAAGCGAACAGAGGATTGGGAATCATTAAGAAAGGGGTAGATAATAAGACAGAAAATATCACAATGCTGCTATATAAATCCATGTTATGTCCACATCTTGAAGACTGTGTGCAGATGTGGTAACCTCATCTCAAAAAAGATATATTGGAATTAGAAAAGATTCAGAAAAGGACAACAAAAATGATTAGGGGTATGGAATGGCTGCCATATGAGGAGAGATTAAAACTTTTCAGCTTGGAAAAGAGACAACTAAGGGGGGATATGATAAAGGTCTATAAAATCATGACTGGTGTGGAGAAAGTAAAGAAGGCAGTGTTGTTTACTCCTTCTCATGACACAAGAACTAGGAGTCACCCAATGAAATTAAGAGTCAACAGGTTTAAAACAAACTGCAGGAAGTATTGTGGAACTCCTTGCCAGAGGATGATGTGAAAACCAAGTTTATAACAGGGTTCAAAAAAGAACTAGATAAATTAATGGAAGATAGGTCCATCAATGGCTTTTAGCCAGGATGGGCAGGGATGGTGTCCTTAGCCTCTGTTTGCTGGGAGGATGACAGGGGATGGATCACTCGCTGATTACCTGTTCTGTTCATTCCCTCTGGGGCACCATGCATAACACCCCCTAGTGCAGCAGTGGGGTATTGGGGCCTGTCACGGACTCACAGATCGGGCCCACTCTTGTCCCCGTACGATCCCTGGGGGGAACCCCCTTCAGTGTGACAGCCCTTCTCAGGGGTCCACTCTCTCTCAGGGTTAGGACCCTCCACCTCCTGCAGCCGCACATCTCTGAGCCTTAGCACACCTGTCTCTCACCGTGGGCCCCCTCAGGGAGTCCACTCGCTCTGGACCCCCGGGGCCTCCACTCCTAGTAGGAATAATGCAACCCTGATCTCTAGACCAGAGTGACTCTTAGTTTGCATAAAACTGGAGGATTTATTGAGCTTATGAACCCAGCACAGGAAACTCTCCAGCCTGGCCTCCCTCAGCACAGCACATCCCAGTCTCCCCTGCATCCAGGTGGGTTCTGCCTGCTCCCTCTCTCCTGTCCTGAGCTCCCCTGCTTCCCAGCTGGGCATCTGAGATCACCGGCCCCAAGCCCCACCTCTGTCCACTGTCTTCTCTCCAGGTAAATAGGGTCACCTGGGCCTCCTCTCCTCTCTTCTGTCCTCTGGCTGGAACCGGCTGGTTAGGTCACCGGGGTCATCTCTTCACAGCCCATTGTCCTGCCACTGGCCAGAACAGGCTGTGACTCCTGAGTTGGGTCTCCCGGTCCCCAGTCACTGGGGTCTCCATTCTCCAGGCCATTGGCTGGGGTCCCAAGTTCCATCGCTGGTCCTCTGTGTAACCCTTCTACCCCTCAGAGTTGGCAGCAACAGGGGCCGGGTTCTGTATCTAGGGGTTCCGCTTCAATAACACAATGCAAAACCGGCTCAAGCCCCCACCCAGTGACCTGGGGAATTACATATCATCCCCAGGCGCCTCTAAGAGGCAATACTTCCCCTCTTGCAAGCATGGAGTCTGAGTGTAGCAAAAGCCTTTTAATAAAGGAGGGAAACAATGCGGCATTATGTTGGGGAAACACCACAAACAGGATTCATAACACAAACCATGAGCAAAAGACCCACCCCCAAGTAAGTTGGGCAGTGTCTTTTTCCCCTCAGGGTTTTAAGTCCAACAACCCAACAGTCACCCCTCCCACAGTTTCTGACCTTGCTCAGAGCAGCCCCCAGAGTTCAGAAGTTCCTCTGCAGAGTTTACCTCCCAGCCTGGGTGGAAGTGGGGGGAAGTATGGGGGCAGCTTACATGCTCTGCTGCTCGGGTTGATGGCCAATTGCTGAGGAGCCCCTCATTGCCCCCTTCATGGCATCGGCTCTCACTGTCCTCCTCCTCGGTGGGTATCGGAGACAGCCAGGGTGTGTGCCCCTGCGGGGGATCTGAGACCAGGGTGTCACGGACTCCCAGGTCGTGCCCACTCTTGGCCCCATGCGGTCCATGGGGTGAACCACCTTCAGTGAGACAGCCCTTCTCGGGGCTCAAGCTCCTCCACCTCCTGGAGCTGCACCTCTCTGAGCCATAGCACGTCTGTCTCTCGCCGTGGGGCCCCTCAGGGAGTCCACTCGCTGTGGACCCTCCGGGCCGCCGCTCCCAGAGGGAATAATGCAACCCTGTTCTCTAGCCCGGAGCAACTCTCAGCCAGCGTGTTCACGTCACTAGGCATCACCATCACCCTAGGTAACTCGGGAGGGTGGAAAATCACAAGTGTCAATGAAGCCTTCCTGCACTAGGCCTAAATGAACCAAACTCCTTCCATGTTTAAACTCTAATCGACCTCAAAAGCCAGGTGCAATTGGAATATGTAAGCAACCAGTTATCTGTGTGCAACCCCCTGCTCACACCGGTATCAAGCGGTAATAATGAGGCCTGCATGTTTCTGTCTGAAGGGAAAAAGGACAAGATAACGGTTTAAAGAAGTTACTAACAAGCTAGGTTTATAGTTGCCAAGAATGACTTAACTGCTTAAATGTAATCGTTATTTGCTTAGTAACTATTACCAGGGATGGGAGGGGTAGAGGGAGGAATCTGGGGGAGAAAGGGAGGGCTAGAGGGGGAAGGGGGGGGATGAGGCTTAACTGCAAAATGTATAAAAGAAGAAAAGCTATTTCTGTTGGTGTGCTTCATTTGAGACGTGTCAGTCTCCTTGCACCGCTTTGAGATCTCAAATAAACTTTGTTTGCTTCTCCACCTGGTGTGTTTATTGGCGCAAAGCACACCGGGCAACGAACCCGCTGTTGCTGTCCTGGGGCACTCTGTGCCGGCAACAAGCGTAAAACATAAGGGTTTATTGAGCGTTGAACACAGCACAGGAAACTCTCAGGGCCTCAGGCCTGGCCTCCCTCAGCACAGCACAGCACATCCCAGTCTCTCCTGCATCCAGGTGAGCTCTGCCTGCTCCCCCTCTCCACCCCAGAGCCCCCCTGCTTCCCAGCTGGGCATCTGAGATCACCGGCCCCAACTCCCGCCTTTGTCCATTGTCTTCTCTCCAGGTAAACAGGGTCGCCTGGGCCTCCTCTCCTCTCTTCTGTCCTCTGGCCCCCTCTGGCTGGAACCGGCTGGTCAGGTCACTGGGATCCTCTCTTTACAATCCATTGTCCGCCCGCTGGCCAGAACCGGCTGCAACTCCTGAGGTGGGCCTCTGGGTCACCCGGTCACCAGTCGCTGGGGTATCCATTCTCCAGGACATTGGCTGGGTCCCAAGTTCCCTCTCCAGTCCTCTGTAAAAACAAACTCCCTCTCCCCTCACCTCGTTAAACCAGTAACACTCAGGGAAACTGAGTCCCACCCCCTCTGCATGCAAACCATTGAAAAACCTAAGTAAAAACAAGAAAATCCCCCACTTAGTTACACTGGACTTTCAAAAGTTTACAACTGAACATGGACTTAGTAAAGCTTTGACACTTAACTATGCCGAAGAAAAATGCTGTTTTTAACCATCTTAATTTAAATGTAACAATCACAGAAACAGTTTCCTTCCCTTGTCAAATCTTTCTTTTTAAACTTTCCCTTTATTTGTTTAGCAGTTTATGGTTAACACAGAACTGTTCTGTATTTGCTTGTGTTTTTAATTTATCTCTGCTGCCGTCTGATTGCTCACTTCCATTTCCAAATGAGGGGTGTGGTTGGTTGGTCAGTTTGTAACTCTGAGGTTCTACTGTAGTGGTCAGTGGAAGATTGCAGACAAGACCCTGTGGTCTCCTGGCTCCCAGCCCGATGCACCTTCCCCAATGCTGCCGGGTGCACTGAGGGTGACCTCTCCCCCCTCACCACAGAGACATAGACAAGCTGGGAGCTGCATGATGCTTGGCCAGGCTGATGGGCCCAGGGTTTCCAGGGTTTTGCAGGGATTTCTGCTTGCTTTAGCTGCTCTAGATTTCGCCTGGAGATTAGAGACAATGTGTGATGGACGCAGGAAGAGATGAGACATTGTCGACTTCCTGTAGCTGGAGCCACCAGCTGAGTTCCTTATCTTGGGCTCAGTGGAGCTGGGCACCAGGGTGTTGATAGCAGAGCTGAGAGGGCCCCTCGCTGCCCCCATCATGGCATCTGATCTCACCATCCTCCTCCTCGGTGAGTATTGGATAAAGCCAGGGCATGTGTCCATGGGGTGGCAGGATCTGAGGCTAGTGCATGTGTCAATGGGGGGATTTGACTTCCTGTAGCTGGAGCCATCAGTTGAGCTCCTCATTTGGGGCTCGGTGGAGCTTGGCACCGGGGTGTTGGTGGCAGCCCTGAGGGGTCCCTCGCTGCCCCCATCATGGCATCTGCTCTCAATGTCCTCAGTGAGTATCGGATAAACCCAGAGCATGTGTCCCTTGGGGGGGGATGGGATCTGAGACCTGGGTGTCTGTCCATGGGGGGCAGGAACTGAGGCTCGTGCATGCGCCATGGGGGGGATCTGAGACCAGGGCGCAGGATCCAGTTGTTCTGGGATCTGGTCACTAATGAGCCGTCTCCTCTCCAGGCTGCTGGCTGGCCGGGCACAGCGGGGTGTGGGGAGGTGAGTATCCGTCTGTGGGGAAGATGGTAACATCAAGGACGGGGGAGGGGCTATGTGGGGTGGGTGTCACGGACTCACAGATCGTGCCCACTCTTGGCCCCGTGCGGTCCGTGGGGGGGGTGCCCCTTTTAGTGAGACAGCCCTTCTCGGGGGTCCACTCTCTCTCGGGGTCAGGCCCGTCCACCTCCTGGAGCCGCACCTCTCTGAGCCTTAGCACACCTGTTTCTCGCCGTGGGCCCCTTCGGGGAGTCCACTCCCTCTGGACCCCCCAGGGCCTCCACCCCCGAAGGGATTGATGCAACCCTGGTCTCTAGCCCGGAGTGACTCTCAGCCAGCATGAAACAGGAGGGTTTATTGAGAGTTGAACACAGCACAGGAAACTCTCAGGGCCTCAGGCCTGGCCTCCCTCAGCCCAGCACATCCCAGTCTCTCTGCATCCAGGTGGGCTCTGCCTGCTCCCCCTCTCCAGCCCAGAGCCCCTCTGCTCCCAGCTGGGCAGCTGAGATCACCGGCCCCAGGCCCCGCCTCTGTCCATTGTCTTCTCTCCAGGTAAACAGGGTTGTAAACCGGGGCCTCCTCTCCTCGCTTCTGTCCTCTGGCTGGAACCGGCTGGTTAGGTCACTGGGTCCTCTCTCTGCAGCCCATTGTCCTCCCACTAGCCAGAACCGGCTGCGTCTCCTCAGCTGGGCCTCCGGGTCACCCGGTCACCCGGTCACCGGTCACTGGGGTATCCATCCTCCCGGCCATCGGCTGGGTCCCCAAGTCCTCTCTCCGGTTCTCTGCAAAACACACTCCCTCTCCCCTCACCTCATTAAACCAGTAACACCCAGGGAAACTGAGTCCCACCCCCTCCGCATGCAAACCATTGAAACTCCACAGAAAACAAGAAAAAAACCCACTTCGTCACAGTGGGGAAAAGAGGAACTGAGCCCTGAACCTTCCCCAAAACTTAACCCAACTACACCTGTGAGCTCAGATCCGTCCCCTTATTCTGTGCCCCCCCCTCCGCCAAGGAGTAACCAGGAGCCGAATCTGGTGCCTGTGGTCTGACAAAGCAAATAGGAACCGGCCCTTGGTACAAAGTCCTGCCCCCCACCCCAGGCTGCGAGTGTCGGGTGTGGGGTCGTCACATGGATTTATTTCAGCTCATACAAACGCTAACAGGGCCTGTCCGTGGGCTCTAGAGCCCCTCGGGGAACCAAAACGTTCCCCGTCAGTGAAGCCATAGGGAGAACCCCCCAGTTCCACCCCCCAACAGCTCCCTCCCCTGCACTCACAGCCCCTGCTCCCATTCCCAAGGCCTGGGGAAAGGTGGGTCTTGTGCGACTCCCGTGGGTCACAGACTCTATTTCCAACACCAGGGTGGGGGGCAGAGCTGCAGGGGACCCACTGGTCAGGCTCCCTGGCTGGCCTCAGGTGGGGCCAGGAGGAGGGTGGCAGGTGATCTGTCATGCAGCCGGGTCCTGAGCGATGTCTGGGTGACCCCCTGCCCCCAAGTGCCCACCCTGGTAGGGGACAGACTCCTAGAGAGGCTGAATGATGGATGGACTGAATTGGGGTGGGGGGGCAGGGGGCTGTGTCTCCCCTGTTTAACTCCTGTCTCTTGTTGAAAGCAGGGCGAGAATACCCCAAACCCCCCATCTGGGTGAGCCCCAGCAGGGTGGTGGCACTCGGGGGAAGCGTCACCATCCGCTGTGAGGGTCGGTACCAGGGCATGGAGTTCTTTCTGCATAAAGCTGGAAACCAGAACCCCCAGGTGCAGAGTGTGTATTTTGGGACCGTGGCTGAATTTCCCATCCCCAGTGTCGGCCGGGAAGATGGAGGGAGCTACACCTGCGACTATCGCCCCATAACAGCTCAGAATCGCTCGTCGTATCTCAGCGACCCCGTCGAGATCATTGTAGGAGGTGAGGGAGGGGCCTGGCTCAGTGTCCCGGCTCCCAGCCCCCACCCAGCCAGACCCTCAGGGGGTCTCTGCACCAATGGGACACTCAGGGCCAGGCTCTGCCCTGAGCCCCAGGCCCAGCAGAGGGGACGCCCGGCCGGGGAGTGGGGACGGAGTCACTGGGGGGTTCCCAGCCAGGGGGGAGCAGCAGCCATTGGAAATATGTGGCAGAGGAAGGGGGGATCCCTGCCCCCAGGGGGAGCTGCAGAGCAGGGGGGCCTTTCCCAGACAACACATCGGTTATGGGGTGATGGGAGGAGCTGAAGGTTATAAACCTCAGTGTACAGTAGAGACTTGCACAGTCCCCTACAAGTCAGTGCTGGTGCTGTGCACAAAATCCCAGGAGTCCTGGCCCCCGTCCTCCCTCCTCTCCTCACTAGACCCCACTCCCCTCCTAGAGCTGGGGAGAGAACCCAGGAGTCCTGGCTCCAAGCCCTCCCAGCAGAGAAACCAGGCAGTGAATGGATCCTGGAGACTGGACTGGCCTATCACCCGCTAGGGAGCAGAGCTCTGCGCCCCTAGGGGCTGGAGTTGCTCCGTGTCTCATGCTGTTAGCCCAGGGCTCAGAGGAAACTCTGGCCCCTGTGGAAAGGCATCCAGGAGCCCGTCTCCAGGGCCCCGAGTCTGACCCGCCACTGAGGCCGCGTGGTGAGGACGGGCCCCAGGACTGAGTGACTGGGCCTGCGTCTCACGGCCTGTCTGCTTCCCCCTGCAGAGCCCAGCTACCCCAAACCCAACATCACCCTGAGACCCAGCGGGGGGGTCTCCCTGGGGGGAGCCATGACTGTCCAGTGTCGGGGGCAGCACCAGGGCGTACAGTTTGTGCTGAATAAAGAGCGACGCCATTTCCCACCTGTGGATTCGGACAGGTTTGAGGTTGTGTTTCCCATCAGCAACGTGCGCCGGGAGCACGGTGGGAGCTACAGCTGCTCCTATCACAGCCGATCGGAGCCGTTTGCCGTGTCGTACCCCAGCGATCCCATGGAGCTGGTGGTGAGAGGTGAGGGGCCCGGCTCAGCGTCACCGTTCCCAGCCCCACCCCCAGCCAGACCCTCATGGGGGCTCTGTGCCAATGGGATGCTCAGAGCCAGACTCTGCCCTGAGCCCTGACCCCGCAGAGGGGACGCCTGGCAGTGTAACCGGGATGGAGTCACTGTGGGGTTCCCCAGCCAGGGGGGAGCAGCAGCCCCTGGAGACTCGGGCAGGGAGGTGACTTTAACGCTGCCCCTTGTGCGTAGGAACCGTGAGTCCCTATTTAATCCCGTGATCCTATCGCCTCTGTTCTCCAGGCCCTGCCCCAGGTAGTGCCCTGGTTGGGGCTGAATGAGGCAGGGGCTGCAGGAGAAGCAGTGGCTTGGTGGACACGGCGCTGGGCTGGGACCCAGGAGATCTGGCCCAGCTCCTGGCGCGGCCACAGACTCTGTGTGATGGGAGCATGTTGCAGTTTCCAAAAGTGTCCTTCATTGGAGGGTGGCTTCAATCCTTGTGGGGGATCTCAGGCCGAGTGCCTACAAACCGAGACACCCACAGTTAGTGGAGACCTCTGCAAACGCTGGCCTCAATAGCGCTGGATCCCTTGTGTTGCGGGAGGATGTAGGCCTCCCACCATGAATCATAGAATATCAGGGTTGGAAGGGACCTCAGGAGGTCATCTAGTCCAACCCCCTGATCAAAGCAGGACCAATTCCCAACTAAATCATCCCAGCCAGGGCTTTGTCAAGCCTGACCTTAAAAACCTCTAAGGAAGGAGATTCCACCACCTCCCTAGGTAACGCATTCCAGTGCTTCACCACCCTCCTCGTGAAAAAGTTTTTCCTAATATCCAACCTAAACCTCCCGCACTGCAACTTGAGACCCTTACTCTTTGTTCTGTCATCTGCTACCACTGAGAACAGTCTACATCCATCCTCTTTGGAACCCCCTTTCAAGTAGTTCAAAGCAGCTATCAAATCCCCCCTCGTTCTTCTCTTCTGCAGACTAAACAATCCCAGTTCCCTCAGCCTCTCCTCATAATTCATGTGCTCCAGACCCCTAATCATTTTTGTTGCCCTCCGCTGGACTCTTTCCAATTTTTCCACATCCTTCTTGTAATGTGGGGCCCAAAACTGGACACAGTCCTCCAGATGAGGCCTCACCAATGTCGAATAGAGGGGAACGATCACGTCCCTCGATCTGCTGGCAATGCTCCTACTTATACAGCCCAAAATGCCATTAGCCTTCTTGGCAACAAGGGCACACTGTTGACTCATATTCAGCTTCCCGTCCATTGTAACCCCTAGGTCCTTTTCTGCAGAACTGCTTCCTAGCCATTCGGTCACTAGTCTGTAGCAGTGCATGGGATTCTTCCGTCCTAAGTGCAGGACTCTACACTTGTCCTTGTTGAACCTCATCAGGTTTCTTTTGGCCCAATCCCCTAATCTGTCTACGTCCCTCTGTATCCTATCCCTACCCTCCAGTGTATCTACCACTCCTCCCAGTTTAGTGTTATCTGCAAACTTGCTGAGAGTGCAGTCCACGCCATCCTCTAGATCATTAATGAAGATATTCAACAAAACCGGCCCAAGGACCGATCCTTGGGGCACTCCGCTTGAAACCGGCTGCCAACTAGACATAGAGCCATTGATCACTACCCGTTGAGCCCGACGATCTAGCCAGCTTTCTATCCACCTTATAGTCCATTCATCCAGCCCATACTTCTTTAACTTGCTGGCAAGAATACTGTGGGAGACCGTATCAAAAGCTATGCTAAAGTCAAGGAATAACACATCCACTGCTTTCCCCTCATCCACAGAGCCAGTTATCTCCTCATAGAAGGCAATTAGGTTAGTCAGGCATGACTTGCCCTTGGTGAATCCATGCTGATTGTTCCTGATCACTTTCCTCTCCTCTGAGTGCTTCAGAATTGATTGCTTGAGGACCTGCTTCATGATTGTGTGATCAGGCCCCCATTGTGCCAGGCGCTGCATAAACACAGAGTGAAGAGACAGTTCCTGCCCCTGGGAGCTCACTAAGGAATATGAATCTGTCTGTGCCTCAGTTTCCCTCCCTGTAGAATGGTGATAAAGATGCTTCACTGCCTCCCGGGGGGCTGACTCCCTTCATGTGTTGGGCTCAGGCCCTGCAGTGCCGGGAACCAGAGACCAGCCCATGAGTCGCTCCGTGCTCGAGGGGGCTGGATGCCGTGAATGAGGCAGGGCCCACCCATGGTATATGAGGAGTCCAAGAACTAGGCAGCCGCAGCTTGCTGTCTGTGGGGCTGGGAGCCCAGCTCGTAGGGTCGGGATTCTGGGTCAGGGGGACTCTGTGATCTGGGAGAGAATCTCTGCCAGGGGGCCGCTGGATCTGCCCGTGCCTAGGGCTGGCCGGGGAATCATAGAACATTAGTGTTGGAAGGGACCTCAGGAGGTTCTAGTCCAACCCCCTGCTCAAAGCAGGACCAACCCCATCTAAATCATCCCAGCCAGGGCTTTGTCAAGCCGGGCCTTAAAAACCTCTAAGAATGGAGATTCCACCACCTCCCTAGGGAACCCATTCCAGTGCTTCACCACCCTCCTAGTGAAACAGTTTTTCCTAATATCCAACTGAGACCTCCCCCACTGCAACTTGAGACCATTGCTCCTTGTTCTGTCATCTGCACCCACTGAGAACAGCCCAGCTCCATCCTCTTTGGAACCCCCCACAGGTAGTTGAAGGCTGTTATCAAATCCCCCCTCACTTTTCTCCTCTGCAGTTGGAGGCCAGGGCTGTGTGGGTTCCCGGGTCTGGCTCTCACAGCCTGTCTCCTGTGTGCAGATCCCAGCTTACCCAGACCCTCCATCTCTCTGAGCCCCACTGGGGTCACCGTCCCAGGGGCAGACATCACCATCCGGTGTCAGGGGCAGCGCCAGGACGTGAGGTTCTTCCTGCACAAGACTGGAGACCTGAACCCGCAGCAACACATGGACCCTGCTGGGGACGGGGCCGAGTTCCGCATCCCCACCGTGGGCCGGCAGCACGGAGGGAACTACAGCTGCAGCTACCGGAACCGATCAGAGCCCTTCATCTCCTCAGAGCCCAGCGACCCCGTGCAGCTGGTGGTAGCAGGTGAGGGGCGCCAGCTCCCACCCGCCCGGGCAGCGTGGGGCCAGGTACTGGGGCTGGGGGAAATCTATTTAGTCACAGATAACGGGGCATCTTCCCCAAGTGGTTGCCCAGGGGGAGGGACCGAGGCTGTTCTCAGGGGCAGTGACTCCCCCCCTCCCACTGCCGATGGAGTTGGGAGGGGAGCGAAGCCTCCTGCTCAGACACAAACCCGCTGCTAACAGGCCAGCTGGAGGCTTCCTCTGGGGGCAGCTGGGCCCATCAGTGGCCATGGTGGAGCAGTGCCCTGGAGCTCCCTGTAAAGCAGCCAGAAGCAGCCAGCATGGGAGGCGGGATACCGGGCTAGATGGGCCAATTGGCCTCAGCCGGTGTGGCCATGAGGAAGTGGGTGAAATGCCTTAGAAATGTCGGCCAGGCTGGATCAGGCAGCGCCCCCTAGTGCCGTGCTGGGACAATGAGACCAGCTCTGACTGATGGGGAGAGCGCCCCCTACTGAGTCCCTGTCCTGCAGCCCAGCGTCCCCTAGCGCTGCAAATCCCCCAAATGTTGCTGGCTCTGACCCCACTTGCTGCCCCCGACATTCTCCCCATAGAATTTTCTGATCCCTGCGCCCTGCGGTGTCCCAGCCCCTTGGACACCACCTGAGGTGGGAGGGGCTGGGGGGGGAACAGACCAGCCGCTCCCGGCACTCACGGCTGCTGCTCTTTCCCAGGCGGATCAGAATCGCCGGTTCTGACCAGACCCATCATCGCCGGGGTGAGCGCAGCAGCTGCCGTCCTCCTCCTTCTCCTCCTCCTTGTGGCCTTCGTCTGTTTCAGAAAAACCCGAGCCAGTGAGTGCCCCGCTCAGCGAGGGAAGGGTTAAACCTGCCATGAAGCAGGGTGGGATGGGGTCACGGCCTGGATGGGGGACTGTGCCGGGAAAGCCAAGGAGTGGGGTGGGGGCTCAGCAGGGGGTTCTGCTACATGGGTAATCCCTGTACACAGCTGTGCCGCCCCAGAATTGCCACATCTCAGCCCTGGGAGAGGGGTCCCTGTATAACAAGCCATTGGCACCGGGCCTCTCAGGTACCAGAGTTGTCAGGGGAGCCGACCTATGGATCAGGTTTATTATCACAAGTTACTAACGAGGGAGGATTGGGGACAGGAAAAGCCCCCGAGTTAATCTGCCCCTCCCCCTGGTGCATGCTCTGGTGTTGTGCTGCCCCTGGCTGATCCAGCCCACCCCAGCAGGGATCCAGGCTCAGCACCAGCAGCAGAGGGGACCCCCCCAGGCACCCCCATCCCTGCTGCCCTGTGGGGGTGAGTGGCGGGGTGCTGGGACCGGGGGATCCCGATTGGCTCATGGGGGATTCTGGTTTGTGTCCCTCTGCAGGAAAAGGAGCCGCACCGAGACCGAGCAGGTAGGAACCCGGCTCCTCCCCCTCCCGATCGGCCTGCCGGGGTCACAGGATTCCTGGGTTCTCTCCTTAGTCTGGGAGCGGAGTGGGGTCTAGTGGTTAGAGCGGGGTGGGGTGGTTCCTGGTGGTTCAGGAAGGGAGTTTAGGGAACTGGGTTCAGTGTGAGGCAGGATGTGGGGGCTCTCTGGGTGTGTTGGGGAATCTCCCCATGGGTGGGAGGATATGACATTTACAAGGGAATTTTCTCTTTTAGCACCAGACCTATGGTGGCATTAAAGGCGCCAACTCAGCAAGACCCCATCTGTGAGTAGCACACCCAGGGGGGTACCAGGGTGGGGCAGGACCCCGGGGAGGGGCTTTAAGGGGGCTCCACCCATATGAGGCAGGGCCTGATTCACAGCTGCTGCTGGGCAGGAATAAGGAGAGAGTCCCAGAGGTAGCTGGTGTCAGCTCAGAGTGTTGGACTCCCAGGAGCTCCCTGGGGCCACCCTCCGTTCCTGCTCTAGTTCCCCACCCACTCCCGGCTCCCAGCCCCCTGCTCTAACCACTAGTCTAGACCCCACTCTCCCCCCGAGCCAGGGAGAGAACACAGGCGTTCTGACTCCCAGCCCCCTCCCCTGCTATAACCCCCTAGACATCTTTGTGCCTCAGTTTACCTCTCTGTAGCACGGGGCTAATGACCCTGGCCCATACTCTGGGGCGGGGAAGTGGTGGCTGTGCCGGGCTCTGACCCCCGTGGCTGGACAAAGGGGTTGGAGCTGGGTGTGGGGTTCTGCTCTGGGCCAGCCGGGGGTGCAGCTCAGCGGGTGTCTCTGTTCTGCAGACGCCACCATCAATGAAGGGGAAGAGCCGCAGACCATGGTAAGTGTCCCCTCTTCCCCCATGGGGTCTGACCCCCAACCTTGACTCACATGGGCCCCACTCACCTTATCTGGCACACTCAGTTTTTTGGGGTGGGGGTTCGGTTGCTGTGAGGGGCTTATGGGATCGCAGCTGGGATTGCAGGGGTGTGTGTGCATGTGTTTATGTGTGTGTGTGTTGGGGTGTTGGTGGATTCACACACACACACACCAGTTACTCTCTCCCTTCCCAGCCCCAGGAGCCTGACAGACTCACCTACGCCGAGTTGGATGGCCAGGCGCTGCAGGCCAAGCGGGGGTGCCCGGCCCCGGTCCCTAAGCCCGCCCAGCCCAGCGTGTACACCGTGATCAATGTGAGACGGGGGGCCCCACAGTGAGAGCCCCCCGCAGCCATGGGGCACCGGCCCCCAGGGGGTGACAGCCTCACCCCCTTGCAGCACCCACCCCAAGAACTCTGTTTTCAGGGAAGATTTAGGGGAAATGCTGCCCTCCCCGCACTGCATCCCTGTCCCATCAAGCTGTTGTCCCTCAGCCCTGCCCAGACCCACAGGTAGGGGCTGGTGTGGGGGGCTCAGCACCAGGAAGGGGAGGGGATGTGCCTGTCACAGACTCCCAGGTCATTACCACTCTGGGCCCCGTGCGGTCCGTGGGGGTAACCTCCTTCAGTGTGACAGTCCTTCTCGGGGGTCCACTCTCTCTCGGGGTCAAGTCCCTCCACCTCCTGGAACCACACCTCTCTGAGCCTTAGCACACCTGTGTCTCACCGTGGGCCCCCTCAGGGAGTCCACTCGCTCTGGACCCCCGGGGCCTCCACTCTCAGAGGGAATAATGCAACCCTGTTCTCTAGACCATAGTGACTCTCAGCCAGCGTAAAACAGGAGGGTTTATTGAGCATCTGAACACAGCACAGGAAACTCTCAGGGCCTCAGGCCTGGCCTCCCTCAGCCCAGCACATCCCAGGCTCCCCTGCATCCAGGTGGGCTCTGCCTGCCCCCTCTCTCCAGGCCAGAGTCCACCTACTTCCCAGCTGGGCATCTGATATCACCAGCCCCAAGCTCCGCCTCTCTCTATTGTCTTCTGTCCAGATAAACAGGGTAGCCTGGGCCTCTTCTCCTCTCTTCTGTCCCCTGGACCCCTCTGGCTGGAACCGGCTGGTCAGGTCACTGGGGTCCTGTCTTTACAGCCCATTGTCCTCCCACTGGCCAGAACCAGCTGCGACTCCTGAGCTGGGCCTCTGGGTCACCAGGTCACCCGTCGCTGGGGTCTCCATTCTCCAGGCCATTGGCTGGGGTCCCAAGTTCCCTCACTGGTCCTCTGTTACGACAAACTCCCTCTCCCATCACATCGTTAAACCAGTAACACTCAGGGAAACTGAGTCCCACCCCCTCTGAATGCAAGTCATTGGAAATCAAGGAAAAAACAAGACAATCCCCAACTTCGTCACATCGCTGAGGTGGCTGTTTATTTTATTTTGCATCCTGTTAATCTCCAGATTTGTAATAAACACAGAACCACAGAACAGCCCAACCTGGGCACTCCACAGCCCCCCTGTGCCCATCCCAGGTATGTGTGTAACACCTGGTGGAGATGGGGTGGGGTGCATGGGCTGGTTATACAGGGACCTCTCGCCCAGCACTGAGATGCGGCCACCTCTGGAGTGGGGCACTGGTTATACAGGGAACCCTCACCTGGCACTGGGCCCAGGCAAAACTCTCCAGAAGCAGAGGTGCAGTTCACACCTCATCAGGGCATGTGTGGGAAAACCCAGCCCAGCCTCACAAGAACAAAGGACACTGGCTTAGGATCTGTTGAACTCTCGAATGAATCACCACCCTGCCCTTGGCCAGTTTGGGACTACGATGAGGTAATGCTTACCTGACTCTGAAGGGGGGGAGCAAAGCCAAGGGGGAAGAAAGGACATGATAAAAGGGAGAGAGGTTTGCCATGCTCTTCCTCTGTCTTCCACCTCCATCTACAGACAACACCACCAAGCGACTGAAGTGCTGATCGAAGGGGAGAGCCTGGCTGAAGGGCAACCAGCCAGCCTGTGGTGAGAAGCATCTAAATGTGTAAGGGCACTGAAAGTGTTAAGATCAGCTTAGAATGTGTTTTGCTTTTATTTCATTTGACCAAATCAGACTTTGTGTGTTTTGACTTATAATCACTTAAAATCTATCCTTTGTAGTTAATAAATTTGTTTGTTTATGCTCCCTGAAACAGCGCGTTTGGTTTGAAGTGTGTTAGAGACGTCCCTTGAGATAACAAGCCTGGTACATATCAATTTTTTTGTTAAATTGATGAACTCATATAAGCTCGCAGTGTCCAGTGGGCAGAACTGGACATTGCAAGACAGAGGTTCCTAGGGGGGTGTCTGGGACCAGAGATATTGGCTAGTGTCATTTGGTTGCACAATCCAAGCAGCGGCTAGACAAAAGTGCTCACTCCTGTAGCTGAGAGCAGCTCACATGCCAGAGGCTGTGCTTGAACAGCCCGGGAGTGGGGCTATCTGTCGCGGAGTGTGGGGGAGTCAGGGCCCTGCACCCCTCTTCCTGAGATTCACTGTGACTCTCAACCAGCCAGTAAAGCAGAAGGTTTATTTAAAGACAGGAACACAGTCTCAAGCAGAGCGTGTAGGTACGACCAGACCCCCTCAATTAGGTCCCTCTGGGAGGTTCAGGGAGCTTAGACCCCAGCTTGGGGTTCCCTGCGTTGCACCACCCAGCCCAAACTGAAACCAAACCAAAACTCCTCCTGCAGCTCCTCTCTTCCCCCTCCCCCCAGCTCCTCCTCTCCTTTGTTCAGTCTCCCGGGCAGAAGGTGTTAATTCTCCCCACCCCCACCTGGCTCAGGTTACAGCTCAGGTAACTTCCTTCAAGGGAAGTCCCCCATCCCCACTGCAACCCCCCTGCAACATTCCCAGGTCAAATCTGCCCTGCTCCCTGCTCCGTCACATCTCTCCCCCCTTCGAGACTGAACTGAGCAGGGTCGCTCTGACCAGTGACCTGGGGAAGTTCAGGGCCCCCTCTCTGGGACAACGCGTCCGCTATCAGGTTGTCACGTCCCTTCACATGGACCACGTCCATGTCATAATCCTGCAGGAGCAGGCTCCACCTCAGGAGCTTGGCGTTGGCTCCTTTCATCTGGTGCAGCCAGGTCAGGGGAGAGTGGTCGGTGTGCACGGTGAAGTGACGCCCAAAGAGATATGGCTCTAGTTTCTTGAGGGCCCACACCATGGCCAGGCATTCCTTCTCGGTGGCCGCGTAGTTCTGCTCCCGGGGTAGCAACTTCTTGCTCAGGTACACGATGGGATGTCTCTCCCCCTTTTCATCCTCCTGCATTAACACCGCCCCCAGTCCCATGTCTGAGGCGTCGGTGAACACCATAAAGGGCTTGTCAAAGTCTGGGTTTGCCAGAACTGGGCCACTGACCAGAGACTCCTTCAGTGCCTGGAGAGCCTCCTGGCACTCCTCGGTCCAGACCACCTTGTCTGGCTTCCCCTTCTTGCACAGCTCAGTGATGGGGGCGGCTATGGCGCTAAAGTGGGGCACGAACCTCCGATAGTACCCCGCCATCCCAATAAAGGCTTGGACCTGCTTTTTGGTTTGAGGAGCGGGCCAGTTTCTGATCACCTCCACTTTGGCTGGTTCCGGCTTTAGGCAGCCGCTTCCCACCCGGTGGCGTAGGTAGGATTCCTCAGCCATCCCCACCTTGCACTTCTCCGGTTTTACGGTCAGCCCAGCCTCCTGGAGTCGGTCCAGCACTTGTCTAACCTGGGACATGTGGTCCTCCCAGGTCTGGCTAAAGACACAGATGTCATCGATATACACCACGGCAAAACTCTCCATCCCCCTCAGTAGCTGATCCACCAGGCGCTGGAAGGTGGCCGGCGCTCCCTTGACGCCGAAAGGCAGGGTCAGGAACTTATAGAGCCCCAGAGGGGTGATAAAGGCCGATTTCAGCCTGGCATCTGCATCCAGCAGCACTTGCCAATAGCCCTTTGTAAGATCCATGGTGGTAAGGTACCGAGCACCTCCCAGCTTGTCTAGGAGCTCGTCAGGCCTGGGCATGGGGTAGGCATCGGCTACAGTGATGGAATTGAGCTTCCGATAGTCCACACAGAACCGGATCGACCCGTCCTTTTTGGGGACCAGCACCACTGGCGAGGCCCAAGGGCTGGAAGACGGCTGGATCACCCCCAAAGCCAGCATGTCATTGACCTCTCTTTCCAGGTCCTGAGCAGTTTTCCCTGTGACTCGGAAGGGGGAGCATTTTATAGGCGGGTGCAATCCTGTCTGCACCCGGTGGACAGTCAGATTAGTGCGTCCAGGCTGGTTGGAAAACAGCTGTTGGTACAGATGCAGCACCCCTCCGATCTCAGCTTGCTGGGCAGGGGTTAGCCGATCAGAGAGGGGAATTGCTTCCAGGGGGAAGCCAGCTCTTGTCCCAGGGAATAGATCTACTAAAGGGTCATCTCCCTGCCCCTCTCACTGTCCACACACGGCCAACACCACATTCCCCATCATAATATGGCTTCATCATATTCACATGGTACACCCGGTGGTGGTGTGCCCAGTTCGACAGCTCCACCACATAGTTTACCTCGTTTAGTTGCTTGACAACCTTGAAGGGCCCTTCCCAGGCGGCCTGGAGTTTGTTTTTCCTCACGGGGATGAGGACCATCCCCTGATCCCCCGTGGCGAAGGCGCGGGCCCGTGCTGTGCGGTCATACCAGACCTTCTGCTTCCTCTGGGCTCTGGCCAGATTCTCCCTGGCCAGGCCCATGAGCTCGGCAAGTCGTTCCCGGAAGGTCAGGACATACTCCACCACCGACTCTCCCTCAGGAGTGGCCTTCCCCTCCATTCGTCTCTCATCAGGTCCAGGGGCCCCCTTACCCGCCTTCCATATAACAGTTCGAAAGGCGAAAACCCGGTAGACTCCTGGGGTACCTCCCTGTACGCGAACAGCAGGTGAGGTAAGTACTTGTCCCATTCCTGCGGGTGCTGATTCATAAATGTTTTCAGCATCATTTTTAGCGTCCCATTGAACCTCTCCACCAGCCCGCTGGATTGGGGGTGATATGCTGAGGCCCAGTTGTGCCGGACCCCACATCTCTCCCACAAGCACCGGAGTAGGGCCGACATGAAGTTGGACCCTTGGTCCGTCAAGACTTCCTTGGGGAACCCCACTCGGCTGAAAATGGTCAGCAGTGCATCTGCCACAGTGTCTGCTTCGATGGACGATAAGGGCACTGCCTCGGGGTAGCGGGTGGCGAAATCTACCACCTCGGGGTAGCGGGTGGTGAAATCTACCACCACCAGGATGTATTTCTTCCCAGACCGGGTCGTCTTGCTGAGAGGTCCCACTATGTCCATGGCCACCTTCTGGAAAGGCTCCTCTATGATGGGCAAAGGGCTCAACGCTGCTTTCCCCTTGTCTCGGGCCTTCCCCACCCTCTGGCAGGGGTCACAGGATCGGCAGTACTGCCGGACATTGGTGAAGACCCCGGGCCAGTAAAAGTTCTGTAGCAGCCTCTGCCTGGTGCGCCGGATCCCCTGGTGCCCGGCGAGAGGGATGTCACGGGCCAGGTACAGTAGCTTGTGGCGAAACTTCTGGGGAACCACCAGCTGCCTCCTGATCCCTCACGACTCCACTTCCCCTGGGGGAGCCCACTCTCAGTACAGGAACCCCTTCTCCCACAGGAACCTCTCCTTGCAACCTCTCATCATGGTCTATACCACACTGAGGTCAGCCAGGCCCCTTAGCTTCCGCAGGGAGGGGTCCTTCTGCAACTAGGCCTGGAACTCGGTGGCTGGGGAAGGGATGGGGACCTGCTCCCTCTCGTCGGCTGGGTCGGAAGCCCCAGCCACCCCGAGCCTTGTCCTTGGGTGTTCCCTCCCCACCCGGGTAGGGTTCGGTGCCTCCGGTGTGACATCCCTCCCAAGGTCAGGGGGTAGTGCCCCTCGCCGGCTCTGGCTACGGGTCACGACTAAGGCGGTCTGGGGGTTGCTTGGCCAGTCCTCTAGGTCCCCCCCCATCAACACCTCAGTGGGCAAATGGTGGTGCACTCCCACGTCCTTGGGGCCCTCCTTGGCCCCCCATTTCAGGTGTACCCTCGCTATGGGAACCTTGAATGGGGTCCCGCCCACCCCTGTCAGGGTCAGGAAGGTGTTGGGCACCACCCGATCTGGGGCCACCACCTCAGGCAGGGCCAGTGTCACCTCTGCACCCGTGTCCCAGTATCCATAAACTTTCTTCCCATCCACCTCCAGGGGAACAAGGCACTCGCTCCACAGGGACAGCCCCGCGCCCACCCTGTAAACGGAGAACTTTGAATCCGGAGCATCTGGCCCCCCAGAGAAGCTGGCCTGGGGCCCTTCTCTCTCTTGAGCAGTTGATAAGCTGCCAGCCCCTCTTGCGTGAGAAGCCTGCCCCTCGTCCGTCTGGGCCTCTACCAAGTTAACCCGGTGCGGGTTCGGTCTGCTCAGTCTGTCCTTGAGCTTGGGGCACTGGGCCCGAACGTGGCCTCTTCGGCCGCAGTAATAGCAGCTCATGTCCCGTGGGTCCCCTCGAGCCGGTAGGTTGTCCCTGACGCTGGGCATTCCCCTTGGGAGGGGATTCCCCATATTCCCCCTTTGGGAGGTACCCGGGTGGCTTTCTCTCTGCATCGTGGCGGGCCTGTTCCTTTGGGGCTCCTCCCTGCCACCCCCTGACCGGCTCTTCACAAACTCATCGGCCAGCCGCCCTGCGTGTCGCGGGTTCTCTGGCTTTCTGTCCACCAACCACAGCCTCAGGTCGGATGGGCACCGCTCATACAGTTGCTCCAGTACCAGCAGTTTAACCAGGTCCTCCTTCGTCTGGTCCCCATCAGCCCACTTGCTGGCGTATCCTTCCATACGGCTAGTTGCAGATAAGAGATCTCAGGGGTTTTATCCTGACTCCGGAACCTTTCCCGGTACATCTCAGGAGTCAGCCGAAACTCACGTAGCAGGGCCTTTTTGAATAGTTCGTAGTCCCCTTTCTCTGCCAGTTCCACTCCATGGATGCCGAACGTCGCCGGGAGGATCCTCTGCTGGCCGGCGAGCTTCGCCGGGAGGATCCCCTGCTGGCCAGGGGGGTCACGGCGCCCTCGGTATTTGCTGGGCTCCTCCCCACCCTTCCCCTAGGCATAGGAAGGAGGGGTCTCGGGAAGCCCTCAGCAGCCGGCTGACCACTCCCAGCTGGGACAGACACTGGTGCCTGCGCTGCATTTGCCAGGCTGCTTCCCTGAGACACAGGGATCAGTTCATTCGTGCGATCTCCCGCCTCCAGCTGGGCAATGAGCTGTTCTTTGGTGAGCCTCCCACTGCGCAGCCCCCTCTGCTTGCACAGCTCCACCAGGTCGCTCTTAAGCCACTTGGCATACATCTTCCTGCTGGCCACTCACCGGCCTGTGTGCTCACAGCTCCCCACAGTTCCCAGGGGGACCCCTAGTGTGCCAGCCCTTCTCGAGGTCACCACCTCTCTGCCAGGGTCGAGCTGCAGACTCCTCCACCCCTGGGACCACTCGCTGTGATCCCCCCGGGGGACCCTGTTACTGCAAAAGTCCTTCTCGCTGGTCACACACTCCCAGGGGTAATAACCGTCTCTCTCTCACTCTTCAGCACGCCTGGTCCCCGTCAATCCCCCTTCGTTTTACTGCTCCCCAGTCACTTACTGCAGGAAGCGCCGTCCACGGGGTGCAGTAGATCCCGCCGCTGCCACCAGTTGTCGCGGAGTGTGGGGGAGTCAGGGCCCTGCACCCCTCTTCCTGAGATTCACTGTGACTCTCAACCAGCCAGTAAAGCAGAAGGTTTATTTAAGGACAGGAACACAGTCTCAAGCAGAGCGTGTAGGTACGACCAGACCCCCTCAATTAGGTCCCTCTGGGAGGTTCAGGGAGCTTAGACCCCAGCTTGGGGTTCCCTGCGTTGCACCACCCAGCCCAAACTGAAACCAAACCAAAACTCCTCCTGCAGCTCCTCTCTTCCCCCTCCCCCCATCTCCTCCTCTCCTGTGTTCAGTCTCCCGGGCAGAAGGTGTTAATTCTCCCCACCCCCTCCTGGCTCAGGTTACAGCTCAGGTAACTTCCTTCAAGGGAAGTCCCCCATCCCCACTGCAACCCCCCTGCAACATTCCCAGGTCAAATCTGCCCTGCTCCCTGCTCCGTCACACTATCACAGCAAAGCAGGGTAAGGCTGGCTCCCAGAGTCGAGGATTGGAGTGACCTAGCAGATCACCAGTCCAGATGATGTCACACACACCCGGTGCTGGGAGCAGAGTATCTCCTTGTAACAGAGTCGGGGAACGGCTGGCTCAGGGGGGTGGGCAATGGGACATGGGGTCTCTCCCCTTTGGGGTCACTGGCTGCGATCCAGCCACAAGGCAGAGGCACAAGAAGATTCAACTATCCTTGCACCAGTGGGTGGGGGTCCCGTATCTCTTTGCCCCTCCCAAACCATGTCCCTCCAGTGTTTTCCCCAGGAATTGAAATGGGGGGGGGGTTCAAATTTATAGTGGGATTGTCAAGGCCGATGAGGTTTGAGACCGTGCAGGTAAACGGGGGGCTGTATGGCACCATAGTAAAACTGAAAAATGTTTCATGACCATTTTATTAGATTGAACTTGTTTTAAAATCATCACAAATTAAAGTTGGCTACTCCAGCCTTCCATGGAGCACTATGTCTACATCCTTCTTGGTTTCTTGTTATAATTTTGCACAACTCTGTTAATGAACTTCTTGAATGCAGTGTGTTCATCTTCGGTGGCTTCTCGTGTGTCCAGTACTTCCATTCCTTCAGTTGATATGCTCAATAGTTCATTCACATGATCAGGCAGAAGGCGACTTCTCTCAGAACATAAAATCCTATTCAATGAGGGGGAAAAGCACTCAGCTGTAGCTATTGTAACTGGGAGTAGAAAGAGATGAATTCCTACTTCTTTCATCCTAGGAAACGTAGCACAAGACCGGGTTGAGCCACTAGTGATGGTAAAAAAGAAGTTGAAGTCAAATCTTCATTCATTCATCGTATGATATTCCCCTCTGTGTTCAAATTCTCTGTTCTGTCCTGATCACGTGTCACCGCCATTGCTGGTAGTGCCGCTCTCCACTTAACTGCTGGTGTTTTATAGGACAGGGATCTGTAAAAGTTACGTAGAGGTTGAGTAGAATCTAGATGTTGCTGTTGTGGATTTGTAAGAATCAGGTCTGTGTACTTTTTCAGCTGGCTTAACAAACACTTCTTGTCCTCTTCACTTAAGGAATCAATATAAATGCCTTCATTAGTCAACTTCTGGACTGAAGTCTTTGCTTCTTCCAGTACATTTTCAATGGATAGCTCTCTGATTGATCCAAGGGTAGCTTCTATTGCTGGACAAAGATCTACTATTCTTGCAGTAGATGCCTGGATGACATTGTTTAATAACCCAAGTGGTTTCAACAGTAGACTTACGAGAGAGAGAACGGCGATAGTCTTCTCTGAACGTAGTAGCAAAGGTAATCCACCAGCCTCACTACTTAGATCCATCCCATCTTGGTAGATACTTTCCAAAGCCAGTAATAATGGCTAGAGTAATTTTAAGACAACTGCCAAGGAGCGCTCATGAGAAAGCCAGCGGGTTTTCCCAGGTTGGACTAATATTAACTTCAGTCCCAGTGTATTTTCTATATTTTCCAAGATATTCAGTCTTTTTGGACTCTTGCTGAAAAAAAGAATATAATGAAGACATTAAATTTATAAAAACAACAAGGAGTCCGGTGGCACCTTAAAGACTAACAGATTTATTTGGGCATAAGCTTTCCTGGGTAAAACCCACTTCTTCTTACCCACAAAAACTTATGCCCACCAGACTCCTTGTTGTTTTTGTGGATACAGACTAACACGGCTACCCCCTGATAATTAAGTTTATCGCTTTTTTAATATCTTTTGAAGATTCTGCAGCTCATACTAGCGCTAGTTGGAGTAGATGGCCTCTGCAATGTGTATAGGAGAGGTTAGTGTTGCAGGACCAGAAGTGATCTGTATGATCTGTATAACTTGTATGTTCAAAAGGTCTGTTACACCTTCCACCCCCACCCTCCACCCCCTGTTTTGTCTCCTCTCCCTCTTTGAATACCTGTGAAGTGGCTTTATCCCTCTCCCTCCCCCTTGGAATGCTTGTGGGATGAATGGGATGGTTGAGCAGCTGGAAGATCAGAAGAGCTCCCAGGTAGACAAGGTGTCTGGGACTCTGATTAGGCAGCAATCACACACCCAATGGACACTGCATGGACACTGTCCGAGGTGGAGTCTGACCAACCAGACGTGGCCAAGTCATCTCTAGTCGCAGGCCATGAGGAGCAGGTCCTTAAAAGGGGAAGGAGCCATGTGCTCGGCAGTGCACTCACAAGTTAGTACCTCCTGTGAAGGCCCTTCGCCCGGACCGCCTGGCCAGTGGTTCGCCGCGTTGCATTCCATCGTGCCTCGGGAAGACTTACCTTCATTGCACCGTCCATCACTGCGCTGGGGGACACTTACCTGGAAGGAGCCTGACATCTCCAGTGCCGTGCCTGTCCCGGGAGCGTGAGTATGCAAGTGTGAGTGTGCCCCCCTCTTCTTTTGAGCTTAGCTCTCAGTATAATAAACCTGCTGCTTTCTGCCAAACTCTGGTGGGTCATTAGTCCTCCCTAAGCTTATTAGCTGGCCCAATTTTGGGTAACATTATGGGTTTTATAACACTTTTCTCTGAGCAAAGCTTGTACTCCACCATGTTTTCCAGAGAAGTTTCAAATGCACAAGCAGATATCTGTTTGGGGTCCAATTGACAAGCATTTAACCCTTCTAAGAAGTGGGTTGTCACAGATGCAACCGATGTAGCTTCTATAACTTGAACATCTAGAAATGCATCTACTGGCCTACCACTGACATCAAGATAACGTACACAATGACTTAATACTTGACGCCCATTTGCATCGGTGCATTCATCAGCCATGTATGCAAATTTTTTGAATGTGGTGGGAGAGTTCTTCACTTTTTCAACTGTTGAGCCTTTCACTGTTGCACCACATGCTTCTAACCAGTCGCTGAGTTTCTTGCAGAAAGATAGTGAGCATTTGCCGGTCCACCAGTGTTCAACTTCAGGATGAACAAGTGACAGTGTACTTAACATTGGCCTCCAGTTTGTAGGGTGTGGTATCTCTTGCTTAAATAGAAAGTATGATGCCACAGCCATGTTTGTTCGCATGAACTGTGTTGTGTCTCCAGCATTCTTAGCAGCCTCATTAAGTAACTTGCCACCAAGTTAAAGAAGTTGCCACCAAGTTAAAGAAGTATGGGCTGGATGAATGGACTGTAAGGTGGATAGAAAGCTGGCTAGATCGTCGGGCTCAACGGGTAGTGATCAATGGCTCCATGTCTAGTTGGCAGCCGGTTTCAAGTGGAGTGCCCCAAGGGTCGGTCCTGGGGCCGGTTTTGTTTAATATCTTTATTAATGATCTGGAGGATGGTGTGGACTGCACTCTCAGTAAGTTTGCAGATGACACTAAACTAGGAGGCGTGGTAGATACACTAGAGGGTAGGGATCGGATACAGAGGGACCTAGACAAATTAGAGGATTGGGCAGAAAAAAACCTGATGAGGTTCAACAAGGACAAGTGCAGAGTCCTGCACTTAGGACGGAAGAATCCCATGCACTGCTACAGACTAGGGACCGAATGGCTAGGTAGCAGTTCTGCTGAAAAGGACCTAGGGGTCACAGTGGACGAGAAGCTGGATATGAGTCAACAGTGTGCTCTTGTTGCCAAGAAGGCTAACGGCATTTTGGGCTGTATAAGTAGGGGCATTGCCAGCAGATCGAGGAACGTGATCGTTCCCCTTTATTCGACATTGGTGAGGCCTCATCTGGAATACTGTGTCCAGTTTTGGGCCCCACACTACAAGAAGGATGTGGAAAAATTGGAAAGAGTCCAGCGGAGGGCAACAAAAATGATTAGGGGTCTGGAGCATATGACTTATGAGGAGAGGCTGAGAGAACTGGGATTGTTTAGTCTCCAGAAGAGAAGAATGAGGGGGGATTTGATAGCAGCCTTCAACTACCTGAAGGGGGGTTCCAAAGAGGATGGAGCTCGGCTGTTCTCAGTGGTGGCAGATGACAGAACAAGGAGCAATGGTCTCAAGTTGCGGTGGGGGAAGTCCAGGTTGGATATCAGGAAAAACTACTTCACTAGGAGGGTGGTGAAACACTGGAATGCGTTACCTAGGGAGGTGGTGGAGTCTCCTTCCTTGGAGGTTTTTAAGGCCCGGCTTGACAAAGCCCTGGCTGGGATGATTTAGCTGGGAATTGGTCCTGCTTTGAGCAGGGGGTTGGACTAGATGACCTCTTGAGGTCCCTTCCAACTCTGATATTCTATGATTCTATGATTCTATTCTAAGTACTTCTAAAATTGGCTTTGACAGTGGGCTTATAAGGTTTTATGCATGTTGATGCAGTCTAGAGCCCTGGTGTTTTGCTGCCTTTTCACGTAGTTGGTCAGCATGGGCTTTGCTGATCGGCCTGGCAAACAAAGCTCCTCCATTTTTACCAATTACAGCATTGGGAAGCTTTCCGTCTTTGTAAGCTTTTTTGCAAGAGGTGCACCAGTTGCCATCTTTTGTAACTTCAATAAATGGGAACACTTTGACTGACAAACATCAGGAACTGCCTTTAGGTTTTGGAGACTCTGTTTCTTCCGTAGGTAATTGTATTTGTGCTTCGGGCTGGTCCGATGTAGATACACCACTTGAACCTTCAGATGACATGTTGATATATTCTTGGTGTGTTCTTCACCTTGGTTGGTTTTTGAGGCCTTTGAGTGGAATAATTGTTGCATTGTTTTTTGTCTTCTCATTTTCACTTTGATCTGCAACATATAAAAGAGATATGAATAAATTAAATGTTTTGTTATACTAATGCAAATTTAACATAAGGATAATACAAATTACACCAAAACACATAACAGTTCTAGATTTCTAAAACAAATATAAATTTAAAAATATATATTTAAATTGACTTTTGAAAAGTAATCCATCATGGGATAAAAGGGAAGATCTTCTCATGGATCAGTAACTGGTTAAAAGATGGGAAACAAAGGGTAGGAATAAATTATCAGTTTTCAGAATGGAGAGAGATAAATAGTGGTATTCCTGAGAGGTCGGTACTGGGACCATTACTGTTCAACATATTCATCAATGATCAGGAAAAAGGGGTAAACGGTGAGTTGGCAAAATTTGCAGATGATACAAAACAATTCAAGATAGTTAAATTCCTGACAGACTGCGAAGAGCTACAAAGGGATCTCACCAAACTGGGTGACTGGGCAACAAAATGGCAGATGAAATTCAATGTTGACAAATGCAAAGTAATGCACATTGGAAAACAATCTCAATTATGCATACAAAATGATGGGGTCTAAATTAGCTGTTACCACTCAAGAAAGAGATTTTGGAGTCATTGTAGATGGCTCGCTGAAAACATCCACTCCATTTGCAGTCGAAAAGCAAACAGAATGTTGAGGACCATTAGGAAAGGGATAGATAATAAGTCAGAAAATATCATAGAACCGCTATATAAATCCATGGTACACCTCATCTTGAATACTGCATGCAGATCTGGTCACCCCATCGCAAAAAAGATAGATTGGAATTGGAAAAGGTACAGAGATGGGCAACTAAAATGATTAGGGGTATAGAACAGGAGGAGAGATTAAAATGATTGGGACGACTAAGGGGGGATATGATAGAAATCTATAAAATCTTGACTGGTGTGAAAAAAGTGAATAAGGAAATGTTATTTACTCCTTCACAGAACACAAGAACTAGTGGTCACCCAATGAAATGAATAGGTAGCAGGTTTTATAAAAAACAAAAGGAAGTACTTGTTCACACAACATAAAGTCAATCCCTGGAACTCTTTGCCAGAGGATGTTGTGAAGGCCAAAACTATAAAAGGGTTTAAAAAAGAACTAGATAAGTTCATGGAGGTTAGGTCCATCAGTGGCTATTAGCCAGGATGGGGAGGGATGCAACACCATGCTCAGAGTGTCCCTAGCCTGTTTGCCAGAAGCTGGGAATGGGCACCAGGGGATGGATCACTTGATGATAACCTGTTCTGTTCATTCCCTCTGGGGCACCTGGCACAGACACTGTCAGAAGACAGGATACTGGGCTAGATGGACCTTTGATATGACCCAGTGTGGCTGTTCTTATGTAAAAATTAATTATAATAATAAAAATATTTAATACAGAAACTCCCCAACACAATGACATCTCAAGATAGCAACAATGTGAGAAGACAACCTTGGAAAACAATGCCTTTTAAAAATCTTGGCCTACTGGAAACTTATATTTATATAAGTTATAAACTTTATATAGTCCAACAAACAAATGTTCATATAACCTGCTCCTCCGTTTTCCCTTCCCCACACACCAGTGTTCTCCTTATCATAGAATCATAGAATATCAGAGTTGGAAGGGACCTCAAGAGGTCATCTAGTCCAACCCCCTGCTCAAAGCAGGACTAATTCCCAGCTAAATCATCCCAGCCAGGGCTTTGTCAAGCCAGGCCTTAAAAACCTCCAAGGAAGGAGACTCCACCACCTCCCTAGGTAACGCATTCCAGTGTTTCACCACCCTCCTAGTGAAATAGTGTTTCCTAATATCCAACCTGGACCTCCCCCACTGCAACTTGAGACCATTGCTCCTTGTTCTGTCATCTGCCACCACTGAGAACAGCCGAGCTCCATCCTCTTTGGAATCCCACTTCAGGTAGTTGAAGGCTGCTATCAAATCCCCCCTCATTCTTCTCTTCTGGAGACTAAACAATCCCAGTTCCCTCAGCCTCTCCTCATAACTCATGTGCTCCAGACCCCTAATCATTTTTGTTGCCCTCCGCTGGACTCTTTCCAATTTTTCCACATCCTTCTTGTAGTGTGGGGCCCAAAACTGGACACAATATTCCAGATGAGGCCTCACCAATGTCGAATAAAGGGGAACGATCACGTTCCTCGATCTGCTGGCAATGCCCCTACTTATACAGCCCAAAATGCCGTTAGCCTTCTTGGCAACAAGAGCACACTGTTGACTCATATCCAGCTTCTCGTCCACTGTGACCCCTAGGTCCTTTTCTGCAGAACTGCTACCTAGCCATTCGGTCCCTAGTCTGTAGCAGTGCATGGGATTCTTCCGTCCTAAGTGCAGGACTCTGCACTTGTCCTTGTTGAACCTCATCAGGTTTTTTTCGGCCCAATCCTCTAATTTGTCTAGGTCCCTCTGTATCCGATCCCTACCCTCTAGTGTATCTACCACGCCTCCTAGTTTAGTGTCATCTGCAAACTTGCTGAGAGTGCAGTCCACACCATCCTCCAGATCATTAATAAAGATATTAAACAAAACCGGCCCCAGGACCGACCCTTGGGGCACTCCGCTTGAAACCGGCTACCAATTAGACATGGAGCCATTGATCACTACCCGTTGAGCCCGACGATCTAGCCAGCTTTCTATCCACCTTACAGTCCATTCATGCAGCCAAATGATGACTCAAAGTTCAGAGGTACTTTCCCGTGAGTTCACCTCCAAGGTGGGGGGTGTCACGGCCTCGTGCGGTCCGTGCCCACTCTTGGCCCCGTGCGGTCCATGGGGGGTGCCCCTTTCAGTGAGACAGCCCTTCTTGGGGGTCCACTCTCTCTCAGGGTTAGGCCCCTCCACCTCCTGGAGCTGCACCTCTCTGAGCCTTAGCATGTCTGTCTATGCTGTGGGCCCCCTCAGGGAGTCCACTCGCTCTGGACTCCCAGGGCCTCCACCCCTTGAAGAGGATGATGCAACCCTGTTCTCTAGACTGGAGTGACTCTCAGTAAGTGTAAAACAGGAGGGTTTATTGAGCATCTGAACACAGCACAGGAAACTCTCAGGACCTCAGGCCTGGCCTCCCTCAGCCCAGCACATCCCAGTCTCCCCTGCATCCAGGTGGGCTCTGCCTGCTCCGCCTCTCCAGCCCCGAGCTGCCCTGCTTCCCAGCTGGGCATCTGATATCACCGGCCCCAAGCCCCGCCTCTGTCCATTGACTTCTCTCCAGGGAAACAGGGTCGTAAACAGGGTCTCCTGGGCCTCCTCTCCTCTCTTCTGTCCCCTGGGCCCCTTGGCTGGAACCGGCTGGTTAGGTCACCAGGGTCCTCTCTTCACAGCCCATTGTCCTCCCACTGGCCAGAAACAGCTGTGACTCCCAAGCTGGGCCTCCAGGTCACCAGGTCGCCAGGTCATCAGGTGCTGGGGTATCCATCCTCCAGGCTATTGGCTGGGGTCCCAAGTTCCCTCTCCGGTCCTCTGTAACAACAAACTCCCTCTCCCATCACCTCGTTAAACCAGTAACACCCAGGGACACTAAGTCCCACCTCCTCTGCATGCAAACCATTGGGAAAACAAGGAAAAAACAAGAAAATCCCCCACTTCATCACAGGGGGGAAGAAGGCTCCTTGCTCATTCCTCCAGCTGCTCACTGTTTGCTCTGGCCACTGTTGTTCGTGGTGCCACTGTTCCCTCCACTGCTCTGTTGCCAATGGCCCTGAGCTGTCACCTTCTGCTGCCACCTGCCACTGTGACCTCTGCGAGTTGGTCTCTTGAGGTTCCACCAGATCTCAGTGATTTCAGCTGAGCTCTCAGTGGGGGAACCTCACTGCTAGTGCAGACTGGGCCGTCTCTTCCACAGAAACACTGTCTCACAGCAGGTCTAAGCACTTAGACCTGATTATCAGTGATTTCAGCTGCAGTAGTCACTTAACAGAACAAAAGACTCTCTATGGAGCCTAATCAGCTCTGTCTTTAAACAGTGGAGAGGGGCAGGTCAGACAGTACTTGTGACTCAGGCAGACCATCAAGCAAAGCACCTGTCCCCACCCTCTCTCCATGCCCTCAATCAGCACAGGCTAAGTACAGTTCTACTGCCCTTTACTCATACAATAAGAACAACATTTCATTACCCCTGCAGTCAAGTGATTTGTAACCCAACCCCAGCCAAAATCTATCACTTGGGCAACACAACTCTGTTTGCTGGATACCTAGGCAGATTAGGTGTGAATGTAAATACAGTCTGGTCCTGAAGCCTTTCCCCCCAACCCCCAGCTCATCACTAGTTATCAGGGGAGCTCATTTAGACTTTGTTTACAAATCAGCATTTGAAATGATTAGGTTGGCCAACATTGCTGAAATCAATGCACTGACATTGTCGTAAAAAACAGCAGCTGTATAAGGAAGCTAGTCCATGGTCACACTTCCCAAATCTATGATACTTTTTCAGAGACACGTATTTTATCATACACTGTATACGCTTCTAAAGTGTGTGTTAATGTTTCCATTTCAATTCAAATTGCAACCAATGACTAAATTGGCAACACTGCATGTAACTAGTTCACAATTGGGGCGGTGTTGGGGAAATTCAAAGGAGGGGCATGTAGGGAAATCCCTGCTGCATTCCTTCCTGAGTCATAAGGTGCATCCCTGGCCTTCTCTCAATGGGTCAATTCTATAGCTGATGGCACTTAATGGGCCAGGCTAGGCAGTGCTGATGCCAGGCTATCTGGGGGTGTCATCCAGATGCACAGCACAAGTTTGGAACTACAGACATACCATACATATAACTTACAATACAAAGGTGATACAAACACACAAACGAGATTATCATACCTGGCAAATTATAACATTTTTGCAGATATCTTACATGGCATATCATAACTCATTGCGATTTTACAATATTGGTATTCATAATATCCCAACGTGTCCCCCAAATTCCACACTGCATCACAGGGATGGTGCCGCCTGTGTCTGTGGGGAGCCTGCGGCACTGTGGAGCTGGGCACTTGATACCTAACCTTTTCCCAGCTAGATTCCCGCTGTGCCTACTCCCTTTCCTTAGGGCCGGGCACCCGGTATTTCACACCCACGGTCACCCCACCCGCCTGCCACCTGCCCCTTCACAGCCAGCTCTTGCCTGGGGGCCCACTATCAAGTCTAAACTGGTCGCCCCCGGTTACAGCCTCCTCCTCGGGGATACACGTCATCCCCCGTCCATCCAGGGCCTCACTGGGCAGGGTGCATTTGGCCCTAAATTTCCCCCAGTAGTACCACGGCTCATCACCCTGCCCCGAGCCGGGCTCCGCACCATACTACAGAATCCCAGCTCCCCACCTCCCAGCATCCTGAGACAGAGCCCCCAGCCCCTGTGTGTGGGACACTGCATCTGGCCCTGGTGATGTAATAATGTCACTTACTGCCCCGCAGGTGTCTGTTCCCCTCCTCTCTCTGCAGCGGGGTCCCCCAGTCCCTTTTCTCTCTCTCCCCTTTCTCCCTAGACCTCCCCCGCCCTGTATTTCTATTGTACAACCCCCCAGAACTTCCTTCTCACCTGCCCCCCAAATCTGCCCACCCTAGAGGGTGGCTGTGATACCGAAGCCTCCAAATGTCCCCTCGTGGTGGGTTCAGCCGATGGAGATGAGTGAGAAATTCAAGCAGCATCACGAGAACCTGGACGAATGAACGTTGGGGGGAAAGTTGGCGAGACAGAAAGACGGGATTCGTCAAAAATTAGCGGCCACTGGAAAGAACCCACAGGCCAGGCTGCAGCCTGCCTGGGACACAGAAGAAGTAGGGGAGCAGAAATCCATGTCCCAAAATTGCTGTGTGTCACAGACTCACAGGTCGGGCCAATTCTTGGCCCCATACGGTCCCTCGGGGGAACCCCCTTCAGTTAGACAGCCCTTCTCGGGGATCCATTCTCTTTTGGGGGTTAAGCCCCTCCACCTCCAGGAGCCGCACCTCTCTGAGCCTTAGCATCCCTGTCTCTTGCCATGGGCCCCCTCAGGTAGTCCACTTGCTATGGACCCCCGGGGCCTCCACTCCCAGAGGGAATAATGCAACCCTGTTCTCTAGACCGGAGCGACTCTCAGCCAGCGCAAAACAGGAGAGATTTATTGAGTGTCTGAACCCAGCACAAGAAACTCTCAGAGACCTCAGGCCTGGCCTCCCTCAGCCCAGCACATCTGAGCCAATGCTTTATCATGGGGCGGAGCCCTGAACTTCCCCACGTCACTGGCTAAGTGACCCCGCTCAGTTCAGACTCGAAGTTTGGAAAGATGTGATGAAATGGGGAGGCTTTTTTTTTTTTTTTTTTTTTTTTAATAGTTTGCATGCAGTGGGGGTGAGACTCAGTTTCCCTGGGTGTTACTGGTTTAACGAGGTGATGGGAGAGGGAATTTGTTGTTACAGAAGACCAGCGAGGGAACTTGGGACCCCAGCCAATGGCTTGGAAAATGGATACCCCAGCGATTGGTGACATGGTGACCGGGAGGCCAAATTCCAGAATCACAGCCAGTTCTGGCCAGTGGCAGGACAACGGGTGGTGAAGAGAGGACCCCAGTGACCTGACCAGCTGGTTCCAGCCAGAGGGCGACAGAGGACAGAAGAGAGGAGAGGAGTCCCAGGTGACCCTGTGTGACGAACTGGGACTGTTCTTAATGTGGTCTTTGAATGCTGAGTGGGGAGTGTTGGCTGGGAAGGCAGGGGAGTGTGGCTAGGATGGTCTGCATTGGGGGACGGGGGACTGGCCGAGGGAAGATACCTGAGCATGTAACATGAGAACCCAGAAAGGGGTTAGAGGCCAGGTGACACCTTTGCCCGGGAAACTGAACAAAGGCTGTGGGAGGGGTCACTGAAGGGAGAGTTTCAGGAGCTGGCTGGTGGAATGGCTGGGAGGCAGACATGGTTCTGACCTCCCAAGGGGACTGTGGTGCCCTGGGACCCCAAGATGGACCTAACTGAGGGGGTCCTGTTGTCTGTGCCTGCAAGACCTGTCTTGGACTGTGTCCCTGTTGTCTAAATAAACCTTCTGCTTTACTGGCTGGCTGAGAGTCATCGGGAATCGCAGGAAGCCGGGGGGTGCAGGGCCCTGAGCCCCCCACACTCCGTGACACCCTGTTTACCTGAAGAGAAGACAAGGGTCAGAGGCAGGACTTGGGGGAGGTGATATCAGTTGCCCAGATGTGAAGCAGGGGATCTCGGGACTGGAGAGAGGACCAGGTCTGACCTCGCCCAGCAGCCTGGATGCTGGACAATGGCCTGGATATGGTAGAACTTAGCAAACCAGTGACCAGAGGCCCAGCCCATCTTGGGAGCTGGCCAGTTCTGACCAGTGGGAGGACAAAGGATGGAAGAGAGAAGGCCCCGGTGATCTGGTTGCCCGGAAGAAAAACAAAGGGCAGAGCAGGAGGTGTGGGGAAGGTGATATGGGGGGTCAGCTGGAAGGAAGTCGCTTCTGGACTGGGGACAAAGAGGGGTCTGGCCCCACCAGGACTGGGGCAGATCCATCTGGACGGTGCTGAGACTGGCCAGACCCGAGCCTCTGAGCACTGCCTGGGCTGGGTTTGGCGGTACAATAAACCTTCATGTTTTATGCAGGCTGAGAGTCCCTGCAGGCTGGAGATTGGGAGTGCATCACTCCCTCTGGGGGTGGCGGCCCCATGGGGCCAGAGCAAGGGAACGCCCTGAGGGGGCTCCCAGAGGGAGCCAGGTGGGCTGGAGACTCAGAGGTGCAGTTCCAGGAGATGGTGGGACCCCAGGCTTAGCCCCCAAGAGAGCCAGGACCCTGAGAAGGGCTGTCAGAATGAAGGGAGTTCCTCCTGGGGACCCTATGGACCCGAGAGAGCATGGGGGAGCCTGTGAGTGCGTGACACACCTTCATGCATAAACGGTGAGGTGGCAAAATTTGCAGATAATACAAAACTACTCGAGATAGTTCAGTTCCAGGCAGACTGCGAAGAGTTACAAAGGGATCTCAACAAACTGGGGGACTGGGCAACACAAAGGCAGATGAAATTCAGTGTTGATCAATGCAAAACAATGCACATTGGAAAACATCATCCCAACCAGACCTGTAAAATGATGGGGTCTCAATTGGCTGTTACTACGAAAGGAAGAGATCTTGGAGTCATTGTGGAGAGTTCTCTGAAAACATCCACTCAATGTGCAGCGGCAGCCTAAAAAGCAAACAGAAGTTTGGGAATCATTAAGAAAGGATTGGATAACAAAACAAAATATCATATTGCCTCTGTATAAACCCATGGTACACCCACATCTTGAATACTGTGTTCATATGTGGTCACCCCATCTCAAAAAAGATATATTGGAATTGGAAAAGGTTCAGAAAAGGGCAAAAAAAAATTATTAGGGGTATGGAACAGCTGCCATATGAGAAGAGATTAATAAGATTGGGATTTTCAGTTTGGAAATGAGACAACTAAAGGGGGATATGATAGAGGTCTATAAAATCATGACTGGTGTGGAGAAAGTAAAGAAGACAGTGTTGTTTACTCTTTCTCATAACACAAGAACCAATTAAATTAATAGTCAGCAGGTTTAAAACAAACAACAGGAAGTATTTCTTCACCCAACGCACAATCAGCCTGTGGAACTCCTTGCCAGAGGATGTTGTGAAAGCCAAGATTATACCAGGGTTCAAAAAATAACTAGATAAATTAATGGAGGATAGGTCCACCAATGGCTATTAGCCAGGATGGGCAGGGATGGTGTCCCCAGCCTCTGTTTGCTGGGAGGACGACAGGGGATGGATCACTCGCTGATTCCCTGTTCTGTTCATTCCCTCTGGTGCACCTGACTGGGCTAGATGGACCTTTGGTCTGACCCAGGCTGGCCATTCTTATGTGTTAGGTGTGGTCAGAACTACAATATCAGAGAGGGCAGACCCAAGGGAAACCCCAGCAGGAACCACCCCGCTAGTGATGCTTGTCTATTGAGAGGTCCATCGGAGCCGAGAACACCGGTGGGATGTGAAGATGGCCACGGCTGTAATTGTTGCACAGGTTTTTGTAGGATTTTTCTCTGCAGGAGTAATTCGAACTTTGCTTAGCACTGGGGCCAGCCCTGATGGCCAGGGGACAGCGCCCCCTAGTGACCTCTGCCCCACTCCCTGCAGCAGAGCGCCCCCTAGCAGTGCACTGGGGTATCAGGGCCAGCACTGACTGCCTGGGGAAAGCGCCCCTCTACTGAGCCCCTCCTCCTGCTGCCTGCAGCATAGCACCCCCTAGTGCAGCAGTGGGGTAGTGGGGCCTGACCTGGACTCACAGGCCATGCCCACTCTTGGCCCCGTACAGTCCATGGGGGGAACCCCCTTCAGTGGGAAAGCCCTTCTTGGGGGTCCACTCTCTCTCGTAGGTTCAGCCCCTCCACCTCCTGCAGCCGCACCTCTCTGAGCCTTAGCACACCTGTCTCTGCCGTGAGCCCCCTCAGGGAGTCCACTCGCTCTGGACCCCCAGGGCCTCCACTCCCAGAGGGAATAATGCAACCCTGATCTCTAGACCGGAGTGACTCTCAGCCAGTGTAAAACAGGAGGGTTTTTTGAGCTTCTGAACCCGGAATAGGAAACTCTCAGGGCCCTCAGCCCAGCACGTTCCTCCCCTGCATTCAGGTGGGCTCTGCCTACTCCCTCTCTCCAGTCCTGAGCTCTCCGTGCTTCCCAGCTGGGCATCTGATATCACCGGCCCCAAACCACACCTCTGTCCATTGTCTTCTCTCCAGGTAAACAGGGTAACCTGGGCCTCCTCTCTTCACAGCTGGCCTCTGTCCCCCTCTGGCTGGAACCAGCTGGTCAGGTCACCGGGGTCCTCTCTTCACAGCCCATTGTCCTCCCACTGGCCAGAACCAGCTGTGACTCCTGAGCTGGGCCTCCAGGTCACCAGGTCACCAGTCGCTGGGGTATCCATTCTCCAGGCCATTAGCTGGGGTCCCACGTTCCCTCGCTGGTCCTCTATACCAACAAACTCCTTCTCCCATCACCTCATTAAACCAGTAACACCCAGGGAAACTGAGTCCCATCCCCTCTGCATGCAAACCATTGGAAAAACAAGGAAAGATGAAGAAAACACCCCACTTCATCACACATGGCCGCGGGGCAGGATCAAGGGATGGGAGTTGGGGGGACACAGTCTTGGGTTCAGTCTAGAGTCAGCGAAGCTATGGGGCTCATTTCCATGCAGCCATCGACCCACTGCACCAGTACAGGAGGAATCTTGTCCCCACCACCAGGCTCAGGCGTTGGCCATCTTAGCCAGGGGGCAGCATGGCCGCCCTGTGAGGGCTGCAGAGGGAGAGGGCAGGGCCATGTTAACTGAGGGCAGCCAGAGGCTTCCTTCCCTTTGGGAGCAATGGGAGATGGCAGCTTTGGCTAGTGGGAGGCCATAAGCATAGTTGCCACCTTCCCCGCTTTCCCATGGGTACTCGACCCCCCGCCTGCCCCCGGCCCTGCCCCCACTCCATCCCTTCCATGAGGCCCTGCCCCTGCCCCGCCTCTTCGAACCCCCTCCCCAAAATCCCCACCCCAGCTCTGCCTACTCCCCTGAGCGCACCACGTTCCCACTCTTCCCCATCCCTCCCGGACTGGGCTAATGCCGCCAAACAGCTGTTTGGCAGCGGCCGGGCGGGAAACGCTGGGAGGTAGGTGGAGGAGCGGGGGTATGCCACGCTCAGCATGGGGGAGTGAGAGGAGTTTGGCTGTCGGTGGGTGCAGAGCACCCACTAATTTTTCCCTGTGGGTGCTCCAGCCCCAGAGCACCCAAGGGGCCAGGGGCTCTGGGCAGAACAGTAGGGGTATAGGGGTACAGGATGGGGCAAAAAGGGGAGGTCTGGGGGTGGGAGGAGATAGGGAATAAGGGCAGAAATAGGTAAGGGGACATGGGACATGAGGGGATACGACAGGGGATGAAGGGACATGGGATGGGGGGCAGAACTGGGGGATGGGGACCTGAATTGGGGGAGGGAGTCATGAGGATACTGGGGAGGGGACTTAATCCAGGGGTCAGAATGGGGAGCTGAGGGGCCCAATGTGTCAACATTGGGGCTGGGGGTGAAGGGCAAACAAACTGGGGAGCCAGAGCTGGAGCATCTGATGGGGGGGGGCAATTTCTCTTGAGCTCTGTCCTCATGTTCTTGCCCCCTCCCCTTTCTAGGGGGCTGGTCAGCTCCCCCCTGCATGTCTCTTTCACAGCATCCTGAGGTGAGCTCTACCCAGGGCCCTGAGCTGCGCAGACCTGCTGCCCTGGGGATGGGCTGGGTAGGGGACACGGGGCCTTTCACATCTAGGGGGCTGTCTCTGTGATGAAGTTGGGGGTTTTCTTGTTTTCTGTGGAGTTTCAATGGTTTGCATGTTGAGGGGGTGGGACTCAGTTTCCCTGGGTGTTACTGGTTTAACAAGGTGAAGGGAGAGGGAGTTTGTTTTGCAGAGGATTGGAGAGAGGACTTGGGGACCCAGCCGATGGCCGGGAGGATGGATACCCCAGCGACCGGTGACCTGGCTACCTGGTGACCCGGAGGCCCAGCTGAGGAGACGCAGCCGGTTCTGGCCAGTGGGCGGACAATGGGCTGCAGAGTGAGGATCCTGTGACCTAACCAGCCGGTTCCAGCCAGAGGACAAAAGCGAGGAGAGGAGGCCCCGGTTCACAATCCTGTTTACCTGGAGAGAAGACAATGGACAGAGGGGGGGCTTGCGGTCGGTGATCTCAGCTGCCCAGCAGGGAGCAGGGGGGCTCTGGGCTGGAGAGGGGGAGCAGGCAGAGCCCACCTGGATGCAGAGAGACTGGGATGTGCTGGGCTGAGTGTCACGGAGTGTGGGGGAACTCAGGGCCCTGTACCCCCCGGTTTCCTGCGATTCACCATGACTCTCAGCCAGCCAGTAAAGCAGAAGGTTTATTTGGATAACAGGAATACAGTCCAAGACAGGTCTTGCAGGCACAGACAACAGGGCCCCCCTCAGTTAGGTCCATCTTGGGGTCCCAGGGCATCCCAACCCCCCCCTTGGGAGGTTAGAGCCATCTCTGCCTCCCAGCCATCTCTCCAGCCCGCTTCCAACACTCTGCCTTCAGCGACCCCTCCCACAGCCTTTGTTCAGTTTCCCGGGCCAAGGTGTCACCTGGCCTCCAACCCCTTCCTGGGTTCTCATGTTACATGCTCAGGTATTCTCCTTCGGGCAATCTCCCATCCCCCAATGCAGACTATCCTAGCCACACTCCCCTGTCAGCATTCACAGACCACAGTAAGAACAGTCCCAGTTTGTCACACTGAGGGAGGCCAGGCCTGAGGCCCTGAGAGTTTCCTGTGCTGTGTTCAACTCTCAATAAACCCTCCTGTTTTATGCTGGCTGAGAGTCACTCCGGTCTAGAGAACAGGGTGGTATCAACCCCTTCGGGGGTGGAGGCCCTGGGGGTCCAGAGCGAGTGGACTCCCCGAGGGGGCCCACAGCAGAGACAGACGTGCTAAGGCTCAGAGAGGTGCGGCTCCAGGAGGTGGAGGGGCTGACCCCGAGAGAAGGGCTGTTTCACTGAAAGGGGCACCTCCCACGGACCACACGGGGCCAAGAGTGGGTACGATCTGTGAGTCTGTGACAACGTGGTGTCAGCAGTGGGATATGTCGTGGATGCACCCTGTAGACGTTGGCTACGGGCACAGGCGCTTTGCAGTGAGTGGCTGCCAGTAGTAGAACGAGGGTATTGAAAGGAACAAGACTGGACATGGCCTAGTACCAGCTCCGTAAGAGCGACCTGGCACCTCTGTGCAGGGAGAGAGGGCTGAGCGTGGGGAGGCTCACTAAGGAGCGGCTGATTGCTCAGCTTGTAGAGAATGACCCGTCTGAGGTGCAGGCTCCAGACACCATGGGAGCTCCCGGGGTGCCCGGAGAGCTGGCGAGTAGCCGTGAGGGCAGTCTGTGTAGTGACCAGGAGTGGGTCAGACCTGACTCCCCAGTCAGTACAGGGAGACCCCAGTCAGGTTCCTCCCTAGAGGAGCTGCAGAGATTGAAGCTGCAGCTGAAATCAAAGGAGCTGGAGCTAGAGGATCGGAGGCTGGTTGACAGAGAGAGAGAAGGAGCGGACCGTATAGAACAGCGGAAGCACGAGTTGGAGTTGGACAAGAGGCAGGCCAAGAGGGCCTGCCGTGGGGTAAGTGGGGAAGGGCCCCGAGACACCAGTGGTGTGGGGAATCTAGACACCAAACTGCTGCCCCAGTTCGAGGAGGTGGGGGATATTGATGTCTACCTCACAGCCTTTGAGAAGGCTTGTGAACTGAACCAGATTGATCCCGCAGACAGGCTTCGCTGTCTGACCCCCCTGCTGGGTCCCAAAGCCATAGAGGCGTTCAGCCAAATGGACGGTGTTGAGACAGGGGACTACGACCTGTTCAAACAGGCTTTGCTGCTGAAGTTTGAACTGACCCCCAAGGCGTACAGGAAACAATTCTGGGGTGTGCGCAAGACCCCAGGTGTCTCTTGCAAGGAGGTCACCAACTTGCTGCGGGAATATCTCTGCAAGTGGGGGAAGGGCGCAGAGGCCACTACCGCAGAGGACGTGTATAACCTGGTGGGGTTGGAGCAGCTGTATGACATCTGCCCTCCGGACCTTAAGATGTGACTAGTGGACCGGAAGCCCAAAGATCTGCGAGTGCAGCGGCACTGGCAGATGAGTTCATGGACAGTAGATTGGGGGCAGGTGGGAGACCCACATCAGGAACTCATAAGGGGAGTCACCCTGAGCCCTCTCAAAGGTGGGACTCCAGGGGTGCACGGGACTGCCGGGGCGGGGCGACCCCCCTTGTGGGACTTGAGGGACATGAGGTGTAATTACTGTGGCCAAAAGGGGCAGAAGGTGGCACAGTGCCTGAAGATGAAGGAAATGGCAGCCAAGCAGAACACGCGGGTGTCAACTGGGCGGAAACCCCCCGAGAGGGGGCACCACAGGTCCACGGGGCTGCAGTCGAGAGGGCTGTGTCAGGGGGAGGGCACCACCAGGCCACGCCAGCAGGGGAAGACGTGGACCCAGACCCAGAGTGCCCGTACTCAATCCGCCGGGTGAGCGTGGGACAGGCCCCAGGGAACAATCGCCACATCATCCCCATTGAGGTGGGGGGAAGACGCATCCAGGGGTTCTGGGACACGGGTGCAGAGGTGTCGCTGGTGCGGTCTGAGGTGGTGGACCCAGACCAGCTAGTGCCTGATGCCTACATGACCCTGAGGGGAGTGTTTGGGTCGCCCGTGAAGGTGCCTGTAGCGAGGATACACCTGAAATGGGGGGCTAAGGAGGGACCCAAAGAGGTCGGGATGCACGACCACCTGCCTACCGAGGTGATAATGGGTAATGACTTGGAGAACTGGCAGGATGGCACTCAGAGCACCCTGGTCCTTACCCGGAGCCAGAGCCAGCGAGGGATGCGGGACCTCCCGAGGGGGGGGGGGGGCTGAAGCGCCACGGGTAGGGCTTGACAGGGCTGGCCAGAGCCTCCTTCTGAAGGTGGGAAAACTGAGGCACCACCAGCCAGGGCTGCATCCTCAGACTCAGCAGCTGAATTCCAAATGGAGCTGCAGGTGGATCCCTCCCTGGAGAAACTGAAGGCCCTGGCTAGCCGCGACAGTTCAGGGTCCCAGGGGGAGGACTGCCGGGAGCGATTCCTGTGGGAGAGGGGGATTCCTGTACCGGGAATGGACTGGTTCAGGGCGAACTGAATCTTGGAAGGTCAGGAGGCAGCTGCTGGTTCCCCAGAGGTAACGCCGCAAACTGTTGTTCTTGGCCCACGATATCCCCCTTTCGGGGCATCAGGGCATCCGGCGCACCAGGCAGAGGCTGCTGCAGAACTTTTACTGGCCTGGGGTCTTTGACGCTGTCCAACAGTATTGCAGGACCTGTGACTCCTGCCAGAGGGTGGGGAAGACCTGGAATAAGTGCAAAGCACCACTGAGACCTTTGCCCATCATAGAGGAGCCTTTCCAGAAGGTGGCCGTGGACATAGTGGGGCCCCTCAGCAGGGTGACCCGGTCAGGGAAGAAATACATCCTGGTGGTGGTAGATTTTGCTACGCGCTACCCCAAGGCGGTGGCCTTGTCCTCTATCGAGGCAGACACCGTGGCAGACACGCTGCTGACCATCTTCAGCAGAGCAGGGTTCCCCAAGGAGGTCCTTACAGACCAGGGGTCTAACTTCATGTCGACCCTGCTCCAGTGCTTGTGGGAGAAGTGTGGGGTCCGACACACCTGGGCCTCAGCCTACCACCCTCAGTCCAACGGGCTGGTGAAGAGGTTCAATGGGACCCTAAAGAGGATGCTGAAAACCTTTATGGACCAGCACCCGCAGGACTGGGACAAGTATTTACCCCACCTGCTGGTTGCATATAGGGAAGTGCCCCAGGAATCCACAGGGTTCTCCCAGTTCAAGTTGCTGTACGGAAGGAGGGTGAGGGGGCCCCTGGACTTCATGAGGGCCGAGTGGGAGGGAAAGGCCTCTCCCGATGGGGAATCAGTGGTAGAGTATGTACTGACTTTCCGGGAAAAGCTTGAGGAGCTCATGGGCTTGGCTAGGGGGAACCTAGCAAGGGCCCAGAGGAAGCAGAAGGTCTGGTACGACCGCTCAGCCCGTGCCCGTGCCTATGCTACCGGGGACCAGGTGATGCTCCTCATCCCCATGAGGAAGAACAAGCTGCAAGCGGCCTGGGATGGCCCCTTCACGGTCATCAGACAGGTAAATGAGGTGAACTATGTAGTGGAACTGTCCAACCGGGCACACAGCCCCTGGGGATATCATGTCAACATGATGAAGCCGTACTGTGACAGGGAGAAGTTGGTGCTGGCTGTGTGTGGGCAGTGGGAGGAGAAAGGAGAGGACCCCCTGGTGGGACTCCTCCCTGAGACTGGGGCTAACCCCTTGCTAGAATCAATTCCCCTCTCAGACCAGCTAACCCCTGCCGAGCAGGCAGAGATCAGAGCCGTGCTGCATTCATACCGGCAGCTATTCTCCAACCGGCCTGGGCTCACTAACCTGGCTGTCCACCGGGTGGAGACGGGAACCAACCCTCCCATCAGGTGTTCCCCATTCAGGGTCACTGGGAAAACAGCCCAGGACCTGGAGAGAGAGGTCGGGGACATGCTGGCTTTAGGGGTGATCCAGCCGTCCGCCAGTCCCTGGGCCTCGCCTGTACTGCTGGTCCCCAAGAAGGACAGATCGATCCGGTTCTGTGTGGACTATCGGAAGCTCAATGCCATTACCGTGTCCGATGCCTACCCCATGCCTAGGACCGATGAGATCCTAGAAAAGTTGGGGGGTGCCCGGTACCTCACTACCATGGATCTTACCAAAGGCTACTGGCAGGTGCCTTTGGACCCGGAGGCCAGGGCGAAGTCCGCCTTCACCACCCCAATAGGGCTCTTCGAGTTCCTGGTCCTGCTCTTCAGCCTCAAGGGGGCACCTGCCACCTTCCAGCTCCTGGTGGATCAGTTACTAAGGGGGATGGAGGGCTTCACTCTAGCGTATATTGACGATATCTGTCTCTTTAGCCAGACCTGGTAGGAACATGTGTCCCAGGTGAAGAGGGTGCTGGGTCGCCTCCAGGATGCAGGACTGACCATAAAGGCTGAAAAGTGCAAGGTGGGGATGGCAGAGGTTTTATACCTGGGCCACAAGGTTGGGAGTGGCCACCTGAAGCCGGAGCCGGCCAAAGTGGAGGCAATCAAGGCCTGGCCCACCCCCCAGACTAAGAAGCAGGTCCAGGGTTTCACTGGGATGGCAGGGTACTACCAGAGGTTTGTGCCTCATTTTAGTTCCCTGGCAGCACCCCTCACGGAGCTGTGTAGAAAGGGAAAGCCGGACAAGGTGGTCTGGACCGAGCAGTGCCAGAGGGCTCTCTGTGCGCTGAAGGGGGCACTTATCCAGGGCTCGGTGCTGGTAAACCCGGATTTTAACAAACCCTTCCTGGTGTTCACCGACGCCTCGGACACAGGGCAGGTGCGGTGCTGATGCAGACTGATACTAAGGGGGAGAGACACCCCATTGTGTACCTGAGCAAGAAGCTGCTGCCCCGGGAGCAGCACTATGCGGCCATAGAGAAGCAATGCCTGGCCATGGGGTGGGCCCTTAACAAACTGCAGCCGTATCTATTTGGGCGGCGCTTCACCGTGTACACCGACCATTCGCCCCTGACATGGCTGCACCAAATGAAAGGGGCTAATGCCAAGCTGCTGAGATGGGCCCTGCTCCTCCAGGGTTATGACATGGAGGTGGTCCATGTGAGGGGGAGTGCCAATGTTATAGCGGATGCTTTATCGCGGGGCGGGGACCCTGAACTTCCCCAGGTCACTGGCTAAGTGACCCTGCTCCGTTCAGCCTCGAAGGGGGGAGAGATGTGACGGAGTGGGGGGGTTTCTTGTTTTCTGTGGAGTTTCAATGGTTTGCATGTGGAGGGGGCGGGAATTAGTTTGTTTTGCAGAGGACCGGAGAGAGGACTTTGGGACCCATGGCCGGGAGGATGGATACCCCAGCGACCAGTGACCTGGCGACCTGGTGAACCTGAGGCCCAGCTGAGGAGACTCAGCTGGTTCTGGCCAGTGGGAGGACAATGGGCTGCAGTGTGAGGACATAGTGACTGAACCAGCCGGTTCCAGCCAGAGGACAGAAGCGAGGAGAGGAGGCCCCGGTTTACAACCCTGTTTACCTGGAGAGAAGACAATGGACAGAGGCGGGGCCTGGGGCCGGTGATCTCGATGCCCAGCTGGGAGCAGGGGGGCTCTGGGCTGGAGAGGGGGAGCAGGCAGAGTCCACCTGGATGCAGAGAGACTGGGGTGTGCTGGGCTGAGGGAGGCCAGGCCTGAGGCCCTGAGAGTTTTCTGTGCTGTGTTCAACTCTCAGTAAACCCTCCTGTTTCATGCTGGCTGAGAGTCACTCCGGTCTAGAGAACAGGGTGGCATCAACCTCTTTGGGGGTGGAGGCCCAGAAGGTCCAGAGCGAGTGGACTCCCTGATGGGGCCCACGGCGAGAAACAGGTGTGCTAGGGCTCAGAGAGGTGTGGCTCCAGGAGGTGGAGGGGCCTGACCCCAAGAGAGAGTGGACCCCCGAGAAGGGCTGTCTCACTGAAAGGGGCACCCTCCACAGACCGCACGGGGCCAAGAGTGGGCACAATCTGTGAGTCCGTGACATGAACGTTGGGGGAAAAGTTGGCGAGGCAGAAAGACGGGATTAGTCCAACCCGAGCAGCCGCCGGACAGAATCCACGGGCCAGGCTGGGGCCCACCTCGGACATGGGGGAAGTTGGGGGGCAGAAATCCGTGACTCAAAATTGAGGTGCTGGAAATGAGGCCTCATTGCTGGATAAAATACTGAGGGGACGGGCTGTGCCTCCCACCACCCTTTGTGGGCCTTGAAGAAAGAGACTCACTTTGCTGCCGTGGCTGCCACCCCCCGTCTCCTGGACCCCCTGATACCAGTCAGCTCTGTGTTCTTGGGGAACCAGGGCACAGTATCCAGCCTGTCTGACTCATGAAAGACCTTCACCTCCCAGCCTCCGCTTGCACCAAAACCGATCAGAAGAAAGACTTACAGAAAGCAATTGAAAGGTCATGGGAGACACACCTAGACCCCTCCTAACAAGGAGGACAAGATTAAGGCAACTCCCCTGGCCTCATCTGCATCAAAGATGGAAAAAGGAGGCATCTCCATTAGCATACAGACTGGAGACCAGAGATTCCAAAGCAAGAACGGTACGGAACTCTGGGACCAGTGAAGCAGGGAAGCAGGGCATCATGGGGGATCTCTCCTCCAGATGTTAATGAGCCCACACCTGCACACCCCCAGCTCAGCAGTTATCAGACCAATTCTAGTAATGAATCCTTGCTTGGTATCCAAAATACTGAAGCTCCCTAATTGCATTGTGATCTCCCTGGAAGGAACATCGTCCATAACCAAGAGTGATCAGCTCCTATTGTCTAGCCTAAAGAAAACCCTTGAGTGATCAGTTTACCCATAAACAAATCTAGTGTTCTCCCTTCAACCATTGTTGTTTCCCTACCAAAAACCCCTACCCACGCCCAAGTAAGTGTTGTGCTGCATGGATCCAAACTCTGCATCAGTTCCACTGGGATTTCATCTTCTCCTGACTGATCGTGCTGGGGGCTCTGCCTGTCTCCAGCACCCAGGACCCTGAGCTACCACCATCACCTGGGAACCCTGACCAGTTCAAGCTTCATGGAACGGTGAGATCCCAGCGCTCTCTCTCTCTCTCTCTCTATTTTCTTTTCTATCTCAGGCAGGTAGAGTTTTCTATATATGATTTTTGTAACCTTTAATAATGTAACTGTTATGTTGGTTTAGGCTCCTTATGTGGTTAACACTATTATTCAATAAATAACTTCTATGGTTAAGCTGGTTGCCTCTCTCTCTCTCTCTCTCTCTCTCTCTCTCTCTCTCTCTCTCTCTCTCTGAACTTTACTCTTTTGTGTTTTTAGCTTCCCCATTTACTCTGCAGCAACGCTCCTCTTACCTAAGCTAAAGATCCCTGTAGCACTCAAAAATACTGTGCGGTTTGCTCATCACGTGGGTTACTGCCAGGACAATTGTGATATGAAAGTGGGGATAGGGACATTCTGAACCTGGGACATACGAGGGTGGCAGTTTGGAAGTGCTGCTTGACCCCGTCCATTTAGACTTGCTCTGTTAGTTAGTTAGAGTGTGTGTGTGTGTGTGTGTCTGGTTCTGGAGGAACCAAGCCCAGGGGAACTGAGGCCCTGCAGGGTGGCTCCATTGGGAGGGGACTTGCAGCAGGGAGAAGTAGGTCTCCTTGTGAGAACACAAGCAGCACATTGATAGAAGTACAGACCCTCCCCACACCCCCCAGAAGAGTCACCCTAATAAATGAGCAAAACCCTAAGTAACAGGCAAATCTGGTAATACCCCGGGACGTCCGGACCCTACTCTGTGGAGCTGTCCTGAGCAGAGCGGCTGGAGAGAGGGACCCTGACACCTTCGCCCCTCCCCTGGCTGAACCCCCAGCCTGGGAGGAAATGGGGTTGGTGTAACGTTGCATTCCATATTTTTATACAAATATTTTTCTCTGTGTGAATATGATGTAACTGGAATATGCTTTATCCAAAAGGTTTCTTGTCAGGTTTCATTTCCTCCTGTTAATTAAACACATCATCTGTGTTTGGGTGCAGCCGGGGTTTCTTCTGCCTTCCAGCCAACGGTGAGTCTGTGGGTAAGGAGCTGGTGTGGCCGTCTGAGAACCCTGCTCACTCACCTCCAGCACGGGACTCGGCCAGCCTCCCCTTGCTTTTATCCCTGGCATACAGAACACGCTTCACAGGGTTATTCCTGGCAGGCTGGGCTCACGGGGTTGCCGACTCCTGCAATGTTACCGCAGGTCTGGCGATATTCGGTGCTTTTCTTAAAGCCCCAGCTCCAGGATTCACGTGGCCAGGTGGGAATCTCAAAGCATCCTGGGGTCGGAGAGGGAAGCTCGGCCCGTCGGCCCCTGTGAGCTCTGCCCTGGGCCCTGAGCTGCACAGACCCACAGCCCCGGGGATGGGCTGGGGAAGGGACAAGGGGGCTTTCACCTCTAGGGGGCTGGTTCTAATCTGTGTCCTTTTCTCTAAGCAACAGATCCCACCCCCAAACCAGAGCCAGGGAGATAACTTAGGAGTCCTGGCTCCTAGCCATCCCCCATCACTAGACAACCACTGCCCTGCCAGGGGGTCGCTGCCAGGGCATTAGGTTTATGCAGAGTTTCACTGGCAGTAGCAGAAACAGGAAGCGAGCGCTGGCTCTGGGCAGACTTCCCCTTTCATGCATTTATCCACTGCTCCTTTAATAGGGTTACCATATTTCAACAATCAAAACAGAGGACACCCTAGCTACGCACTAGCCCCACCCCCGCCATGCCCCCATCCACTCCCTCCCACTTCCCGCCCCCTGACTGCCCCTCTCAGAATCCTGAACTCCCCACCCGCTCCTTGTCCCCTGACTGCCCCCTCCTGGGACCCCTGCCCTAACTGCCCCCCAGGACCCCATCCCCTACCTAAGCCTCCCTGCTCCTTGTCCCCTGACTGCCCCCTCCTGAGACCCCCCCACCCTAACTGCCCCCTTAGGACCTTACCCCCTACCTGTCCCCTGACTGCCCCGACCCTTATCCACACCCCCACCTCCAGACAGACCCCTGGGATCCCATGCCCATCCAACCACTCCCTGTGCCCTGACTGCCCCCCCAAAACCCCTAACGCATCTTACCCCCCCCCCTGCTCCCTGTCCCCTGACTGCTCCGACCACTCTCCACACTCCTGTCCCCTGACAGGCCCCCCCAGAACCTCCAACCCATCCAACCCCTTCTACTCCCTGTCCCTTGACTGCCCCCTCCAGAACTCCCCTGCCCCTTCTCCAACCCCCTGGCTCCCTTACCGTGCCGCTCCGCAGAACACTCCAGGGGGCATCTGGACATAGCCACAACTGGCTCAGAGGTCCTGGGGGTGGGGAGACTTCAGAAGACATTAATGGGGGGGACCCCCCCAAGGCCTCTAACCATCATCTGTCTGGGACTTGGTTTTTTTAAATCTTCCCCAAAATCTATCCCCCAGCGCCCAGCACCAGGCTGGGCATGACTACTGCTGCCAGGCTTCCTTTCCATCGGTCATGTACCCCACAGTCACCCTCCCCCTGCCCCTGCTCCGTTCCAGCGGGGACACGACCAGCGCCCTGCGAGGAAAGGGACACCTGGGCTCCAGACAGGAGCTAAACCCTCTGTTTTCCCTGCTGCGGGGCGGTTCTCTCCCCCCTGCAAAAGCAGGTTCTCTCCCCAGGGAGCGGCACGCTGGGCAGCAGGGGAGGAGGAGGGGGAGGAGGAGCTCTAGAGTTGCCGGAGGCCACCTGGCCAGTGATTTGAAGCTGCAGGGGAGAGGAACGGGGAAGGGGAGGAGATGCTCTGGCTGCTAGAGCCCCATGCTAGTGGCTCAATCCAGCCGGCCACCCTATCACCCGCGCCATGCTCTGCAGGGGCGGAGAATGCCAGACATTTTAAGATATTTACAAATTCCCCCCCCCCCCCCGGACACTATTTTTAATCTAAAAAGCCGGACATGTCCGGGAGAATCTGGACGAATGGTAACCCTGCCTTTAACAACTCAGGATCTACATTTATCCCTCCCTCCCCCACTCACGGGGGCCAGAAACCACAACCCCCATCTCCCTGTCCTGTCTCTGTGCCACGTCACTCAGGTAAGAACAGCGTCTGCAGCAACGGTACCTGAGAAGGAGGTTGGCCAGGCCCCTCCACCCACATGCTCCAGGGCGGGTGCTGGGCCAAGCCAGATCAGGAAGGAATTTCTGCCCCGCTCCATGGGAGAGGGTCGCTCTGTAGAGGCACTGTGGGGGGGGCATCCTCTGAGCTGCTGATCCAGGGAGGCTAGAAGGGCCTGTTGGAAAAGGTCAGGGCAGCCTGGGCACCTCTTGATGCCTCCTGAGAGTCCCACGTTCCCAGCTGGTCCCCGGACTGGGCAGCTCCCATGTGGGGCTGGGAGGTGATGGGGGGTTGGGGGACCAGGCAGCTGCTGGAGGGGATGTGGTTTGCTGGGTGTTGCAGGGAGCTGGCTTTGCTCTGACCGCGGTAGATTTGGGCTGGAGATTGCAGAGAAACCATCTGATGGGGAGGAAAGGGGCCGAGCGCATCACGGGCTTCTTGGGGCTGCGGCCCCCGGTGCAGTTCCTCATTCCGCTCACACTCGGGCCTCAGACTGGGTGGAGCTGGGCACCATAGCATTGGTGGTAGCGCTGAGAGGTCCCCCACTGTCCCATCATGGTGTCTGCTCTCACCGTCCTCCTCCTCAGTGAGTATCGGAGACAACCAGGGCATGTGCCCATGGGGGGCATCTGAGACCAGGGTGTAGGATCCAGTTGCTCTGGGATCTGGTCACTAATGACCCGTCTCTTCTCCAGGCTGCTGGCTGGCCAGGCGGAGCGGGGTGTCGGGACGTGAGTATCTGTGGGGAATGGGGCAGCTGGGGGAATTTCCGCTTTAAGGAGAAGGGATCTGGGTGGGGGGTGAGGGGCACAGATCCCCGAAAGAGATGATCCTGTCAGACACACGCTCCCTCCCACACCCAGAGGTGGGGACAGAGACCTCGCCCCACTCATTAGAGGGATGGGCACCTGTTAGAACAACTGGGGGATTTTGTAAACATGTTTTCTTGAGGGGGCTGTCCTGGGAACCGCTTGCTCAAATAACCCAAATTTGGACCAGGAACCCCAAAGGGTAGATCCCAATCCCCCCACTGCCTGACTGGAGCAGGGGCAGGGGCAGGGGCAGGGACAAGTTCTGATCTTAGCTCTTTGGGGTTAATCAGGAGTCACCCCGTGACTGCAGCGGGGGCAGGGCTGAATTGACTAAAGGAATCTGAGACTGGAAATCTCCTTTCCGCCCTGCTGTGTGTCTCCTTGGCTGTGAGCCGCGGGGCTGGGCCTGCACCCCAGGGACAGGCGGGGGTGAAACGCTGGAGCGACAGATGGGCAGAGGATTGAATCAGACGGACGCGATTTGTGTCACCCCCACTTACTGCCTGTTTGTTTGTGAATCCAGAGGGGTCCTACCCCAAACCCTCCATCTCCGTCAGCCCCGGTGAGGTGATCCCTGTGGGGGGAAACATCACCATCCAGTGTCAGCATCAGCATCTGGGCCTGAGGTTCGTCCTCTACAAGAATAAAAATAAGAACAATCTGACTTACAAAGACCCTGCTGGTTATATGGCTGAATTTCCCATCACCAGCGCCAGACGGGAACACGGTGGCAGCTACACCTGTCATTATAGCAACAGAACAATACAAACTGCCTACTCGGAGCCCAGCGACCCTGTGCAGATCATTGTAGCAGGTCAGGGGCCCAGCCCAGCACCTCGTCTCCCAGCCCCACACCCAGCCAGGCCCCAGCAGATGGGACGTCCAGCCCAAGCACTGAAGGTTGGGTGGAGGGGGGATATCTCAGCCCCGTGGCGCTTTGGTGACCTGGATCCCAGGGGAGACCCTGACCCTGTCTCTGCCCCATCACTGACGCTCCATGCTGGGGACGGGGCACAGTGGCCGTGCCGGGGTCTGTCTCACGCCCCATCTCCCTCCCACTGCAGAGCTCAGCTCCCCCAAACCCTCCATCTCCCTGAGCCCCAGCACGGGGGGGTCACCCTGGGGGGAGCCGTGACCATCCGGTGTCGGGGTCAGCGCCGGGGTCTGGAGTTTGTTCTGGACAAGGCTGGGGCCAGGAACGCAGCAGCGCCGGGCGGGGACTCGGCTGGGATCAAATTTCCCATCCCCAAAGCGAGCCGGGCAGACGGAGGCAGCAACACCTCCTATTATCCCCATGACTCGGATCCAGACCAGGCTGGGGGTCCCAGCTCTCAGCTCCACACCCAGACAGACCCTTGGCCCAGCAGAGGGGACGCCTGGCCGGGGAGCAGGGACAGAGTCATTTGGGGCTTCCCCATCCAGGGGGAGAAGCAGCCACTGGAGATTCAGGGCTGAGGGATTCAGGCCCCCAAGGGAGCTGCAGAGCAGAGGGGCCTTTCCCAGGCAACACATCGGTTATGGGGTGATGGGCGGAGCTGAAGGTTATAAACCTCAGTGTATAGTAGAGACTTGCACAGTCCCCTACAAGTCAGTGGTGGTGCTGTGCACAGAACCCAGGAGTCCTGGCCCCCAGCCCTCCCAGCAGAGAAACCAGGGAGTGAATGGACCCTGGAGACTGTCCTGGCCTGTCACCCGCTAGGGAGCAGAGCTCTGGGTCCCCAGGGGCTGGGGTTGCTCCGTGTCTCATGCTGCTAGCCCAGGGCTCAGAGGAAACTCTGGCCCCTGTGGAAAGGCATCCAGGAGCCCATCCCCAGGGCCGCCGGGTCTGACCCACCACTAAAGCCGCGTGGTGAGGATGGGCCCCAGGACTGAGTGACGGGGCCTGCGTCTCACGGCCTGTCTGCTTCCCCCTGCAGAGCCCAGCTACCCCAAACCCAGCATCTCCCTGAGCCCCAGCGGGGGGGTCTCCCTAGGGGGAGACGTGACCTTCTGGTGTCGGGGGCAGCGCCGGGGTGTGCGGTTCGTGCTGAATAAAGAGCAATTCCATTTCCCACCTGTGGATACAGACGACAATGAGGCTGTGTTTCCCATCAGAAACGTGCGCCGGGAGCACGGCGGGAGCTACAGCTGCTACTATCACAACAGATCAAAGCCATTCGCTGTGTCGTACCCCAGCGACCCCGTGGAGCTGGTGGTGAGAGGTGAGGGGCCCGGCTCGGCGTCCCCGTTCCCAGCTCCACCCCCAGCCAGACCCTCACGGGGTCTCAGTGCCAATGGGATACTCAGCGCCAGGCTCTGCCCTGAGCCCTGACCCAGCAGAGGGGACGCCCGGCCGGGGAGCAGGGACGGAGTCACTGGGGGGTTCCCCAGCCCAGGGGAAGCAGCAGCCCCTGGATGTTTGGGGCAGGGAGGCAACTTTAACGCTGCCCCTTGTTCGTAGGAACCGTGAGTCGCTATTTAATCCCGTGATCCCATCCCCCCTGTTCTCCAGGCCCCACCAGGCAATGCCCCGGCCAGGGCTGAATGAGGCAGGGGCTGCAGGAGAAGCGGTGGCTTGGTGGACCAGGCGCTGGCTGGGACCCAGGAGATCTGGCCCAGCTCCTGGCGCAGTCACAGACAGTGTGTGATGGGAGCACGTCGCGGTTTTCAAAAGTGTCCTTCCTTGTGTGGGGGCCTCAATCTTGGGGGATTCAGGCTGAGCGCCCACAAACCGAGACGCCCAGAGTTAGTAGAGACCTCTGCAAATACTGGCCTCAATAGAGCGGGATCCCCTGTGTCGGGGGAGCATGTAGGTCCCCTGCCATGATCAAGGCCCCGTTGTGCCAGGCGCTGCATAAACACAGAGTGAAGAGATAGTCCCTGCCCCTGGGAGCTCACTGAGGAAAGTGAATCTGTTTGTGCCTCAGTTTCCCCCCATGTAGAATTTGGATAATGACCCCTCCCTGCCTCCCAGGGGTGTGACTCCCTTCCTATGGGAGGCTCAGGCCCTGCTAGGGTGGTCAACTTTTCAATTTGTGAAAACCGGACACTGAGTGCGGGAACCTCTCCCAGCCCCTGCTCCGCCTCTTCCCCAAGGTCCCGCCCCCTGCTTCTCTTCCCCCCCACCTCCACTGTCACTCGCTGCTCTCTCCACCACCCTCCCCATGCCAGGTGAGCCACGCTCCAGGATTGAGGGTGGGGGAGGGGGAGTCAGGCTCTGGGGGTTGCGGTGAGTGAGGCAGGGTGGGGGAGGGAGAACCATGCTCCAGGGGTGGGGAGGTGAGAGGGGCAGGGGAGGGAGAGCCACGTTCCCGGGCTGGGGGTGGGGGTGAGTTGGGCAGGGGAGGGGACCCGAGCTCTGGGGGCGGGGGTAGAGTGGGGAGGGGGAGCGGGTGGGGGTGAGTGGGGCAGGGTGGGGGGATGGTGGGAGAGGGGGAGCCACTCTCCGGGGGTGAGTGGGTCAGGGTGTTAGCCAAATGGGCTCGTTTCCCCCTGGAGCTGCCCAATTACCCCAAGGAGGCACGGGAGTCTAGAAGACGGCTTCAAGTTCTTTATTGATCAGTCAGCTGAGCGGGTGTCCCCCTCGACTCATGCCAGAGGGAGGAACACACCCTACAAGCGTAGAGCAAGCCTTTTTATATCCAGTAACAAATGACTTAACGTGCATACATTCTGCTGACCTAAGGAATTTTTAAATTCCCTTCTAGGGGTATATAGGATACATCTGGTGGGGCCCCCTTGATTGATTGCTTTTCCAGGGGTAGGGGTAATGGGATACATCTGCTGGGCCTCCTTGCTGTTGGGCCTCTTTGATTGGTTGTCTTGCTATACATTTATATACGGGAAATGGAGCTGTGGCCTTGGGGAATAGCGAGTATTCGGCCTTTGTTCTAACAAGGTTCTCCCCCCTTAAAAGCATTTTGAGAGCCCTATGGCCCCCAATCCTCAACTTTAACCGGTTGATATAGTGCCATCATGCGTTGGCGTACAATTTGATTAGCCATTCGTCGAACTAATGCAACTACACAGGGAGCCACTCTTGAGCCCCCCACTTTTGGGAGCTTCCAGCAGTCAATGCGGAATCAACGGACCGCCTCTCCCTAATCAAGTCGTCATATACCTTAATTCCTAATTTATTTCCCTGGATTTGGGGTAGTAGAAAGAATAAGGGCCTAATGTACCCAACATAACAAATTCCTGACCAATTTGGAGGCAATCTTCGATAAGCATATTGCCCACATATCCAGTAATGGCCTTTTAGGGCCCATTGTCCATTCGCAAAAGGGCCATCCCAGGTTTCGGGATAGTCCTCGGGGCCCGGTTCTTCGTAATACAAAGAGTTACCCATCTCCAGGGGTCCCCCTAATACAATAGATGTACCGTCAGGATTACAATAGTCACATTTTCAAGCCCCAGCCCCTTTCCTCCAAGCGCAATTACAACCAAATTTAGGGCTATTGGTAGTAGACCAAAAATGATTAAAATGGGTTACCCGAGTTCCATTAGAATGTTGCCATGCCCACTGATACCAGCGTACCACGTGATCCTTACTGGCGGTATTATCTCGCTGGCAACTTAGAAAGAGGGCATCAAAGAACCCATCTTGTCCAACTGCCTTACAGCCTTCGCCAGTATGCTGTTGGTAGGAACATGGTACCCAGCTATGATTAGTGAGTTTCACATGGGTTTGGTTCCATCGTCCTTGATATTTAGAACAGTCATACGTATGGCAACTAGAGTGATCATAGCAGTCAAGTCCTAGAGATAGAGTCCAGTCACATCGGCTTTTGCCCACATACACCCCTTCTGGTTTTGTTCGGTTGAGACAAAGGATCCCTACTTCAGAGGAATAGAGTCGCCAAGGGCTACTATCCTCAGTCCAAACTTCGTTCCTTTGTGGACTATACTTAAATTACTAATCCACCATTTAGCTTGCACGGGCTGGGCTACCCAAGGCCATTCATCTAATTCCCCTGGGCCTCCGCAAACCCAGCAGCTACTAAGATTGAAGGAACTCGCTATTGTTTCTCCCAGTTGTATAAACCTATTCTCCCAACCATAGCCGTGATAGACACCTATGAACAGAAATATCAATAATGAGTTCATTATTGCTTTTTCCTATACAGTCCTTTTAGCCCATCGAGTCCTTGATACTCCCAGACGGTGTCTTCGCCCGTGCCACCCCCGGGCTTCCGGGGCCGGGGCGGGCAGAGGGCCGGTGTCCTCTTCCGTGGGATTGGTTCCCTGGTCAGGATTCAGAAACCGCTTTACCCGGGTGTGATGTGTCCATTTGTCGCTCCCGAGAATTTTAACTGCGGCCTGGCTGATGAGCGAAACGGTGTGTGGACCGTCCCACCTTGGCGTAAGGGGGTCGCGTTTCCACTTCTTGACAAGGACCTGGTCACCGATCCGGAACGGATGCACGGTCTGGTCCAAGGGGAGAGCCTGGAATGGCGCCACGTCGATGCAGCTGTAACAAAACAGATTGCAACCCGGAAACCTGTTTCCATAGTAAGTCATTTCCCACTTCCCAGGTTACATCCTCCCGGAATCCTGGGATAAGTATTCGGGGAGGGAACCCAAAGACCAGTTCAAATGGTGAGAGCTTAATACCCTTACGTGGGGCCCTTTGAATGCGGGTAAGGGCGAGTGGTAACGCATCAAGCCATTTTAGACTAGACTCTGTGCATAGTTTAGTGAGGGTATCCTTGAGAGTCCTATTCATTCTTTCCACCTGGCCCGAGCTCTGCGGCCTCCAGGGGGTATGCAACTTCCATTGTATACCGAGTGCCTGGGACACCTGTTGGACCACTTCTGAGGTAAAGTGGCTTCCCTGATCAGATTCAATCGTTTCGGGGAGATGGAATCGGGGAAGTATTTCATGCAACAGGGCCTTAGTAACCGCCCGAGCCTGGCAATGCCGGGTGGGGTAACACTCTACCCATCCCGTAAGCTGATCCACAAATACGAGCAGGTATTTATAGCCCCTGCAAGGGGGCATTTTTGCGAAGTCAACCTGCCATCTCTGAAAAGGGTACGTGGCCCAGGGTCGGCCTCCCATTGGGGCGGGAGGGCCACACCCCTTTTGGTTAGTTCGTTGGCAGACGGGGCAATTACTAACTATTCTCTGGGCTTCCATGTGCATACCCAGCCCCTTAAGGGATCGGGTGGCCAAATCAACCATTGCTCCTGACCCCATATGCCCTTCTTTATGCATGTGCTGGAGAATTTCCTGAAGTATCGGCCGGGGGACAAAAATCTCCGCCCCTGGTAATTTCCACCATCCCGGGGGAACCTGCCGGGCCCCCGCAGCCTGTGCGTGGCGTGCCTCCTCGGCTGTATATCGGGGAGGGGGGTTTTTAGCTTCTGTATCTTGGACCAAGAAGACCCATGAGGCCCCTTCCCGTGCGGCCTCCTTTGCGGCCTGATCGGCCAATTGATTATATTTACGTTGTTCAGCCTCCGGGGCCCTTCCATGGGCACGCACATGTATCACGGCAACCCGGAGGGGAAGCATTAAAGCCTCAAGGAGTGTTTTGATGAGACTCCCATGTGCAATTCTTTGGCCTGACGCTGTGATAAATCCCCTCTCTCTCCACAGGGCCCCGTGAGCATGTACCACCATATAGGCATAGCGGCTATCGGTATACAGGTTAATAGTTTTTCCAGCTCCCAACCGGAGAGCCTCGATAAGGGCCACTAACTCCGCCGCTTGAGCGGACAAATTAGGGCTGAGTTTAAACTTGTATATTCCTTTGTCCTTAATTACTACTGCGGCTCCGGTAAACCGCTTGCCATCTATCACATAGCTGGACCCGTCAACGTACCCCTCAATTTCAGGGTTGGACCACGGCAAGTCTGAGAGATCAGGGCGGGGTTTGGTTTCCTGTTGCAAAACTTCAATACAGTCATGAGTGGGGCTAGTCTCATGGGAAACCTCAGGATTGGGCAGCAGGGTAGCTGGGTTTATGGAGCTAACTGTCCTAAAGGTTAAGTTAGGGGCTAGCAAGAGCCCTACTTCATATCTGGTATGTCGACTGGGATTTAAATGCTTTTCCCCAGCACCTGTCCCCAGTATTTGAGGCACCCCGTGGGGAACCACAACCTCAGTGTCCCCTCCCAGGGTCAATTTTTCAGCCTCCTGTACAAGGAGAGCGGTTGCTGCAACGGCCCGTAAACAGGCAGGCCACCCCTTGGCGACAGGGTCCAACACCTTTGAGCAGTATCCAATGGGTCGCCAGGTTGGTCCCGACCTTTGGCATAGAACTCCAGCAGCCACCCCTCCCCTCTCATGAACGTATAGAGTGAACGGCCTCCGAGGGTCGGGGAGGGCTAGAGCGGGAGGCTGAACCAAGGCTTCTTTTAGCTCTCGAAATGCTTTTTCCATCTCTTTGGTCCACGTCCAATGAAGCAGACCTTCTTTAGTTAAGGATTTATACAGCGGTTTGGCTCTTCCCCCGTAGTCAGGGATCCAGAGTCGACAAAACCCAGTCAACCCCAGGAAAGCCCTCAACTCTCGGGGGTTTTGAGGTCGAGGGTTATTGAGTATCACCTGGATTCTTTCTTTACCTAGACTACGACTTCCCTGGCACAAATGATACCCAAGAAAAGTGACCTGTCGCCTAACCAATTGTGCTTTTTCCTTTGAAACCTTATACCCCTGTGCACCAAGGTAATTAAGGAGCTCTACAGTTTGCTCCTTGCAGACTGTCTCTGTTTCAGTACTCAAGAACAGATCATCACAGTACTGAACTATGTTACATGAAGGGTGTTTAGCCAGGAATGGGGTGAGGTCCCTTTTTAACTGGCTGCCAAAAATCTCGGGTGCACAGGTAAGTCCTTGTGGGACAACGGTCCAAAGGTATTGAGCTTTGTAGTGGGTATCTGGGTTCTCCCACTCAAAGGCAAACAGTCTCTGCTATTAACTTGTTAATTTGTCTTAGATCCTGGACCAACCGATACTGCCCATTAGGCTTAGGCACCCCCATTATTGGAGTATTGTATGGGGACGTGTCTTCCTTTAACCACCCGCACTGCAAGAACTTTTGAATCAGGGGTTTTAACCCGATCCGAGTGGTTAACTTAAGGGGGTATTGTCGAATTCGGACTGGGCTGCTTCCCTCCTTAAGGGAAATATGCACTGGTGTAGCATTCCTGTCTCGGGCCACGCCTCCTTCCTCCGCCCAGACCTTGGGATTTACCCCCCTAGCCCCCCCCCCCCCCCCCCCCCCCGGCAGCTGGCTTCCATCACTTCCCTTACATTCCAGGGAGTGATTTCTAGCATTTATGAGAGCCATCTGGTAATTAGAGGCTTGTTGCTTAGGGATTCTGACTTCCATTGTCCCGTTATCGAATGAGATCTCCGCCTGTAATTTAGTGAGGATAGCTCGTCCAAGCAGCGCTATGGGGCAGGAGGGACTGCAAACAAACTGATGGGAAATTTGACGGTCCCCTATTTTTACTAGGAGAGGCAACGTTTTTTTTTTTTTCAAAGCTGTAGTTTGTCCCTCTGTCCCCTGGACTACGGCACATCCCCGAGCTCTATCTCGGGGAGCCTTATTAAGGGGGAGCAAACTAAGAGTGGCCCCAGTATCAATAAGGGCTTCAATTGGGCGGCCCTCCACTTTAATTTTTACCGTGGGATCCAGGCTGGCAGCTTGTGCTGTCAGGAGGGGCCGCTGGGTCCCTCGGCTTCTCTATGGGGAAGATCCCTCCCCTGAACGTCCCGTGTTGTTGTAAAGGAGGGGAAGGACCGGGTTTTGTTTTTACGTTCCTTTCCCATGGCCTGTCGCCGGGGGCATTCATTCTTCCAGTGCCCCTCTTTCCTACAGATAGCGCACTGATTTCGACCCAGGCAGGGGCCCCGCCCCTTCCCCGGTGGCCCTGGCCGTCCCTTAACTTTGTCCCCCCTTTCTTCATATCCTTTCCTTTGGGCCATGGCTAAAACGTGGGCCCCTTTCTTCCGAGAACGGGGGATTCTGTTGCTTCCAATTATATAGATCACTAGTGGTAAAGGGAACATATACTATAGTGAGATTACCCTCAGGGGCTATAGTTTCCTGCAGTGGACACAAATAATTCTGTTGCAGGGGCCCTTGGAGTACCGGGCCACCCTTGCTCCTGGTGTGGTTAGACACCGGGGAGCTCAGAGAGATCGGAGGGGGCTCCCGTTTGGAAAAGTCCTGGTCGCTTGGCTCACCCCTTTCAGTTGAGCCATTATCCTCAGAGGAGGGGGTGGGGATTTCAATTGAGGATACCGGAGCCAGGAGGCTGGGATACAAAGGGGGAGGGGGCATAGGATCAGGGGCAGAGGGAATCACAGCCCGCAGACAAGATTTCTTAACAGGGAAACAGGGTTTCCTAACAGGGGCACGGGCCATTAAGGTTTTAATAGTTTGTGATCTACATTTTTGCAACCATGGGGGATGATTGGCCACAAGGTCCTGCCAAATATCTATATAGGGATATTGGTCCCAATGCCCATCCCAGGTCACAATGCTATGTACTGCTTGTACAACCCCTGGTTTGAGAGTCCCTCCCTCGGGCCATTCCACCCCGAATGTCATCCATTCAAGAGTACAGAATTTTACAAGCTTGTCTTTACATAATACAATTCCATAATTAGCCTGGCGTCTAAACGCCTTCCAGTTATCCAGCATACATCCCAGGGGTGTCCAGGAGAAGGTGCTTTGTCCGGACCCCATTATGCTTTACCCAGAGTTTTCCGAGACAGAGATATCAAGAGGGGGAAGAGGTATAGATCTAGTTCTAAATCAGATATCCGCTGGGTCACGAGGTTTGGCTGACCCCCCTTGCAATCAAGATATCCTGGTCACCGGGTTTCCCCTCGCAGGAGTCTTGGGGCGGCTGAAGTCAGCTTAAGCCTCAGACCTGTCAGCAGCACTCATTCATCTTTCACACAGATCCTTTAATCAGTTACAATCTCGGTTTCCAACACACCATTAAGAGGAGAAACAAGATTACCCTTCCTATAAACAAGAGTAATCCCTGAGGTTGCTCCAAGTCCCAATAATTGTTAAAAACGGCCCATGGACTTGTGGAGTTAGTTACGTTACTCATTGGCCGTTATTTGCTTACCCTTTAACCAAAAACACAACAACAAGACATTTACAAAGCTACAATAATGTTAACATACCTTCCCGTATACAGGCTGCCTAGGGGATTTTCACCGTCCAACCCACACCTCGGGGGCGTTATTCCTCAAACCCAGGAGGTAAACGCACTTACCGCCCGAAGTGGCCGCGTCCGGCAGTCAGACTTCCCCTTCTTCTGAAGCCGTCTTGCTTCCGTGTCCTTCAGAGTTCTCTTTAGAGAGGACACAGCCGCCCCGGCCGATTGTGACGATCCGAGGCCCGAGCAAACCAACCGCTCGAGGTGGCCACTCCTCGGAATCGCCCTCGGCCGTCGGTCAGTGCCCTCTACAGGGAGAGAAGTCCCTTCGTGGTCGCCATTTGTTAGCCAAATGGGCTCGTTTCCCCCTGGAGCTGCCCAATTACCCCAAGGAGGCACGGGAGTCTAGAAGACGGCTTCAAGTTCTTTATTGATCAGTCAGCTGAGCGGGTGTCCCCCTCGACTCATGCCAGAGGGAGGAACACACCCTACAAGCGTAGAGCAAGCCTTTTTATATCCAGTAACAAATGACTTAACGTGCATACATTCTGCTGACCTAAGGAATTTTTAAATTCCCTTCTAGGGGTATATAGGATACATCTGGTGGGGCCCCCTTGATTGATTGCTTTTCCAGGGGTAGGGGTAATGGGATACATCTGCTGGGCCTCCTTGCTGTTGGGCCTCTTTGATTGGTTGTCTTGCTATACATTTATATACGGGAAATGGAGCTGTGGCCTTGGGGAATAGCGAGTATTCGGCCTTTGTTCTAACAAGGGTGCGGGAGGGGGTGGCTGGGGATGAATGTGGCAGGGAGGGGGAGCCACGCTGTGGCGGTGGGGGGGTGAGGGGGACAGAGAGGGGGCAGGGCCCCTGCTGAGTAGCTCCACTGCTCCTCCAGGCTCCAGCAGCTGCTGCTCTTCCCGCCCCCTGGTGGCAGAGGCTGGGTACTGCAGGGAATCAGACAGTGTCCGGTCAGCGGCACTGCCAGGTTCCCTTTTCAACCCACTTTCTGGCTGAAAACTGGACACCGGCAACCCTGGGCCCTGCGGTGCCGGGCGCCAGAGACCAGCCCATGAGTCGCTCTGTCCAGGGCAGGCCAGACGCAGTGAGTGAGGCAGGGATCAGATACAGGTATATGAGGATCCCAAGCACTAGGGAGCTGCGGCTCGCTGTCTGTGGGGCTGGGTGCCCAGCTCGCAGGGCCGGGATTCTGGGTGGGGGGAACTCTGCAATCTGGGAGAGAATCTCTGTCTGGGGACCCTGGATCTGCCTGGGGCTGAGGCCGGCCGGGGAGGCCGGGGCTGGGTGGGTGCCCAGGTCTGGTTCTCACAGCCTGTCTCCTGTGCGCAGATCCCAGCTTACCCAGACCCTCCATATCTCTGAGCCCCACTGGGGTCACCGCCCCAGGGGCAGACGTCACCATCCGGTGTCAGGGGCAGCGCCGGGACGTGAGGTTCTTCCTGCACAAGGCTGGAGACCTGAACCCACAGCAACACATGGACCCTGCTGGGGACGGGGCCGAGTTCCGCATCCCCACCGTGGGCCGGCAGCACGGAGGGAGCTACAACTGCAGCTACCGGCCCCGATCAGAGCCCTTCATCTCCTCAGAGCCCAGTGAACCTGTGCAGCTGGTCGTAGCAGGTGAGCGGCCCGGCTCAGTGTCCCCGCTCCCAGCCCCACACCCTTGGGGGGGCGGGAGCTGTGCACTGACGGGACGCTCAGAGCCAGAGCTGAATCGGTGTGGCCAGGCCTGACTGGTGCCATGGCACCGTGAAGCATGGAGGTGCGGGGGACGAGACTGGAAATGGTTACTCAGACAGCACCCCCTAGTGCCACACTGGGGCATTGGGGCAAGGCCTGACTGCCGGGGGAGAGCGCCCCCTACTGAGTCCCCTGCACCCGAGTGTCCCGAGCACCTAAATCCGTCAAATATTGCTGGCTCTGACCCCACTTGATTCCTCAGGGCCCCTGACATCCTCCCCATAAAATTTTCTGCTGCCCTTGGGCGCCACCTGGGGTGGGAGGGGCCGGGGGGGGGACAGACCAGCTGCTCCCGGCACTCAGGCTGCTGCAATTTCCCAGGCGGATCGGAATCGCCGGCACCGACCAGCGGCATCATCGCCGGGGTGAGCACAGCAGCCGCCGTCCTCCTCCTCCTCCTCGTGGCCTTCGTCTGCTTCAGAAAAACCCGAGCCAGTGAGTGCCCCACCCAGCGAGGGAAGGGTTAAACCTGCCGCTAAGAAGGGCGGGATGGGGTCACGGCTGGGATGGGGGACTGTGCAGGGAAGGTCAAAGAATGTGGGGGGCTCAGCAGAGGACACTGTTGCATGTGTAATCCCTGTACACACGCACCTGTCCCACCCCAGAGGTGGCTGCGTCTCAGTGCCGGGCTAAGGGTCCCTGTATAAAGAGCTTCTCGGGTACATGGGGTGCCAGGGGAACCGACCGGCCTGGATCAGGTTTGTTATAACAAGTCACTAACGATGGAGGATTGGGGACAGGAAAAGCCCCCGAGTTAATCTGCCCCTCCCCCCGGTGCATGCTCTGGTGTTGTGCTGCCCCCTGATGGTCTGGCCCAGCCCAGGAGGGATCCAGGCTCAGCACCAGCAGCAGAGGGAACCCCCCCAGGCCCTCCATCCCTGCTCCCCTGTGGGGGGTGAGTGGCCGGGCGCTGGAACTGGGGGATCCTGATCGGCTCATGGGGGATTCTGATTTGTTTCCCTCTGCAGGAAAAGGAGCCGCACCGAGACCGAACAGGTAGGAACCCAGCTCCTCCCCCTCCCGATCGGCCTGCCGGGGTCACAGGGCTCCTGGGTTCTGTCCCACCTTGGAGAGGGGCGTGGGGGCAAGTGGTTAGAACAGGGTGGCTGGGAGCCAGGACTCTCCCTGGTCTGGGAGGGGAGTGGGGTGTAGTGGTTGGGACAAGGTTGAATTAGGGAACAGGGTTCAGTGTGAGGCAGGATGGGGGGCTCTCTGGCTGTGTTGGGGAATCTCCCTGCAGATGGGTGGATATGACATTTACAAAGGGATTTTCTCTCTTTTAATGCCAGCCCTTTGGGGGTGTTGAAGGCCCCGGCTCAGGAAGACCCCATCTGTGAGTAACACGCCCAAGGGGGTACCAGAGTGGGGCATGACCCCTGGGGAAGGGAGGGGCTTTTGGGGGCTCCCCCTCTAGTTCATGGTCTCCCTCTGTGTGCCCCCCATTCTTCCCTCCAGGCCGGGGGGTTTTGTGTCCCCCCTTTCAAATCTCCATCGGATCTTCCCAGCCAGTGACCTACAGGGAATCCCCATCCACTCCTGGCTCCCAGCCCCCTGCTCTAACCTCTAGACCTCACTCCCCACCCAGAGCCGGGGAGAGAACCCAGGCATCCTGACTCCCAGCCCCCCTCCCACCCCACCGTAACCCCCTAGACCAGGGATCGGCAACCTATGGCACGCATGCCAAAGACGGCACGCGAGCCGATTTTTAATGGCACGCTGCTGCCTGCTCGGGTCCCGCTCAGCCCGCTGCCGAACCCCAGCAGCGGGCTGAGCCAGACCCCGGCAGGCAGCAGCGGGCCATTAAAAATCCTGCCCGACCCAGCCCACTGTTCTCCGCCCCCACCCCGCCTACCGCTCTCTCTGGCGGGAGCAGGGGGCAGAGGCAAGCTTGGGTCTGCCAGCTGCTGCTGTAGGGCAGGCTCCGCCGCAGCCAAGCTTCCCCCTCCCCCGCCTCTTCCCCCAGCGTGTGCGGGGAGCCCCGCCTCCTCTCCCCCCCTGCTGCCGATGGCCCTTGCGAGGGAGGGGGGAAGAGCAGACCCAGCGCCCGCGCTGCTCAGACCCGTAAGGAGGCGGGGAAAGGAGGCAGGAGCAGGGCCTTGGGAAGAGGGTAGGAGCAGAGCGCATCCCTCCAGCCCCCTGCTCCAGCCTCCAGCTGCTCAGGGCAGGGGGCTGGGAGCACCCCCCTGATCCCAGTCCACCCCCCAGCCCTCTGCCCTGACCCCTGCACCCCCTTGCACTCCAGCCCCCTTCATCCCCCCATGACCCCATTCCTGATTCCTGCACCCTCCACACATTCCCTCCCCCCACACCCCCTGCCCTGACTCCTGCACTCCCCACACATACCCACCCCCCACCCCCCCTGTCCTGACTCCTGCACTCCCCACACATACCCACCCCCCACACCCCCTGTCCTGACTCCTGCATTCCCCATACCTCCTGCCCTGACTCCTGCATTCCCCACACATACCCACACCCCCACACCCCCTGCCCTGACTCCTGCATTCCCCACACATACCCACGCCCCCACACCCCTGCCCTGACTCCTGCATTCCCCACACATACCCACCCCCCCACACCCCCTGCCCTGACTCCTGCACTCCCCACACATACCCACCCCCCACCCCCCCTGCCCTGACTCCTGCACTCCCCACACAGGTTGGCAGCGGGCTGAGCGGGGCTGGCAGCCAGGACCCTGGCTGGCAGGAGCCAGCCGATGGAATCCCAGACTGACAGCGGGCTGAGCAGCTCAGTCTGCTGCTGGTCTGGGGTGCCGTCCCCACTCAGCCCGCTGCCAACCTGGGGTTCTGGCTGCCTGCCCAGGGTTCTGGCTGCCGGCCCCTTGCCAGCTGGGGTCCCAGCCACCAGCCCCACTCAGCCCGCTGCCAACCTGGGGTTCTGGCTGCCGGCCCATTGCCAGCCGGGGTTCCGGCCGCAGGCCCCACTCAGCCCGCTGCCGGCCTAGGTGAACAGAACCCAGGCCGGCAGTGGGCTGAGCAGGCCAGCGGCTTAAGATCAGCATTTTAATTTAATTTTAAATGAAGCTTCTTAAACATTTTGAAAACCTTGTTTACTTTACATACAACAGTAGTTTAGTGATATTATATACAGACTTATAGAGAGAGACCTTCTAAAAAACGTTAAAATGTATTACCAACACGCGAAAACTTAAATTAAAGTGAATAAATGAAGACTCGGCACACCACTTCTGAAAGGTTGCCGACCCCTGCCCTAGACTCTGCCATCGTCTCTGTGCCTCAGTTTCCCTCTCTGTAACATGGGGCTAATGACCCTGGCCCATGCTGTGGGGCGGAGGAGGGGTGGTTGTGCCGGGCTCTGACCGCACTGGCTGGACAGAGGCGTCAGAGCTGGGTTTGGGGTTCTGCTCGGGGCCGGCAGGGGGTGCAGCTCAGCGGGTGTCTCTGTTCTGCAGACGCCTCCATGGACGAAGGGAAAGAGCCACAGACCCTGGTAAGTGTCCCCTGTTCCCCCATGGGCCTGACCCCCAACCCTGACCCACATGGGCCCCAGCAGGCCTCTTACATCCCCTCCCAGACTTTCCTGGAACACTCAGTGGTTTGGGGTGGGGGTCGGGCAATAGGGAGGAGGGTGGGCTTATGGGATCACCAGCTGGGATTGCAGGGTGTGCATGTGTGTTTCCCTGTCGCCCCTTGTTGGAGGGGATGGGGCCTGCTCTGTATGTGTGTGGCGGGGTGTTTGGTGCATGTGCGCGCGCGCACACACACATGAATGACTCTCTCCCCTCCCATCCCAAGGAGCCTAACCCCAGCACCTACGCCGAGCTGGACGGCCAGATGCTGCAGCCCAGTGTGTACGATGTGATCAACGTGAGCCGGGGAGCCCCGCAGTGAGAGCCCCCCGCAGCCATGGGGCGCCAGACCTCGGGGGGTAACAGCCTCTCCCCCCAACAGCGACAGCCCCAGAGAACTCTGCATCTAGGGAAGATTTAGGGAGGACGCTGCCCTCCCCCCGCTGCAGCCCCGTCCCATCAAGCTTCTGTCCCCCTACCCCGCCTAGACCTACATGTGGGGGGAATGGGGGGCTCAGCACTGCGATGGGTAGGAGACGCTTCAAGGCAGCTTTGATGTTATTTTGCATCCTGTTAACCTCCAGATTTGTAATAAACACAGATCATTAAACCAGCCCCCCCCCGGGCAGCCCCCAACCCCTGTCCCGGCGCCAGGAGAGTGTGTCACACCTGGGGGAGATGGGGCGCTGCCGGGGAATCAGGTTTATGCAGAGTTTCACTGGGAGTAGCAGAACCAGCAAGCGAGTGCCGGCTCTGGACACACTTCTCCTTTTCACAGATATTTTGGTTGCTGTTTTAGCAACTTAGGATCTAAATTTATCCCTCCCCCGTCCCATTGTGGGGGCCAGAAACCTCTACCCCCTGTCCTGTCTCTGTCTCACACCACTGTGCTAAGAACAGTATCTATAGCAATAGTACCTGAGAAGGAGGTTGGCCAGGCCCCTCCACCCTCATGCTCCAGGGTTGGCACTGGGACCAGTTGGGTCAGGAAGGAATCTCTGCCCTGCTCCATAGGAGAGGGTCGCTCCTTTCGGGGGACAGGTGGGGAGGAAGCCCTCCTCTGCTCTAAGCTGCTGCTCCAGGGAGGCTAGATGGGCCTGTTGGAAAAGGTGAGGGCAGTCTGAGCCTGGGTACTTCTTAACATATCTTGAGATTCCCCCTTTCCCAGATCGTCCCCGGAGTGCACAGCTCCCATGTGGGGCTGGGAGGTGATGGTGGGAGCAGGGGACCAGGCAGCTGCAGGAGGGGCTGTGGTTTGCTGGGCATGGCAGGGAGCTGGCTTTGCTCTGACCAAGTAGATTTGCCCTCGAGATTGCAGGGATGAGAAGAAATGGGCCGAGTGCATCACGGGCTTCCTGGGGCTGCAGCCCCCAGCGCAGTTCCTCATTCCGCTCACACCCGGGCCTCAGGTTGGGTGGAGCTCAACACCGGGTGTTGGTGGCAATGTGAACAAGCAGGGGGGTTTCTTGTTGTTTCCAATGGTTTGCATGCAGAGGGGGCGGGACTCAGTTTCCTTGGGTGTTACTGGTTTAACGAAGTGGTGGAAGAGGGGGGTTGTTTTACAGAGGGCCAGTGAACGGCCTGGAGAATGGATACCCCAGCGACGGCTGACTGGGAGGCCCAGCTCAGGAGTTGCAGCCAGTTCTCGCCAGTGGGAGAACAATGGGCGGCGGAGAGAGGACCCTGGTAACCTGACCAGCTGGTTCTAGTCAGTGGGGAACAAAGGACGGATGAGAGGCGAGGAGGCCCTGGCAACCTGTTTCCCTGGAGAGAAGACAATGGACAGAGGCGGGGCTTCGGGCCGGGGATCTCAGATGCCCAGCTGGAAAACAGAGGGGCTCTGGGCTGGAGAGAGAGAGCAGGCAGAGCCCACCTGGATGCAGGGAGACTGGGATGTGCTGTGCTGAGGGAGGCCAGGCCTGAGGCCCTGAGAGTTTCCTGTGCTGTGTTCAGACGCTCAATAACCCCTCCTGTTTTACACAGGCTGAGAGTCACTCCAGTCTAGAGAACAGGGTGGCATTATTCCTTCTGGGAGTGGAGGCCCCAGAGGTCCAGAGTGAATGGAGTACCTGAGGGGGCCCACGGCAAGAGACAGACATGCTAAGGCTCAGAGAGGTGGGGTTCGAGGAGGTGGAGGGGCTTAACCTCTGGGAGAGAGTGGACCCCCGAGAAGGGCTGTTGCCCTGAAGGGGGTTCCCTCCACGGACCACACGGGTCCAAGAGTGCGCACGATCTGTGAGTCCATGACAACGTGGTAGCAGAGGATGGTTGGTGGCTGCACCCTGTAGATGGTTGGTTGCGAGCGCAGGCACTTTGCAGAGAGTGGTGGCTAGCAATAAAACCAGGGAATTGAAAGGAACAAGACTGGAGATGGCCTAGAACCAGCTCCGTAAGAGGGACCTGGCAAGTCTGTGCAGGGAGAGGGGGCTGAGCATGGGGAGGCTCACTAAGGAGCGGCTGATTGCTCAGCTTGTAGAGAATGACCCGTCTGAGGAACAGACTCCAGATCCACCAAACTGCTGCCCCAGTTCAAGGAGGGGGAGTGAGAAGACTTGTGATCTGTACCAGATTGACCCTGCAGACAGGCTTCGCTGCCTGACCCCCGTGCTGGGTCCCAAGGCCATAGAGGGATTCAGCCAAATGGATGGGATTGAGACAGGGGACTACGACCTGTTCAAACAGGCTTTGCTGCAGAAGTTTGAACTGACCCCCGAGCCGTACAGGAAACGATTCCGGGGTGTGCGCAAGTCCTCAGGTGTCACTTACAAGGAGGTCGTCAATCTGCTGGGGGAATATCTCCGCAAGTGGGGGAAGGGCACAGGGGCCACTACCGCAGAGGACGTGTATGACCTGGTGGGGTTGGAGCAGCTGTATAACATCTGCCCTCCGGACCTTAAGATGCGGCTAGTGGACCGGAAGTCCAAAGACCTGCGCAGTGCTGGTGCACTGGCGGATGAGTTTGTGGACAGCAGACAGGGGCAGGAGGGAGACCCACATCAGGGACTCATAAGGGGAGTCACCCAGAGACCTATCAAAGGTGGGACTTCAGGAAGCCCAACTCAGGGGTGCCTGGGAATGCTGGAGTGGGCCGAACCCATCATGGGACTTGAGGGACCTGAAATGTACTTACCGTGGCCAAAAGGGACACAAGGTGGTACAATGCCTGAAGATGAAGAAAATGGCCAAGCAGAACCCACGGGATGTTAACTGGGTGGAACCGAGAGGGGGCATAGCCGGTCCAGGAGGCGGCAGTCGAGAGGGCTGTGCCGGAGGGAGGGGACCGCCAGGCCAGGCCAGCAGGGGAAGGTGGGGCCCCAGGTCCGGAGTGCCCATACTCACTCCACCGGGTGAGCGTGGGACAGGCCCCAGGGGACGATCATGACATCATCCCCATTGAGGTGGGGGGAAGGAGCATTCAAGGGTTCTGGGACATGGGTGCAGAGGTGACGCTGGCGGGGTCCAAGGTGGTGGGCCCAGACCGGCTAGTGCCCGATGCCTACATGACTCTGAAGGGAGTGTTTGGGCCCCCCGTCAAGGTGCCTGTAGCAGGGATACACTTGAAATGGGTATTCGGCGCACCCGGTAAAAGCTGTTGCAGAACTTTTACCCGGGGTCTTTGATGCTGTCCAACAGTATTGCAAGTCCTGTGATGCCAGAGGGTGGGGAAGGCTCGGGATAAGTGTAAAGCCCCGCTGAGACCTTTGCCCATCATAGAGGAGCCTTTCCAGAAGGCGGCCGTGGACATAGTGGGGCCTTTCAGCAGGGTGACCAGTCAGGGAAGAAATACATCCTGGTGGTGGTAGATTTCCCTGCGCGCTACTCCAAGGTGGTGGCCTTGTCCTCTATCGAGGCAGACACCGTGGCAGACATGCTGCTGACCATCTTCAGCAGAGCGGGGTTCCCCAAGGAGGTCCTTACAGACCAGGGGTCTAACTTCATGTCGACCCTGCTCCAGTGATTGTGGGGTAAGTGTGGGGTCCGACACACCTAGGCCTCGGCCTACCACCCTCAGTCCAACGGGCTGGTGGAGAGGTTCAATGGGAGCCTAAAGATGATGCTGAAAACCTTTATGGACCAGCACCTGTAGGACTGGGACAAGTATTTACCCCACCTGCTGTTCGCATACAGGGAAGTGCCCAAGGAATCCACAGAGTTTTCCCCTTCCTCGTTGCTGTATAGGAGGAGAGTGAGGGGGCCCCTGGACTTGATGGAGTATGCACTGACTTTCCGTGAAAAGCTCATGGAGCTCATGGGCTTGGCTAGGGGAAACCTAGCAAGGGCCCAGAGGAAGCAGAAGGTCTGGTACGACCGCTCAGCCCGTGCCCGTGCCTATGCTACCGGGGACCAGGTGATGCTCCTCATCCCCATGAGGAAGAACAAGCTGCAAGCAGCCTGGGACGGCCCCTTCAAGGTCATCAGACAGGTAAATGAGGTGAACTATCTAGTGGAACTGTCCAGCCGGGCACACAGCCCCTGGGGATATCATGTCAACATGATGAAACCATATTGGGACAGGGAGAAGTTGGTGCTGGCTGTGTGTGGGCAGTGGGAGGAGAAGGGAGAGGACCCCCTGGTGGGACTCCTCCCTGTGTCTGGGGCTAACCCCTCGCTGGAATCAATTCCCCTCTCAGACCAGCTAAGCCCTGCCCAGCAGGCAGAGATCAGAGAGGTGCTGCATTCATACCGACAGCTGTTCTCCAACCGGCCTCGGCTCACTAACCAGGCTGTCCACTGGCAGGTGTTCCATTCAGGGTCACTGGGAAAAAGCCCAGGACCTGGAGAGAGAGGTTGGGGATATGCTGGCTTTAGGGGTGATCCAGCCGTCCGCCAGCCCCTGGGCCTCACCTATGGTGCTGGTCCCCAAGAAGGACGGGTTGATCCGGTTCCGTGTGGACTATCGGAAACTCAATGCCATCACCGTGTCCAATGCCTACCCCATGCCTAGGACCGATGAGATCCTAGACAAGTTGTGGGGCGCCCAGTTCCTCACTAGCATGGATCTTGCCAAAGGTTACTGGAAGTCTGCCTTCACCACCCCAATAGGGCTCTTCAAGTTCCTCATCCTGCCTTTCGGCCTCAAGGGGGCACCTGCCACCTTCAGGCGCCTGAGGGATCAGTTGCTAAGGGGGATGGAGGACTTTGCTCTGGCATATATTGATGATATCTGTGTCTTTAGCCAAACCTGGGAAGAGCGTGTGTGCCAGGTGAAGAGGGTGCTGGGTCGCTTCCAGGGTGCAGGACTGACCATAAAAGCTGAAAAGTGCAAGGTGGGGATGGCAGAGGTGTCCTACCTGGGTCACAAGGTGGGGGGAGGCCACCTGAAGCCAGAGCCGGCCAAAGTGGAGGCAATCCAGGATTTTGGCCACTCCCCAGACTAAGAAGCAGGTCCAGGCTTTCATTGGGATGGCAGGGTACTACTGGAGGTTTGTGCCCCACTTTAGCTCCGGCAGTTCCCCTCACAGAGCTGTGTAGGAAGGGGAAGCCGGACAAGGTGGTCTGGACCGAGCAGTGCCAGAGGGCTCTCTGTGCGCTGAAGGGGGCACTTATCCAGGGCTCAGTGCTGGTAAACCCGGATTTTAACAAACCCTTCCTGGTGTTCACCAACACCTCGGACACAGGGCGGGTGCGGTACTGAGGGGAGAGACACCCCATTGTGTACCTGAGCAAGAAGCTGCTGCCCCGGGAGCAGCACTACGCGGCCATAGAGAAGCAATGCCAGGCCATGGGGTGGGCCCTTAACAAACTGCAGCCGTATCTATTTGGGCGGCGCTTCACCGTGTGCACCGACCATTCACCCCTGACGTGGCTGCATCAAATGAAAGGGGCTAATGCCAAGCTGCTGAGATGGAGCCTTCTCCTCCAGGGTTATGACATGGAGGTGATCCATGTGAGGGGGAGTGCCAATGTTATGTTATACCAATAGAATAAAAACCAGCAGGATCTTATTAAGAGGGATAAGGCAAAGATGCCGCATTTATTGTAAATATACTGATAAAGCAAAAGATAAAAGTAAACAACCAGCATCTGTCGGGGGGGGAGAAGGGGCTCAAACACCAACTCAGAGATCACCCCCCACCCTCCCCAACCACTGTTGGATCAGCCACTGGGCCGACAGGGCCCATGACCAGGAGCCCTGGCCAAGTGGGGGGCCCCAGAGCCCTGGCAGCTGGGTGAGCAGGACGGGAGAAGCCCCACCACTCCGACCCTGGTCCCTGCAGAGGCATGGGGGGCGGGGGCAGGGGAAGTCTTAGCACCGGGATCTCTGCAGCCCCGGGACGGGAGGACTCTTGCTACCTGCTGCGGCCTCAGCGCTGGGGGAGCTCTCACTCCCCACTGCACCCCGGGGCAGGGGCGTGGGAACAGAGCTTCTCCAGTCTTGGGGCAGCGGTGGGGGGGAAGAAAGGAGCAAGTGTGTTGCGGGGCTGCAGTGGGGGGACAGAATGGGGCGGAACCCTGGGTGGAATGGGGCGGGGCCCCGGAGAAGGGGCGGAACCCTGGGTGGAATGGGGCGGGGCCCCGGAGAAGGGGCAGAAGGGGTGGGGCCGTGGGTGGGGCTGCAGGCCAAGGAGTTGGAACAGGGGAGGGAAGGTAGGTGCAAGGGGTGGGGAGGGATCCCCCTTGCTCTGGCCCAGGGCCCCAGGAAACCTTATTCCACCTCTGCCCGTGACTCAGCATCGATCGTTACTGTCAGTCCAGGGACGGGGGTCTGTGGCTGGGGATGGTGCCGGCTCGGCAGCCCCTGAGCCCTGACTCCTCTGTGCATCCCCAGAGTGGGGACAACTTGGGGAGCATCCCCTGGGATAGGCCCCCTGCTCTGCAGCTCCCCCTGAGAGCCAGGATCCCAACTCCCTTGGCCCCAAATCTCCAGTGGCTGCTGCTCCCCCCTGGCTGGGGAACCCCCCAGTGACTCTGTCCCCGCTCCCCAGCCGGGCGTCCCCTCTGCTGGGCCCAGGGATCAGGGCAGAGCCTGGCTCTGAGCGTCCCATCAGTGCAGAGACCCCCTGTGAATCTGGCTGGGTGTGGGGCTGGGAGCCGGGACACTGAACCGGGCCCCTCCCTCACCTCCTACAATGATCTCGATAGGGTCGCTAAGATCCGACCAGCGATTCTGTTCCATTATGGAGTGGTATTCGCAGGTGTAGCTCCCTCCATCTTCCCAGCTGACACTGGGGATGGGAAATTCAGCCACGGTCCCATCAGGCACCATCCGCACCTGGTGGTTCGGGTGTCCAGCTTCATGCCGAAAGAACTTCATGGATCGGTACCAACCCTCACAGCGGATGGTGACGCTTCCCCCAAGCGCCACCACCCTCCTGAGGCTCACCAAGATGGTGGGTTTGGGGTATTCTCACCCAGCTTTCAACAAGACACAGGAGTTAAACAGGGGAGACACAGCCCCCCACCTCCCCCCACCCCAATTCAGTTCATTCGGCCTTTCTAGGAGTCTGTCCCTACCAGGGTTGACACTGGCTGCCCATGGGGCTTGGGGGCAGGGGGTTCACCCAGACGTAGCTCAGGTCCCAGCTGCATGACAGATCACCTGCCCTCCCCGGCCCCGCCTGAAGCCAACCAGGGAGCCTGAGCCCTGAGCCCCCTGCAGCTCTGCCCCCCACCCCAGGGTTGGAAATAGAGTCTGTGACCCATGGGAGTCACACAAGACCCACCTTTCCCCAGGCCTTGGGAACAGGGGGGCTGTGAGTGCAGGGCAGGGAGCTGTTGGGGGTTGATCTGAGGATGGATCTGGGGGGGTTCTCCCGCATGGCTGCACTGACCGTGAACGTTTCGGTTCCCTGATGGGCTCTAGAGCCCACGGACGGGCCCTCTTAGCATTTGTATGAGCTGAAATAAATCCACCTGCCGCCCCCACCCCCTCCGATCCTCACAGCCTCGGGGGGCAGGGCATTGAACCACGGGATGGTTCCTGTCTGCTTCCTCAGACCCCGGGAGTCACATTCGGCTCCTAGTTACTTCATTGGGGGGGGGCCACAGAAGAACGGGGCCGGGACTGAGCTCACAGGGGGAGTTTGGATTGCGTTTTGGGGAAGGTTCAGGGCTCCGTTCCTCTTCCCCACCCCATGCATCCCCTCCCCCGACGTTGATGTTACAGTCCTCCCCACAGACTGATACTCACCTCCCCACACCACACTGCGCTCCGCCAGTCAGCAGCTTGGAGAGGAGACGGCTCATTAGTGACCAGATCCCAGAGCATCTGGATCCTACACCCTGGCCTCAGATCCCTCCCCCATGGGCACATGCCCTGGCTGTCTCCGATACTCACCAAGGAGGAAGACGATGAGAGCAGAAGCCATGACAAGGCAGTAGGGGCCCCTCAGCGCTGACACCAACACCCCAGTGTTGAGCTCCACTGAGCCTGAAGCCCGAGTGTGAGCGGAATGAGGAACTGTGCCGGGGGCTGCAGCTCCAGGAAGCCCGTGATGCGCTCGGCCCCTTTCCGCCCCATCAGATAGTTTCTCTGCAATCTCCAGCCCAAATCTACCATGGTCAGAGCAAAGCCAGCTCCTTGCAATGCCCAGCAAACCACATCCCCTCACACAGTTGCCTGGACCCCCATCACCTCCCAGGCCCACATGGGAGCTACCTAGTCCGGGGACAAACTCAGAACGGGGCAATCTCAGGAGGTGTCAAGAGATGCCCAGGCTGCCCTGCCCTTTTCCAACAGGCCCGTCTAGCCTCCCTGGAGCTGCAGCTCAGAGCAGAGGAAGGCTCCCCACACAAACACTCAGTGCCCCCCACAGAGCAACCCTCTCCCATGGAGCAGGGCAGAGGTTCCTTCCTGACCCAGCTGGGCCCAGCGCCCGCCCTGGAGCATGAGGGTAGAGGGGCCTGGCCAACCTCCTTCCCAGGTAGTGTCCCTGCATCGCCGTTCTTAGCTCAGTGATGTGGCACAGAGACAGGATGCGGTTTGAGGCATTGTGGTTTCTGGCCCCCGCGAGTGGGGGAGGGAGGGATAAATGTAGATCCTGAGTTGCTAAAGGAGCAGTCAATAAAACCGGGAAAGGGGAAGTCTGCTCAGAGCTGGTGCTCGCTTCCTGTTTCTGCTACTGCCAGTGAAACTCTGCGTAAACCTGATGCCCCAGCAGCTACCCTGTTATATACCCCAGTTCTGGGAGGGGAATGGGGTCTAGTGATTGGGGCATGGGAGTGGCTAGGAGCCAAGACTTCTGGGTTCTCTCCCTGGTTTAGAGAAAAGGACACAGATTAGAATCAGCCCCCTAGAGGTGAAAGGCCCCGTGTCCCTTCCCCAGCCCATCCCCGGGGCAGTGGGTCTGCACAGCTGAGGGCCCTGGGCAGAGCTCACAGGGGTTGACGGCTGAGCCGAGTTTCCCTCTCCAACCTCAGGATGCTGCGAAAGAGACATGGGGGGAGGGGGCAGCCGACCAGCCCCCCAGAAAGGGGAGGGGGGAAGAACACAGAGACAGAGCTCAAGAGAAACTGCCCCCCTCAGCAGATGCCCCAGCTCTGGCTCCCCAGCTGATTTGTCCTTCACCCCCCACCCCAACGTTCACGCATTGGGCCCCTCAGCCCCCTGGCCTAAGTCCTCTCCCCCATTCACATCCCCCCAACCCCACCCCCGTCCCATGTCCTCTCATGTCCCCATTGCCTCCGTTCTGCCCTATGGCCCGTGTCTGCTATCACATTGTTGTATCAACCAGGCAAGGTACTAACCAACTGCAACAGGACTTTATTTTTACATTGGAAACCTCTTTACCAAACTGCTGCACCCCCTGTAACCCTCACTTCGCCTCCTCAACTCCTCCCCCTTCTTTCCGACTCCCAACAGCCAGTGCTCCCAGTTCTAATCATTACAGCAGCATCTAAACACCACATTCCCTCCTCTCGTAAGAACCTCTCCCAGTTAAAATAAACATTGTTGTTCTAACCACAGGAACAAATAGGAAACAAGAGACCATACTATTCGCAGAAATATTACACTGGAAACACTGTAGATACTACTTAACTTTGCTTGGTTCTCTTCAACTGTTTTTCTCACATCATCTTCGCTTGGGGCATCAGGTCGTGCCTTTCACAATCCAGCAATGTTCAGTTTCGTATTCATCTGTTCGCCATGCAGTAACTCTGCTGGTGATCTTTGCATTGTGGCATGTCGTGTAGCCTTGCAAGAAATCAGTAGTGAAGGGTATCCACAATCGCCCTTCCAGTTTAGCCGTTTGCAAACTCTCTTTCAAACTTCTGGTCAACTGTTCAATTTCCCCATTGCCTTGAGGGTAATATAGGGATGACCTTCTGTGTAAAATGTTTCTCTCTGCTAGAAAGGTTTCAAACTCCAGGGAAGTAAATTGACTACCATTATCGGAAACCGGTTCTTTGGGGTTACCTTCCCTGCTAAAAACTGAAGAGAGGAACTTAATTATTGTAGCAGAAGAGATTTGCGATGTAAACGCTACCTCGGGCCATTTACTGAAATAGTCTATTAAAGTGATGGCGTAACGGCAGTCAATTGGAGCAGTATCAAAGGGTCCTACAATGTCAATCGCCACTTTTTCCCATGCAGATTCAGGAGGAGGAACAGGCTGTAATGGAGGGGTACATGTCACTGCTGTCTTAGCATGCAGTTGGCAAGTGACACAGGATTTTATGAGTGCTTCAGTTTGAGACTCCATCCCTGGCCACCACTACAGATCCCGTAGTCGTCGTTTGGTTCGGACAATTCCTTGATGAGTATCGTGTGCCAGCTGTATGAGTTTTGACTGTAATCCTTCTGGCACAAGTAGCCGGTGTGTTCCTCGTAGCACACAGGCATCGAGCAAAGAAAGTGCACCCCGAACTCTAAAATAAGGCAGGAAAACTGGGTCAAGGTTTTTAGGGTTACTGGGCCATCCCTTTGTCAGAAATTCCCGTAGTTTTTGTTGAATTGGACACACTGAACAAACAGCTTGAAACTGTTCTCTTGTAACTGAAGTAAGAGTGTTTGTAATAAGCTCAACTATTACATCCTCATCCTCCGGTGGACCATCTGGTGAAGACAAAGGCAGGTGAGAAAGGCAATCAGCTACCACATTTTTGTTTCCAGGTCATAATTGAAAGAGGTCTCTACTATCTTCATGCAACATAGCCTTCCCACGCAGAGCTGGTTTCAGTGTCTGTGTCTGTCTGCAGCTGGGTGTGTCCCTACCTGTGTGTGTGCTGAAGGAGGCTTGAGGGCCTGGCTCAGCAGGACAGCATGAGGGAGCCCAGGCTGGTGGAATGGGGGGGCTCAGTGTTACCCCAGTACATCAGGTGGCATCCCCAGAGTGGAGGGCAACCATCACACCAGTGTTGGAACCATTCACCATGGTTTACTCCTGGGGGAATTCTGTGCATCTGCGAATAGGCAGAATTAATCTGTCCCGTATAAATTTTGATTTTTCATGCATAAAATATATTCTGCCCAAGAAGTGCTGCAGTTCTGCCTTTTGCCCACCGGAGGCCGCCGTGGCACCAGAGCAGCCAGCTGCGTCCATGCACTGCCAGCCGCTAAGGGAGTGGCACTAGCTGGGCAGTGAAGGGAAAACTGCCTGAGACCCCGGTGCGGAGGGAGACTTTGAATGGGGGGAAAAGCGTGTTGTAACCTGGCGGCCGGGCTGAATCACAGAGGCCTGGTCTACACTACAACTTTAATTCGGATTTAGCAGCGTTAATTCGAATTAAGCCTGCACCCGTCCACACAACGACGCCATTTAATTCGAAATAAAGGGCTCTTCAAATCGATTTCTGTACTCCACCCCGACGAGCGGAGTAGCGCCAAAATCGATTTTAGCATTTCGGATGAGGGTTAGTGTGGCCGCAATTCGATGGTATTGGCCTCCGGGAGCTATCCCACAGTGCACCATTGTGACCGCTGTGGACAGCAATCTGAACTTGGATGCACTGGCCAAGTAGACAGGAAAAGCCCCGCGAATATTTGAATTTCATTTCCTGTTTGCCCAGCGTGGAGAGCACAGGTGACCACAGATAGCTCATCAGCACAGGTAACCATGCAGGCCGATAATCGAAAAAGAGCACCAGCATGGACCGTACGGGAGGTACTGGATCTGATCGCTATATGGGGAGAGGATTCAGTGCTAGCAGAACTTGGTTCTAAAAGACGAAATGCCAAAACTTTTGAAAAAATCTCCAAGGGCATGATGGAGAGAGGCCACAATAGGGACTCAGATCAATGCCGCGTGAAAGTCAAGGAGCTCAGACAAGCCTATCAAAAAACAAAGGAGGCAAATGGTTGCTGCGGGTCAGAGCCGCGGACATGCCGCTTCTACACCGAACTGCATGCAGTTCTAGGGGGGGCCGCCACCACTACCCCATCTGTGATCGTGGATTCCGGGTCGGGGATAGTCTCATCAGCTACACCTGAGGATTCTGCAGATGGGGAAGAGGAGGAGGAGGTGGACGCGCTTGCAGAGAGCACCCAGCACTCCATTCTCCCCAACAGCCAGGATCTTTTTCTCAGCCTGACTGAAGTACCCTCCCAACCCTCCCAAGCCAGTATCCAAGACCATGACCCCATGGAAGGGACCTCAGGTGAGTTTACCTTTTAAAATATAAAACTTGTTTTAAAAGCAAGCGTTTTTTAATGATTACTTTGCCCTGTGGACTTGGGATGCATTCGCGGCCAGTACAGATACTGGAAAAGTCTGTTAACGTGTCTGGGGATGGAGCGGAAATCCACCAGGGACATCTCCATGAAGCTCTCCTGGAGGTACCCCAAAAGCCTTGCCACAAGGTTTCTGGGCAGTGCAGCCTTATTCCGTCCTCCATGGTAGGACACTTGATCACACCATGCTTGCAGCAAGTAATCTGGTATCATTGCCTGACAAAGCCCGGCAGCGTATGGTCCCGGTGTTTGCTGGCATTCAAGCAACATCCGTTCTTTATCTTGTTGTGTAATCCTCAGGAGAGTGATATCACTCATGGTAACCTGGTTGAAATACGGGAACTTAATTAAGGGGACAGAGGTGGCCGCTCCTACTGGGCTGTTTGCCTGTGGCTGAAAAGAAATCCTTCCCTGCAGTTAGCCAAGCACAGGGGGGGAAAATTGGCCCTGAGCTTTTCGCGTTTGGCTAGCAGGGATCTTCCCTGTTACCAGCCACGTGGTGGGGGGAGGGGTACAGCGATCATCCCAGAGAATTCATGGCGGGAGGGGAGGGCGGGGGGTTTAGTTTGGTTCCTGCAGGGATCTTCCCTGATACCAGCCACGTGGTGGGGGGAGGAATAAAGCGATCATCCAGAGAATTGGATGGCGGGGTGGTTAGTTTGTTTTCTGCTGCTGCTGAATGTTAACAGGAAAACCGCAGCACTCAACGGGCTTTGCTTGGTATGTGGAAAAGGAGGGCGCAGAAGCCGAAAGACAATGGCTTACCATGGCCGCATGCAAGCTGAATTCTGTTGCCCGGACCTGTGATCTCTAGCAGCAAAGCCACAGGCACTCAATATTAAGAGGTGAAATGCGACCTTGCACAGAAATCACATGTGCTATGTAATGTGAATAGTCTTGTTCACCGTGAAAGAGTATAAGCATTGTTCTGCAAAATGTATCTTTTAAAAAAATTCTCTCTTTTTTTCCCTCCCTACAGCAGCTGCAAATTCTTTAAGCCTCCCTCCTCTGTCCCGAAGGCTATCACAGATAAGGCGTCAGAAAAAGAAGACGCGAGACGAGATGTTTGCAGAAATCATGGAATCCACCCGCAGTGACAGAGCTCATCTGAACGAGAGGAAGGACACGGTTTCAAAGTATAGGAAAGAAGCTAGTGAACGTGAGGACAGGAGGGACCAACGTGAGAACAGGAGGGACCAACGTGAGGAGAGGAGAGACGCTCGAGATGAGAGGTGGCGGCAGGAAGATCAGAGGAGGCAGGATGCAATGCTGGAGCTGCTGTGTGAGCAAACAGACATGCTCCGGCGTCTGGTGGAGCTTCAGGAACGGCAGCAGGAAAACAGAGTGCCGCTACAGCCCATGTATAACCCCCCTCCCCATGTTCCATATCCTCCTCACCCAGACATGTAAGAACACGGGAGGGGGAGGCTCCGTACACCTTCCCATTCCACCCCAGTGGACAGCCCAAGCAAAAGGCTGTTATTTTTTTAACCCTTTTTTTAGTGGCCTTTTCCTTCCCACTGATCCTCCTCCCAAACCCCACCTGGGTTCCCTCCCTCTTTTTATAATCTATTAATAAAGAATATATGATTTTTAAACGATAGTGACTTTATTTGGTTTGAAAGCAAGCTGGGGGAAGGGGGAGGGTGGGTTCCTTACAGAGAATGAGTCAATAAAGGGGGCGGGTTTTCATGAAGGAGAAACAAACAGATATTTCACACTGTAGTCTGGCCAGTCATGAAACTGGTTTTCAAAGCTTCTCTGATGCACAGCGCTTTCTGGTGTGCTCTTCTAATCGCCCTGGTGTCTGGCTGCGTGTAATCAGCAGCCAGGCGATTTGCCTCAGCCTCCCACCCCGCCATAAAGGTCTCCCCCTTACTTTCACAGAGATTGTGGAGCACACAGCAAGCAGAAATAACAATGGGGAGATTGGTTTGGCTGAGGTCTGAGCGTGTCAGTAACTATCGCCAGTGACCTTTTAAACGGCCAAATGCACATTCTACCACCATTCTGCACTTGCTCAGCCTGTAGTTGAACAGCTCCTGACTCCTGTCCAGGCTGCCTGTGTATGGCTTCATGAGCCATGGCATTAAGGGGTAGGCTGGGTCCCCAAGAATAACTATTGGCATTTCAACATCCCCAACGGTTATTTTCTGGTCCGGAAAGTAAGTCCCTTGCTGCAGCCCTTTAAACAGATTAGTGTTCCTGAAGATGCGAGCGTCATGAACCCTTCCTGGCCAGCCAGCGTTGATGTTGGTGAAACGTCCCTTGTGATCCACAAGTGCTTGCAGCACCATTGAAAAGTACCCCTTGCGGTTTATGTACTGGGTACCCTGGTGCTCCGGTGCCAAGATAGGGATATGGGTTCCATCTATCGCCCCACCACAGTTAGGGAATCCCATTGCAGCAAAACCATCCACTATGACCTGCACATTTCCCAGAGTCACTACCTTTCGTAGCAGCACCTGAGTGATTGCTTTGGCTACTTGCATCACAGCAGCCCCCACAGTAGATTTGCCCACTCCAAATTGATTCCCGACTGACCGGTAGCTGTCTGGCGTTGCAAGCTTCCACAGGGCTATCGCCACTCGCTTCTCAACTGTGAGGGCTGCTCTCATCTTGGTATTCTGGCGTTTCAGGGCAGGGAGCAGCAAGTCACAAAGTTCCATGAAAGTGCCCTTACGCATGCGAAAGTTCCACAGCCACTGGGAATCATCCCACACCTGCAACACTATGCGGTCCCACCAGTCTGTGCTTGTTTTCCTTGCCCAGAATCGGCGTTCCATGGATATAACCTGCCCCATTAACAACATGATCTCCAAAGCACCGGGGCCCGCGGTTTGACAGAATTCTGTGTCCGTGTCCGTGTCCATGTCCTCATCACGCTTGTCGCTGCGCTGCTGCCGCCGCTGCCTCCTCGCCTCGTTTCTCTGGTCCTGGCTCAGCATAAACTCCACGAGAACGCGCGAGGTGTTTACAATGTTCATGACTGCTGTCTTGAGCTCAGCGGGCTCCATGCTTGCCGTGGTATGGAGTCTGCAGTGTTCACCCAGGAAAAAAGGCGCGAAATGGTTGTCTGCCGTCCGTTGCTTTCATGCAGGGAGGGAGGAAAGGGTGAGGCTGTACCCAGAACCACCTGCGATGATGTTTTTTGTCCCATCAGGCACTGGGATCTCAACCCACAATCCCAATGGGCGCGGGAGACTGCGGGAACTATGGGATAGCTATGGGATAGCTACCCACAGTGCAACGCTCCAGAAATCAACGCTAGCCCCGGTACTTGGATGCACACCGCCGAATTAATGTGCTTAGTGTGGCCGCATACATTCGACTTTATACAATCTGTTTCCCAAATTCGAATTATATAAATTTGGATTAATCTCATAGTGTAGACATACCCAGAGAGGCAGCAGAAGCTGCTGGAGCAAGAGAGAGAGAGAGGCGGAGAGACAGCAGGCAGCCAAGAGAAGGGGCTGCTGTCTGCTTCCAGGGCGCTGTGCGGTCCACGGTGCCAGGACAAACAGAAAGCCTGCCTTGGCACCCCTGCTGCGCCGCTGACCGGGAGCCACCCAAGCTAAGCCCGCGCCCCAATCCCCTGCCCCAGCACTGAGCCCCCCCGTGACAAAGTGGGGGATTTTCTTGGTTTTTCCAATGATTTACATGCAGAGGGAGTGGGACTCAGTTTCCCTGAGTGTTCCTGGTTTAACGAGGTGGGGGGAGAGGACCAGCGAAGGAACTTGGGACCCCAGCCAATGGCCTGGAGAATGGATACCCCAGTGACTGGTGACGGGCTGCACCTGTTCCCAACAGGCAACTGGGTAGTTAAATCCCACAGGACCACCAGAGCTCATCGCTCAGCCCCGAGCCAGGCCCCCCACATCCTGCAGAATCGCACACACCCCAGTGCCCCGAGTCAGAGCCCCTGGCCCCTGTGTGTGGGGCGCTGCGTCTAGCCCTGGTGCTGGAATAAAGGCACTTATTGCCCCTCAGTGACTGTCCTCCTCCTCTCTCTGCAGTGCGGTCCCCCAGCCCCTTTTTTCTCCCTCCTTTCCCCATAGACCTCCCCTGCCCTATATTTCTATTGTACAAACCCCCAGAGCTTCCTGGGTGAGTGAGTGAGAAGTTCAGGCAGCGTCACAAGAACGTGGACGAATGAACGCTGGGGAGAAAGTTGGCGAGACAGAAAGATGGGATTAGTCCAACCCGAGCGGCTGCCGGACAGAACCCACGAGCTGGGCTGGGGCCCGCCTGGGATGAGCAGAAATCTGTGACCCAAAATTGGGGTGTTGGAAACGAGGCCTCATTGGTGGATATTTCGGTGATGGGACTTAAAAAAGAGACTCACTTCAGAGTCGTGGCTGCCACCCCCCATCTCCTGGGACCCCCGGATCATCCGGACCCTACTCCGCAGAGACGTCCTGAGCAAAGCAGCCAGAGAGAGGGACCCCAACACCATCACCCCTCCCCCGGCTGAACCCCCAACCCGGAGGAAATGGGGTCAGACTTTAACTGCAGCCGCGGTGACACCGGCTCCAGCCCAGCTCTGCAGGCTCCTCTGCCCCCCTAGGACAGTCACTAGCGTCTCCGGGGCCAGCGGGGAGACGCCCAAACCCAGGGGACTTTCCAGCTAGAGACTCGCTCCAGCGAATGGTGCCGGGGCTGGAACAAACCCCTCGTTTCACATGGCGCCTGCCACGGCTCACCTGGTTCCTGTTCTGCTGGGTCTGTAACAGCAAGTCCCAGGGTCAATGGGGGGTTTGCCATGGGGCTGAGCAGACTGCGAGCTCTGGACTCCACCCTGGCCCATGTTTAACCCTGTTTGGTGTGGGGCAGGGGCTGGGGCATGTTCGCACCTTGGGCCCTTTATGGCGTCTCCATGAACACAACAGGGAGCAGAGTGATTTAGCCGCCGGCGCTTCTGGGCCCCCCATGGCGGGTGTTTTCGGGGGAGCCAGATGGGGGGAGCCAGGAGTTTGAGGGAAGTAGTTTGGGTGTGAGGAAGGGGATTGAGGGCAGAAGGGTCGGGATGGGGACCGGAGTTTGAGGGGAGACAGGGTCCCCGCAAAGGTCAGAGATGGGGGGCAGGATTGTTTGGGGGTGTGAGGGGGGAGGAGCAGACAGTGCCACCCAGGAGAGAGCTGCCAGTTCATAATTGAAAGAGAGTAGTCTTGCAGACCAGCTAGCAATACGATATCCTGCTCTTCCCAGTCCTTTCGTGGTGAGCAACGTCGTCAAAGGGCTCTGGTCTGTGCGTAACTTGAACGTGTGGCCCCACAGGTAAGTTCTCCATTTTTCAGTAGCCCAGACGCAAGCAAGTGCTTCTTTTTCGACTGCAGAATATTTTCTCTCAGCATTATTTAGTGTCCTTGAAGCAAATGCAACAGTCCTCTCTGTTGTCCTCATGAACTTGTGTGAGGACAGCCCCAAGTCCATAATCAGAAGCATCATTAGTTACAATTGTGGGCAATGTGAGACTGAATAGTGGAAGTATTGGACTATGTACAATCAAGTCTTTCACCATTTCGAAACTAATTATGCATCCGTTGTCCACACTAAGGTTGAACTTCTCCGTAGTAATTCTCGTAAGGGTTCAATGACAGAGGCATAATTGGGAATGAATTTTGCATACCAGGAGGTAAGACCCAAGAAGGAACGTAAGGTTTGTAAATCTGTTGGAGGAGGAGCATTTGAAATTGCCAGGATATGATCTGGATCAGGTTTTAGTCTAGCCTGTGAAATTGTATGCCCCAGAAAGGAGAGTTCAGTTTGTCTAAATTTGCATTTGGACCTATTGAACTTGAGGCCTGCTTTGCTGATGCAGTTTAGTACAGACTGCAGGTTATTGTCATGCTCCTCAGTAGTATTTCCAAACACAATAATGTCATCCAAATAGCACTGAACTCCACGTTGATTCTTCAGAATCAATGACATCATTTTTTGGAAGGCACTTGGGCCTGACGAGAGACCGTATGGAACAGGTTTAAAATGAAATAGTCCCTCATGTGTAATAAATGCTGTGAGGTCTCTGCTGTCTTCATGCAACATAACCTGGTGGTATGCGCTCTGCAAATCAAGAGTCCAAAACATCTTTGCTCCATGGAATTCTGCAAATACTTCTTCTATGTGAGGAAGAGGATGGCTGTCAATCACAATAGCTTTATTTGGCTCCCTTCAGTCCACACAAAGGTGAATGCCTCCACCCTTCTTCTGCATCACCACTGTAGGTGAAACCCATTCTGAGGAGTTAATCTCTTCAATAATGTCCTTTTGAACACGTTTTCTAAGTTCCTCTGAAACAGTTTCCCTTACTGAAAATGGTAAGCGTCGTAATTTCTGTCATACAGGCATCACATTATTCCGCATTTTAACTTTATGCAGAAACCCATAAGCACAGCTGAGTTTCTCCTCAACCTGGTCTTGGGTCCCAGCTGAAACTGGTATGTGTACCGCAAGAGTGCTTTGCTGAGGAAGATAAATTCGTCCATTAACTACCCTGAGATTTAAAGCAGCCAATAAATCTCTGCCAAGGATAGGAGTGCCTTTGTGGACAATGTAGAACTCTGCAGTTACACAGCGATCACCAAAAGTAACTATTGCTGGCAGGCAGCCATGTACTGGAATATGGTTTTTCAAATAGCATACCAAGTGAAGTTTGGGTTCAGTAAGAGGCACATCTTTCAAGTAATGCAAATAGATGGAATCAGGTAGAATAGATACTGCTGAGCCAGTGTCCAACATTAGCTGAATAGAGTGTGATTTGCCGGAGGGTATGGCGGAAACATTTACGGTGCACTTTGTCTGTTCTGGAATATGTGCAGTAGTGATTTTGTCCACACTCAGCACAGTAACATCTGGTAATGTAACTGCATGCACCTGTTGATTGAACTGGCGACTGTGACATACTTTAGCAAAATGCCCAATCTTTTTGCAATGATTGCACTGAGCTACTTTTCCTGGACATCCTGTGTAGCTTGCAAGATGTTGTGGGGATCCCCAGCGAAAGCATGCTTGTACTGTATTTTGAATTTCCTGATTCAGTGGCTTTTCATTAGTTTTCTTCCTTCAATTGTTTGTCTGCAGCGATAGTGAACTTTTCTGCAAAGGAGACACAGCCTGGACTGTACCATCTGCATCTCTGCTCATTAGTTTGGCTTCAGCTGTAGCTGACTCAGTCTGAGTAGCAATGGGTATTGCTTTTTCTAGTGTCAGTTGTGGTTCTAGGAGTAAGTGTTCTCTTACACGAAGCATGGTTCTTTTCTCAATGAGCTGGTCTCTAATCATCTCATCTGCCATATTCCCAAAGTCACAATATACTGCATTATAGTCTCCCCTGGTTTCTGTTCACACTGGCGAAATCTGTAGCGATTTGCTTCTACATTCACTCTTGGCACAAAAAAGTTCTTTAATGCAGTGAGTGCAGTCTCATGTTTATCATCTGCAAGGGGGAAAGTGTCAAATATATGCTGCCCTTCTGCTCCCAGGCAGTGGATTAGCAGAGCAGGCTTTCTTACTTCAGAAATCTCTGTAGCACTGATCGCAAGTGTGGAGATTAATGGAAGAAGGAGGCACACATCAGGACCCTAGGGGGGGTCTGGGTGATTGCTACTTCCCACCACCCAACACAGATGGAATGAGGTTGAGTAGTGTCTGCAAAAGAGAAACTAAACAACTAATTATTCCTTAAGAAAGGTTTTTAATGACTTACAACCATAAAGGCAACACAGACAGAATGTGCCTAATGACTTTACATGTAGGGTTACCATATCTAGCAAATAAAAAAAGAGGACCCTCCACGGGCCCTGGCCCCGCCCATTCCCCACCCCAGCCCCGCCCAACTCCGCCCCTTCCCCGCCCTAACTCCGCCCCCTCCTCCCTCCCACTCCCAGTCACGCGGAAAGGGCTGCCCGAGCGCTACCGGCTTCATGGTTTGCCGGGCAGCCCCCAGACCCTGCACCCCCGGACAGCACTTTCCCAGCACAGCTGGAGCCCGGGAGGGGAAGCGCCCAGCTGGGGGCGCAGGGTCTGGAGGCTGCCCGGCAAACCGTGAAGCCGGTAGCGCTTGGGCTTCGGGCAGCCCCCATGCCTCCGGACCCTGCGCCCCCGGCCGGGCACTTCCCCTCCCGGGCTCCGACGGCGCAGGGTCCGGAGACATGGGGGCTGCCCAAAGCCCGTAGCACTCGGCTCTTAAACAGAGCCGAAGAGTCAGGGAGGAGCAGAGCCGCCGCGGCCGGAGGCTCTGCTCCTCCCCTGACTCTTCGGCTCTGTTTAAGAGCCGAGCTGTCCCAGCGCTACCGGCTTTGGGCAGCCCCCATGCCTCCGGACCCTGCGCCGCCGGAGCCCGGGAGGGGAAGTGCCCGGCCGGCGGCTGGGGTCCGGAGGCAAGGGGGCTGCCTGAAGCCCATAGCGCTCGGGCAGCTTGGCTCTTAAACAGAGCCGAAGAGTCAAGGGGGGAGCAGAGCCGCCATTTTCCCGGACATGTTCGGCTTTTTGGCAATTCCCCCCGGACGGGGGTTTGAGTGCCGAAAAGCCGGACATGTCCGGGAAAAAGAGGACGTATGGTAACCCTATTTACATGTATTGTAACCATTCCCAACCAACACAAATTTATATGCAATACTGATACATTAAATAACTATAGTTTACTAATTTTAACCTTCCTATTAACTTATTTAACAACTTATAAACTTTTACTGGCTTTTATGATAAACGGAATGACAACTTATACTGAAGAGAGCCACAGCGACATGCAAAGCTATTATTGTTTACAAACTTCTAGCTTTACCAGCGCTGTACCCGTCTTCAGCAAGGCACAAAAACATATACAGTTCCTATATATTGATCAACTATTGACTACTACTATCTCTAAACACCTTAAACAATTTACTAATATACTTAAACTATAGTATTTATACAGACTTAAGATTAACTAGCGTGAGCACTACCGGATCTCTTCAGTCCAAAACCTTACCCTGCATTTTTCCAAAGATACGTTACCTTTCAGTCGACCGTTTCCTGCACTGGTCAAGCACAGATAGTCGGGGAAGCGCAAGTCCCTTTGGTTCAGGGGGTGCATGTGAGCCTGACGAAGAGGGATCTCCTTTAGGTCAACACATACAGAAAACACTTGCGTTTTTGCACCTTTTTTATAAGGTGTTTGCTGGCCGCGTTTCAAAACAGGTCAACCAATGAAGGTGGCCAAATGTTTCAGTGTGGTATTTGCCGTTGTCTCAATCTTATGAACTGTGCATCTGTGCTCAGCTCATCTTGTCTCTATGCGGCTAACTGTGGTTCATTTCCTAACCTCAGCTTAAAGAGGTATTTGGTTGCAGAGCATAGTGACCACAAGTCTGTATCTATCTTTACAGAGTTTCCTAGCTAGATTATGCTTAGGCTTGCAGGATTTAACTGTACTCGCTGCTTACAACTTCCGGAAGTTTTAGGCCTAACGCTGCTTGTGCACATTAATCACAGCAAGCAGATAAGTCTCAGACATATGGAGCTAGACCTATATCTCATAGAGCTGGAAGGGACCCTGAAAGGTCATTGAGTCCAACCCCCTACCTTCACTAGCAGGATCAAGTACTGATTTTTGCCCCAGATCTGTAAGTGGCCCCCTTTGCAGAAAAGATGCAGGTGGGTTCAGAGGCAGAAGATCCCACCCTCGTCGCCAAAATGTTGTATCGACCAGGAAAGGTCCTAACAAGCTTCAACAGGACTTTATTTTTACAGTGGAAACCTCTTTACCAAACTGCTGCTGCACCTAGGGTGACCAGATCACCCAGGTCAAATATCGGGGTGGGGGGGTGGAGAAAAAAAACACACAAAAAGAAAAGGTGGCAGAGCAAAAAACAACAACAACAACCTCCCCTTCCTCCTCCCTCCGCAAGCGCTGGAGGGAGGCCCCAGAGACGCAGGGGGAGCGCGGGGCCGGGGTTAGTGAGAGTCCGGCCTGGCCCCGAGCACAAGCAGGACTCAGTCGGGCGGTACCTGGAGGGAGAGTAGGGGGGCGGCCCATGGGGCCAGGAGGCGGCTGTTCTCCCCCCCCTGGGCAGTGGAACTCGTGAGCAGCTGCTGCTGCAGCTCCCACTGCCGGGGCCGGAGGAAGTGGCCATGGCACTCGGTGGCTGTAGCTCCCGAGTCCCACTGCCGGGGGGGGAGAACAGCTGCCGCCTGGCCCCGCGGGCCGCCCCCCTACACTCCCTCCAGTACCGCCCGACGGAGTCCTGCCTGCTCGGGGCCAGGCCGGACTCTCACGCTTCCCTGCATCTCCCGGGCCTCCCTCCAGCGCTTGTGGAGGGTGGAGGAATGGCGAGCCTGGGGAAGAGGTGGGGATTTGGGGAGGGAGCCAATGGGGGAAGGAAGGGGCGGAGTCGGGGCCGGGGGGGCGCGAGCACTTCCAGGCTCCGGAGCCTTTGCTTGTTTGTCCAGTGTCCCGACATAACATTGGTCGGGACGCGGGACAAACAAGCAAATATCGGGCGACGTCCCGATAAAATCGGGACGTCTGGTCACCCTAGCTGCACCCTCTGTAACCCTCACTCAGCCTCCTCAACTCCACCTGCTCCTTCCTGTTTCCCGTCCTTTCCGACTCCCAACAGCCAGTGCTCCCAGTTCTAATCATTACAGCAGCATCTAAACACCAAACATACACGTCCCTCCACCCCCACCCCATCCTGTGTCCCCTCATGTTCCTGTCTCCCCCTTTCTTCCCCCTGGCCCGTGTCCCATTCCCCATTCTGTAGTTCCCTCACATCCCCCGTCAGGTCCCCATCCCCCCAATTCTGCCCCCTCTCCCATGTCCCTTTACCCACCATTCTGTTTCCTCATGCCCCATCCCCTCCCCCATTCTACCCACGCCATCCCCTATCCCCTCACCCCCCCCAACTTCCCTCAGGGAATGTGAGGCAGTGGGGTATGTGGGGTTTTGTGGGGGCAGGAGACTGAGGGGAAAGAAAATGGGGGACCCAGGACTGAGGGGTCAGGAGCAGGAGGGGACAGTGAAAGGGGAACCTGCCGAGGGGTGGAAATGGCAGCTCCCTACTAGGTGGCACCATCTGCCCCTCCCCCCCTCACACCCCCAAACAATCCTGCCCCCAGCTCTGACTTTTGCAGGGACTCTGTCTGCCCTCAAACTCCTGTCCCCATCCCAACCCCTCTGCCCTCAACCCCCATCCTGACACCCCCAAACTACTTCCCTCAAACTCCCAGCTCCCCCCATCTGGCTCCCCCCAAAACACCTGCCATGGGGAAGCCCAAAAGCGCCGGCGGCTAAATCACTCTGGGCCCTGTTGTGTTTATGGAGACGCAATAAAGGGCCCAAAGTGCGAACACGCCCCAGCCCCTGCCCCACACTGAACAGGGTTAAACACGGGCCGAGGCAGGTCCAGAGCCTGCAGCCTGCTCAGCCCCACGGCAAACCCCCCAGTGACCCCTGGGACCGTCTGTTACAGACCCAGCAGAGCAGGAACCAGGGGAGCTGTGGCAGGCGCCGTGTGAAACGTGGGGTTTGTTCCAGCTCCGGCCCTGGCCCTGTTCGCTGGAGCAAGTCTCTAGCTGGAAAATCCCCCAGGTTTGGGCGTCTCCCCACTGGCCCTGAAGATGCTAGCGACTGTCCTGGGGGGCAGAGGAGCCAGCGGAGCTGGGCTGGAGGCGGCGTCACCTGACCCCGTTTCCTCCCGGGTTCAGGATTCAACGGAGGGGAGGGGCGATGGCATCGGGGTCCCTCACTCCGGCCGCTCTGCTCAGGACGTCTCTGTGGAGCAGGGTCCTGAGCGGCCCGGGGGTCCAGAAGACGGGGGTGGCAGCCACGACTGTGAAGCGAGTCTCTTTCTTTAAGGCCCATTCTTGAAATATCCACCAATGAGGCCTCGTTTCAAACACCCCAATTTTGGGTCACAGATTTCTGCTCCCCCACTTCTCCTGTGTCCCCGGTAAGCCCCAGCCCGGCCCGGGGGTTCTGTCCGGCGGCCGCTCCGGTTGGACTAATCCCGTTTTTCTGTCTCGCCAACTTTCTCCGCAACGTTCATTCGTCCAAGTTCTCGTGACACTGCCTGAACTTCTCACTCACTCACCCAGGAAGCTCTGGGGGGTTGTACAATAGAAATACAGGGCGGGGGAGGTCTATGGAGAAAGAGGAAAGATAAAAGGGGCTGGGGGACCCCGCTGCAGAGAGAGGAGGGGGACAGACACTGGGGGGGGGCAATAAGTGCCTTTATTCCAGCGCCAGAGCCAGACGCAGCGCCCCACACATGTGGCTGCGGGCTCTGTCTCAGGGCACTGGGGTGTGTGTGATTCTGCAGAATGTGGGGGTTCCAGCTCGGAGCTGAGCGATGAGCTCTGGTGGTCCTGCGGGATTTAACTACCCAGCTGCCTGTTGGGAACAGGTGCGGCCCATCACCAGTCGCTGGGGTATCCATTCTCCAGGCCATTGGCTGGGGTCCCAAGTTCCCTTTCTGGTCCTCTGTACCAACAAACACCCTCTCCCCTCACCTCATTAAACCAGGAACACCCAGGGAAACTGAGTCCCACTCCCACTGCATGCAAACCATTGAAAAAAACAAGAAAATCCCCCACTTTGTCACGGGGGGGCTCAGTGCTGGGGCAGGGGATTGGGGCGCAGGCTTAGCTCGGGCGGCTCCCGCTCAGCGGCTCAGCAGGGGTGCCAAGGCAGGCTTCCTGTTTGTCCTGGCACCGTGGACCGCACAGCGCCCTGGAAGCAGACAGCAGCCCCTTCCCGCGGCTGCCTGCTGTCTCTCTGCCTCTCTCTCTCGCTCTTGACTCCAGCAGCTTCTGCTGCCTCTCTGCGATTCAGCCCGGCGGTCGGGTCACAACACGCGTTTTCCCCCGTTCAAAGTCTCCCTCTGCACCAGGGGTCTCAGGTCATTTTCCCTTCACTGCCCAGCTAGTGCCACTCCCTTAGTGGCTGGCAGTGCATGGACGCAGCTGGCTGCTCTGGTGCCACGGCGGCCTCTGGTGGGCACCAGGTGGAACTACAGCACTTCTTGGGCAGAATATATTTTATGCAGGTGTGACGAAGTGGGGGGTTTTCTTGTTTTCTGTGGAGTTTCAATGGTTTGCATGCGGAGGGGGTGTGACGGAGCAGGAAGCAGGGCAGATTTGACCTGGAAATGTTGCAGGGGGATTGCAGTGAGGAGGGGGGACTTCCCTTGAAGGAAGCTACCTGAGCTGTAACCTGAGCCAAGAACGGGGGTGGGGAGAATTAACACCTTTTGCCCGGGAGACTGAACAAAGGAGAGAAGCAGCGGGAGGAGTTTGAAGTTTAGTTTTGGTTTGGGCTGGGTGGTGCAACGCAGGGAACCCCAAGCTGGGGTCTAAGCTCCCTGAGCCTCCCAGAGGGACCTAATTGAGGGGGTTTGGTCGTACCTACACGCTCTGCTTGAGACTGTGTTCCTGTCCTTAAATAAACCTTTTGCTTTACTGGCTGGTTGAGAGTTGCAGTAAATCTCGGGAAGAGGGGTGCAGGGCCCTAACTCCCCCACACTCCGCAACAACTGGTGGCAGCGGTGGGATCTACTGCACCCCGTGGACGGCGCTTCCTGCAGTAAGTAACTGGGAAGCAGTAAAACGAAGGGGGATTAACGGGGACCAGGCGTGCTAAAAAGTAAAAAAAAAACGGTTATTACCCCTGGAAGTGTGTGACCAGCAAGAAGAACTTTTGCAATAACAGGGTCCCCCGGGGGGATCGCAGCGAGTGGTCCCAGGGGCGGAGAAGTCTGCAGCTCGACCCTGGCAGAGAGGTGGTGACCTCGAGAAGGTATGGCACACTAGGGGGCCCCCTGGAAACTGTGGGGAGCTGTGAGCACACAGGCCGGTAAGTGGCCAGCAAAAAGATGTATGCCAAGCGGCTTAAAAGTGACCTGGTGAAGCTGTGCAAGCAGAGGGGGCTGTGCATTGGAAGGCTCACCAAAGAACAGCTCATTGCCCGGCTGGAGGCGGAAGATCACGCAAATAAACTGATCCCTGTGTCTCAGGGAAGCAGCCTGGCAAATGCAGCGCAGGCACCAGTGTCTGTCCCAGCTGGGAGTGGTCAGCCGGCTGCTGAGGGCTTCCCAAAACCCCTCCTTCCTATGCCTAGGGGAAGGGTGGGAAGAAGCTCAGCAAATACCGAGGGCGCCGTGACCCCCCCGGCCAGCAGGGAATCCTCCCGGCAACGTTCGGCATCCGTAAAGCAAAATTGGCTAAAATAAAAAAAAAGCTAAAACTAAAAAAGCTAAAGAATCGTAAACAACAAAAACAGCATGAACGGAAAAAAAATAAAAAACAGAAACAAAAAAATAAAAAACAGCATCAGCGTAAACTAAAACTGGCAAAACTAAGGGGCAGCAAACCCCCGGCTGCGGTAAGTGAGGAAGGACCCAGGACTGCACGGAGCTTTAATAAGTGCATTCTGGCCCCACACAAGGAGGGGAAGAACATGAATAACTTCCTGGAGGCCTTTGAGACGGCCTGCGAGCTGCACCGGGTTAATCCCGCGAACAAACTCTGGGTCCTTACCCCCTTACTAAACCCCAAATCCATGGCATTGTACCGCCAACTGGAAAAGGCAGAGAAAGGGGACTACAAACTATTCAAAAAGGCCCTGCTACGTAAGTTTGGGCTGACTCCTGAAATGTACCGGAAAAGGTTCCGGAGTCAGAATAAAACCCCTAAGATCTCATATCTGCAACTAGCCGTCCGCATGAAAAAATACGCCAGCAAGTGGGCTGGTGGGGCCCAGACAAAGAAGGACCTAATTAAACTGCTGGTACTGAAGCAACTGTATAAGCGGTGCCCATCCAACCTAAGGCTGTGGTTGGTAAACAAAAAGCCAGAGAACCCGCAACACGCAGGGCAGCTGGCTAATAAGTTTGTAAAAAGCCGGTCAGGGGGTGGCAGGAAGGAGCCCCAAAGGAACAGGCCCGCCGCAATGCAGAGAGAGAGTCACCCTGGGACCTCCCAAAGGGGGAATATGGGGAATCCCCTCCCACGGGGAATGCCCAGCATCAGGGACAACCGACCGGCTCGAGGGGACCCACGGGACATGAGCTGCTATTACTGCGGCCGAAGAGGCCACGTTCGGGCCCAGTGCCCCAAGCTCAAAGACAGACTGAGCAGACCGAACCCGCACAGGGTTAACTTGGTAGAGGCCCAGACGGACGAGGGGCAGGCTTCTCACGCAAGAGGGGTTGGCAGCTTATCCACTGCTCAAGAGAGAGAAGGGCCCCAGGCCAGCTTCTCTGGGGGGCCAGATGCTCCGGATTCAAAGTTCTCCGTTTACAGGGTTGGCGCGGGGCTGTCCCTGCGGAGCGAGTGCCTTGTTCCCCTGGAGGTGGATGGGAAGAAAGTTTATGGATACTGGGACACGGGCGCAGAGGTGACACTGGCCCGGCCCGAGGTGGTGGCCCCAGATCGGGTGGTGCTCAACACCTTCCTGACCCTGACCGGGGTGGGCGGGACCCCATTCAAGGTTCCCATAGCAAGGGTACACCTGAAATGGGGGGCCAAGGAGGGCCCTAAGGACGTGGGAGTGCACCACCATTTGCCCACTGAGGTGTTGATGGGGGGGGACCTAGAGGACTGGCCAAGCAGCCCCCAGACCGCCTTAGTCGTGACCCGTAGCCAGAGCCGGCGAGGGGCACTACGCCCTGACCTTGGGAAGGATGTCCCACCGGAGGCACCGAACCCTTCCCAGGTGGGGAGGGAACACCCAAGGACAGGCCGCGGGGTGGCTGGGGCTTCCGACCCAGCCGACGAGAGGGAGCAGGTCCCCATCCCTTCCCCAGCCGCCGAGTTCCAGGCCGAGTTGCAGAAGGACCCCTCCCTGCGGAAGCTAAGGGGCCTGGCTGACCTCAGTGTGGTACAGACCATGAGGAGAGGATGCAAGGAGAGGTTCCTGTGGGAGAAGGGGTTCCTGTACCAAGAGTGGGCTCCCCCAGGGGAAGTGGAGTCGTGGGGGATCAGGAGGCAGCTGGTGGTTCCCCAGAAGTTTCGCCACAAGCTACTGTACCTGGCCCATGACATCCCTCTCGCAGGGCACCAGGGGATCCGGCGCACCAGGCAGAGGCTGCTACAGAACTTTTACTGGCCTGGGGTCTTCACCAACGTCCGGCAGTACTGCCGATCCTGTGACCCCTGCCAGAGGGTGGGGAAGGCCCGGGACAAGGGGAAGGCAGCATTCAGACCTTTGCCCATCATAGAGGAGCCTTTCCAGAAGGTGGCCATGGACATAGTGGGACCTCTCAGCAAGACGACCTGGTCTGGGAAGAAATACATCCTGGTGGTGGTAGATTTCGCCACCCACTACCCCGAGGCAGTGCCCTTATCGTCCATTAAAGCAGACACTGTGGCGGATGCGCTGCTAACCATTTTCAGCCGAGTGGGGTTCCCCAAGGAAGTCTTGACGGACCAAGGGTCCAACTTCATGTCGGCCCTACTCCGGGGCTTGTGGGAGAGATGTGGGGTCCGGCACAACTGGGCCTCAGCATATCACCCCCAATCCAACGGGCTGGTGGAGAGGTTCAATGGGACGCTAAAAATGATGCTAAAAACATTTATGAATCAGCACCCGCAGGACTGGGACAAGTACTTACCTCACCTGCTGTTTGCGTACAGGGAGGTACCCCAGAAGTCTACCGGGTTTTCGCCTTTCGAACTGCTATATGGAAGGCGGGTAAGGGGGCCCCTGGACCTGATGAGAGACGAATGGAGGGGAAGGCCACTCCTGACGGAGAGTCAGTGGTGGAGTATGTCCTGACCTTCCGGAAACGACTTGCCGAGCTCATGGGCCTGGCCAGGGAGAATCTGGCCAGAGCCCAGAGGAAGCAAAAAGTCTGGTATGACTGCACAGCACGGGCCCGCGCCTTCGCCACTGGGGATCAGGTGATGGTCCTCATCCCCGTGAGGAAAAACAAACTCCAGGCCGCCTGGGAAGGGCCCTTCAAGGTTGTCAAGCAACTAAACGAGGTAAACTATGTGGTGGAGCTGTCAAACCGGGCACACCACCACCGGGTGTACCATGTGAATATGATGAAGCCATATTATAACAGGGGGAATATGGTGTTGGCCGTGTGTGGACAGTGGGAGGGGCAGGGAGATGACCCTTTAGTAAATCTATTCCCTGGGACAAGAGTTGGCTTCCCCCTGGAAGCAATTCCCCTCTCTAATCGGCTAACCCCTGCCCAGCGAGCTGAGATCGGAGGGGTGCTGCATCTGTACCAACAGCTGTTTTCCAACCAGCCTGGACGCACTAATCTGACTGTCCACCGGGTGCAGACAGGATCGCACCCGCCTATAAAATGCTCCCCCTTCCGAGCCACAGGGAAAACTGCTCAGGACCTGGAAAGAGAGGTCAATGACATGCTGGCTTTGGGGGTGATCCAGCCGTCTTCCAGCCCTTGGGCCTCGCCGGTGGTGCTGGTCCCCAAAAAGGACGGGTCGATCCGGTTCTGTGTGGACTATCGGAAGCTCAATGCCATCACTGTAGCCGATGCCTACCCCATGCCCAGGCCGGACGAGCTCCTAGACAAGCTGGGAGGTGCTCGCTACCTTACCACCATGGATCTTACAAAGGGCTATTGGCAAGTGCCGCTGGATGCAGATGCCAGGCTGAAATCGGCCTTTGTCACCCCTCTGGGGCTCTATGAGTTCCTGACCCTGCCCTTCGGCCTCAAGGGAGCGCCGGCCACCTTCCAGCGCCTGGTGGATCAGCTACTGAGGGGGATGGAGAGTTTTGTCGTGGCGTATATCGATGACATCTGTGTCTTTAGCCAGACCTGGGAGGACCACATATCCCAGGTTAAACAAGTGCTGGACCGACTCCAGAAGGCTGGGCTGACCGTAAAACCGGAGAAGTGCAAGGTGGGGATGGCTGAGGTATCCTACCTAGGCCACCGGGTGGGAAGCGGCTGCCTAAAGCCGGAACCAGCCAAAGTGGAGGTGATCAAAGACTGGCCCGCTCCTCAAACCAAAAAGCAGGTCCAAGCCTTTATTGGAATGGCAGGGTACTATCGGAGGTCCGTGCCCCACTTTAGCGCCATAGCCGCCCCCATCACTGAGCTGTGCAAGAAGGGGAAGCCAGACAAAGTGGTCTGGACGGAGGAGTGCCAGGAGGCTCTCCGGGCGCTGAAGGAGGCTCTGGTCAGTGGCCCAGTTCTGGCAAACCCAGACTTTGACAAGCCCTTTATGGTGTTCACCGACGCCTCAGACACAGGACTGGGGGCGGTGTTAATGCAGGAGAATAAAAAGGGGGAGAGACACCCCATCGTGTACCTGAGCAAAAAGTTGCTACCCCGGAAGCAAAACTATGCGGCCATCAAGAAGGAATGCCTGGCCATGGTGTGGGCCCTCAAGAAACTAAAGCCATATCTCTTTGGGCGTCACTTCACCGTGCACACCGACCACTCTCCCCTAACCTGGCTGCACCAGATGAAAGGAGCCAACGCCAAGCTCCTGAGGTGGAGCCTGCTCCTGCAGGATTATGACATGGACGTGGTCCATGTGAAGGGACGTGACAACGTGATAGCGGACGCATTGTCCCGGAGAGGGAGCCCTGAACTTCCCCAGGTCACTGGTCAGAGTGACCCCGCTCAGTTCAGTCTCGAAGGGGGGAGAGATGTGACGGAGCAGGAAGCAGGGCAGATTTGACCTGGAAATGTTGCAGGGGGATTGCAGTGAGGAGGGGGGACTTCCCTTGAAGGAAGCTACCTGAGCTGTAACCTGAGCCAGGAACGGGGGTGGGGAGAATTAACACCTTCTGCCCGGGAGACTGAACAAAGGAGAGAAGCAGCGGGAGGAGTTTGAAGTTTAGTTTCGGTTTGGGCTGGGTGGTGCAACGCAGGGAACCCCAAGCTGGGGTCTAAGCTCCCTGAGCCTCCCAGAGGGACCTAATTGAGGGGGTCTGGTCGTACCTACACGCTCTGCTTGAGACTGTGTTCCTGTCCTTAAATAAACCTTCTGCTTTACTGGCTGGTTGAGAGTCGCAGAAAATCTCGGGAAGAGGGGTGCAGGGCCCTAACTCCCCCACACTCCGCAACAGGGGGTGGGACTCAGTTTCCCTGGGTGTTACTGGTTTAACGAGGTGAAGGGAGAGGGAGTGTGTTTTGCAGAGGACCGGAGAGAGGACGTGGGGACCCAGCCGATGGCCGGGAGGATGGAAACCCCAGCGACTGGTGACCTGGCGACTTGGTGACCCAGAGGCCCAGCTGAGGAGACGCAGCCGGTTCTGGCCAGTGGGCGGACAATGGGCTGTAAAGAGAGGACCCCAATGACCTGACCAGCCGGTTCCAGCCAGAGGGTGCCCAAAGACAGAAGAGAGGAGAGGAGGCCCAGGGGACCCTGTTTCCCTGGAAAGAAGACAATGGACAGAGGTGGGGCTTGGGTCGGTGATATCATGCCCAGCTGGGAAGCAGGGGGGCTCCGGACTGGAGAGGGGGAGCAGGCAGAGCCCACCCAGATGCAGGGGAGACTTGGATGTGCTGTGCTGAGGGAGGCCAAGCCTGAGGGACCTGAGAGTTTCCTGTGCTGGGTTCAGACGCTCAATAAACCCTCCTGTTTTACGCTGGCTGAGAGTCACTCTGGGCTAGAGAACAGGGTTGCATTATTCCATCTGGGAGTGGAGGCCCAGGGGGTCCAAAGAGAGTGGACTCCCTGAGGGGGCCCATGGCGAGAGACAGGCGTGCTAAGGCTCAGAGATGTCGGTTCCAGGAGGTGTAGGGGCTTAACCTCTGGGAGAGAGTGGACCCCCGAGAAGGGGTGTCACACTGAAGGGAGTTCCCCCCATGGACCGCATGGGGCCAAGAGTGGGCGCGACCTGTGAGTCTGTGACAGATCCATCTTGCATAAAATACATCTTAGTTATGCTCTATTCATATCATAAGCGTATCTCTTTGAAGAATATGAAGGGCCACAACTGGGGCAGCGGGTATTCCACGCAAACACGCTGGCCTGTGCTCCGGCGACAAAACGGGATGAAAGTCTGTTGTTCCTGGGCTACTTCCTACCACAGTCTGGGGAGGGGGGGTTCCCGCAGTCCTGGCACCTCGTCTCCAGGGTTGGTCTCCCCCAGGGGCAGGGCACTGCACAGCACAGGCTCAGCTCTGGCATTCAGCAGAGGGCTGGAGACGTCTGCCTCCTGTGACGAACTGGGACTGTTCTTACTGCGGTCTGTGAATGCTGACAGGGGAGTGTGGCTAGGATAGTCTGCATTGGGGGATGGGAGTCTGCCCGAAGGCGAATACCTGAGCGTGTAACATGAGAACCCAGGAAGGGGTTGGAGGCCAGGTGACACCTTGGCCCGGGAAACTGAACAAAGGCGGTGGGAGGGGTCGCTGAAGGCAGAGTCTTGGAAGCTGGGTGGTGAGATGGCTGGGGGGCAGAGATTGCTCTGACCTCCCAAGGGGCGCTGGGATGCCCTGGGACCCCCAGATGGACATAACTGAGGGGAGCCCTGTTGTCTGTGCCTGCAAGACCTGTCTTGGACTGTATTCCTGTCATCCAAATAAACCTTCTGCTTTACTGGCTGGCTGAGAGTCATGGTGAATCGCAGGAAGCCGGGGGTGCAGGGCCCTGAGTCCCCCAATACTCCGTGACAACTGGTGGCAGCGGCGGGATCTAGTGCACCCTGTGGACGGCGCTTCCTGCAGTAAGTGAGTGGGGAGCAGTAAAACGAAGGGGGATTGACGGGGACCAGGCGTGCTGAAGAGTGAGAGAGAGACGGTTATTACCCCGGGAGTGTGTGACCAGCGAGAAAGACTTTTGCAGTAACAGGGTCCGCCGGGGGGATCGCAGCGAGTGGTCCCAGGGGCGGAGGAGTCTGCAACTCGACCCTGGCAGAGAGGTGGTGACCTCGAGAAGGGCTGGCACACTAGGGGCCTCCCTGGGAACTGTGGGGAGCTGTGAGCACACGGGCCGGTGAGTGGCCAGCAGGAAGATGTATGCCAAGCGGCTTAAGAGCGACCTGGTGGAGCTGTGCAAGCAGAGGGGGCTGCGCAGTGGGAGGCTCACCAAAGAACAGCTCATTGCCCGGCTGGTGGCGGAAGATCGCGCGAATGAACTGATCCCTGTGTCTCAGGGAAGCAGCCTGGCAAATGCAGCGCAGGCACCAGTGTCTGTCCCAGCTGGGAGTGGTCAGCCGGCTGCTGAGGGCTTCCCGAGACCCCTCCTTCCTATGCCTAGGGGAAGGGTGGGGAGGAGCCCAGCAAATACCGAGGGCGCCGTGACCCCCCCGGCCAGCAGGGGATCCTCCCGTCGAAGCTCGACGGCCAGCAGAGGATCCTCCCGGCGACGTTCGGCATCCGTGGAGCGGAATTGGCTGGAATGGGAGAAAGAGCTAAAACAAAGAGCTGGAGGATCGTGAACAACAGAGACAGCATGAAGAGAGACAGCGTCAGCATGAACGGGAGGAGAAAGAGAGACAGAGACAGCATGAAGAGAGACAGAGGCAGCATGAAGAGAGACAGCGTCAGCATGAACTGGAACTGGCGAGACTGAAGGGCAGCGAACCCCCGGCTGCGGTGAGTGAGGTGGGACCCAGGACTGCACGGAGCTTTGAGAAGTGCATCCTGGCCCCACGCAAGGAGGGGGAGGACATGGATGACTTCCTGGATGCCTTTGAGACGGCCTGCGAGCTGCACCGGGTTGATCCCGCGGACAGACTCCGGGTCCTTACCCCCTTACTGGACCCCAAAGCCGTGGCATTGTACCGCCAACTGGAAGAGGCAGAGAAAGGGGACTACGAGCTATTCAAAAAGGCCCTGCTACGTGAGTTTGGGCTGACTCCTGAGATGTACCGGGAAAGGTTCCGGAGTCAGGATAAAACCCCTGAGATCTCATATCTGCAACTAGCCGTCCGCATGGAAGGATACGCCAGCAAGTGGGTTGATGGGGCCCAGACTAAGGAGGACCTGGTCAAACTGCTGATACTGGAGCAACTGTATGAGTGGTGCCCATCCGACCTGAGGCTGTGGTTGGTGGACAGAAAGCCAGAGAACCCGCGACATGCAGGCCGGCTGGCCGATGAGTTTGTAAAGAGCCGGTCAGGAGATAACAGGGAGGAGTCCCAAAGGAACAGTCCCACCACAACGCAGAGAGAGAGTCACCATGGGACCTCCCCGTGGGAAAATACAGAAAAACCCCATCAAAGGGGAACATCCGGCGTCAGGACCATCCGACCCACTCAAGGGGACCCATGGGACATGGGCTGCTACCACTGTGGCCAAAAAGGCCACATACGGGCCCAGTGCCCCAGGCTCAGGGACAGACTGAGCAGACCGAACCCACAGAGGGTTGACTGGGTAGAGACCCAGCCCGGTGAGAGGCAGCATTCCCAGGGAAGGGGGGCTGGCAGAGTACCACCTGCTAAGGAGGGAGGAGAGCTCCAGGCCAGCTCCTCTAGGGGGCTGGATGCTCCAGACTCAGGGTTTTTAGTTTATACGGTAGGCGCGGGGCTGTCCCTCCGGAGAGAGTACCTTGTTCCCCTGGAGGTGGATAGGAGGAAGGTCAATGGATACTGGGATACGGGCGCAGAGGTGACGCTGGCCCGGCCCAAGGTGGTGGCCCCAGATCAGGTGGTGCCCAACACCTACCTGACCCTGACGGGGGTGGGCGGAACACCAGTCAAAGTGCCCATGGCAAGGGTACACCTGAAGTGGGGGGCCAAGGAGGGCCCCAAGGATGTGGGGGTACACCCGTATTTGCCCACTGAGGTATTGATGGGGGGGGACCTGGAGAACTGGCCAAGCAACCCCCAAAGGGCACTGGTTGTGACCCGCAGTCAGAGCCGGCGAGGGGCACTGCGCCCTGGCCTTGGAGGGGGTGCCTTGCCTGAGGCGCAGGACCCTAACCTGGTGTGGAGGGAACGCCCAGGGACACGGCTCAGGGAGGCTGCAGCTTCAGACCCAGCGGGTGAGAAAGAGCAGGTGGCCATCCCTGTCCCAGCTGCTGAGTTCCAGGCCGAGTTGCAGAGAGATCCCTCCTTGCGGAAGATAAGGGACCTGGCCGACCTCAGTGCGGTACAGACCATGGGACGAGGTGGCCGGAAAAGGTTCCTGTGGGAGAAGGGGTTCCTGTACCAAGAATGGGCTCCCCCAGGGAAAATGGAGTCAGGGGGGATCAGGAGGCAGCTGGTGGTACCCCAGAAGTATCGCTGCCAGCTGCTGTGCCGGGCCCATGACACTCCTCTCTCAGGGCACCAGGGAACCTGGCGTACCCAGCAAAGGCTGCTACGGAGCTTTTACTGGCCTGGGGTCTTTGTTACTGTCCGACAGTACTGCGGATCCTGTGACCCCTGTCAGAGGGGGAGGAAGGCCTGGGACAAGGGGAAAACAGCTTTAGGACCCTTGCCCAGCATAAAGGATCCTTTCCGGAGGGTGGCCAAGGTTAAAAGGGCGGCTCTAAGCCAAGAGAGCCCAAAGCACAGACCTCCAGACTGGAGCGCTGGGAGAAGACCACAGCCCAGTTGGAACCCCAGAGGTATGGGGGTGGGAAAAGGGCACAGGCCGCATAAACCTTCCCACATGCGAACTGCGAGTGCCATCAAGCAACCCCGACCTAAGGGGGGGCGTGAAACTGGAGGGGCCTGGTGTAATTCTCACCAAGGAATGGGAGGGATGCGGGGGCATCCATGGGAACGGGGGTAGGTTCGAACTTCCCTGGGTCACTGGCTAAAGTGACCCTGCTCAGTTTGATCTCGAAGGGGGGAGATGTGACGAACTGGGACTGTTCTTACTGCGGTCTGTGAATGCTGACAGGGGAGTGTGGCTAGGATAGTCTTCATTGGGGGATGGGAGTCTGCCCGAAGGCGAATACCTGAGCGTGTAACATGAGAACCCAGGAAGGGGTTGGAGGCCAGGTGACACCTTGGCCCGGGAAACTGAACAAAGGCGGTGGGAGGGGTCGCTGAAGGCAGAGTCTTGGAAGCTGGGTGGTGAGATGGCTGGGGGGCAGAGATTGCTCTGACCTCCCAAGGGGGGCTGGGATGCCCTGGGACCCCCAGATGGACCTAACTGAGGGGGGCCCTGTTGTCTGTGCCTGCAAGACCTGTCTTGGACTGTATTCCTGTCATCCAAATAAACCTTCTGCTTTACTGGCTGGCTGAGAGTCATGGTGAATCGCAGGAAGCCGGGGGTGCAGGGCCCTGAGTCCCCCAATACTCCGTGACACCTCCTTCCCCTGTGGGGCCTCCCTTTATACTTCCTGCTCCGCCCCGGTACTTCTGGGATGGGGGCAGGGCACATTTGGCTCCTCCCACCAGGGGGGACATAGTGGTCCCTCGCTCTTAAGTCCAGAGGGAGGCTGCTTTGCTCAGACCTGTAAGATTTTAGCTTTGCCAGACTAGGCCATAGGCTTAAGATGATTGAGTGACCGAACAATAACCGATAAGACCAAAGGTTACTGCATAAGACGTGCCAATAGGTGAGGTTATGGAAAAATGGATTGCAATAGACACAAGGTATTGTCTGAAACCACCAGCCACCCGGCCTGATTGTAACATCTTTAAATGTCTGTCCTGACCGCAGGGTACCTGCCATGTGTAGCTGCGCGAGACAAAAACGAACTACAAACAACTTATGAAAAACAGGGCACACCAATAATCACGGGGTGTGGAAGTGCAGCTAAGGAAAAGTGTGTTGACACCTTGTGATGAAGCAGGGGATTTTCTTAGTGTTGAGCATGAGTACTCTGTGTGCCTCAGTTTCCCCTGTGTGCTGCATGTGTAACGAGGTGGTGGGAGAGGGGGGTTGCTGGTACAGAGGGCCAGGTGGGACCTCGCCTAGCAGCCTGGACCCCAGACAACGGCCTGGACATGGTAGAACTTAGCAACCGGTGACCCGGAGGCCCAGCCTGTGTTGGGAGCCGGCCAGTTCTGCCCAGTGGGAAGACAGATGACGGAAGAGAGGGGAGCCCGGTGATCTGTTTGCCTGGAAGGAAGACAAAGGGCGGAGGAGGGGCTGTGGGGAAGGTGATACGGGGGGTCAGCTGGAAGGATGTTGCTTCTGGACTGGGGACAAAGAGGAGTCTGACCCCACCTTGACTGGGACAGACCCATCTGGACGGTGCTGAGACTGGCCAGGCCCGAGGCCCCTGAGCACTGCCTGGGCTGGGTTCGGCCCTACAATAAACCCTCCTGTTTTACGCCAGCTGAGGGTCCCAGTAGGCTGGGGATCGGGGGCATCACTCCCTCTGGGGGTGGTGGCCTCATGGGGCCAGAGGAAGGGGACCTCCCGAGGGGGCTCCCGGAGGGAGCCAGGCAGGCTGGAGACTCAAAGGTGCAGTTCCAGGAGGTGATAGAACCCAGGGCTTAGCCTCCAACGGAGAGTGGACCCCGAGAAGGGCTGTCAGACTGAGGGGAGTTCCTCCCGTGGACCCTACAGAGCTGAGAGAGCACAGGGGGTGGAGGCTGTGAGTGCCTGACACACCTTCATGCATAAACAGTGAGGTGGCAAAAATTGCAGATGATACAAAACTACTCAAGATAGTTACATCCCAGGCAGACTGCAAAGAGCTACAAAGGGATCTTGAGAATGTATGTGACCAGGCAACAAAGTGGTAGATGTGATAAAACAAACCACAGGAACTATTGTGGAACTCCTTGCCAGAGGATGTTGTGAAAGCCAAGGTTATAACAGGGTTCAAAAAAGAACTAGATAAGTTCTTGGAGGATAGGTCCATCAATGGCTATTAGCCAGGATGGGCAGGGATGGTGTCCTTAGCCTCTGTTTGCTGGGAGGATGACAGAGGATGGATCACTCGCTGATTACCTCTTCTGTTCATTCCCTCTGGGGCACCATGCATAACACCCCCTAGTGCAGCAGTGGGGTATTGGGGCCTGTCACGGACTCACAGATCGGGCCCACTCTTGGCCCCGTACAATCCCTGGGGGGAACCCCCTTCAGTGTGACAGCTCTTCTCAGGGGTCCACTCTCTCTCAGGGTTAGGCCCCTCCACCTCCTGCAGCCGCAAGTCTCTGAGCCTTAGCTCACTGTGGGCCCCCTCAGGGAGTCCCCTCTGGACCCCCGGGTCCTCCACTCCCAGAGGGAATAATGCAACCCTGATCTCTAGACCAGAGTGACTCTTGGCTTGTGTAAAACAGGAGGGTTTATTGAGCTTATGAACCCAGCACAGAAAACTCTCCGGCCTGGCCTCCCTCAGCACAGCACATCCCAGTCTCCCCTGCATCCAGGTGGGCTCTGCCTGCTCCCCCTCTCCAGTCCTGAGCCCCCCCTGCTTCCCAGCTGAGCATCTGAGATCACCGGCCCCAAGCCCCACCTCTGTCCACTGTCTTCTCTCCAGGTAAATAAGGTCCCCTGGGCCTCCTCTCCCCTCTTCTGTCCTCTGGCTGGAACCGGCTGGTCAGGTCACCGGGGTCCTCTCTTCACAGCCCATTGTCCTCCCACTGGCCAGAACCAGCTGTGACTCCTGAGCTGGGTCTCCCGGTCCCCAGTCACTGGGGTCTCCATTCTCCAGGCCATTGGCTGGGGTCCCAAGTTCCATCGCTGGTCCTCTGTGTAACCCTTCTACCCCTCAGAGTTGGCAGCAACAGGGGCCGGGTTCTGTATCTAGGTGTTCTGTTTCAATAACACAATGCAAAACCGGCTGGAGCCCCCACCCAGTGACCTGGGGCAATTACATACCACCCCCGGGCGCCTCTAAGAGGCAATACTTCCCCTCTCGCAAGCGCAGAGTCTGAGTGTAGCAAAAGCCTTTTAATAAAGGAGGGAAACAATGTGGCATTATCTTGGGGAAACACCACAAACAGGATTCATAACACAAACCATGAGCAAAAGACCCACCCCCAAGTAAGTTGGGCAGTGTCCTTTTCCCCTCAGGGTCTTAAGTCCAACAACCCAACAGTCACCCCTCCCACAGTTTTGACTTTGCTCAGAGCAGCCCCCAGAGTTCAGAAGTTCCTCTGCAGAGTTTACCTCCCAGCCTGGGTGGAAGTGGGGGGAAGTATGGGGGCAGCTTACATGCTCTGCTGCTCGGGTCGACGGCCAATTGCTGAGGAGCCCCTCGTTGCCCCCATCATGGCGTCTGCTCTCACTGTCCTCCTCGGTGGGTATCAGAGACAGCCAGGGTGTGTGCCCCTGGGGGGGATCTGAGACCAGGGTGTCACGGACTCACAGGTGGTGCCCACTCTTGGCCCCATGCGGTCCGTAGGGGAACCCCCTTCAGTGAGACAGCCCTTCTCGGGGGTCCACTCTCTCTTGGGGGTTAAGCTCCTCAGCCTCCTGGAGCTGCACTTCTCTGAGCCTTAGCACGCCTGTCTCTTGCCGTGGGCCCCCTCAGGGAGTCCACCCGCTCTGGACCCCCGGGGCCTCTACCCCCTGAAGGGGTTGATGCCACCCTGTTCTCTAGACCGGAGTGACTCTCAGCCAGCATGAAACAGGAGGGTTTATTGAGCATTGAACACAACACAGGAAACTCTCAGGGCCTCAGGCCTGGTCTCCCTCAGCCCAGCACATCCCAGTCTCTCTGCATCCAGGTGGGCTCTGCCTGCTCCCCCTCTCCAGCCCAGAGCCCCCCTGCTCCCAGCTGGGCATCTGAGATCACCGGCCCCAAGCCCCACCTCTGTCCATTGTCTTCTCTTCAGGTAAACAGGGTCGGCTACGCCTCCTCTTCTCTCTTCCGTCCTCTGGCCCCCTCTGGCTGGAACTGCCTGGTCAGGTCACTGTGTCCTCTCTCCGCAGCCCTTTGTCCTCCCATTGGCCGGAAGCGGCTGTGACTCCCGATCTAGGCCTCCCGATCACCAGGTCCCCAGTCCTGGGGTATCCATCCTCCAGGCCATTGGCTGGGGTCCCACGTTCCCTCTCTGGTCCTCTGTAAAAACAAACTCCCTCTCCCCTCACCTCGTTACACCAGTAACACTCAGGGAAACTGATTCCCACCCGCTCTGCATGCAAACCATTGAAAAACCTAAGTGAAAACAAGAAAATCCCCCACTTCGTCACACTGGTCTTTCAAAAGTTTACAACTGAACATGGACTTAGTAAAGCTTTGACACTTAACTATGCCGAAGAAAAATGCTGTTTTTAACCATCTTAATTTAAATGTAACAATCACAGAAACAGTTTCCTTCCCTTGTCAAATCTTTCTTTTTAAACTTTCCCTTTATTTGTTTAGCAGTTTATGGTTAACACAGAACTGTTCTGTATTTGTTTGTGTTTTTAAGTTATCTCTGCTGCTGTCTGATTGCTCACTTCCATTTCCAAAGGAGGGGTGTGGTTGGTTGGTCAGTTTGTAACTCTGAGGTTCTACTGTAGTGGTCAGTGGAAGATTGAAGATAAGACCCTGGGGTCTCCTGGCTCCCAGCCCGATGCACCTTCCCCAATGTTGCAGGGTGCACTGAGGGTGACCTCTCCCCCCTCCCCACAGAGACATAGACAAGCTGGGAGCTGCATGATGCTTGGCCAGGCTGATGGGCCCAGGGTTTCCTGGGTTTTGCAGGGATTTCTGCTTGCTTTGGCTGCTCTAGATTTCGCCTGCAGATTAGAGACAATGTGTGATGGACGCAGGAAGAGATGAGACATCGTCGATTTCCTGTAGCTGGAGCCACCAGCTGAGTTCCTTATCTTGGGCTCAGTGGAGCTGGGCACTGCAGCATTGGTAGCAGAGCTGAGAGGGCCCCTCGCTGCCCCCATCATGGCATCTGATCTCACCATCCTCCTCCTCGGTGAGTATTGGATAAAGCCAGGGCATGTGTCCATGGGGTGCAGGGCCGGCTCTAGCTTTTTTGCTGCCCCAAGCAGCAAAAAAAAGCGCTGCCCCCCAGCTCCCCCGCCGAGCGCTGCGCCGCCCCCCCCCAGCCGAGCGCCACCGGAACCCCCCCCAGAGCGCTGCCCCCCGTGCCGCCCCCCGCCGAGCGCCACGCACCGGAGCCCACCCCCCCCCCTGCGCCGAGCGCCGCCGGAACCCCCCCCCGAGTGCCGAGCCCTGCGACGCCCCCCCCCGCCGCCGAGCGCCGCGACACCGGAGCCCGCCCCCGCCCCAGCGCCGCCGGAACCCCCCTCCAGCGCCGCCCCTGCGCCGCACCCCCACCGAGCGCCGCATGCCGGAACCCCCCCCCCCAAGCGCCGAGCCCCGCGCTGCGCCACGCCGCCGGAGCCCGCCCCCACCGGAACCCCCTTCCAGCGCTGCGCCCGCGCCGCCCCCTCGCCAAGCCCCGCGCAACCGGAGCCCGCCCCCCCAGCTCTGCGCTGCCGGAGCGCCCCCCCCCGCGGAATGCCGCGCCACGTTCCCCCCGCTGCCGCTTACCAGGTGCCGCCCCAAGCATGTGCTTGGGTGCCTGGTGCCTGGAGCCGGCCCTGATGGGGTGGCAGGATCTGAGATTAGTGCATGTGTCCATGGGGGGATTTGACTTCCTGTAGCTGGAGCCATCAGTTGAGTTCCTTATTTGGGGCTCGGTGGAGCTGGGCACCGGGGCATTGGTGGCAGCCCTGAGGGGTCCCTCGCTGCCCCCATCATGGCATCTGCTCTCATCGTCCTCAGGGAGTATCGGATAAAGGCAGGGCATGTGTCCCTTGGGGGGATGGGATCTGAGACCTGGGTGTCTGTCCATGGGGAGCAGGGTCTGAGGCTCGTGCATGCGCCATGGGGGGGATCTGAGACCAGGGTCTGTGCCCATGCAGGGGCGGATCTGAGACGAGGTTGCAGGATCCAGTTGCTCTGGGATCTGGTCACTAACGAGCCGTCTCCTCTCCAGGTTGCTGGCTGGCCGGGCAGAATGGGGCGTTGGGAGGTGAGTATCAGTCTGTGGGGAAGACGGTAACATCAAGGATGGGGGAGGGGCTACGTGGGGTGGGGAAAAGAGGAACTGAGCCCTGAACCTTCCCCAAAACTCAACTCAACTCCCCCTGTGAGCTCAGATCTGTCCCCATTATTCTGTGCCCCCCTCCCCCCACCCTTTGCCAAGGTGTAACCAGGAGCCGAATCTGGTGCCTTTGGTCTGACAAAGCAGATAGGAACCGGCCCTTGGTTCAAAGTCCTGCCCCCCGCCCCAGGCCGCGAGTGTCGGGTGTGGGGTCGTCACATGGATTTATTTCAGCTCATACAAACGCTAACAGGGCCTGTCCGTGGGATCTAGAGCCCCTCAGGGAACCGAAACGTCCCCGGTCAGTGCAGCCATGGGGAGAACCCCCCAGATCCACCCACCAACAGCTCCCTCCCCTGTACTCACAGCCCCTGCCCCCGTTCCCAAGGCCTGGGGAAAGGTGGGTCTTGTGCAACTCCCGTGGGTCACAGACTCTATTTCCAACACCAGGGTGGGGGGCAGAGCTGCAGGGGGCCCACTGGTCAGGCTCCCTGGCTGGCCTCAGGTGGGACCGGGAGGGGCAGGGAAGGTGATCTCTCCTGCAGTCGGGTCCTGAGCAACATCTGGGTGAACCCCCTGCCCCCAAGCCCCATGGGCAGGCAGTGCCAACCCTGGTAGGGTACAAACTCCTAGAGAGGCCAAATGACGGATGGACTGAACTGGGGCGGGGGGGAAGGCGGGGGGCTGTGTCTCTCCTGTTTAACTCCAGTCTCTTCTTGAAAGCAGGGCGAGAATACCCCAAACCCCCCATCTGGGTGAGCCCCAGCAGGGTGGTGGCACTTGGGGGAAACATCACCATCCGCTGCAAGGGTCGGTACGGATCCATGAAGTTCTTTCTGCATAAAGCTGGACACCCGAACCCGCAGGTGCAGTTGGTGCCTGATGGGACCGTGGCTGAATTTTCCATCCCCAGTGTCGGCCGGGAAAATGGAGGGAATTACACCTGCGACTATCGCCCCATAACGGCACAGAATCGCTCGTCGTTTCTCAGCGAACCCGTCAAGATCATTGTAGGAGGTGAGGGAGAGGCACGGGTCAGTGTCCCAGCTCCCAGCCCCACACCCAGCCAGATCATCAGGGGGTCTCTGCACCAATGGGAGACTCAGACCCAGGCTTTTCCCTGAGCCCAGCGGAGGGGACACCCAGCTGGGGAGCAGGGACGGAGTCACTGGGGGGTTCCCAGCCAGGGGGAAGCAGCAGCCACTGGAGACTTGGGGCAGAGGAAGGGGGGATCCCTGCCCAGAGGGGGAGCTGCAGAGCAGGGGGGGCCTTTCCCAGACAACACATCAGTTAGGGGGTGATGGGTGGAGCTATAGGTTATAAATCTCAGTGTACAGTAGAGACTTGCACAGTCCCCTACAAGTCAGTGGTGGTGCTGCGCAGAGAACCCAGGGGTTTTGGCCCCCATCCTCCGTTCTCTCCCCACTAGACCCCACTCCCCTCCTAGAGCCGGGGAGAGAACCCAGGAGTCCTGGCTCCCCGTCCTCCCAGCAGAGAAGCCGGAGAGTGACTGGACTGGCCTGTCTCCTGCTAGGGAGCAGAGCTCTGGGCCCCCAGGGGCTGGGGTTGCTCCATGACTCATGCTGTTAGCCCAGGGCTCAGAGGAAACTCTGGCCCCTGTGGAAAGGCATCCAGGAGCCCATCCCCAGGGCTGCCAAGTCTGACCCGCCAGTGAGGCCGTGTGGTGAGGACGGGCCCCAGGACTGAGTGACGGGTCCTGCGTCTCACGATCTGTCTGCTTCCCACTGCAGAGCCCAGCTACCCCAAACCCAACATCTCCCTGAGCCCCAGCGGGGGAGTCTCCCTGGGGGGAGCCGTGACCGTCCGGTGTCGGGGGCAGCGCCGGGGCGTGTGGTTCGTGCTGAATAAAGAGCGACGCCATTTCAAACCTGTGGATTCGAACGGGTTTGGGGCTGTGTTTCCCATCAGCAAGGTGCATTGGGAGCACGGCGGGAGCTACAGCTGCTCCTATCACAGCAGATCGGAGCCGTTCGCCGTGTCGTACCCCAGCGACCCCGTGGAGCTGGTGGTGAGAGGTGAGGGGCCCGGCTCGGCGTCCCCGTTCCCAGCTCCACCCCCAGCCAGACCCTCACGGGGTCTCGGTGCCAATGAGACACTCAGAGCCAGGCTCTGCCCTGAGCCCTGACCCCGCAGAGGGGACGCCCGGCCGGGGAGCGGGGACAGAGTCACTGGGGGGTTCTCCAGCCAGGGGGGAGCAGCAGCCCCTGGAGACTCGGGGCAGGGAAGCTACTTTAACGCTGCCCCTTGCGCGTAGGAACCATGAGTCGCTATTTAACCCCGTGATCCCATCCCCTCTGTTCTCCACGCCCCGCCCCAGGCAGTGCCCCGGCCGGGGATGAATGAGGCCGGGGCTGCAGGAGAAGCGGTGGCTTGATGGACACAGCGCTGGGCTGGGACCCAGGAGATCTGGCCCAGTTCCTGGCGCGGCCACAGACTCTGTGTGATGGGAGCACGTTGCGGTTTTCAAAAGTGTCCTTCCTTGTGGGGGGGCCTCAATCTTGGGGGATCTCAGGTCGAGCGCCCACAAACCGAGACACCCGCAGTTAGTGGAGACCTCTCCAAACGCTGGCCTCAATAGCGCTGGATCCCTTGTGTCGGGGGAGGATGTAGGGCCCCCGCCATGATCAGGGCCCCGTTTTGCCAGGCGCTGCATAAACACAGAGTGAAGAGACAGTCCCTGAAACTGGGAGCTCACTGAGGAAAGTGAATCTGTTTGTGCCTCAGTTTCCCCCCATGTGGAATGGGGATAATGACCCCTCCCCGCCTCCCTGGAGGTGACTCCCTTACTGTGGTGGGCTCAGGCCCCGCTAGGGTGGTCAACTTTCCAATTTGTGAAAACCAGACACTGAGTGCGGGAACCTCTCCCACCCCCTGCTCTGCGTCTTCCGCAAGGCCCCGTCCCCTGGTCCTCTTCCCTCCCCACCTCCACCGTCACTCGCTGCTCTCTCCACCACCCTCCCCCTGCCAGGTGAGCCACAGTCCAGGGGTGAGGGTGGGGGAGGGAGACCCACGCTCCGGGGGTGGGGGTGAGTGGGGCCCCTGCTGAGTAGCTCCACAGCTCCTCCAGGCTCCAGCAGCAGCTGCGCTTCCTGCCCCCTGGTGGCACAGACTGGGTACTGCAGGGAATGAGACAGTGTCTGATCATCGGCACTGCCAGGTTCCCTTTTCAATCCACTTAACAGCTGAAAACTGGACACCGGCAACCCTGGGCCCTGTGGTGCCGGGCGCCAGAGACGAGCCCGTGTGTCCCTCTGTCCAGAGCAGGCCGGATGCAGTGAATGAGGCAGGAGCCACACATGGCATATAATGACCCAAGAACTAGGGAGCTGCGGCTCGGGGTCTGTGGGGCTGGGAGCCCAGCTCGCAGGGCCGGGATTCTGGGTGGTGGGAGCTCTGGGACCTGGGAGAGAATCTCTGCCCAGGGGCTCCTGGATCTCCCGGTGGCTGGGATAGGCCAGTGAGTCCAGGGCTGGGTGGGTGCCCAGGTCTGGCTCTCACAGCCTGTCTCCTGTGCGCAGATCCCAGCTTTCCCAGACCCTCCATCTCGCTGAGCCCCACTGGGGTCATCGCCCCAGGGGCAAACGTCACCATCTGGTGTCAGGGGCAGCGCCGGGACGTGAGGTTCTTCCTACACAAGGCTGGAGACCTGAACCCACAGCGACACATGGACCCTGCTGGGGAGAGGGCCGAGTTCCGCATCCCCACCGTGGGCCGGCAGCATGCAGGGAGCTACAGCTGCAGCTACCAGAACCGATCAGAGCCCTTCCTCTCCTCGGAGCCCAGTGACCCCGTGCAGCTGGTGGTAGCAGGTGAGGGTCCTGGCTTGTTGTCCCGGCTCCCAGCCCCACAACCAGATGGATCCTCGGGGGGGAGGTGCTGTGCACTAACAGGACGCTCAGAGCCAGACCTGAGTCGGTGTGGCCAGGCCTGACTGGTGCCATGGCACCATGAGGGGTGGTGGGGGGACGGGATTGGAAATGGTTACTCAGACAGCACCCCCTAGTACCACACTGGGGAATTGGGGGCAGGCCTGACTGCCGGGGGAGAGCGCCCCCTACTGAGCCCCCTGCACCTAGCACCTAAATCTGCCAAATATTGCTGGCTCTGACCCCACTTGATTCCTCAGGGCCCCTGACATCCTCCCCATAGAATTTTCTGCTGCCCTTGGGCGCCACCTGGGGTGGGAGGGGCTGGGAAGGGAACAGACCAGCTGCTCCCGGCACTCAGGCTGCTGCAATTTCCCAGACGGATCGGAATCGCCGGCACCAACCAGCGGCATCATCGCCGGGGTGAGCGCAGCAGCCGCCATCCTCCTCCTCCTCCTCGTGGCCTTCATCTGCTTCAGAAAAACCCGAGCCAGTGAGTGCCCCGCCCAGCGAGGGAAGGGTTAAACCTGCCGCTAAGCAGGGCGGGATGGGATCACGGATGGGATGCGGGACTGTGCCGGGAAAGCCAAGGAGATGGGGCGGGGGGGCTCAGCAGAGGACACTGTTGCATGTGTAATCCCTGTACACACGCACCTGTCCCACCCCAGAGGTGGCTGCGTCTCAGTGCCGGGCTAAGGGTCCCTGTATAAAGAGCTTCTCCGGTACCTCGGGTGGCAGAGGAGCCGACCTGTGGATCAGGTTCGTTATAACGAGTCACTAACGAGGGAGGATTGGAGACAGGAAAGAACCCCGAGTTAATCTGCCCCTCCCCCCGGTGCATGCGCTGGTGTTGTGCTGGCCCCTGCTGGTCCAGCCCACCCCAGCCAGGATCAAGGCTCAGCACCAGGAGCAGAGGGGAGACCCCCCAGATCCTCCATCCCTGCTGCCCTGTGGGTGGGGGGTGAGTGGCCGGGCACTGGGACCAAGGGATCCCGATCGGCTCATGGAGGATTCTGGTTTGTTTCCCTCTGCAGGAAAAGGAGCCGCACCGAGACTGAGCAGGTAGGAATCCAGCTCCTCCCCCTCCCGATCGGCCTGCCGGGGTCACAGGGCTCCTGGGTTCTGTCCCAGCTCGGGGAGGGGAGTGGTGTCTAGTGGTTAGAACAGGGTGTCTGGGAGCCAGGACTCCTGGCTTCTCTCCTTGGTCTGGGAGGGGAGTGGGGTCTAGTGGTTGGGGCAAGGTTGAATTAGGGAACAGGGTTCAGTGTGAGGCAGGATGGGGGCTCTCTGGCTGTGTTGGGGAATCTCCCTGCGGTTGGGGGGATATGACATTTACAAAGGGATTTTCTCTCTTTTAATGCCAGCCCTTTGGGGGTGTTGAAGGCCCCAGCTCAGCAAGACAACATCTGTGAGTAACACACCCAAGGGGGTACCAGAGTGGGGCAGGACCCCTGGGGAAGGGAGGGGTTTTGGGGGGCTCCCCTCCCCCTCTAGTTCATGATCTCCCTATGTGTGCCCCCCATTCTTCCCCCCTGGCCTGGGGGGTCTTCTGTCTCCCCCCCCCTTCACTTCTCCATTGGATCTTCCCAGCCAGTGACCTACAGGGAAGCCGCATCCACTCCTAGCCCCCAGCCCCCTGCTCTAACCTCTAGACCCCACTCCCCACCCAGAGCCGGGGAGAGAACCCAGGCATCCTGACTCCCAGCCCCCCTCCCACCCCACCGTAACACCCTAGACTCTGCCATCGTCTCTGTGCCTCAGTTTACCTCTCTGTAACACGGGGCTAATGACCCTGGCCCATGCTCTGGGGCGGAGGAGGGGTGGTTGTGCTGGGCTCTGACCCCACTGGCTGGACAGAGGGGTCAGAGCTGGGTGTGGGGTTCTGCTCTGGGCCAGCCGGGGGTGCAGCTCAGCGGGTGTCTCTGTTCTGCAGATGCCTCCATGGACGAAGGGAAAGAGCCGCAGACCCTGGTAAGTGTCCCCTGTTCCCCCAGGGGCCTGACCCTCAACCCTGACCCACATGGGCCCCAGCAGGCCTCTCACACACACACCCAGCCTATCCTGGCACACTCAGTGGTTTGGGGTGGGGGTCGGGCAATAAGGGGGGGTTATGGGATCGCCAGCTGGGATTGCAGGGTGTATGTGTGTTTCTCTGTCGCCCCTTGTTTGAGGGGATGGACCCTGCTCTGTGTGTGTGGCAGGGGGTTGGTGCATGCGCACGCACACACACACAGACACACACACAAGTGACTCTCTCCCCTCCCATCCCAAGGAGCCCGACCCCGACACCTACGCCGAGCTGGACCACCAGACGCTGCAGCCCAGTGTGTACGATGTGATCAACGTGAGCCGGGGAGCCCCGCAGTGAGAGCCCCCCGCAGCCATGGGGCACCAGACCTCAGGGGGCAACAGCCTCACGCCCCAACAGTGACAGCCCCAGAGAACTCTGCATCTAGGGAAGATTTAGGGGGGACGCTGCCCTCCCCCTGCTGCAGCCCCGACCCATCAAGCTTCTGTCCCCCTGCCCCGCCCAGACCTACATGTGGGGTGAAGGGGGGGCTCAGCACTGCGATGGGTAGGAGACGCATCAAGGCAGCTTTGATGTTATTTTGCATCCTGTTAACCTCCAGCTTTGTAATAAACACAGATCATTAAACCAGCCCCCCCGGGCAGCCCCCAACCCCTGTCCCGGCGCCAGGAGAGTGTGTCACACCTGGGGGAGATGGGGAGCTGCCGGGGAATCAGGTTTATGCAGAGTTTCACTGGGAGTAGCAGAACCAGCAAGCGAGCGCCGGTTCTGGACACACTTCTCCTTTTCACAGATATTTTGGTTGCTGTTTTAGCAACTTAGGATCTAAATTTACCCCTCCTCCATCCCATTCCTGGGGCTGGAAACCACAACCCCTCCACCCTCTGTCCCGTCTCTGTCTCACACCACTGTGCAAAGAACAGCATCTACAGCGATGCTACCTGAGAAGGAGGTTGGCCAGGCCCCTCCACCCTCATGTTCCAGGGCGGGTGCTGGGCCCAGCCGGGTCAGGAAGGAATCTCTGCCCTGCTCCATGGAAGAGGGTCGCTCCGTGTGGGGCACTGTGTGTGTGTGTGGTGGGAGCCCTCCTCTGCTCTGAGCTGCTGCTCCAGGGAGGCTAGACGGGCCTGTTGGAGAAGGTGAGGGCAGCCTGAGCCTGGGCATCTCTTGACATATCCTGAGATTCCCTCTGTGACGTTGTTGTCACGGAGTCACAGATCGTGCCCACTCTTGGTCCCGTGCAGTCCGTGGGGAGGTGCCCCTTTTAGTGAGACAGCCCTTCTTGGGGGTCCACTCTCTCTCGGGGTCGGGCCCCTCCACTTCCTGGATCCGCACCTCTCTGAGCCTTAGCACGTCTGTCTCTGCTGTGGGCCCCCTCAGGGAGTCCACTCGCTCTGGACCCCCGGGGCCTCCACCCCTGACGGGGTTGATGCAACCCTGTTCTCTAGACCGGAGTGACTCTCAGCCAGCATGAAACAGGAGGGTTTATTGAGAGTTGAACACAGCACAGGAAACTCTCTGACCCTCAGGCCTGGCCTCTCTCAGCACAGCACATCCCAGTCTCTCTGCATCCCAGTGGGCTCTCCCTGCTTCCCCTCTCCAGCCCTGAGCCCCCCTGCTCGCAGCTGAATGAATAAAATCACTTTTTATTTAGTAATTCACTCAGAGTATGTATTAATACCTGGGGGAGCAAACAGCTGTGCATATCTCTCTATCAGTGTTATAGAGGGCGAACAATTTATGAGTTTACTCTGCATAAGCTTTATGCAGGGTAAAATGGATTTATTTGGGTTTAGACCCCATTGGGAGTTGGGCATCTGAGTGCTAAAGTCAAGCACACCTCTGTGAGCTGTTTTCAGGTAAACTTGCAGCTTTGGGACAAGTGATTCAGACCCTGGGTCTGTTTTGGAGCCAGATGGGAGTGTCTGGCTCAGCAAGACAGGGTGCTGGAGTCCTGAGCTGGCAGGGAAAACAGGAACAGGGGTAGTCTTGGTACATCAGGTGGCAGCTCCCAAGGGGGTTTCTGTGATCCAACCCGTCACACCCCCTTTCCCAGCTCGTCCCTGGAGTGGGCAGCTCCCATGTGGGGCTGGGAGGTGATGGTGGGAGCAGGGGACCAGGCTAGCGTGACCAGACAGCAAGTGTGAAAAACCAGGACGGGGGGGTGGGAGGTAATAGGAGCCTATATAAGAAAAAGACCCAAAAAATCAGGACTGTCCCTATAAAATTGGGACATCTGGTCACCCTAGACCAGGCAGCTGCAGGAGGGGATCTGGTTTGCTGGGCATGGCAGGGAGCTGGCTTTGCTCTGACAACAGTAGATTTGCCCTCGAGATTGCAGGGATGGGAAGAAAGAGGCCGAGTGCATCACAGGCTTCCTGGAGCTGCAGCCCCTGGTGTATTCCCACTTTCCGCTCGCACTTGGGCCTGAGGCTCGGTGGAGCTCAGCACCGAGGTGTTGGTGGCAATGTGACGAAGCAGGGGGGTTTCTTGTTGTTTCCAATGGTTTGCATGCAGAGGGGGCGGGACTCAGTTTCCCTGGGTGTTACTGGTTTAACGAGGTGATGGAAGAGGGGGGTTGTTGTTAGAGGGGGCCAGTGAACGGCCTGGAGAATGGATACCCCAGTGACTGGGGACCGGGAGGCCCAGCTCAGGAGTCGCAGCTGGTTCTGGCCAGTGGGAGGAGAATGGGCTGCGGAGAGAGGACCCTGGTAACCTGACCAGCTGGTTCTAGTCAGTGGGGAACTGTGGCGGGCCTGGCACCACAGGGCCCCTTTGTAGCAGGGGTAGGATGGGGTGGCGGCGCCTCGCCACTCTCGAGTTCTTGTGCCTGCCTCTCTGTGGGTGGCCGGTTATGGCCTCTTGGCCTTCTTCCCTACTATCACCCCTGTCTGGCGGGGTACCGTACCAGTGTGGGGCCACTCTATCCCATCACACACCCTCCTCCTTAAGACAGGTGCCTGGGCCGGCTGACCCTTGATCATTTCCTCCCCCTCCTCTTCCCTGACTCGGGAAAAGAAGTCCGCATTCCCATGAGCCTTTCCTGGCCAGTGTAACAGGCGGAAGGATGAGGGTTGGAGGGACAAGTACCACCGCATGATTCGTGTATTTGTCTCCTTCATGCTATTAATCCACATGAGGGATGCATGGATCCGTTACCAAGGAGAAGGGGTTCCCTAATAGGTAGTACCTCAGTGCTTCGACCACCCATTTAACCTCCAGGGCCTCCCGCGCTATGGTGGAATACCGGGTTTCTCAGGGGAACAGCTTGTGGTTTAGGTACAAGTTGGGGTGTTCTTCTCCCCCCACCTCTTGTAACAGTACGGCTCCCAGCCCTACCTCTGAGGCGTCGGTCTGGAGGATAAAGGGCCTTGTGAAGTCGGGCAGTATCAGTATTTGCTCCCATGTCAATCGTTCCCACAGCGCACAAAAAGCCTTCTCACAGTCTTCCGACCACTGGACCTTCCGTGGCTGGGAGCTTCTCGTCAAGTCTGTCAGGGGGGCGGCGAGCGTGGCAAAGTTAGGCACGAACCGATGATAGTATCCGGCCAGCCCTAAGAACTGCCGTACTTGCCTTTTTGTGGTGGGTGTCGGATAGTTCTTCAAGGCTTCCACCTTGTCTACCAAAGGGCGGAGTTTCCCTCGACCCACCGTATTGCCCAGGTAGGTCACTTCTCTTTGGCCCAAGTGACACTTGGCTGGGTTTGCGGTAAGGCCTGCTTTGCCCAGCGCTCGTAGCACCTCGGCGAGGTGCTGGAGATGTTCCTCCCAGTTGGCACAGTCAACAATGATCTCGTCGATGTATGCTGCGGCGTACGAGCTGTGGGGGCTCAGCACTTGATTCATGAGTCGCTGGAAAGTAGCCGCGGCCCCATGTAACCCGAACGGCATCATTGTAAATTGGTAGAGTCCTAATGGTGTTGGGAACGCCGTCTTTTCTCTGGAGGCTGGTGGCAAAGGGATCTGCCAATATCCCTTGGTCAGATCTAGGGTGGAGATGAATTCTGCCTTACCTAGTCGCTCCAGCAGCTCATGGGATGGGCATCAACACAAGCGACCGCGTTCACCTTCCAGAAAACAAGACAGAACCTGACTGTTCCATCTGGCTTGTGAACTACTACTATAGGGCTCTGCCATTCGCGTCTTGACTCTTCGACCACCTCCAGGGCCAACATCCTGTCGAGCTCTCTCCGTACAGTCTCCCACATCTTCCTGGGGAGTGGGCGGTGGTTCTCCCTCTTTTTGCGGCCAGGGATGGTGGCAATATGGTGGCTGGTCAACGCGGTCTTCCTGGGCAGTGTCGACAGGACTGTGGGGAAAGCTGAAATCAGCTGTCGTACCTGCTCCTGCTGTACCGGGTCGAGCTCTGGGCCTATGGCCGCTGCCCCTGGTTCCTCTGGTTACCACGCCAACGGCCCTACCTCGGGTTCCGGAGCGTACGGGGCAATCATCAGGCCCTCCCGATCTCTCCAGGCCTTGAGGAGGTTTACATGGTAGACCTGAGTGTCCTTCCTTCGCCCCGACATCCGTACTTCATAGTCGACGGGCACTATTCATCTGGTCACATCAAAGGGGCCTTGCCACTTGGCTAACAGCTTAGACTCGGAGGAGGCTAGCAACAAGAGGACACGGTCTCCGGGCTCAAAACTTCTCATCTTGGCCCCTTTATTATATTGAGCCTCCTGGCTATGTTGGGGTTTCACCAGGTTCTCTTGTGCCAAGGCTCCCAACTCCCGGAGCCGTTCCTGCAGGTGGAGGATGTATTGGGCGGATCCTTGGATGCGGGTCTCTGCTCTTCCCAGGTTTCTTTTAGAAGATCTAGAATTCCCCGGGGTTTCCTCCCATAAAGGAGTTTGAAAGGGGAGAACCCTGTGGAAGTCTGTGTCACCTCTCACATGGCAAAGAGGAGAGCTGGGAGCAATTTATCCCAGTGCCGAGGATCATCGTCTACAAACTTCCTCAGCATGGCTTTCAGTGTGCCATTAAATCTCTCTACCAACCCATCCGTCTGAGGGTGGTAGACTGAGGTCTTAAGTGCCCGGATATTCAGCAGACAGCATAACTCTGCCATTAGTCTAGAAGTTACGTTAGTCCCTTGGTCCATTAGTATCTGCCGCAGAAGGCTGACCTGAGCAAAGATCTGCAAGAGCTCGTTGGCGATGATCGGTGCTGTGGTGGTCCATAGTGGTACCGCCTCTGGGTACCGCGTTGCATAGTCAACCACGACCAGGATGTACTTGTGGCCCGAGCTACTCTTCTCCAAGGGCCCCACCAAGTCCAAGCCTATCCGCTCAAAGGGTGTCCCAATCACCAGCAAGGGCACAAGGGGGGTACACCTTTTGGGCCAGTCTTCTGGCATTCGGGGCAGGAGGCGCAGTAGTCCCGCACCTCCCTATGGATGCTCAGCCAGAAGAACCTCTGGGCCACCCGTTGCAGCGTTTTCTCCCTCCCCAGGTGCCCAGCCCACGGCACTGAGTGAGCCAAGTGGAGTAAGTTCTGCCAGAACCGCCGCGGGACCAATAGTTGGCGCAGATCTTCTTTTGTTTGTGGTTCCTGGACCACCCGATAGAGTAGGTCATTATGGATCTAAAATTGAGGTCCTTGCTGCTGGCGTTGGGGCGGGTCTTCCTCCCCGGGGGGTCCCATCTCCTGCTCCCAGGCCCGGATGAGGGTGGTGTCCCTCCTTTGTTCTTCCAGGAAGTCAGTGTCTACATCCAGCCATCCATGGCCCTCTCCCATTGGGGCCTCGGTAGTGGTTCGACTCCCTTCATCTATCTCGGGATTCTCCAAGGGCCCCTCCAGGGGGTTGTCCAACACTGGTTGGCCTAGTAATCCAGGCCTTCTAGCATGCCCCTCTCTTTTCCTCGTAGGCCGAGTACCCCACTCTCGCAGGATGTCAGCAAAGCCTGGCCACTCGCGTCCCAGGATCATTGGGTAAGCCAACTTTGGGTCCACCCCAACTAGACACTGCCCTCCGTGTTGAGCAGCCTCGAGCTGCACCCAGATGGTGGGGTAGGGCTTCACATCCCCGTGAATACAATGCAGGTGTATGGGGACCCCGGGGGGCCGGTGGGCTCTACCAGCCCTGCCTGGATGACCGTCTGGCTACATCCCGAGTCCACCAAGGCCCGGGTAGACATCCCGTCCACTCTCATTGGTATGATGATCTTCCCCGGCTCCCATAATTGTCCCATTGTCTGGGCACAATGACCAGCGGCCCAAACCTGCCCATAATTACAATTCATGTATGGGCACTCCCTCCGGAAGTCCCGCTATCTGTCCGCACTCGTAACACCGGTCCCGCTTCCCTTCTTCGGTCGGGGTATGGCGGGGACTGCTCTGCCTTCCCGGTGTGTCGTCTTGGCTCCGTACGAGGTTCACCCCTAGTGGCAGGGTGACCAGACGTCCCAATTTTATCGGGACTGTCCCGATATTTCCTTGTTTGTCCAGTGTCCCGACCGACGTGCGGTCGGGACACTGGACAAACAAGGAAATGCTCCGGAGCCCAGAAGTGCTCGCGCCCCCTCCCCGCCCCGACTCCGCTCCCTGCTCCCCCCATTGGCTCCCTCCCCGAATCCCCGCCTCTTCCCCAGGCTCACCATTCCTCCTCCCTCCACAAGCGCTGGAGGGAGGACCCGGAGACACAGGGGAAGCACGGGGCCAGGGTGAGTGAGAGTCCGGCCTGGCCCCGAGCAGGCAGGACTCAGTCGGGCGGTAGGGAGAGTAGGGGGCGGCCCACGGGGCCAGGCGGCGGCTGTTCTCCCCCTCTGGGCAGCAGGACTCGGGAGCAGCTGCTGCTGCAGCTCCCTCTGTCGCGGGGGGAGGAAGCGGCCGATGGCCAAGCTCGGCGGCTGTGGCTCTGGTGCCCCCGAACCTCCCGAGCCCGGGCCTGCTGCGGGGACCCAGCAGCGCACACGCTGCACCCAGCCCCTCGCCAGTCGCGTCTGGGCTGCTGCCCAGCTGGTGCTATCCCGCGGCGGCATTGGCAGCCCAGCCCCGTTCATTCCCCTGCGGGACCGAGCGGGACGGGGGGGCTGGGGCCTGCTGCCCCCACTCCGGGACCGCCCGACTGAGTCCTGCCTGCACTGGGGCCAGGCCGGACTCTCACTCACCCCGGCCCCGTGCTTCCCCTGCGTCTCCCAGGCCTCCCTCCAGTGCTTGTGGAGGAAGGGTTTTTTTGTTTTGTTTTGTTTTTGCCATGGCCCCCCCTCACCACGCCCCCCCCCCACGTCCCGATATTTGACTTGGGTGATCTGGTTACCCTACCTAGTGGGTCCCTGGCACTGCGGGTCGTGGGTGTCCCTGATGGTTGGGCATACCAGCGAGGGCTTCCCCCTCCATCTTACGGGCCCCCCGGGCCGGATTCAGGTTCTGTTTGCCAGAGTTCCCCCCTTTGGGGCTGGCCTTCTGTTCTCCCTCTGTTGCCAGGTAATCCTCCATCAGGGAGGTCACCTGCACGAGGGTCTTCGGGGGGTGTCTCTTCACCATGTCTCTTCACCCACTCTTTCCCCCCGGTGGGAAGGGTCTGCAGGAACTGCTCTAGGGCCACAGTCTCGGCTACTTGAACACTCGTCCGTTGTTCTGATTCTAGCCACCTCCAACAGAGGTCGTGGATTCGCTGGGCCACGGCTGTGGTCTGGCTCCCGGCGAGTACCGTTCTCTGCAGAGTCGCTGGTGGTAAGTTTTGGGGCTGACGCCCGTTTGGTCTAACACAGCGGCCTTGACATTAGAATAGTCCAGCACCACCTGCGGATCGAGGTTACGATAAGCGTTCTTGTGCCGGGCCCGTTAGGTAGGGGGCTAGAATAGTGGCCCAATGTGCGGGGGGCCATTGTATGGCGGTCGCAACCCGCTCAAAAGTCACAAGAAAGGCCTCGGGGTCATCCCCCGGCCCCATCTTTGTTAGGCGCACTGGTAGTCCTCCGAGCCCATCACCGGCGCTGCCCCCTACCACGCCGAGGGGAGGCCTTGGTGCCTGTCCTATCAGCATTCCCATCTGCTGAAATAGTCGCTCCTGGTTGGATTGTGGTTGGGCCGTCAGCTCCCGAATCAGCGGTTGCTGTTGCTGCTGGGCCGCTTGCAACTGCTGTTGTGCTGCTAACTGTTGGAGCAACTGCGCTTGCTGCTGTTGTGTCACCTGCTGCTGTTGGTTCTCCAGCAGCCATTTCAGAAGTTTCTCAGGTTCCCTCCTGGGTGTCTGGGTCCTTGTTTCAGGCCCTGATCGATGCCCACGTTCTCCACCAGCTGTGGCGGGCCTGGCACCGCAGCGCCCCTTTGTGGCGGGGGTAGGATGGGGTGTTGGTGCCTCGCCACTCTCGAGTCCTTGCACCCTCCTCTCTGCGGGTGGCCGGTTACAGCCTCTTGGCCTTCTTCCCTACTATCACCCCTGTCTGGCAGGGTGGTGCGGCCTGGCAGCCGGAGTCCATACAATCCCCCTCATGAGCGGGGTAGTGTGGCCTAGTGGCTGGAGTCCCTACAATCCCCCTCACAAGCGGGGTAGCGCGGCCTAGAGGCCGGAGTCCATACAATCCCCCTCACAAGCGGGGTAGCGCGGCCTTACGGCCGGAGTCCATACAATCCCCCTCACCATTTGGGGGTGAGGTGGTAGGGGGCCCTGGTGGTGGCAAGCTCCCCTTGCCCCTTGCTTGGCGGGGATCCACCCGCAACACGCCGAGCATCTGTGCGGCTCTAACCGCCGTTTGCCTCTAAAGTTCCCCTGGGTCACTTCCTACCATGAATGCCAGGTCATCTGCCGCGGGGGGACCTCCGGTCTGTTCTCCTCCTGTGACGTCCTCCTTCGGGGTCGCAGGGAGTGTCCTGGCTTCGCTGGCTCCCAGATCCTGGCGCGCAGGCTCTCCCTCCTCAGGAGCTAGCAGCGCGCCTCCTTCTCCTCCAGTGGTTAGCCCAGGCTGAGCTTTTCTACCTGTTCTCCAGTTGGAGCATGTCCAGCAGAGCTTCCCGGGTGTGGCTTCCTCTGCTGGGAAAGAAGGGTTAACCCCTGCGGTACCAGTGCTGGGCCACTCTGCCCCATCACAGGAACAAAGGACGGATGAGAGGAGAAGAGGCCCAGGCAACCTGTTTACCTGGTTCAGAAGACAAAGGACAGAGGTGGGGCTTGGGGCCGGTGACATCAGATGCCCAGCTGGGAAGCAGGGGGGCTCGGGGCTGGGGAGAGGGAGCAGCCAGAGCCCACCAGGATGCAGGGAGACTGGGATGTGCTGTGCTGAGGGAGGCCAGGCCTGAGGCCCTGAGAGTTTCCTGGGCTGTGTTTAGACGCTCAATAAACCCTCCTGTTTTACACTGGCTGAGAGTCATTCCGGTCTAGAGAACAGGGTTGCATTATTCCCTCTGGGAGTGCAGGCCCCAGAGGTCCAGAGTGAATGGACTACCTGAGGGGGCCCACGGCAAGAGACAGTCGTGCTAAGTCTCAGAGAGGTGTGGTTCGAGGAGGTGGAAGGGCTTAACCTCCGGGAGAGAGTGGACCCCTGAGAAGGGCTGTCGCTCTGAATGGGGTTCCCCCCAGGGACCACACGGGGCCAAGAGTGCGCACGATCTGTGAATCTGTGACAACGTGGTAGCAGAGGATGGTTGGTGTAGACGGTTGGCTGCGAGCGCAGGCACTTTCCAGAGAGTGGTGGCCAGCAATAAAACGAGGGAATTGAAAGGAACCAGCCTGGAGATGGCCTAGAACCAGCTCTGTAAGAGGGACCTGGCAAGTCTGAGCAGGGAGACAGGGCTGAGCGTGGGGAGGCTCACTAAGGAGCAGCTGATTGCTCAGCTTGTAGAGAATGACCCATCTGAGGAACAGGCTCCAGAACCCAGGTGGGCTCTTGGGGTGTAGCCAGGGGGTGGTCAGTGTAGCAGCCAGGAGTCTATCAGATCCAAGGCCCAATCAGTGGGGGGCTTCCCAATCATGTTTCTCCCTGGAGGAGCTGCGGAGACTGGAGCTGGAGCTAAAAGCGAAGGAGCTGGAGCTGGAGGAGCGGAGGCTGGTGGACCGTGCAGAACAGCAGAAGCACGAGTTGGAGATGGACGAGCGGCAGGCCAAGAGGGCCTGCCGGGGGGGAAAGTGGGGAAGGGCCCTGGGACGCCAGTTTTGTGGGGAATCTAGACCCCAAACTGCTGCCCCAGTTCAAGGAGGGGGGGTGAGAAGGCTTGTGACCTGTACCATATTGACATCGCAGACAGGCTTCGCTGCCTGATCCCCTAAGGCCATAGAGGGATTCAGCCGAATGGATGGGATTGAGACGGGGGACTATGACCTGTTCAAACAGGCTTTGCTGCTGAAGTTTGAACTGACCCCCGAGGCATACAGGAAACGATTCTGGGGTGTACGCAAGACCTCAGGTGTCACTTACAAGGAGGTCACCAACCTGCTGGGGGAATATCTCCGCAAGTGGGGGAAGGACGCAGGGGCCACTACCACAGAGGACGTGTATAACCTGGTGGGGTTGGAGCAGCTGTATGACATCTGCCCTCCGGACCTTAAGATGTGGCTGGTGGACCGGAAGCCCAAAGACCTGTGCAGGGCTGGTGCACTGGTGGATGAGTTTGTGGACAGCAGATCAGGGGCAGGAGGGAGACCCACATCGGGGACTCAGAAGGGGAGTCACCCAGAGATCTCTCAAAGGTGGGACTCCAGGAAGCCCAACTCAGGGGGGCCCGGGAATGCTGGAGTGGGCCGAACCCCTCGTGGGACTTGAGAGTTCTGAAATGTAATTACTATGGCCAAAAGGAACACTAGGTGGCACAATGCCCGAAGATGAAGGAAGTGGCCAAACAGAACCCACGGGTGTCAACCCACTGAGAGGGGGCATCGCCAGTCCAGGGGGCTGCAGTCAAGAGGGCTGTGCCAGGGGGAGGGGACCGCCAGGCCAGGCGGAGAAGGTGGGGCCCCAGGTCCAGAACACCCATATTCCATCTGCTGGGTGAGTTTCCTAGCTAGATTATGTTTAAGCTTGCAGGATTTAACTGTACTCGCTTCTTACAACTTCCAGAAGTTTTAAGCCTAACACTGCTTGACAAGGCTTGTGCACATTAATCACAGCAAGCAGATAAGTCTCAAACATATGGAACTATACCTATATCTCATAGAGCTGGAAGGGCCCCTGAAAGGTCATTGAGTCCAGCCCCCTATCTTCACTAGCAGGACCCAGTACTGATTTTTGCCCCTAAGTGGCCCCCTCAAGGATTGAACTCATAACCCTAGGTTTAGCAAGCCAATGCTCAAACCACTGAGCTATCCCTGGGCATTGCAGAAAGGGTGCAGGTGGGTTCAGAGGCAGAAGATCCCACCCTCGTTGCCAAAATGTTGTATCAGGCAGGCAAGGGACTAACACACTGCAACAGGACTTTATTTTACAGTGGAAACCTCTTTACCAAACTGCTGCTGCACCCTCTGTAACCCTCACTCCACCTCCTCAACTCCTCCCCCTCCTTCCTGTTTCCCGTCCTTTCCGACTCCCAACAGCCAGTGCTCCCAGTTCTAATCATTACAGCAGCATCTAAACACCACACATACACGTCCCCCCACCCCCACCCCATCCTGTGTCCCCTCATGTTCCTGTCCCCTCCTTTCTTCCCCCTGGCCCGTGTCCCCTTCCCCATTCTGTAGTTCCCTCACATCCCCCGTCAGGTCCCCATCCCCCAATTCTGCCCCCTCTCCCATGTCCCTTTACCCAACATTGTGTTTCCTCATGCCCCATCCCCTCCCCCATTCTACCCACGCCATCCCCTATCCCCTCACACCCCCCAACTTCCCTCAGGAAATGTGGGGTATGTGGGGTTTTGTGGGGCCAGGAGACTGAGGGGAAAGAAAGTGGGGGACCCAGGACTGAGGGGTCAGGAGCAGGAGGGGACAGTGAAAGGGGAACCTGCTGAGGGGTGGAAATGGCAGCTCCCTCCTAGGTGGCACCATCTGCTCCTCCCCCCTCACATCCCCAAACAATCCTGCCCCCCAGCTCTGACTTTTGCGGGGACCCTGTCTGCCCTCAAACTCCTGTCCCCATCCCAACCCCTCTGCCCTCAACCCCCATCCTGACACCCCCAAACTACTTCCCTCAACCTCCCGGCTCCCCCCACCTGGCTCCCCCCAAAACACCCATCATGGGGAGGCCCAAAAGCGCTGGCGGCTAAATCACTCTGCGCCCTGTTGTGTTTATGGAGACACAATAAAGGGCCCAAGGTGCGAACACGCCCCAGCTCCTGCCCCACACTGAACAGGGTTAAACACGGGCTGGGGGTGGGGTCCAGAGCCCGCAGCCTGCTCAGCCCCACGGCAAACCCCCCAGTGACCCCTGGGACCGGCTGTTACAGACACAGCAGAGCAGGAACCAGGGGAGCCGTGGCAGGCGCCATGTGAAACGAGGGGTTTGTTCCAGCCCCGGCCCCGTTCGCTGGAGCGAGTCTCTAGCCGGAAAATCCCCCGGGTTTGGGCGTCTCCCCACTGGCCCCGGAGATGCTAGCAACTGTCCTGGGGGGCAGAGGAGCCGGCGGAGCTGGGCTGGAGCTGCTGTTGCCGCGGCTGCTGTTAAAGTCCGACCCGTTTCCTCCCGGGTTGGGGTTCATCCGGGGGAGAGGCGATGGCATCGAGGTCCCTCTCTCCGGCCGCTGTCCTCAGGATGTCTCTGCGGAGCAGGGTCCGGACCGCCGGGGGGGCCAGGAGATGGGGGGTGGCAGCCATGACGGTGAAGTGAGTCTCTTTCTTTAAGGCCCATCCCCGAAATATCCACCAATGAGGACTCGTTTCCAACACCCCAATTTTGGGTCATGGATTTCTGCTCCCCCACTTCTCCTGTGTCCCAGGCAGGCCCCAGCCCGGCCCATGGGTTCTGTCTGGCTGCCGCTCAGGTTGGACTAATCCCGTCTTTCTGTCTCGCCAACTTTCTCCCCAGCGTTCATTCATCCAGGTTCTCGTGATGCTGCCTGAACTTCTCACTCACTCACCCAGGAAGCTCTGGGGGGTTGTACAATACAAATACAGGGGGAGGGATGTCTATGGGGAAAGGAGGGAGAGAAAAGGGGCTGGGAGACACCGCTGCAGACAGAGGAGGAGGACAGAAACTGGGGGGGCAATAAGTGCCTTTATTCCAGGGCCAGACGCAGCGCCCCACACACAGATGCTGGGGGCTCTGTCTCAGGGCACTGGGGTGTGTGTGATTCTGCAGGATGTGGGGAGCCCGGCTCGGGGCTGAGTGATGAGCTCTGGTAGTCCTGTGGGATTTAAATACCCAGTTGCCTGTTGGGAACAGGTGCGGCCCATCACCAGTCGCTGGGGTATCCATTCTCCAGGCCAATGGCTGGGGTCCCAAGTTCCCTTTCTGGTCCTCTGTACCAACAAACACCCTCTCCCCTCACCTCATTAAACCAGTAACACCCAGGGAAACTGAGTCCCACTCCCTCTGCATGCAAACCATTGAAAAAACCAAGAAAATCCCCCACTTCATCACGGGGGGGGCTCAGTGCTGGGGCAGGGCATTGGGGCGCGGGCTTAGCTCGGGCGGCTCCCACTCAGCGGCGCAGCAGGGGTGCCAAGGCAGGCGTCCTGTTTGTCCTGGCACCGTGGACCGCACAGCGCCCTGGAAGCTGACAGCAGCCCCTTCCCGCGGCTGCCTGCTGTCTCTCCGCCTCTCTCTCTCGCTCTTGCTCCAGCAGCTTCTGCTGCCTCTTTGTGATTCTGCCCAGCGGCCGGATCACAACACGCGTTTTCCCCCATTCAAAGTCTCCCTCTGCACCAGGGTTCTCAGGTAATTTTCCCTTCACTGCCCAGCTAGTGCCACTCCCTCAGTGGCTGGCAGTGCGTGGACACAGCTGGCTGCTCTGGTGCCACAGTGGCCTCTGGTGGGCACCAGGTGAAACTGCAGCACTTCTTGGGCAGAATATATTTTATGCGGGAAAAATCAAGATTATACGGGACAGATTAATTCTGCCCATTCGCAGATGCACAGAATTCCCCCAGGAGTAAACAATGGTGAATGGTTCCAACACTGGTGTGATGGTTGCCCTCCACTCTGGGGATGCCACCTGATGTACTGGGGTACCAGTGAGCCCACCTGTTCCACCAGCCTGGGCTCCCTCACCCTGTCTTGCTGAGCCAGGCCCTCAAGCCTCCTCCAGCACACACACAGGTAGGGACACACCCAGCTGCAGACAGACACAGACACTGAAACCAGCTCGGCGTGGGAAACCTTCAGCTGAGGAATTGATCTGCACTCAAGTGCACACCCTCTGGGGTGCAAACCCAAAATTGTATTGCCTTGCGCTGCACAGAGAACTGAACTGTGTAAGCTGACTGAAATTTGCCTCCTCCCTCAATGTGGAGGAAGAGACGCACAGCTTTTTGCCCCGCCCCCCCCACTAGTAATGAGTTCCACAAACTGGGTTTTGAGAAAACAAAACAAGTTTATTAACTACAAAGGACAGATTTTCAGTGATTATAAGGGATAGCAAACAGATCAAAGCAAATTACTGAGCAAATAAAACAAACATGCAAACTAAGCTTAATACACTAAAGAAACTGGTTACAAGCAGTAATTTCTCACCCTAAAAGTTGTTTTGAGCAGGTTGCAGAGTTTCTTGAAGACAAACTGCTCTTGCTTGTGTTATGAAGTGGGGGGCAGTTCTTGGTTTTTCCTTGTTTTTCAATGGTTTGCATGCGGAGGGGGTGGGACTCAGTGTTACTGGTTTAACGAGGTGATGGGAGAGGAAGTTTGTTGTTACAGAGGACCGGGGAGGGAACTTGGGGCCCCAGTCAATGGCCTGGAGAATGGATACCCCAGCGACTGGTGACCTGGTGACACGGATTCTCAGCTTGGGAGTCGCAGCCGGTTCTGGCCAGTGGGAGGACAGTGGGCTGTAAAGGGAGGACCCCGGTGACCTGACCAGCCGGTTCCAGCCAGAGGGGGGCAGAGGACAGAAGAGAGGAGAGGAGGCCCAGGTGACCCTGTTTCCCTGGAGAGAAGACAATGGACAGAGGCGGGGCTTGGGGCCGGTGATATCAGATGCCCAGCTGGGAAGCAGGGGGGCTCTGGGCGGGAGAGACGGGGAGCAGGGGAGTCCATGACAAATCCATCTTGCATAAAATAAATCTTAGTTATGCCCTATTCCTCTCAGAAGTGTATCTCTATGAAGAATATGAAGTGCCACAACTGGGTCAGCAGGGGTCCACCCCAAACACGCTGGCCTGTGCTCCGGCGACAAAACCGGATGAAAGTCTGCTGTCCCTGGGCTACTTCCTACCACAGTCTGGGCGGGGGGGGGGGTTCCGCAGTCCATGGGTCCTCTGTCTCCGCGGGGTACACTACAGACGACAGTCCCAGCACCTCATCTCCAGGGTTGGTCTCCCCTGGGGGCAGGGCACTGCACAGCACAGGCTCAGCTCTGGCGTTCAGCAGCGGGCTGGAGACGTCTGCCTCCTTCCCCTGCGGGGCCTCCCTTTATACTTCCTGCCCCGCCCCGGACTTCTGGGAAGGGGGCGGGGCACATTTGACTCCTCCTACCAGGGGGGACATAGTGGTCCCTCGCTCTTCAGTCCAGAGGGAGGCTGCTTTGCTCAGACCTGTAAGATTTTAGCTTCGCCAGACTAGGCCAGAGGGTTAAGATGATTGAATGACCTAACAATACCGATAAGACCAAAGGTTACTGCATAAGATGTGCCAATAAGTGAGGTTATGGAATAATGGATTGCAATAGACACAAGGTATTGTCTGAAACCACCAGCCACCCACCCTGATTGTAACATCTTTAAATGTCTGTCCTGACGGCAGGGTACCTGCCATGTGTAGCTGCACGAGACAAAAACGAACTAAAAGCAACTTATGAAAAACAGGGCACACCAATAATCACGGGGTGTGGAAGTGCAGCTAAGGAAAAGCGGGTTGATGCCTTGTGATGAAGCAGGGGATTTTCTTAGTGTTGAGCATGAGTACTGGGCGTGCCTCAGTTTCCCCTGTGTGCTGTGTGTGTAATGAGGTGGTGGGAGAGGGGGTTTCTGGGTACAGAGGGCCAGGTGTGATCTCGCCTAGCAGCCTGGACCCCTGACAATGGCCTGGACATGGTAGAACTTAGCAACCAGTGACGCGGAGACCCAGCCCATCTTGGGAGCCGGCCAGTTCTGGCCAGTGGGAAGACAAAGGATGGAAAAGAGGGGGGGGGGGCAGTGATCTGTTTGCCTGGAAGGAAGACAAAGGGCGGAGGAGGGGCTGTGGGGAAGGTGATATGGGGGGTCAGCTGGAAGGAAGTTGCTTCTGGACTGGGGACAAAGAGGAGTCTGACCCCACCTGGACTGGGACAGACCCATCTGCACGGTGCTGAGACTGGCCAAGACTGAGGCCCCTGAGAACTGCCTGGGCTGGGTTCAGCTGTACAATAAACCCTCCTGTTTTGAGGGTCCCAGCAGGCTGGAGATTGGGGGGGCATCACTCCCTCCCGGAGGGAGCCAGGCGGGCTGGAGGCTCAGAGGTGCAGTTCCAGGAGACACTGGAAGCCCGGGCTTAGCCCCTAAGAGAGAGTGGACACTGAGAAGGGCTTTCAGACTGAGGTAAGTTCCTCCCGAGGACCGTACGGAGCTGAGAGAGCGGGGGGGGGGGGGGGGAGGCTGTGAGTGCCTGACACACCTTCATGCATAAACAGTGAGGTGGCAAAATTTGCAGATGATACAAAACTGCTCGAGATGGTTAAATCCCAGGCAGACTGTGAAGAGCTACAAAAGTATCTCAAAACTGGGTGATGGAGCAATACAATGGCAGATGAAATTCAGTGTTGATCAATGCAAAGTAATGCAAGTTGGAAAACATCATCCCAACCAGACATATAAAATGATGGGGTCTCAATTGGCTGTTACCACTCAAGAAAGAGAACTTGGAAACATTGTGGATAGTTCTTTGAAAACATCCACTTAATGTGCAGCAGCAGTCAAAAAAGCAAACAGAAGGTTGGGAATCATTAAGAAAGGGATAGATAATAAGACAGAAAATAATATATTGCCTCTATATAAATCCATGTTACGCCCACATCTTGAATACTGCATGCAGATGTGGTTGCCCCATCTCAAAAAAGATACATTGGAATTGGAAAAGGTTCAGAAGAGGGCAACAAAAATGATTAGGGGTATGGAATGGCTGCCATATGAGGAGAGATTAAAACTTTTCAGCTTGGAAAAGAGATGACTAAGGAGGGATGTGACTGAGGTCTATAAAATCATGACTGGTGTAGAGAAAGTAGATAAGGAAATGTTGTTTACTCCTTCTCATAACACAAGAGCTAGGGGTCACCCAATGAAATTAATAAGCAGCAGGTTTAAAACAAACAACAGGAAGTATTTCTTCACCCAACGCACAGTCAACCTGTGGAACTCCTTGCCAGAGGATGTTGTGAAAGCCAAGATTATAACAGGGTTCAAAAAAGAACTAGATACGTTCATGGAGGAGAGGTCCATCAATGGCTATTAGCCAGGATGGGCAGGGATGGTGTCCCTAGCCTCTGTTTGCTGGGAGGACGACAGTGGATGGATCACTCGTATTGACCAGTGTCAGACGACAGGATACTGGGCTAGATGGACCTTTGGTCTGATCCAGTCTGGCTGTTCTTATGTGTAGTCAGAACTACAATATCAAAGAGGGCAGACCCAAGGGAAACCCCAGCAGAAACCATCCCGCTAGCGATGCTTGTCTATTGAGAGGTCCATCGGAGCCGAGAACACCGGTGGGGATGTGAAGATGACCACGGCTGTAATTGTCGCACAGGTTTTCGTAGGATTTCTCTCTGCAGGAGTAATTGGAACTTTGCTTAGGACTGGGGCCACCACTGAGAGCAGGAGAGAGCTCCCCCTAGTGACCTCTGCCCCACTCCCTGCAGCACAGCGCCCCCTAGCAGTACACTGGGGTATCAGGGCCAGCACTGACTGACAGGGGAGAGCGCCCCTCTACTGAGCCCCTCCTCCTGCTCCCTGCAGCATAGCACCCCCTAGTGCAGCAGTGGCGTATTGGGGCCTGTCACGGACTCACAGGTCGTGCCCACTCTTGGCCCCGTACACTTCCTGGGGGGAACCTCCTTCATTGAGACTGCCCTTCTCGGTGGTCCACTCTCTTTCGGGGTTAGGCCCCTCCACCTTCTGGAAGTGGAACCGCACCTCTCTGAGCCTTAGCACGCCTGTCTCTTGCTGTGGGCCCCCTCAGGGAGTCCGCTCGTTCTGGACCCCTTGGGCCTCCACTCCCAGCAGGAATAATGCAACCCTGATCTCTAGCCTGGAGTGACTCTGAGCTTGCGTAAAATAGGAGGGTTTATTGAGCGTATGAACCCAGCACAGGAAACTCTCAGGCCTGGCCTCCCTCAGCACAGCACATCCCAGTCTCCCCTGCATCCAGGTGGGCTCTGCCTGCTCCCTCTCTCCAGTCCCGAGCCCCCTTGCTTCCTAGCTGGGCATCTGAGATCAAGCCATTGTCCATTGTCTTCTCTTCAGGTAAACAGGGTCACCTGGGCCTCCTCTCCTCTCTTCTGTCCTCTCTGGCTGGAACCGGCTGGTCCTCCCTTCACAGCCCATTGTCCTCCCAATGGCCAGAACCGGCTGTGACTCCCGAGCTGGGCCTCCCAGTCACCAGGTTACCAGTCGCTGGGGTATCCATCCTCCAGGCTGGGGTCCCAAGTTCTCGCTCTGGTCCTCTGTCACAACAACCTCCCTCTCCCCTCACCTCGTTAAACCAGTAACACTCAGGGAAACTGATTCCCACCCCCTCTGCATGCAAACCATTGAAAAACCTAAGTGAAAACAAGAAAATCCCCCACTTAGTTACACTGGACTTTCAAAAGCTTACAACTGAACATGGACTTAGTACAGCTTTGAAACTTAACTATGCCGAAGAAAAATGCTGTTTTTAACCAGCTTAATTGAAATGAAACAAGCTCTGAAACAGTTTCCTTCCCTTGTCAAATCTTCCTTTTTAAACTTTCCCTTTATTTGTTTAGCAGTTTGTGTTTAACACAGAACTGTTCTGTTTTTTTTAAGTTATCTCTGCTGCCATCTGATCGCTACTTCCAGTTTCAAATGAGGGGTGTGGTTGAGGTTCTACTGTAATGGTCAGTGGAAGATTGACGACAAGACCCTGTGGTCTCCTGGCTCCCAGCCCGATGCACCTTCCCCAATGCTGCAGGGTGCACTGAGGGTGACCTCCCCCCCTCCCCACAGAGACATAGACAAGCTGGGAGCTGCATGATGCTTGGCCAGGCTGATGGGCCCAGGGTTTCCTGGGTTTTGCAGGGACCTCTGCTTGCTTTGGCTGTGCTAGATTTCATCTGCAGATTAGAGACAACGTGTGATGGATGCAGGAAGAGGTGAGACATCGTCAACTTCCTGTAGCTGGAGCCACCAGTTGAGTTCCTTATTTGGGGCTTGGTCGAGCTGGGCACCGGGGTGTTGGTGGCAGCTCTGAGGGGCCCTCACTGCCCCAATCATGGCATCTGCTCTCATCGTCCTCCTCCTCAGTGAGTATCAGAGACAGCCAGGGTGTCTGTCCATGGGGAGCAGGGTCTGAGGCTCGTGCATGCGCCATGGGGGGGATCTGAGACCAGGGCATGTGCCCATGCGGGGGCGGATCTGAGACCAGGGTGTAGGATCCAGCTGCTCTGGGATCTGGTCACTAACGAGCCGTCTCCTCTCCAGGCTGCTGGCTGGCTGGGCACAGCGGGGTGTGGGGAGGTGAGTATCAGTCTGTGGGGTGGACGGTAATATCAACGATAGGGGAGGGGATTCGTGGGGTGGGGTGGGCCTGTCCATCGGCTCTAGAGCCCCTCGGGGAACAGAAACATTCACGGGCACTGCAGCCATGGGGAGAACAAACCAGATCCACCCCCATCCCCACATCCACCCCCAGCAGCTCCCTCCCCTGCACTCACAGCCCCCCCACCCACCTCCCGTTCCCAAGGCCTGGGGAAAAATTGGGACATGTGTGACTCCCGTCGGTCACAGACTCTATTTCCAACACCAGGATGGGGGGCAGAGTTGCAGGAGGCCCACTGACCAGGCCTCCAGGCTGGCCCCAAGTGGGGCCGGGGTGGGGGCAGGTGATCTCTCATGCAGCCGGGTCCTCAGCTATGTCTGGCTGAACCCTCTGCCCCCAAAGCCCATGAGCAGGCAGTGCCAACCCTGGTAGGGGACAGACTCCTAGAGAGGCCAAATGACGGATGGACTGAATTGGGGTAGGGAGACGCGGGGGGCTGTGTCTCCCCTGTTTAACTCCTGTCTCTTGTTGAAAGCAGGGCGTGAATACCCCAAACCCACCATCTCGGAGAGCCCCAGCAGGGTGGTGGCGCTCGGGGGAAATGTCACCATCCGCTGTGAGGGTCGGCAACGATCCATGGAGTTCTTTCTGCGTAAAGCTGGACACCCGAACCTGCAGGTGCGGACGGTGCCTGATGGGACCGTGGCTGAATTTCCCATCCCCAGTGTCAGCCGGGAAGATGGAGGGAGCTACACCTGCGACTATCGCTCCATAACGCAACAGAATCGCTCGTCGTATCCCAGCGATCCCATTGAGATCATTGTAGGAGGTGAGGGGCCCGGCTCCCAGCCCCACACCCAGCCAGACCCACAAGGGGTCTCTGCACCAATGGGCCAGGCTCTGCCCTGATTCCTGGGCCCAGCAGAGGGGACACCCAGCCAGGGAGCGAGGACAGAGTCACTGGGTGATTCCCCAGCCAGAGGGGAGAAGCAGCCACTGGAGATTTGGGGCAGAGGGAGGGGATCCCTGCCCCCAGGGGGAGCTGCAGAGCAGGGGGGCCTTTCCCAGACAACACATCAGTTAGGGGGTGATGGGTGGAGCTGAAGGTTATAAACCTCAGTGTATAGTAGAGACTTGCACAATCCCCTACAAGTCAGTGGTTGTGCTGTGCACAGAACCCAGGAGTTCTGGACCCAATCCATCCTCACCCCTGCCCTCCCAACGGAGAAGCCAGGGAGTGAATGGACCCTGGAGACTGAACTGGCCTGTCACTCGCTAGGGAGCAGAGCTCTGGGCCCCCAGGGGCTGGAGTTGCTCCGTGACTCATGCTGTTAGCCCAGGGCTCAGAGGAAACTCTGGCCCCTGTGGAAAGGGATCCAGGAGCCCGTCCCCCAGGCCGCCGGGTCTGACCCACCATTGACGCCATGTGGTGAGGACGGGCCCCAGGACTGAGTGACGGGGCCTGCGTCTCACGGCCTGTCTGCTTCCCACTGCAGAGCCCAGCTACCCCAAACCTAGCATCTACCTGAGCTCCTGCGGGAGGGTCTCCCTGGGGGGAGCCGTGAGCGTCTGGTGTCGGGGACAGCGCCTGGGTGTGCGGTTCGTGCTGAATAAAGATGGGCACCATTTCCCACCTGTGGATTCGGACGACAATGAGGCTGTGTTTGCCATCAGAAACGTGCGCTGGGAGCACGGCGGGAGCTACAGCTGCTCCTATCACAGCAGATCGGAGCCGTTCGCCGTGTCGTACCCCAGCAACCCCGTGGAGCTGGTGGTGAGAGGTGAGGGGCCCAGCTCGGCATCCCCATTCCCATCCCCACCCCCAGCAAGACCCTCACGGGGGCTCGGTGCCAATGGGACGCTCAGAGCCAGGCTCTGCCCTGAGCCCTGACCCAGCAGAGGGGACGCCCGGCCGGGGAGCGGGGACGGAGTCACTGGGGGGTTCCCAAGCCAGGGGGGAGCAGCAGCCCCTGGACACTTGGGGCATGGAGGCTACTTCAACGCTGCCACTTGTGCATAGGAAACGTGAGTCACTATTTAATCCCGTGATCCCATCGCCTCTGTTCTTCAGGCTCCGCCCCAGGCAGTGCCCCAGCCGGGGCAGAATGAGGCAGGGGCAGCAGAAGAAGCGTTGGCTTGGTGGACACGGCGCTGGGATGGGACCCAGGAGATCTGGCACAGCCCCTAGCGCAGGCACAGACTCTGTGTGATGGGAGAAAGTCGCAGTTTTCAAAAGTGTCCTTCAGTGTGGGGGGGCCTCAATCTTGGGGGATCTCAGGCCGAGCGCCCACAAACCGAGACGTCCACAGTTAGTGGTCTTCTGCAAATGCTGGCCTCAATAAAGCGGGATCCCCTGTGTTGGGGGAGCATGTAGGGCCCCCACCATGATCAGGGCCCTGTTGTGCCAGGTGCTGCATAAACACAGAATGAAGAGACAGTCCCTGTTCCTGGGAGCTCACTGAGGAAAGTGAATCTGTTTGTGCCTCAGTTTCCCCCATGTAGAATGGGGATAATGACCCCTCCTGCCTCCCTGGGGGTGACTCCCTTACTGTGGAGGGCTCAGGCCCTGCTAGGGTGGCCAACTTTCCAATTTGTGAAAACCAGACACTGAGTGCGGGAACCTCTCCCCCGCCCTGCCACACTCATCCCCACCGTCTCCCCCTACCACACCCTGCACCACTTCCTGACTTCCTGTTCGGTGCCAGGTGCCAGAGACCAGCCTGTGAGTCGCTCTGTCCAGGGCAGGCCGGACGCAGTGAACGAGGCAGGGGTCACACATGGGCATATGAGGATCCCAAGAACTAGGGAGCCACGGCTCGGTGTCTGTGGGGCTGGGAGCCCAGCTCGCAGGGCAGGAATTCTGGGTGCAGGGAGCTCAGCACGGAGGAAGCTACAGCTGCAGCTATCCAGCCCCGATCAGAGCCCTTCATCTCCTCACAACCCAGCGACCCCCTGTGGCTGGTGGTAGGAGGTGAGGTGCCCGGCTCCATGTCGCAGCTCCCAGCCCCACACCCAGCTGGACCCTTGGGGGGGGGGCAGAGGCTGTGCACTGACGGGACGCTCAGAGCCAGACCTGAGTCGGTGTGGCCAGGGGTGACTGGTGCCATGGCACCGTGAGGGGTGGTGGGGGGACGGGACTGGAAATGGTTACTCAGACAGCACCCCCTAGTGCCACACTGGGGCATTGGGACCGGCCTGACTGCCGGGGGAGAGCGCCCCCTACTGAGCCCCCTGCACCCCAGTGCCCCCAGCACCTAAATCCATCAAATATTTCTTGCTCTGACCCCACTTGATTCCTCAAGGCCCCCGACAGCCTCCCCATAGAATTTTCTGCTGCCCTTGGGCGTCACCTGGGGTGGGAGGGGCTGGGGGGGGAACAGACCAGCTGCTCACGGCACTCACGGCTGCTGCTGTTTCCCAGGCCCGCCGGCACCTCTGTGTCTGATCAGCAACATCATCACTGGTGTGAGCACGGCAGCCGTCCTCCTCCTCCTCCTCCTCCTCGTGGCCTTCGTCTGCTTCATAAAAACCCGAGCCAGTGAGTGCCCCGCCCAGCGAAGGGAAGGGTTAAACCTGCCGCTAAGCAGGGCGGGATGGGGTCACGGCTGGGATGCGGGACTGTGCCGGGAAAGTCAAGGAGGTGGGGGGGGGTTCAGCAAAGGACACTGTTGTATGTGTAATCCCTGTACACACGCACCTGTCCCACCCCAGAGGTGGCTGCGTCTCAGTGCCGGGCTAAGGGTCCCTGTATAAAGAGCTTCTCAGGTACCTCGGGTGACAGAGGAGCTGACTGGCCTGGATCAGGTTCGTTATAATGAGTCACTAACGAGGGAGGATTGGGGACAGGAAAAGCCCCCGAGTTAATCTGCCCCTCCCCCGGTGCATGCTCTGGTGTTGTGCTGCCCCCTGCTAGTCCAGATCACCCCAGCCAGGATCCAGGCTCAGCACCAGCAGCAGAGGGACACCCCCAGGCACCCCCATCCCTGCTGCCCTGTGGGGGGGTGAGTGGCCGGGCGCTGGGACCGGGGGATCCCGATCGGCTCATGGGGGTTTCTGGTTTGTGTCCCTCTGCAGGAAAAGGAGCCGCACTGAGACCGAGCAGGTAGGAACCTGCCGCCTCCCCCCTCCCAATCGACCTGCCGGGGTCACAGGGCTCCTGGGTTCTGTCCCAGCTCGGGGAGGAGAGTTCGGTCTAGTGGTTAGAACAGGGAGGCTGGGAGCCGGGACTCTCCCTGGTCTGGGATGGGAGTGGGGTCTAGTGGTTGGGGCAAGGTTGAATCAGGGAACAGGGTTCAGTGTGAGGCAGGATGGGGGCTCTCTGGGTGTGTTGGGGAATCTCCCTGCGGGTTGGGGGATATGACATTTACAAAGGGGTTTTCTCTCTTTTAATGCCAGCCCTATGGGGGTGTTGAAGGCCCCGGCTCAGGAAGACCCCATCTGTGAGTAACACACCCAAGGGGGTACCAGAGTGGGGCAGGACCCCTGGGGAAGGGAGGGGCTTTTGGGGGCTCCCCTACCCCTCTAGTTCATGGTCTCCCTCTGTCTGCCCCCAGGCCTGGGGGGGTCTTGTGTCCCCCCCTTCACTTCTCTATCAGATCTTCCCAGCCAGTGACCTACAGGGAATCTCCATCCACTCCTGGCTCCCAGCCCCCTGCTCTAACCTCTAGACCCCACTCCCCACCCAGATCCGGGGAGAGAACCCAGGCATCCTGACTCCCAGCCCCCCTCCCACCCCACCGTAACACCCTAGACTCTGCCATTGTCTCTGTGCCTCAGTTTTCCTCTCTGTAACATGGGGCTATTGACCCTGGCCCATGCTCTGGGGCGGAGGAGGGGTGGTTGTGCTGGGCTCTGACCCCACTGGCTGGACAGAGGGGTCAGAGCTGGGTGTGGGGTTCTGCTCTGGGCCGGCCAGGGGTGCAGCTCAGCGGGTGTCTCTGTTCTGCAGACGACTCCATTGACGAAGGGGAACAGCCACAGACCCTGGTAAGTGTCCCCTGTTCCCCCATGGGGTCTGACCTCCAACCCTGACCCACATGGGCCCCAGCAGGCCTCTCACATCCCCCCCCCCCCCAGCCTATCCTGGCACACTCAATGGTTTGGGGTGAGGACTGGGCTATAAGGGGGGGGATTATGGGATCGCCAGCTGGGATTGCAGGGGGGGTGGGTGGGTGGGTGTGTGTGTGTGTGTGTTTCTCTGTCGCCCCCTGTTTGAGGGGATGGACCCTGCTCTGTGTGTGTGGTTGGGGGTTGGTGCATGCACGTGCACACACACGTGACTCTCTCCCCTCCCACCCCAAGGAGCCCGGCATCTACGCCGAGCTGGACCGCCAGACGCTGCAGCCCAGTGTGTACGATGTGATCAACGTGAGCCGGGGAGCCCCGCAGTGAGAGCCCCCCGCAGCCATGGGGCGCCAGACCCCAGGGGGCAACAGCCTCACGCTCCAACAGCGCCAGCCCCAGAGAACTCTGCATCTAGGGAAGATTTAGGGGGGACGCTGCCCTCCCCGCGCTGCAGCCCCGTCCCATCAAACTTCTGTCCCCCTGCCCCACGCAGACCCACATGTGGGGGGAAGGGGGAGTTCAGCACTGGGATGGGTAGGAGACGCTTCAAGGCAGCTTTGATGTTATTTTGCATCCTGTTAACCTCCAGATTTGTAATAAACACAGATCATTAAACCAGCCCCCCCGGGCAGCCCCCAACCCCCGTCCCGGCGCCAGGAGAGTGTGTCACACCTGGGGGAGATGGGGAGCTGCCGGGGAATCAGGTTCATGTTGAGTTTCACTGGAAGTAGCAGAACCAGCAAGCGAGCGGCGGCTCTGACCACACTTCCCCTTTTCACAGATATTTCGGTTGCTGTTTTAGCAACTTAGGATCTAAATTTATCCCTCCCCCGTCCCATTGTGGGGGCCAGAAACACAACCCCTCCACCCTCTGTCCCATCTCTGTCTCACACCATTGTGCTAAGAACAGCATCTACAGCGATGCTACCTGAGAAGGAGGTTGGCCAGGACCCTCCACCCTCTGAGAGAGTGGACCCCCAAGAAGGGCCCTCGCACTGAACGGGGTTCCCCCCAGGGACCGCACGGGGCCAAGAGTGGACACGATCTGTGAGTCCGTGACAACCTGGTAGCGGAGGATGGTTGGTGGCTGCACCCTGTAGATGGTTGGCTGCGAGTGCAGGCGCTTTGCAGTGAGTGGCGGCCAGCAATAAAATGAGGGAATTGAAAGGAACCAGACTGGACATGGCCTAGAACCAGCTCCGTAAGAGGGACCTGGCCCCTGGGAGAGAGGGCCGAGCATTGGGAGGATCCCCAAGGAGCGGCTGATTGCTCAGCTTGTAGAGAACGACCAGTCTGAGGAACAGACTCCAGACCCCAGGTGGGCTCTCGGGGTGTAGCCAGGGGGCGGTCACTGTAGCAGCCAGGAGTCTATCAGATCCAACGCCCCAGTCAGCGGGGGGCTCCCCAGTCAGGTTTCTGCCTGGAGGAGCTGTGGAGACTGGAGCTAAAAGCGAAGGAGCTGGAGGAGCGGAGGCTGGTGGACCGTGCAGAACAGCAGAAGCACGAGTTGGAGATGGACGAGCGGCGGGCCAAGAGGGCCTGCCGGGGGGTAAGTGGGGAAGGGCCCCGGGACATCAGTTTTGTGGGGAATCTAGACACCAAACTGCTGCCCCAGTTCGAGGAGGGGGGATATTGATGCCTACCTCACAGCCTTTGAGAAGGCTAGTGATCTGTACCAGATTGACCCTGCAGACAGGCTTCGCTGTCTGACCCCCCTGCTGAGCCCTAAGGCCATACAGGTGTTCAGCCGAATGGATGGGATTGAGACGGGGGACTATGACCTGTTCAAACAGGCTTTGCTGCTGAAGTTTGAACTGACCCCTGAGGCGTACAGGAAATGATTCTGGGGTGTGCGCAAGTCCTCAGGTGTCACTTACAAGGAGGTCGCCAACCTCCTTGGGGAATATCTCTGCAAGTGGGGGAAGGACGCAGGGGCCACTACCGCAGAGGACGTGTATAACCTGGTGGGGTTGGAGCAGCTGTATGACATCTGCCCTCCGGACTTTAAGATGTGGCTAGTGGACCGGAAGCCCAAAGATCTGCGCAGTGCTGGTGCACTGGCAGATGAGTTTGTGGACAGCAGATAGGGGCAGGAGGGAGACCCACATTGGGGACTCAGAAGGGGAGTCACCCAGAGACCTCTCAAAGATGGGACTCCAGGAAGCCCAACTCGGGGGTGCCCAGGAATGCGGGGGCAGGCTGACCCCCTCCGTGGGACTTGAGGAACCTGAAATGTAATTACTGTGGCCAAAAGAGACACAAGGTGGCACAGTGCCTGAAGATGAAGGAAATGGCGGCCAAGCAGAACCCGTGGGTGTCAACTGGGTGGAAACCCCACAAGAGGGGGCACCACAGGTCCAGGGGGCTGCAGTCGAGAGGGCTGTGTCAGGGGGAGGGCACCACCAGGCCACGCCAGCAGGGGAAGACGTGGACCCAGCCCCAGAGTGCCCGTACTCAATCCGCCGGGTGAGCGTGGGACAGGCCCCAGGGAACAATCGCCACATCATCCCCATTGAGGTGGGGGGAAGACGCATCCAGGGGTTCTGGGACACGGGTGCAGAGGTGACGCTGGCACTTTACAAGGTGGTGGGCCCAGACCAGCTAATGCCTACATGACTCTGAGGGGAGTGTTTGGGTCCCCGTCTGTAACAGACTCACAGAACGTGCCCTGGCCTCCCTCAGCCCAGCACATCCAAGTCTCCCCTGCATCCCGGTGGGCTCTGCCTGCTCCCCTTCTCCAGCCCAGAGCCCCACCTGCTTCCCAGCTCGGCATCCGATATCACCGGCCCCAGGCCCCGTGTCACGGAGTATTAGGGAACTCAGGGCCCTGCACCCCCGGCCTCCTGCGATTCCCCATGACTCTCAGCCAGCCAGTAAGGCAGAAGGTTTATTTGGATGACAGGAATACAGTCCAAGACAGGTCTTGCAGGCACAGACAACAGGATACCTCTCAGTTAGGTCCAGCTTGGGGTCCCAGGGCATCCCAGCCCACCCCCCTTTGGGGGGTCAGAGCCATCTCTGCCTCCCAGCCATCTCTCCAGCCTGCTTCCAACACTCTGCCTTCAGCGACCCCTCCCACAGCCTTTGTTCAGTTTCCCGGGCCCCGGAGTCACCTGACCTCCAACCCCCTCCTGGGTTCTCATGTTACAAGCTCAGGTATGTTCCCTCGGCAGACTCCCATCCCCCGATGCAGACCATCCTAGTCACATTCCCCTGTCAGCATTCACACACCCCAGCAAGAACAGTCCCAGTTCGTCACATCTCCCCCCTTCGAGACCGAACTGAGCGGGGTCACTTTAGCCAGTGACCTGGGGAAGTTCGAACCTACCCCCGTTCCCATGGATGCCCCCGCATCCCTCCAGTTCCTTGGTGGGAATTACACCAGGCCCCTCCAGTTTCACGCCCCCCCTTAGGTCGGGGGTGCTTGATGGCACTCGCAGTTCGCATGTGGGAAGGTTTATGCGGCCTGTGTCCTTTCCCCCCCCCATACCTCTGGGGTTCCAACTGGGCTGTGGTCTTCTCCCAGCGCTCCAGTCTGGAGGTCTGTGCTTTGGGCTCTCTTGGTTTAGAGCCGCCCTTTTAACCTTGGCCACCCTCTGGAAAGGATCCTTTATGCTGGGCAAGGGTCCTAAAGCTGTTTTCCCCTTGTCCCAGGCCTCCCTCCCCCTCTGACAGGGGTCACAGGATCCGCAGTACTGTCGGACAGTAACAAAGACCCCAGGCCAGTAAAAGCTCCATAGCAGCCTCTGCTGGGTACGCCAGGTTGCCTGGTGCCCTGAGAGAGGAATGTCATGGGCCCGGCACAGCAGCTGGCGGCGATACTTCTGGGGTACCACCAGCTGCCTCCTGATCCCCCATGACTCCATTTTCCCTGGGGGAGCCCATTCTCGGTACAGGAACCCCTTCTCCCACAGGAACCTTTTCCGGCCACCTCGTCCCATGGTCTGTACCACATTGAGGTCCGCTAGGTCCCTTATCTTCCGCAAGGAGTGATCTCTCTGTAACTCGGCCTGGAACTCAGCAGCTGGGACAGGGATGGCCACCTGCTCTTCCTCGCCCGCTGGGCCTGAAGCTGCAGCCTCCCTGAGCCGTGTCCCTGGGCGTACCCTCCCCACCAGGTTAGGGTCCTGCGCCTCAGGCAAGGCACCCCCCCCCAAGGCCAGAGCGCAGGGCCCCTCGCCGGCTCTGACTGCGGGTCACAACCAGTGCCCTTTGGGGGTTGCTTGGCCAGTTCTCCAGGTCCCCCCCCATCAATACCTCAGTGGGCAAATACGGGTGTACCCCCACATCCTTGGGGCCCTCCTTGGCCCCCCACTTCAGGTGTACCCTTGCCACGGGCACTTTGACTGGTGTTCCGCCCACCCCCGTCAGGGTCAGGTAGGTGTTGGGCACCACCTGATCTGGGGTCACCGCCTCGGGCCGGGCCAGCGTCACCTCTGCGCCCGTATCCCAGTATCCATTGACCTTCCTCCCATCCACCTCCAGGGGAACAAGGTACTCTCTCCGGAGGGACAGCCCCGCGCCTACCGTATAAACCAAAAACCCTGAGTCTGGAGCATCCAGCCCCCTGGAGGAGCTGGCCTGGAGCTCTCCTCCCTCTTTAGCAGGTGCTACTCTGCCAGCCCCCCTTCCCTGGGAATGCTGCCTCTCGCCGGGCTGGGTCTCTACCCAGTCAACCCTCTGTGGGTTCGGTCTGTTCAGTCTGTCCCTGAGCCTAGGGCACTGGGCCCGTATGTGGCCCTTTTGGCCACAGTGGTAGCAGCCCATGTCCCATGGGTACCCTTGAGTAGGTCGGATGGTCCTGATGCCGGATGCTCCCCTCTGATGGGTTTTTTCTGTATTTTCCCACGGGGAGGTCCCATGGTGACTCTCTCTCTGCGTTGTGGTGGGACTGTTCCTTTGGGACTCCTCCCTTTTATCTCCTGACCGGCTCTTTACAAACTCATCGGCCAGCCGGCCTGCCTGTCGCGGGTTCTCTGGCTTTCTGTCCACCAACCACAGCCTCAGGTCGGATGGGCACCGCTCATACAGTTGCTCCAGTACCAGCAGTTTGACCAGGTCCTCCTTCGTCTGGGCTCCATCAGCCCACTTGCTGGCGTATCCTTCCATGCGGATGGCTAGTTGCAGATATGAGATCTCAGGGGTTTTATCCTGACTCCGGAACCTTTCCCGGTACATCTCCGGAGTCAGCCCAAACTCTCGTAGCAGGGCCCTTTTGAATAGTTCGTAGTCCCCTTTCTCTGCCTCTCCCAGTTGGCGGTACAATGCCACGGATTTGGGGTCCAGTAAGGGGGTAAGCACCCGGAGTCTGTCCGTTGGATCAACCCGGTGCAGCTCGCAGGCCGTCTCAAAGGCCTCCAGGAAGTCATCCATGTCCTCCCCCTCCTTGCGTGGGGCCAGGATGCACTTATCAAAGCTCCGTGCAGTCCGGGGTCCCCCCTCACTCACCGCAGCCGGGGGTTCGCTGCCCTTCAATCTCGCCAGTTCCAGGTCATGCTGACGCTGTCTCTCATTCTCCTCCCGTTCATGCTGTCTCTGTCTCTCTTTCTCCTCCCGTTCACACTGATGCTGTCTCTCTTTCTCCTCCCGTTCATGCTGTCTCTGTTGTTCACGATCCTCCAGCTCTCTCAGTTTTAGCTCTTTCTCCCATTCCAGCCAATTCCGCTCCACGGATGCCGAACGTCGCCGGGAGGATCCTCTGCTGGCCGGGGGGGTCACGGCGCCTTCGGTATTTGCTGGGCTCCTCCCCACCCTTCCCCTAGGCATAGGAAGGAGGGGTCTCGGGAAGCCCTCAGCAGCCGGCTGACCCCTCCCAGCTGGGACAGACACTGGTGCCTGCGCTGCATTTGCCAGGCTGCTTCCCTGAGACACAGGGATCAGTTCATTCGCGCGATCTTCCGCCTCCAGCTGGGCAATGAGCTGTTCTTTGGTGAGCCTCCCAATGCACAGCCCCCTCTGCTTGCACAGCTCCACCAGGTCGCTCTTAAGCCGCTTGGCATACATCTTCCTGCTGGCCACTCACCGGCCTGTGTGCTCACAGCTCCCCACAGTTCCCAGGGGGACCCCTAGTGTGCCAGCCCTTCTCGAGGTCACCGCCTCTCTGCCAGGGTCGAGCTGCAGACTCCTCCGCCCCTGGGACCACTCGCTGCGATCCCCCCGGCGGACCCTGTTACTGCAAAAGTCCTTCTCGCTGGTCACACACTCCCAGGGGTAATAACCGTCTCTCTCTCACTCTTCAGCACGCCTGGTCCCCGTCAATCCCCCTTCGTTTTACTGCTCCCCAGTCACTTACTGCAGGAAGCGCCGTCCACGGGGTGCAGTAGATCCCACCGCTGCCACCAGTTGTCATGGAGTATTGGGGGACTCAGGGCCCTGCACCCCCGGCCTCCTGCGATTCACCATGACTCTCAGCCAGCCAGTAAGGCAGAAGGTTTATTTGGATGACAGGAATACAGTCCAAGACAGGTCTTGCAGGCACAGACAACAGCATACCTCTCAGTTAGGTCCAGCTTGGGGTCCCAGGGCATCCCAGCCCACCCCCCTTTGGGGGGTCAGAGCCATCTCTGCCTCCCAGCCATCTCTCCAGCCTGCTTCCAGCACTCTGCCTTCAGCAACCCCTCCCACAGCCTTTGTTCAGTTTCCCGGGCCCCGGAGTCACCTGACCTCCAACCCGCTCCTGGGTTCTCATGTTACAAGCTCAGGTATGTTCCCTCGGGCAGACTCCCATCCTCCGATGCAGACCATCCTAGTCACATTCCCCTGTCAGCATTCCCACACCCCAGCAAGAACAGTCCCAGTTTGTCACACCCCGCCTCTGTCCATTGTCTTCTCTCCAGGTAAACAGGATCATAAACCAGGTCGCCTGGGCCTCCTCTCCTCTCTTTGCAGCTGTCAGGGTGTAGACTCACCCCTGCAGCGCCTCCTGCTGGTCATCTCAGGAATTAGCTCTGCAGCCTGGGGCTTTCCTAGGCCAGAGCTTCCCAGCTCCCTTGGCCTTTCCCCAGCCCTGATCCACTCCAGATACCTGATTAACCTCCCTGCAGCCAGGCCCTTCCCTCCCTGAACACAGAAAGACACTGCTGAGCTCCTGGCTCCCAGCCTTTTCATACAGGACAGCTGAGGCCTGATTGGGGCGTGGCCCGGCTGCGGCCGCTTCCCCAGTCAGTCCAGCTTTTAGAGCTGCAGCCCTCGCCCCGGCTGCTTTCCAGCCCTTCCAGGCAAGAGTGAGTGTCCATCCCGCTACAGCAGCCCATTGTCCTCCCACTGGCCAGAACCGGCGTCGACTCCTGAGCTGGGCCTTCAGGTCACCCGGTCACCAGTCGCTGGGGTCTCCATTCTCCACGCCAGTGGTTGGGGTCCCAAGTTCTCTCGCCGGTCCTCTGTAACAACAAACTCCCTCACTTCGTCACACCATCAAGGTTCCTGTAGCGAGGATACTCCTGAAATGGGGGGCTAAGGAGGGACCCAAAGAGGGATCACCTGCCTACCAAGGTGCTAATGGGTAATGACTTGGAGAACTGGCCGGATGGCACGCAGAGCGCCCTGGTCCTTACCCGGAGCCAGAGCCAGCGAGGGATGCAGGACCTCCCGAAGGGGGGGACCAAAGCGCTGAGGGTAGAGCTCGACAGGGCTGGGCCGGAGCCTCCGTCCCAAGGGGGGGAAACTGAGGCACTACCAACCAGGGCTGTATCCTCAAATCCAGCAGCTGAGTTCCAGATGGAGCTGCAGGAGGATCCTTCCTTGGAGAAGCTGAAGGCCGTGGTTGGCCATGGCAGTGCAGGATCCCAGGGGGAGGACCGCCAGGAGAGATTCCTGTGGCAGAAGGGATTCCTGTACTGGGTATGGGAGGGTTCAGGGCAAACCGAACCTTGGAAAGTCGGGAGGCAGCTGGTGGTTCCCCAGAGGTATCGCTGCAAACTGTTGTACTTGGCCCACGATATCCCCCTTTCGGGGCATCAGGGCATCTGGCGGACCAGGCAGAGGCTGCTGCAGAACATTTACTGGCCCGGGGCCTTTGACGCTGTCCAATAGTATTGCAGGACCTGTGACTCCTGCCAGAGGGTGGGAAAGGCCCGGGATAAGTGTAAAGCACCGGAGACCTTTGCCCATCATAGAGGAGCCTTTCCAGAAGGTGGCCATGGACATAGTGGGGCCCCTCACCAGGGTTACCTGGTCAGGGAAGAAATACATTCTGGTGGTGGTAGATTTCGCTACTCTCTACCCCGAGGCAGTGGCCTTGTCCTCTATCAAAGCATACACCAGGGCAGACACGCTGCTGGCCATTTTCAGCTGTGTGGGGTTCCCCAAGGAGGTCCTTACAGACTAGGGGTCTAACTTCATGTCAACCCTGCTCCAGTGCTTGTGGGAGAAGTGTGGGGTCTGGCACACCTGGGCCTCGGCCTACCACCCTCAGTCCAACGGGCTGGTGGAGAGGTTCAATGGGAGCCTAAAGATGATGCTGAAAACCTTTATGGACCAGCACCCGCAGGACTGGGACAAGTATTTACCCTACCTGCTGTTCGCATACAGGGAAGTGCCCCGGGAATCCACAGGGGTTTCCCCTTTCGAGTTGCTGTACGGGAGGAGGGTGAGGGGGCCCCTGGACTTGATGAGGGCCAAGTGGGAGGGAAAGGCCTCTCCAAACGGGGAATCAGTGGTGGAGTATGTACTGACTTTCTGGGAAAAGCTCGTGGAGCTCATGGGCTCGGCCAGGGGAAACCTAGCCAGGGCACAGAGGAGGCAGAAGGTCTGGTACGACCATTCAGCACGTGTCCACTCCTATGCTACCGTGGACCAAGTGATGCTCCTCATCCCCGTGAGAAAGAACAAGCAGCAAGCTGCCTGGGACGGCCCCTTCAAAGTCATCAGACAGGTAAACTTGGTGAACTATGTGGTGGAACTGTCCAGCCGGGCTCACAGCCACCGGGTGTATCACATCAACATGATGAAACCATATTGGGACAGGGAGAAGTTGGTGCTGGCTGTGTGCGGACAGTGGGAAGAGAAGGCAGAGGATTCCCTGGTGGGACTCCTCCCTGAAGATGGGGCTGACCCGTCGCTGGAATCAATTCCCCTCTCAGACCAGCTAACCCCTGCCCAGAGATCAGAGAGGTCTTGCATTCATTCCAGCAGCTGTTCTCCAACTGGCCTTGGCTCACTAATCTGGCTGTCCACCGGTTGGAGACGGGGGACATGCTGGCTTTGGGGTGATCCAGTCATCCACCAGCCCTTGGGCCTCACCTGTGGTGCTGGTCCCCAAGAAGGACGGTGTCACAGACTCACAGATCGTGCCCACTCGTAGCCCCGTGCGGTCCGTGGGGGGTGCCCCTTTTAGTTAGACAGCCCTTCTCGGAGGTCCACTCTCTCCCAGGGTCAGGCCCCTCCACCTCCTGGAGCCGCACCTCTCTGAGCCTTAGCACGTCTGTCTCTCGCCGTGGGCCCCCTCAGAAAGTCCACTCGCTCTGGACCCCCGGGGCCTCCACCACCAAAAGCGTTGATGCCACCCTGTTCTCTAGACTGGAGTGACTCTCAGCCAGCGTAAAACTGGAGGGTTTATTGAGAGTTAAACACAGCACAGGAAACTCTCAGGGCCTCAGGCCTGGCCTGCCTCAGCCCAGCACACCCCAGTCTCTCTGCATCCAGGTGGGTTCTGCCTGCTCCCTCTCTCCAGCCCAGAGCCCCCCTGCTTCCCAGCTGGTCACCTGAGATCCCCGGCCCCAAGCCCTGCCTCTTTCCATTGTCTTCTCTCCAGGTAAACAGGGTCATAAACTGAGGCCTCCTCTCCTCGCGTCTGTCCTCTGGCTGGAACCGGCTGGTTAGGTCACTGGGTCCTCACTCTGCAGCCCATTGTCCGCCCACTGGCCAGAACCGGCTGCAACCCCTGAGCTGGGTCTCCGGGTCGGGGTCTCAGGTCACCGGTCACTGGGGTATCCATCCTCCAGGCCATTGGCTGGGGTCCCAAGTTCCCTCTCTGGTCCTCTGTAACAACAAACTCTCTCTCCCCTCCCCTCGTTCAACCAGTAACCCCCAGGGAAACTGAGTCCCACCCGCTCTGCATGCAAACCATTGAAACCCCACAGAAAACAAGAAAAAACCCCACTTCGTCACAGACAGGTTGATCCGGTTCTGTGTGGACTATCGGAAGCTCAATGCCATCACAGTGTCCAATGCCTACCTCATGCCTAGGACCGATGAGATCCTAGACAAGTTGGGGGGCACCCGGTTCCTCACTACCATGGATCTTACCAAAGGCTACTGGCAGGTGCCCTTGGACCCAGAGGCCAAGGTGAAGTCTGCCTTCACCACCCCAATAGGGCTCTTTGAGTTCCTGGTCCTGCCTTTCGGCCTCAAGGGGGCACCTGCCACCTTCCAGCGCCTGGTGGATCAGTTACTAAGGGGGATGGAGGAGTTTGCTCTGGCGTATATTGACGATATCTGTGTCTTTAGCCAGACCTGGGAGGAACATGTGTCCCAGGTGAAGAGGATGCTGATTCACCTCCAGGATGCAGGACTGACCATAAAAACTGAAAAGTGCAAGGTGGGATTGGCAGAGGTTTCATACCTGGGCCACAAGGTGGGGGGAGGCCACCTGAAACCGGAGTCAGCCAAAGTGGAGGCAGTCAAGGATTGGCCTGTTCCCCAGACTAAGAAACGGGTCCAGGCTTTCATTGGGATGGCGGGGTACTACCAGAGGTTTGTGCCCCACTTTAGCTCCCTGGCAGCTCCCCTCACGGAGCTTTGTAGGAAGGGAAAGCCGGACAAGGTGGTCTGAACCGAGCAGTGCCAGAGGGCTGTCTCTGTGCTGAAGAGGGCACTTATCCAAGGCCCAGTGCTGGTAAACCTATATTTTAACAAATCCTTCACTGACGCCTCAGACCCAGGACTGGGTGTGGTGCTGATGCAAACTGATACTAAGGGGGAGAGACACCCCATTGTGTACCTGAGCAAGAAGCTGCTGCCCCGGGAGCAGCACTATGCGGCCATAGGGAAGGAATGCCTGGCCATGGTGTGGGCCCTTAACAAACTGCAGCCGTATCTATTTGGGCGGCACTTCACCGTGTGCACCGACCATTCCCCCCTGACGTGGCTGCATCAAATGAAAGGGGCTAATGCCAAGCTGCTGAGATGGAGCCTGTTCCTCCAGGGTTATGACATGGAGGTGGTCCATGTGAGGGGAAGGGCCAATGTTATAGCTGATGCTTTATCATGGGGTGGGGGCCCTGAACTTCCCCAGGTCACTGGCTAAGTGACCCTGTTCCGTTCAGCCTCGAAGGGGGGGAGAGATGTGACAAAGTGGGGGATTTTCCTGTTTTTTTCCTTGTTTTACCAATGGTTTGCATGCAGAGGGAGTGGGACTCAGTGTCCCTGGCTGTTACTGGTTTAACGAGGTGAGGGGAGAGGGAGTTTGTTGTTACAAAGGACTGGAGAGGGAACTTGGGACCCCAGCCAATGGCCTGGAGGACAGATACCCCAGCGACTGGTGACCTGGTGACCCAGCTCAGGGATCGCAGCTGGTTCTTGCCAGGGGGAGGACAATGGGCTGAGAACAGAGGACCCCGGTGACCTAACCAGCCGGTTCCAGCCAGAGGCCAGAGGCCAGAAGAGAGGAGAGGAGGCCCAGGCGACCCTGTTTATGACCCTGTTTACTTGGGTCGAAGACAATGGACAGAGGCGGGCCTTGGGGCTGGTGATATCAGAGGCCCAGCTGGGAGCAGGGGGGCTCAGGGCTGGAGAGGGAGAGCAGGCAGAGCCCATCCGGATGCAGGGGAGACTGGGATGTGCTGTGCTGAGGGAGGCCAGGCCTGAGGCCCTGAGAGTTTCCTGTGCTGGGTTCAACGCTCAATAAACCCTCCTGTTTTACGCTGGCTGAGAGTCACACTGGGCTAGAGAACAGGGTTGCATCATCCCCTTTTGGGGTGGAGGCCCTGGGGGTCCAGAGCGAGTGGACTCCCTGAGGGGCCCATGGTGAGAGACAGACGTGCTAAGGCTCAGAGAGGTGTAGCTCCAGGAGGTGGAGGGGCCTAACCCCGGGAGAGCGTGGACCCCCGAGAAGGGCTGTGTAACTAAAAGGGGCATCCCCCCACGGACTGCACAGGGCCAAGAGTGGGCACGATCTGTGAGTTCGTGACACGTTGCACTCCATATGTTTATGGAAATATGCTTATGAGTGTAAATATAATGTAACTGGAATATGTTTTAAGCAAAAGGTCTCTTGTAAGGTATCATTACAAAGCTTATGATCTACTGAGTGTGTTCATCCCATTTGGATGCATGTATCATTCTTGTATCTAAAACTAGAAATATGAAGTGAAGTCTGAAGTCAATTAATGGTGGTTTAGAATCTTGATGGCCCCCATTGACTAGGACAGGTGGCTGTAGATGGTTTACTTAGCCTCAAGCCTTCTTGTGGACGTGGGGGCCAGCCTTTGGGTAATGAAGAATGAGGTCTCACAGGGACATGTGACCATGTCACCTGATACTGGAATCTATCTTAAACCTGGTGCTTTTAAATTTAGAAGGAGGGGTGGGAACCCAGAGAGACAAAGGATTCCCTCCTTGTGCCAAACATATAAATGGGGGTGGAACAGAACAAATGGGGCTGCCAGTCATGAGAAATCCCTTAGTTACCACCTGAGCTGGAACTAACAAGGACTGTACTAGGGGAAAGGATTGGGCCCAGACTAGGAAGGAGTCTAGTCTGTGAAAGAAGCTTATTGGAACATCTCTGAGGGTGAGATTTACCTGTATTCAGTTTCTTCATGTATTAGGCTTAGACTTGCATATTTTGTTTTGTTTTGCTTGGTAACTTTCTTTGTTCTGTCTGTTATTACTTGAAACCACTTAAATCCTACTTTTTATACTTAATTAATAAACAAAAGTGATTGTATTAACCCAGAGTAACTGATTAATACCTGGGGGAGCAAACAACTGTGCATATCTCTCTATCAGTGTTATAGAGGGCGAACAATTGATGAGTTTACCCTGTATAAGCTTTATACAGAGTAAAACAGATTTATTTGGAGTTTGGATCCCATTGGGAGCTGGGTGTCTGGGTGCTGGAGATAGGAAACCTGCTGAGCAGGTTTTGGTTAAAGTCTGCAGCTTTGGGCGCGTGGACCAGACCTGGGTCTGTGTTGCAGCAGGCTGGCGTCTCTGGCTCAACAAGGCAGGGTTCTGAAATCTCAATCTGGCAGTGGAAAATGGGCTAAGAGGTAATCCCGGCACGTCAGGTGACAGTCCCAAGAGGGTCTCTGTGACCGAACCCATCACATCGTGAGCACGAGCCCCTTTGGTACCTGCTAGAGGAGCCGCCCCTGCACTGGGCGTGTCGGGCTCCCCACGGAGCAGCCCCTGGAGGGCGATGGGGTTCCACTCAGTGGTCCAGCCGGGCCGCTCTCTGTCCAGGGCTCTCAGTGGGGAGCAGGGCCGTAGCAGGGCTCAGCATGGGGAGGGCACCACCTGCATCTGTGGAGAGCCCAGAGCACTGGGAGGCCGGGCACTCGATAACTAACCCCTTCCTGTCTGGATTCCCAGTGCTGCCCGTTCTGCCCACTCCCTTTCCTTAGGGCCGGGCACACGGCATTTCACAGCCACGGTCACCCCACCCGCCTGCCCCTTCACACCCAGCTCTTGCCTAGGGGTCCCCATCGAGTCTAAACCGGCCGCTCCCAGTTACAGCCTCCCCCTTGGACACCCGCTGTCGTCCCCCATCCATCCAGGGCCGCACTGGGCAGGGTGCGTTCGGCCCTAGTGCTTTCCCAACCAGCATCTGGGTTGTTAAATCCCCCAGGACCACCAGGGCTCATCGCCCAGCCCCAAGCCAGGCCCCCCCATCTCGCAGAATCCCAGCACCCCCCTCATCATCCCTAGACAGAGCCCTCGGCCTCTGTGTGTGGGACCACTGCATCTGGCCCTGCCGCTGGAATAACAGCACTTACTGCCCCCAGATGTCTGTCCCCCTCCTCTCTCTGCAGCAGGGTCCCCCAGCCCCTTTTCTCTTCCACCTTTCTCCCTAGACCTCCCCTGCCCCATATTTCTATTGTACAAACCCCCAGAGCTTCCTGCTCCCCTGCCCCCCATATTCCCCATCTCAGGGGGTGACTGTGATACCGGAGCCTCCAAATGTCCCCTCGTGGTGGGTTCAGCCGACGAAGGTGAGTGAGAAGTTCAGGCAGTGTCACGAGAACCTGGACGAATGAACGTTGGGGGGAAAGTTGGTGAGACAGAAAGACGAGATTAGTCCAACCCAAGCAGCTGACGGTCAGAACCCACAGGCCGAGCTGGGGCCAGCCTGGGACACGGGAGAAGTGGGGGGGGGGGGCAGAAATCCGTGACCCAAAATTGGGGTGTCAGAAATGAGGCCTCATTGCTGGATAAAATACTGGGCGGACGGGCTGTGCCGCCCACCACCCTTTGGGGGCCTTAAAGAAAGAGACTCACTTCACCGCCGCAGCTGCCATCCCGGTCTCCTGGGCCACCCTGATACCAGTCAGCTCTGTGTTCTTGGGGAACCAGGGCACAGTATCCAGCCTGTCTGATTCATGAAAGACCTCGACCTCCCCACCCCCACCCCAAGCCTCTGCTTGCACCAAAACCGATCAGAAGAAAGACTTACAAAAGGCAACGAAAAGGCCATGGGAGACACACCTAGACCCCTCCTGAGAAGGGTGACAAGATTAAGGCAACTCCCCTTACCTCATCTGCATCAAAGATGGGACAGGGAGGCATCTCCATTAGCATGCAGAATGGAGACCAGAGATTCCAAGGCAAGAACCTCATGGAATTCTGGGACCAGTGAAGCAGGGAAGCAGTGCATCATGGGGGATCTCTCCTCCAGATGTTAATGAGCGCACACCTGCCCACCCCTAGCTCAGCAGTTATCAGACCAATTGTAGTAATGAATCCTTGACTGGTATCCAAAATACTGAAGCTCCCTAATTGCTTTGTGAGCTCCCTGGAAGGAACATCATCCATAGCCAAGAGTGATCAGCTCCTATAGTCTAGCCTAAAGAAAACCCTTGAGTCATCAGTTTACCCATAAACAAATCTAGTGTTCTCCCTTCCACCATTGTTGTTTCCCTACCAAAAACCCCGACCCACGCCCAAGTAAGTGTTCTGCTGCATGGATCCAAACTCTGCATCAGTTCCACTGGGATTTCATCTTCTCCTGACTGATCGTGCTGGGGGCTCTGCCTGTCTCCAGCACTCAGGACCCTCAGCTACCACCATCCCCTGGGAACTCCGACCAGTTCAAGCTTCATGGAACAGTGAGATCCCAGCTCTCTCTCTCTCTCTCTATTTTCTTTTCTATCTCAGGCAGGTAGAGTTTTCTATATATGACTTTTGTAACCTTTAATAATGTAACTGTTATGTTGGTTTAGGCTCCTTGTGTGGTTATCACTATTATTGAATAAACAACTTCTATGGTTAAGCTGGTTACTTCCCTCTCTCTCTCTCTCTCTCTGAACTTTACTCTTTTGTGTTTTTAGCTTCCCCATTTACTCTGCAGCAACGCTCCTCTTACCTAAGCTAAAGATCCCTGTAGCACCCAAAAATACTGTGGGGTTTGCTCATCACGTGGGTTACTGCCAGGACAATTGTGATGTGAAAGTGGGGATAGGGTCATGCTGAACCTGGGACATAGGAGGATGGCAACTTGGAAGTGTTGCTTGACCCAGTCCACTTAGACTTGCTCTGTTAGAGTGTGTGTGTGTGTGTGTGGTTCTGGGGCTGGAGGAACCTAGCCCAGGGGAACCAAGGTCCTGCAGGGTGGCTCCATTGGGAGGGGACTTTCAGAACGGAGAAGTAGAGCTCCGTATGAAAACACAAATGACACAAGCAGCACATTGCTAGAAGTACAGAACACTCCTCCTCCCCAGAAGAGTAACCCTAATAAATGAGCGTACCCCAAAGTAACAGGCAAATCTGGTAACACCCCAGCCGTCCGGACCCTGCTCCGGGGAGATGTCCTGAGCAGAGCGGCCGGAGAGAGGGACCCCGACGCCATTGCCCCTCCCCCGGCTGAACCCCCAACCCAGGAGGAGATGGGGTCGGTGTGACGTTGCACTCCATATTTTTATACAAATATTTTTATGTGTGCGGATATGATGTAACTGGAATATGCTTTATGCAAAAGGTTTCTTGATCTAATTCTTTAATTTTTCTATGATATTTATGATCATTACAAAGCTTATGGGGATTGGTCCTCCTCTGAGTAGGGGGTTGGACTAGATGACTTTCTGAAGTCCCTTCCAACCTTGATATTCTATGATTCTATGATTACAAAGTTTGTAATCTACTGAGTGTAGTCATCCTATTTGTATGAATGTATCATTCTTGTATCTGAAACTAGAAATATGAAATATAAATCTGAGGTCCTATTTTAATTATGCAAAGTGTGGGCCATTAATGGTGGTTTGGAATGTTGATGGCTCCCGTTAAACAGGACATTTGGTTGTAAATGGCTCTGTTTGCTTGTAAAACTTCCAGTATACCTGTGTGCCAGCAAGTGGGTAATGAAGTCTCACAGGACATGTGATCATGTCACCTGAACTGGAATCCATCTTTAACCTGGTGCTTCTCCATTTAGAAGGAGGGGTGGGAACCCAGAGAGAGACAAGGGATTCCTGCCTTCTACCAAAGCTACTAAAGGGGGTGGAACAGAACAAAAGGGGTCCCAGTCATGTTGAATCCCCTGCTTTTCACCTAAGATGTCTGCTGGAACTAACAAGGACTGTACCAGGGGAAAGGATTGGGCCCAGATTAGGAAGGAGTCTAGTCTGTGAAAGTAGCTTATTGGAACATCTCTGAGGGTGAGATTTACCTGTATTCAGTTTCTTAAATGTATTAGGCTTAGACTTGTGTGTTTTCTTTTATTTTGCTTGGTAGCTTACTTTGTTCTGTCTGTTATTACTTGAAACCACTTAAATCCTACTTTTTATACTTAATAAAATCACTTTTGTTTATTAATTGCCCAGAGTAAGTGATTAATACCTGGGGGAGCAAACAGCTGTGCATATCTCTCTATCAGTGTTATAGACGGCAAACAATTTATGAGTTTACCCTGTATAAGCTTTATACAGAGTAAAACAGATTTATTTGGGGTTTGGATCCCATTGGGAGCCGGGTGTCTGGGTGCTGGAGACAGGAGCACCTGCTGAGTGGTTTTCAGTTAAAGTCTGCAGCTTTGGGGGCGTGGCCTAGACCCTGGGTCTGCGTTGCAGGAGACGTAGTGTGTCTGGATCAATAAGGCAGGGTTCTGGAGTCCCAAGCTGGCAGGGAAAACGGGCTCAGAGGTACTTTCAGCACATCAGGTAACAGTCCTAAGGGGGTCTCTGTGACCCGAACCCATCACAGTCAGACTTTAACAGCAGCCGCGGCGACGCCGGCTCCAGCCCAGCTCCGTTGGCTCCTCTGCCCCCCGAGGACAGTCTCCAGGGCCAGGAAGGAGATGCCCAAACCCAGGGGGATATTCCGGCGAGAGACTCACACCAGTGAACAGGGCCGGGGCTGGAACAATATTTCAGATGGCACCTGCCACGGCTCCCCTGGTTCCTGCTCTGCTGGGTCTGTAGCAGCCGGTCCCAGGGGTCACTGGGGGGTTTGCCGTGGGGCTGAGCAGGCTGCGGGCTCTGGACCCCACCCCCGGCCTGTGTTTAACCCTGTTCAGTGTGGGGCAGGGGCTGGGGCGTGTTCACACCTCGGGCCCTTTATTGCATCTCCATGAACACAACAGGGCGCACTGGGGGCCCCCATAGTGAGTGTTTGGGGCAGTCACCTGAGGGGAGCCGGGAGTTTGAGGGAAGTAGGTTGGGGGTATTGGGAGGGGGGCTGAGGAGACAGGGGCTGGATGGGGGACAGGCGTTTGAGTGCAGACAGGGTCCCCCCAGAAGGTTAGAGCCGGGAGGCATGATTGTTTGAAGGGGTCAGGGGGGAGCGGCTGATGGTGCCCCCCAGAGGGAGCTGTGATTTCTATGCTTTAGCAGGTTTCCCTTGCACTGCCCCCTCCTACTCCTGCCCCCTCAGTCCTGGGTCCCCCACTTTCTTTCCCCTCAGTCTCCTGCCCCCCACAGCATCCTGCAGCCCCCTCTGCCCCACATTCCCTGCCCCATATTGGCCCCCATACCTCCCCTCCCCTACTCCTTCCCCCCACCCCTCTAGATGCTCCTACCCCACCCACGTTCCCAGCCCCCAATACCCTTTATTGACCCTCCTTCTCTGCTCCCCAAACTTTGCCATGTAGCCCCCCCCATCTGCAGTGGGTGTGAGCTGGACGTTGGGGCAGGATTGTTTCCTGCAAAAACCCTTGCAGAGCTGGGAGGGGACGGGGTACCCCATGGCCATGGGGCAGGTTCAGTCTGAAACACACTTGGGGGGACCCCACTCACCCCAACTCCCCCTCCCCTGTCACTGTCCTGCCCCAGCCTCCCCTCAGTTCCTGCCCCCTCATTCTCAGCTCCCCTTCCCCTCCCCCCACATTCTTCTTCCCTCCCTCCCCCTGCCCCACACGCTGCCTGGCCTATAATGGCCCCCACATCCCCATGTGCCCTCAGCCTCCCTCCCTGATGGGGAACAGGCCGGGTGGGAGATGGGGGATTTGGGGGAGATGGGCTGACTGGAGGTGAGTTTAGGGGGGGCAGGCTGGAGGACTCTTTCCCATGTAGCTCCCCCCACACGGCAAAGCAGGGGGCAGGATTGTTTTCACACTGACACCCAGCCAGGGGGAGGAGTGGGTGGGGTGGAGGCAACGACCCTGCAATGGCCACAGAGTGGGATCAAGAGATGGGAGTTGGGGGAGGCACAGGCTGGGGACAGGCTGGGTCAGAGAAGCGGTGGGGAGGCTCATTTCCACACAGCCATCACCCACCCCGACAGTCCAGGGGGCCGGATTGTTCCCCCCCGCCCCCCAGACTGAGGTGTCGGCCATTTTGCCAGGGGGCAGCATGAGAAAGAAAGGGGGCGGCCATGTTAACTGAGGGCAGCCGGGGGCTATCCTCCCTTTGAGAGCAATGGGAGATGGCGGCCAAGTCTAGTGGGAGGGTGTGTGGGTGTGTGACATATTTCTGTTACCAATCTGCCCGGGGGCGTCAGGTGATCAGGCGGAGGCCACAGCACCTTTAGGGGAGAAGATGACGGAGCACACCAAGTGTCTGAATTTTAAAGCTTTATTAATCAAATAATAAAATAACAGCGGAGAGCAATGGGTGCTCCCCACGTCACTCAGAGGAAGGAAGAAAGCGTTAGTGCCCCAAGCCCTAACCCACTTTCAAACTCACACACGCACGACCCGAGGCTGGCCAAGCCTGGGTGTAACGTAAGAAGAAGAGGGGTAAAGGTGGACGGGAGTTCTGTCCTGGGCCCAGGTCACCCAAGGTTCCCCGTTGATCTCCGACTTGCCTCAGCTCTTGGGAGGGTTTTAAACCTTAGGGTCTTCTGGGGGCATCTCGGTCCTGGACTTCTACCCCCCCCCCCCCATGCTCTTTGTACCAGTCCAAACTGGCCTTTTGTAGCTTCTCCAGTTTTCCCAAAACATCCTGGCTTTAGGGGCGCTACATCAGTTGTTTTCCCCCTCGTCGGCCTTCACTGATTCGCGCGGTTTTGCAGCCGCTGCAGGTTTATGCAGCTGAATCTTCCTTTCTCACGGCTGGTCGGGGTTGGACTCCAGGCCCCCATCTTTCTTGGCAGGCTGCCCAGCGTCCATCGTGTGCTGTGGCCTTAGGCTGGAGCCTGTGTCTTATCTTCAGACCTGGAGCATCGAGTTAATCCATTCCTGTCTCCCTGCTTCCCCCTTCGGCCTGCAACCTGCAAAAGAATCTTTCACTCCATGCTCACACCTTTAACCCTTCCCCAAAATGCCTGGTAATGCTTGCAACAGCGTTAGCAACATACAATGCTGATTTGCCTCCCCGGGGACCCCCTGAGGGAGGGGGCCATTGGGTCGTGACAGGGGTAGGCTGGGGGGCAGAACACGGATGTGAGGGGACATGGGCCAGGGGGGCAGAGTGGGGAAGCAGACGGGGGTGTGAGGGGATATGGGATGGAGGGCAGAGGGACATGAGGGGATATGGGGGGGAGAATGGGGATGAGATTGGGGGTTAGGAGGGGACATGGGTCAGGAGGGGCAAAGGGATACAGGACTCCCACCCAATGGTGAAAGGATAGTTGACTCTTCTTGTGCCCCTGCCTTGGGGCTGGATTGGAACCAGCGCCCCCCAGAGGGGAGAGACCCCGTGTCCCATTGTTCACCCCCTGAGCCAGCCATTCCCCAGCCCTGGAACAAGGAGATACCCCACTCCCCTCCCAGAGCCAGGGGTGGAACCCAGGAGTCCTGGCTCCCAGCCCCCCCGATCTAACCACTGAGACTCCCCAGAAAGCAGGGAGGGAGACACAGGCTAGGGGTCCCATCACTCTGCCCCGATGTGGCAGGGGGAGTTGGTGACAGTGTCCGCACATCCCGGGGGTGCCCCCTGCCCAGCGCGGGGGCCGTGGGCCGTGGCACGAGAGGATGTGGTTTGCTGGGGCTATTTTGTCCGATGTAGATGTTGCTGGCAGATGACAGAGCAAAGGTGTGAGGGACGCAGGAAGAGACGAGCCATCACCGGCTTCCTGTGGCTGCAGCCCCTGGCTCAGTGCCTCTTTCAGTGCTCAGTGGAGCTGGGCACCGGGGCATTGGTGGCAGCACTGAGGGGCCCCCCACTACCCCCATCATGGCGTCTGCTTTTACCATCCTCTCACTCGGTGAGTATTGGAGACAGCCAGGGCGTGTGCCCATGGAGATGGGGGATCTGAAACCAAGGCATGTGCTCATGCAGGAGGATCTGCGACCAGGTCATGCGCCAATGGCGGGGGGATCTGAGACCAGGGCGTGTGCACATAGAATGGGGAACTGAGACCAGGCTGTAGGATCCAGTTGCACTGGGATGTGGTCCCTAACGACCCGTCTCCTTTCCAGGCTGCTGGCTGGCCGGGCACAACTGGGCATTGGGACGTGAGTATCAGTCTGTGGGGTGGACATTAACATCAGGGAGGGTCCGGGATGCGGGGGAGGAAGAGGAACTGAGCCCTGAACCTTCCCCAAAACTCAACCCAAACTCCCCCTGTGAGCTCAGACCCGGCCCCGTTCTTCTGTGCCCTCCCCGCCATGGAGTAACGAGGAGCTGAATCTGGCTACCGGGGTCTGATGAAGCAGCTGGGATTTGAACCATCCCCTGGTTCAATGTCGTGCCCCCCACAGGCTGTGAGGATCGGGCGTTGGGGGCGGTACATGGATTTATTTCAGCTCATACAGATGCTAATAGGGCCCGTCCGTGGGCTCCAGATCCCCTTGGGGAACCGAAACGTTCACGGTCAGTGCAGCCATGGGGAGAACCCCCCAGATCCACCCCCAACAGCTCCCTCCCTTGTACTCACAGCCCCCCATTCCCAAGGCCTGGAGAAAGGTGGGACTTGTGCAATTCCTGCCAGTCACAGACTCTATTTCCAACCCCAGGGTGGGGATCAGAGCTGCAGGGGGCCCACTGGTCAGGCTCCCTGGCTGGCCTGTAGTGGGGCTGTGGGGGGCGGGGCGGGTGATCTCTCATGCAGCCGGGTCCTGAGCTACGTCTGGGTGAAGCCCCTGCCCTCAAGCCCCATGGGAAGGCAGTACCAACCCTGGTAGGGGACAGAATCCTAGAGAGGCTGAATGACGGATGGGCTGAATTGGGGCAGGGGGTAGGTGGGGAGCTGTCTCCCCTGTTTAACTCCTGTCTCTTGTCGAAAGCAGGGTGAGAATACCCCAAACCCACCATCTCGGTGAGCCCCAGCAGGGTGGTGGTGCTTGGGGGAAGCGTCACCATCCGCTGTATGAATGGCCCTCCTAGAGCCAGGGATAGAACCCAGGAGTCCTGGTTCCCAGCCCCGCCCCCCTGTTCTAACCACTAGCCCCCACTCCCCTCCCAGAGCCAGGGAGAGAACCCAGGAGCCCTGGTTCCCAGCCCTGCCCCTTGTTCTAACCACTAGACCCCACTGCCCTCCCAGAGCCAGGGATAGAACCCAGGAGTCCTGGTTCCCAGCCCCGCCCCTTTTTCTAACCACTAGACCCCACTGCCCTCCCAGAGCCAGGGATAGAACCCAGGAGTCCTGGTTACCAGCCCCGCCCCTTGTTCTAACCACTAGACCCCACTGCCCTCCCAGAGCCAGGGATAGAACCCAGGAGTCCTGGTTCCCAGCCCCGCCCCTTTTTCTAACCACTAGACCCCACTACCCTCCCAGAGCCAGGGATAGAACCCAGGAGTCCTGGTTCCCAGCCCCACCCCTTGTTCTAACCACTAGACCCCACTGCCCTCCCAGAGCAAGGGATAGAACCCAGGAGTCCTGGTTCCCAGCCCCGCCCCTTTTTCTAACCACTAGACCCCACTGCCCTCCCAGAGCCAGGGATAGAACCCAGGAGTCCTGGTTCCCAGCCCCGCCCCTTGTTCTAACCACTAGACCCCACTGCCCTCCCAGAGCCAGGGATAGAACCCAGGAGTTCTGGTTCCCACCCCCGCCCCTTTTTCTAACCACTAGACCCCACTGCCCTCCCAGAGCCAGGGATAGAACCCAGGAGTCCTGGTTCCCAGCCCCGCCGCTTTTTCTAACCACTAGACCCCACTGCCTTCCCAGAGCCAGGGATAGAACCCAGGAGTCCTGGTTCCCAGCCCCGCCCCTTGTTCTAACCACTAGACCCCACTGCCCTCCCAGAGCCAGGGAGATAACCCAGGAGTCCTGGCTCACAGGTGGATGCAATAGGCGAGGCAGCTGCTGATGGCGTGTCCTGCCATCCAGACTAGGGGGTTCAGGAGCAGCGTGGGATATAAACCGACCCCTAGATGCAGGCGGCTTTTATTTGGCGGAGAGGGAAATGGGCAGGAAAGAGTGGACGGGGTCAGGGGCAAGTGTGGGGCACCGGATGTCAGGCGAGGGCACCCCCCTGGCAGTAGCACCAGCTGCTCTGCGGGGGGGAGCTACCACAGGACACCACTAGGGGGAGCCCTGTCTCCATGGAGGGACATCCAGCAGCCACGGTGTTCCCTGGTTATGTACAGCCCCGTGCACCCTGCCTGAGCTGGGGACGGGTGTCACTCCTTGTCCCAGGGGACGGTCCCAGCCAGCTCCTGCAGCCGCTCTTGGTAAATCTGGGCAAAGTGCTCGCTCTGCGCCATGGTGAAATTATTCTTCCAGTCGCCGGCGCCCCCTGCGAAGCAGGGACACTGGTTGGGCAGCACTTCTGTGCAGTGGAGACGCCCCCTACTGGGAGAGATGGAGCTGGGGAAGTGGGGAGCTCCCCCACCACATAGCCACTGCTCCCACCCTACTCTCCACAGCGCCTCCCAGTGGGAGAGTATTTCCATAACAGCCGTGCCATGTGCCAAAAGGTGGGATTAGGGTATAGGGCACTGGGATGGGGGGTCAGGACTCTCGGGTTCTATCTCTGGCTCTGAAAGGTGAGCAGGGTTGTGATGGAACAGGGAGCAGGGCAGATTTGACCTGGGAATGTTGCAGGGGGATTGCAGTGAGGAGTGGGGACTTCCCTTGAAGGAAGCTACCTGAGCTGTAACCTGAGCCAGGAACGGGGGTGGGGAGAATGAACACCTTCTGCCCGGGAGACTGAACAAAGGAGAGGAGCAGCAGGAGGAGTTTTGAGTTTAGTTTCAGTTTGGGCTGGGTGGTGCAACGCAGGGAACCCCAAGCTGGGGTCTAAGCTCCCTGAACCTCCCAGAGGGACCTAATTGAGGGGGTCTGGTTGTACCTACACGCTCTGCTTAAGACTGTGTTCCTGTCCTTAAATAAACCTTCTGCTTTACTGGCTGGTTGAGAGTCGCAGTGAATTTCGGGAAGAGGGGTGTAGGGCCCTGACTCCCCCACACTCCGCAACAACTGGTGGCAGCGGCGGGATCTACTGCACCCCGTGGACGGCGCTTCCTGCAGTAAGTGACTGGGGAGCAGTAAAACGAAGGGGGATTGACGGGGACCAGGCGTGCTGAAGAGTGAGAGAGAGACGGTTATTACCCCTGGGAGTGTGTGACCAGCGAGAAGGACTTTTGCAGTAACAGGGTCCCCCGGGGGGATCGCAGCGAGTGGTCCCAGGGGCGGAGGAGTCTGCAGCTCGACCCTGGCAGAGAGGTGGTGACCTCGAGAAGGGCTGGCACACTAGGGGGCCCCCTGGGAACTGTGGGGAGCTGTGAGCACACAGGCCGGTGAGTGGCCAGCAGGAAGATGTATGCCAAGCGGCTTAAGAGCGACCTGGTGGAGCTGTGCAAGCAGAGGGGGCTGTGCATTGGGAGGCTCACCAAAGAACAGCTCATTGCCCGGCTGGAGGCGGAAGATCGCGCTAATGAACTGATCCCTGTGTCTCAGGGAAGCAGCCTGGCAAATGCAGCGCAGGCACCAGTGTCTGTCCCAGCTGGGAGTGGTCAGCCGGCTGCTGAGGGCTTCCTGAGACCCCTCCTTCCTATGCCTAGGGGAAGGGTGGGGAGGAGCCCAGCAAATACCGAAGGCGCCGTGACCCTCCCGGCCAGCAGGGGATCCTCCAAGCGACGTTCGGCATCCGTGGAGCGGAACTGGCTGGAATGGGAGAAAGAGCTAAAACTGAGAGAGCTGGAGGATCGTGAACAAGAGAGACAGCATGAACGGGAGGAGAAAGAGAGACAGAGACAGCATGAAGAGAGACAGCGTCAGCATGAACGGGAGGAGAATGAGAGACAGCGTCAGCATGAAGAGAGACAGAGACAGGAGAATGAGAGACAGCGTCAGCATGACCTGGAACTGGCGAGATTGAAGGGCAGCGAACCCCCGGCTGCGGTGAGTGAGGGGGGACCCAGGACTGCACGGAGCTTTGATAAGTGCATCCTGGCCCCACGCAAGGAGGGGGAGGACATGGATGACTTCCTGGAGGCCTTTGAGACGGCCTGCGAGCTGCACCGGGTTGATCCCGCGGACAGACTCCGGGTCCTTACCCCCTTACTGGACCCCAAAGCCGTGGCATTGTACCGCCAACTGGAAGAGGCAGAGAAAGGGGACTACGAACTATTCAAAAAGGCCCTGCTACGTGAGTTTGGGCTGACTCCTGAGATGTACCGGGAAAGGTTCCGGAGTCAGGATAAAACCCCTGAGATCTCATATCTGCAACTAGCCGCCCGCATGGAAGGATACGCCAGCAAGTGGGCTGATGGGGCCCAGACGAAGGAGGACCTGATTAAACTGCTGGTACTGGAGAAACTGTATGAGCGGTGCCCATCCGACCTGAGGCTGTGGTTGGTGGACAGAAAGCCAGAGAACCCACGACATGCAGGCCGGCTGGCCGATGAGTTCGTAAAGAGCCGGTCAGGAGATAAAAGGGAGGAGTCCCAAAGGAGCAGTCCCACCACAACGCAGAGAGAGAGTCACCATGGGACCTCCCCGTGGGAAAATACAGAAAAACCCCATCAGAGGGGAACATCCGGCGTCAGGACCATCCGTCCCACTCAAGGGGACCCATGGGACATGGGCTGCTACCACTGTGGCCAAAAGGCCACATATGGGCCCAGTGCCCCAGGCTCAGGGACAGGCTGAGCAGACCGAACCCACAGAGGGTTGACTGGGTAGAGACTCAACCCGGCGAGAGGAAGCATTCCCAGGGAAGGGGGGCTGGCAGAGTACCACCTGCTAAGGAGGGAGGAGAGCTCCAGGCTAGCTCCTCTAGGGGGCTGGATGCTCCAGATTCAGGGTTTTTGGTTTATACGGTGGGCGCGGGGCTGTCCCTCCGGAGAGAGTACCTTGTTCCCCTGGAGGTGGATGGGAGGAAGGTCAGTGGATACTGGGATACGGGCGCAGAGGTGACGCTGGCCCGGCCCGAGGTGGTGGCCCCAGATCAGGTGGTGCCCAACACCTACCTGACCCTGACGGGGGTGGGCGGAACACCAGTCAAAGTGCCCGTGGCAAGGGTACACCTGAAGTGGGGGGCCAAGGAGGGCCCCAAGGATGTGGGGGTACACCCGTATTTGCCCACTGAGGTATTGATGGGGGGGGACCTGGAGAACTGGCCAAGCAACCCCCAAAGGGCACTGGTTGTGACCCGCAGTCAGAGCCGGCGAGGGGCACTGCGCCCTGGCCTTGGGGGGGGTGCCTTGCCTGAGGCGCAGGACCCTAACCTGGTGGGGAGGGAACGCCCAGGGACACGGCTCAGGGAGGCTGTGGCTTCAGACCCAGCCGGCGAGAAAGAGCAGGTGGCCATCCCTGTCCCAGCTGCTGAGTTCCAGGCCGAGTTACAGAGAGATCCCTCCTTGCGGAAGATAAGGGACCTGGCCGACCTCAATGCAGTACAGACCATGGGACGAGGTGGCCGGAAAAGGTTCCTTTGGGAGAAGGGGTTCCTGTACCGAGAATGGGCTCCCCCAGGGAAAATGGAGTCATGGGGGATCAGGAGGCAGCTGGTGGTACCCCAGAAGTATCGCCGCCAGCTGCTGTGCCGGGCCCATGACATTCCCCTCTCAGGGCACCAGGCAACCTGGCGTACCCAGCAGAGGCTGCTACGGAGCTTTTACTGGCCTGGGGTCTTTGTTACTGTCAGACAGTACTGCGGATCCTGTGACCCCTGTCAGAGGGGGAGGAAGGCCTGGGACAAGGGGGAAACAGCTTTAGGACCCTTGCCCAGCATAGAGGATCCTTTCCGGAGGGTGGCCAAGGTTAAAAGGGCGGCTCTAAACCAAGAGAGCCCAACGCACAGACCTCCAGACTGGAGCGCTGGGAGAAGACCACAGCCCAGTTGGAGCCCCAGAGGTATGGGGGTGGGGAAAGGGCACAGGCCGCATAAACCTTCCCACAGGCGAACTGCGAGTGCCATCAAGCACCCCCGACCTAAGGGGGGGCGTGAAACTGAAGGGGCCTGGTGTAATTCTCACCAAGGAATGGGAGGGATGCGGGGGCATCCATGGGAACGGGGGTAGGTTCGAACTTCCCCGGGTCATTGGCTAAAGTGACCCTGCTCAGTTCGGTCTCGAAGGGGGGGAGATGTGACGAACTGGGACTGTTCTTACTGTGGTCTGTGAATGCTGACAGGGGAGTGTGGCTAGGATAGTCTGCATTGGGGGATGGGAGTCTGCCCGAGGGCGCATACCTGAGTGTGTAACATGAGAACCCAGGAAGGGGTTGAAGGCCAGGTGACTCCTTAGCCCGGGAAACTGAACAAAGGCTGTGGGAGGGGTCGCTGAAGGCAGAGTGCTGGAAGCGAGCTGGAGAGATGGCTGGGAGGCAGAGATGGCTCTGACCCCCCAAAGGGGGGTGGGCTGGGAGGCCCTGGGACCCCAAGATGGACTTAACTGAGGGGGTCCTGTTGTCTGTGCCTGCAAGACCTGTCTTGGACTGTATTCCTGTCATCCAAATAAACCTTCTGCTTTACTGGCTGGCTGAGAGTCAAGGTGAATCGCAGGAAGCTGGGGGTGCAGGGCCCTGAGTCCCCCAATACTCCGTGACACCCCCTGTTTCAGGCTTCCCGTGAACATTTGATTTGCGGGAAGCAGGGGAGGCAGAGGAGCAGGGGGGCGGAGCGTTGAGTGGAGGGGGCAGAGTTGGGGCGGGGAATTTGGGGAAGGGGTGGGGAAGGGGAAGGGGTGGAGTTGGGGCAGGGCTGGGGCCCCATGGATTGTCCTCCTTTTTTTAAATTAAAATGTGGTAACCCTAGCTTATCCATTCTCCAGGCCATTTGCTGGGGTCCCAAGTTCCATCGCTGCTTGCTTTGGCTGCTCTAGATTTCGCCTGCAGATTAGAGACAACGTGTGATGGAGGCAGGAAGAGATGAGACATCGTCGACTTCCTGTAGCTGGAGCCACCAGCTGAGTTTCTTATTTGGGGCTCGGTGGAGCTGGGAACTGGGGTGTTGGTGGCAGTCCTGAGGGTCCCCTCACATGGCATCTGCTCTCACTGTCCTCCTCCTCGGTGAGTATCGGATAAAGCCAGGGCATGTGTCCCTTGGGGAGGATGGGATCTGAGACCCGGGTGTGTATCCATGGGGAGTAGGATCTGAGGCTCGAGCGTGCACCCATGGGGGGATCTGAGATGAAGTTGTAGGATCCAGTTGCTTTGGGATCTGGTCACTAACGAGCCATCTCCTCTCCAGGTTGCTGGCTGGCCGGGCACAGTGGGGTGTGCGGAGGTGAGTATCAGTCTATGGGGAAAACGGTAACATCAAGGATCGGGGAGGGGATGCATGGGGTGGGGAAAAGAGGAACTGAGCCATGAACCTTCCCCAAAACTCAACCCAAACTCCCCCTGTGAGCTCAGACCCGTCCCCGTTCTTCTGTCCCTCCCCCACCCTCCGCCAGTGAGTAACTAGGAGCCGAATCTGGTTCCCGGGGTCTGATGAAGCAGGAACCGTCCCTTGGTTCAAAGCCCTGCCCTCGACCTCCACCCCCCCAGGCTGTGAGGATTCGGGGTGGGGGGTCATCACATGGATTTATTTCAGCTCATATAAACGCTAACAGGGCCCGTCCGTGGGCTTTAGGTCCCCTCGTTCACGGTCAGTGTAGCCATGGGGAGAACCCCCCAGATCCTCCCCCGCTCCCAGATCCACTGCCAACAGCCCCCTCCCGTGCACTCACAGCCCCCTGTTCCCAAGGCCTGGGGAAAAGTTGGGTCTTGTGCGACTCCCACAGTCACAGACTATTTCCAGCCCTGGGGCGGGGGGCAGAGCTGCAGGGGGCCCACTGATCAGGGTCTCTGGCTGGCCTCAGGTGGGGCCGAAGGGGGCAGGTGATCTTTAATGCAGCCCGGGTCCTCAGCTACGTCTGGGTAAATCCCTGGCCCCCAAACCCCGTGGGCAGCCAGTGATAACCCTGGTAGGGGACAGACTCCTAGAGAGGCCAAATGACAGATGGACTGAATTGTGGCGGGAGGAGGCGGGGAGCTGTGTCTCCCCTGTTTAACTCCTTTCTCTTGTTGAAAGCAGGGCGTGAATTTGTCAAACCCACAATCTCGGTGAGCCCCAGCAGGGTGGTGGCGCTCGGGGGAAACGTCACCATCCGCTGTGAGGGTTTGTACCTGGGCATGAAGTTCTTCCTGCGTAAAGCTGGACACCCGAATCTGCAGGTGTGGATGGTGCCTGATGGGACCGTGGCTGAATTTCCCATCCCCAGTGTCGGTCGGGAAGATGGAGGAAAATACACCTGCGACTATCGCTCCATAACGGATCAGAGTCGCTTGTCGTATCTCAGCGACCCCGTCGAGATCATTGTAGGAGGTGAGGGGCCCGACTCAGTGGCCTAGCTCCCAGGCTCACACCCAGCCAGACCCTCAGGGGGTCTCTGCATTGATGGGACGCTCAGAGATAGGCTCTGCCATTAGCCCTGGGCCCAGCAGAGGGGACATCCTGCCAGGGAGCAGGGACGGAGTCACCTCGGGTTCCCAGCCAGGGGGGAGAAGCAGCCACTGGAGATTTGGGGCAGAGGAAGGGGGGATCCCTGCCCCCAGGGGGAGCTGCAGAGCAGGGGGGCCTTTCCCAGGCGACACATCAGTTAGGGGTGATGGGCGGAGCTGAAGGTTATAAACCTCAGTGTATAGTAGAGACTTGCTCAGTCCCCTACAAGTCAGTGGTGGTGCTGCACAGAGAACCCAGGAGTCCTGGCCCCCATCCTCCCTGCTCTCCCCACTAGACCCCACTCCCCTCCTTGAGCCGGGGAAAGAACCCAAGAGTCCTGGCTCCCAGCCCTCCCAGCAGAGAAGTCAGGCAGTGAATGGACCCTGGAGACTGGACTGGACTGGCCTGTCTCCTGCTAGGGAGCAGAGCTCTGGGCCCCCATGGGCTGGGGTTGCTCCGTGTCTCATGCTGTTAGCCCGGGGCTCAGAGGAAACTCTGGCCCCTGTGGAAAGGCGAACAGGAGCCCGTCCCCAGGGTCTGACCCACCACTGACCCGCGTGGTGAGGACGGGCCCCAGGACTGAGTGACGGGGCCTGCGTCTCACAGCCTGTCTGCTTCCCACTGCAGAGCTCAGCTACCCCAAACCCAACATCTCCCTGAGCCCCAGCGGGGGGGTCTCCCTGGGGGGAGCCGTAACCATCTGGTGTCAGGGGCAGCACCAGGGTGTGCAGTTCGTGCTGAATAAAGAGCGACGCCGTTTCCAAACTGTGGATTCGGACAGGTCTGAGGCTGTGTTTCCCATCAGCAACATGCGCCGGGAGGACGGCGGGACCTACAGCTGCTCCTATCACAGCCGATAGGAGCCGTTCGCTGGGTCGTACCCCAGCGACCCGGTGGAGCTGGTGGTGAGAGGTGAGGGGCCCGGCTCAGCGTCCCCGTTCCCAGCCCCACCCCCAGCCAGACCCTCACGGGGGCTCGGTGCCAATGGGACGCTCAGAGCCAGGCTCTGCCCTGAGCCCTGACCCCGCAGTGGAGACGCCCGGCCGGGGAACGGGGACAGAGTCACTGGGGGATTCCCCAGCCAGGGGGGAGCAGCAGCTCCTGGAGACTCGGGGCAGGGAGGCGACTTTAACGCTGCCCCTTGTGCGTAGGAACCGTGAGTCGCTATTTAATCCCATGATCCCCTCTCCTCTGTGCTCCAGACCCCGCCCCAGGCAGAGATGAATGAGGCAGGGGCTGCAGGAGAAGCAGTGGCTTGGTGGACACGGCGCTGGGCTGGGACCCAGGAGATCTGGCCCAGCTCCTGGCGCAGACACAGACTCTGTGTGATGGGAGCACGTCGCAGTTTTCAAACGTGTCCTTCATTGTGGGGGGGCCTCAATCTTGGGGGATCTCAGGCCGAGCGCCCACAAACCGAGACCCCCACAGTTAGCGGAGACCTCTGCAAACGCTGGCCTCAATAGCGCTGAATCCCTTGTGATCAGGGCCCCGCTGTGCCAGCCGCTGCATAAATACAGAGCGAAGAGACAGTCCCTGCCCCTGGAAGCTCACTAAGGAAAGTGAATCTGTCTGTGGCCTGTAGAATGGGGATAAAGACCCCTCCCTGCCTCCCCGGGGGCTGACTCCCTTCCTGTGTGGGGCTCAGGCCCTGCCTTGCCAGGCGCCAAAGTCCAGCCCGAGAGTCGCTCTGTGTTCAGGCCAGGCCGGACACAATGAATGAGACAGAGGCCACACACGGCATATGAAGAACCCAAGAACTAGGCAGTCGCAGCTCTGTGTCTGTGGGTTTGGGAGCCCAGCTCGCAGGACCAGGATTCTGGCTCAGGAAAACTCTTGGATCTGGAAGAGAATTTCTGCCAGGGGGCCCCTGGATCTGCCCATGCCTGGGGTCAGCTAGGGAATCACAGAAGATTAGGGTTGGAAGAGAGCTCAGGAGGTATCTACCCAAACCCCCTGCTCAAAGCAGGACAAACCCCAACTAAATCATCCCAGCCAGGGCTTTGTCAAGCCGGGCCTTAAAAACCTCTAAGGATGGAGATTCCACCATCTCCCTAAGTAACCCATTCCAGTGCTTCACCACCCTCCTAGTGAAATAGTGTTTCCTAATATCCAACCTAGACCTCCCCCACTGCAACTTGAGACCATTACTCCTTGTTCTGTCATCTGCCACCCCTGAGAACAGCCGAGCTCTATCCTCTTTGGAACCCCCCTTTCAGGTATTTGAAGGCTGCTATCAAATCCCGCCTCATTCTTCTCTTCTGCAGCTGGAGGACGGGGCTGGGTGGGTGCCCGGGTCTGGTTCTCACAGCCTGTCTCCTGTGCGCAGATCCCAACTTACCCAGACCCTCCATCTCTCTAAGCCCCACTTGGGTCACCCCCCTAGGGGCAGACGTCACCATCCGGTGTCAGGGGCAGCGCCGGGACGTGAGGTTTTTCCTGCACAAGACTGGAGACCTGAACCTGCAGCGACACATGGACCCTGCTGGGGACGGGGCCGAGTTCCACATCCCCACCGTGGGCCGGCAGCACGGAGGGAGCTACAGCTGCAGCTACCGGCCCCGACCAGAGCCCTTCATCTCCTCAGAGCCCAGCAACACCGTGGAGCTGGTCATAGCAGGTGAGGGGCCCGGCTCCACGTCCCTGCTCCCAGCCGGACCCTCAAAAGTTCGGCACCCTAATGGGATGCTCAGAGCCAGGCTCTGCCCAGAGCCCTAGGACTGGCCTGGACAGAGAGTGGGGACAGTGTCACTAGGGGGCTTCCCAGCCAGGGGGCAGCAGCAGCTCCTGGAGGTTCAGTTCCAAGGGAGGGGGATTCCTGCCTCAAGGGGGAGCTGCAGAGCAGGGGGGCTTTGCCAGGGGACGCTCCCCCGGCTGCCCCTGCACTGGGGGCACTCAAAGGAGTCAGGGCCCAGGGGCTGCCCATCCCATCACTCTCCTGTTCTGCCTCCTCAGCCTGCGTCCCCTCCCATGGCCCCACCCCTTTCTGCTCCTTCTCTGGGGCCCTGGCCCTGTTCCACCCACGTATCTGCCCCATTCCATCCCCCCATTGCAGCCCCGCAACCCATTTTCTACTTTCTGCCTCGCAGCCCCCACTGCGTCCCTCAGACCGTAGAAGCTCTGTCCCCCCACCCTGGCCCCGGGGTGCAGTGGGGAGTCAGAGGGCCCCAGCCCTGAGGCCACAGCAGGTAGCGAGAGTGCTCCCGTCCTGGGGCTGCCGCGGAGGTCCTGGTACTAAGGCTTCCCCTGTCCCCACTATGGTGCTTCTGTGAGGACCAGGGTCGGGGTTCTGGGCCTTCTCCTGTCCTGCTCGCCCGGTGGCCAGGGCTCCAGGGTAACTGAAACATTCCCAGTCAATGCAGCCATGCGGAGAACCCCCCAGATCCACCCCTATCCCAGAATCACCCCCAACAGCTCCCTCCCCTGAACTCACAGCCCCCCCGTTCCCAAGGCCTGGGGAAAGGTGGGTCTTGTGTGACTCCAACCAGTCACAGACTGTTCCCAACCACAGGGCGGGGGGCAGAGCTGCAGAGGGCCCACAGGTCAGGCTCCCTGGCTGGCCTGTGGTGGGGCCGAGGGTGGGGCAGGTGATCTCTCATGCAGCTGGGTCCTGAGCGACGTCTGGGTGAACCCCCTGCCCCCGAGCCCCATGGGCAGCCAGTGCCAACCCTGGTAGGGGATAGACTCCTAGAGAGGCTGAATGACGGATGGACTGAATTGGGGCAGGAGAGGCGGGGGGCTGTGTCTCCCCTGTTTAACTCCTGTCTCTTGTTGAAAGCAGGGCAAGAATACCCCAAACCTCCCATCCGGGTGAGCCCCAGCAGGGTGGTGGCACTCGGGGGAAGCGTCACCATCCGCTGTGAGAGTTGGTACCCGGGCATGGAGTTCTTTCTGCGTAAAGCTGGACACCCGAACCCCCAGGTGCGGACGGTGCCTGATGGGACCGTGGCTGAATTTCCCATCCCCAGTGTCAGCCGGGAAGATGGAGGGAGCTACACCTGCGACTATCGCTCCATAACGGATCAGAATCGCTGGTCATATCCCAGCGACCCCGTCGAGATCATTGTAGCAGGTGAGGGGCCCGGCTCAGTGTCCTGGCTCCCAGCCCCACACCTTGCCAGCCCCACAGGGAGTCTGTACACCAATGGGACGCTCAGAACCAGGCTCTGCCCTGATCCCTGGGTCCAGCAGAGGGGACACCTGGCCGGGGACGGAGTCACTGGGGAGTTCCCCAGCCAGGGGGGAGCAGCAGCTCCTGGAGATTCAGGGCCGAGGAAGGGAGGATCCTGCCTCCAGGGGGAGCTGCAGAGCAGGGGCCTTTCCAAGGGGATGCTCCCCCGGCTGCCCCCGCGCTGGGGACTCACAGAGGAGTCATGGCTCAGGGGCTGCCCAGCCGGCACCGTCCCCAGCCACAAACCCCCCTCCCCAGGACTGACAGTAACGATCGATGCTGAGTCACAGGCAGAGGTGGATAAAGGTTTCCTGGGGCCCTGGGCCAGAGCAAGGGGTCCCTCCCCATCCCTCCCACCTGCCGTCCCTCTCCTGTCCCGCCTCCTAGGCCTGCAACCCCACCCACGGCCCCACCCCTTTGCCCCTTCCCCGAGACCCCGCCCCTATTCCACCCACGGTCCTGCCCCATTCTGTCCCCCCACTGCAGCCCTGCAACCCATTTGCTACTTTATGGTCCCCAACACTACTGCCTCCCCAAGACCAGAGAAGCTCTGTCCCCACGCCTTGGCCCTGGGGAGAAGCGGGGAGTGAGAGTCCCCCAGCCCTGAGGCCATCCTGGGGCTGCAGTGGAGATCCTGTTGCTAAGGCTTCCCCTACCCCCCCCATGCTCCTGCGGGGGACCAGGGTCGAGGTGCTGGGGCTTTTCCCATCCTGCTCGCCCGGCAGCCAGAGCTGTGGGGCCCCCCATTTGGCCAGGGCCATAGGGTCTGTCTCTGATCTACCAGTGGTCGCGGAGGGTGGGGGGCGATCTCTGAGTCAGTGTTTCAGCCCCTCCCCACGCCCTGACAGACGCTGGTTCTATTCCCACAGGGGGAACCGACCCGACCCAGCCTGGAGTGGCGCCGGCTCCCACCCGCCTGGGCAGCACAGGGCCGGGGGGAATCTATTGAGTCACAGACAGTCTACAGGGCGGGGGCAGCTTCCCTCCAGTAGTTGCCTAGGGGGAGGGATGGAGGCTGTTCTCAGGGGCATTGACTCCCCCACTGCCCCCCTCCGCTGACGGATTTGGGAGGGGACCGAAGCCTCCTGCTCAGACACAAACCCACCGCTAACAGGGCAGCTGGAGGCTTCCTCTGGGGGCAGCTGGGCCCATCCGTGGCCATGGGCGGGGGGGGGTGCGTTGGAGCTCCCCGTGAAGCTGCCAGGAGCAGCCAGCATGGGAGGCCCCACTTGATACCCTGGGGCCCCCAAATCCTCCCCATTGAATTTTCTGCTGCCTGTTCCCTGTGGAGCCCAAGCCCCTTGGGCACCACCTGGGGTGGGAGGGGCTGAGGGGGAACAGACCAGCCGCTCCTGGCACTCACGGCTCTGCTGTTTCCCAGGCGGATCGGAATCGCTGGCATCTCCGGGTCTGACCAGCCCCATCATCGCCGGGGTGAGTGTGGTAGCTGCTGTCCTCCTCCTCCTCCTTGTGGCCTTCGTCTGCTTCAGAAAAACCCGAGCCAGTAAGTGCCCCCCCAGCGAGGGAAGGGTTAAACCTGCCGCTAAGCAGGGCGGGATGGGGTCACGGCTTGGATGGGGGACTGTGCCAGGAAAGCCAAGGACGGGGGGTGGGGGGTGAAGACTCAGCAGTAATCCCTGTACACACAGCTGTCACACCCACCCCAGAGGTGGTGGCATCTCAGCCCTGGGCGAGGGGTCCCTGTATAAAGAGCCACCGGTACCGTGCCTCTCAGGTGCCAGGGGAGCCAAGCTGTGGACCAGGTTCATTATAACAAGTCACTAACGAGGGAGGATTGGGGACAGGAAAAGCCCCCTGAGTTAATCTGCCCCTAGCCCCTGGAGCATGCTCTGGTGTTGCGCTGCCCCCTGCTGGTCCATCGCACCCCAGCAGGGATCCAGGTTCAGCACCACCAGCAGAGGGGACCCCCCCAGGCACCTCCATCCCTGCTGCCCTGTTGAGGTGAGTGGCCGGGTGCTGGTACCAGCGGATTCCGATCGGCTCATGGGGGATTTTGGTTTGTGTCCCTCTGCAGGAAAAGGAGCTGCACCGAGACCAAGCAGGTAGGAACCCAGCTCCTCCCCGCTCCGAATCAACCTGCCGGGGTCACAGTGCTCCTGGGTTCTGTCCCCAGTTTGGGGAGGGGAGTGGGGTCTAGTGGTTAGAGCGGGGTGGGGTGGGGGTGGGGTCTGGTGGTTGGGGCAAGGGGGGTTTAGGGAACTAGGTTCAGTGTGAGGCAGGATGGGGGCTCTCTGGGTGTTTTGAGGAATCTCCCCACGAGTGGGGGGATATGACATTTACAAGGGAATTTTCTCTTTTAGCACCAGCCCTATGGTGGCATTAAAGGCGCCGGCTCAGCAAGACCCCATCTGTGAGTAACACACCCAGGGGGGTACCAGGGTGGGGCAGGAACCCTGGGGAGGGGCGGGGCTTGTGGGAGCTCCACCCACATGGTGCAGGACCTGATTTATAGCTGCTGCTGGGCGGGATTAAGGAGAGGTTCCTAGAGGTAGCCGGTGTCAGCTGAGAGTGTTGGACTCCCAGGAGCTCCCTGGAGCCTCCCTCCCTTCCCACTCTAGTTCCCCATCCACTCCTGGCTTCCAGACCCCTGCTCTGACCACTAGTCTAGACCCCGAGCCAGGGAGAGAACACAGGCGTTCTGACTCCCAGCCCCCAGTCCCGCTGTAACCAACTAGACATCTTTGTGCTTCAGTTTCCCTCTCTGTAACATGGGGCTAATGACCCTGGCCCATGCTCTGGGGCGGAGGAGGTGTGGTTGTGCTGGGCTCTGACCCCACTGGCTGGACAGAGGGGTCAGAGCGTTCTGCTCTGGGCTGGCCAGGGGTACAGCTCAGCGGGTGTCTCTGTTCTGCAGACGCCTCCATGGACGAAGGGAAAGAGCCGCAGACCCTGGTAAGTGTCCCCTGTTCCCCCATGGGGTCTGACTCCCAACCCTGACCCACATGGGCCCCAGCAGCCCTCTCACATCCCCCCCCCCCAGCCTATCCTGGCACACTCAGTGGTTTGGGTTGGGATCGGGCTATAAGGGGGGGGATTATGGGATCGCCAGCTTGGATTGCAGGGTGTGTGTGTGTGTGTGTGTTTCCCTGTCGCCCCCTGTTTGAGGGGATGGACCCTGCTCTGTGTGTGTGGCGGGGGGTTGGTGCATACGTGCGCGCACACACAGGCACACACATGAGTGACTCTCTCCCCTCCCACACCAAGGAGCCTGACCCCGGCATCTACGCTGAGCTGGACCACCAGACGCTGCAGCCCAGTGTGTATGGTGTGATCAACGTGAGCCGGGGAGCACCGCAGTGAGAGCCCCCCGCAGCCATGGGGCGCCATCCTCCCGGGGGCAACAGCCTCACGCCCCAACAGCGACAGCCCCAGAGAACTCTGCATCTAGGGAAGATTTAGGGGGGACGCTGCCCTCCCCCTGCTGCAGCCCCGTCCCATCAAGCTTTTGTCCCCCTGCCCCACGCAGACCCACGTGTGGGGGAAGGGGGGGGGGGCTCAGCACTGGGATGGGTAGGAGACGCATCAAGGCAGCTTTGATGTTATTTTGCATCCTGTTAACCTCCAGATTTGTAATAAACACAGATCATTAAACCAGCCCCCCCCGGGCAGCCCCCAACCCCTGTCCCGGCGCCAGGAGAGTGTGTCACACCTGGGGGAGATGGGGAGCTGCCGGGGAATCAGGTTTACGTTGAGTTTCACTGGGAGTAGCAGAACCAGCAAGCGAGCGCCGGCTCTGGCCACACTTCCCCTTTTCACAGATATTTCGGTTGCTGTTTTAGCAACTTAGGATCTAAATTTATCCCTCCTCCGTCCCATTCTGGGGCCAGAAACCACAACCCTTCCACCCTCTGTCCCGTCTCTGTCTCACACCACTGTGCTAAGAACAGCATCTACAGCGATGCTACCTGAGAAGCAGGTTGGCAAGGACCCTCCACCCTCTGAGAGAGTGGACCCCCAAGAAGGGCCCTCGCACTGAATGGGGTCCCCCCCAGGGACCGCACAGGGCCAAGAGTGGACACGATCTGTGAGTCCGTGACAACCTGGTAGCAGAGGACGGTTGGTGGCTGCACCCTGTAGATGGTTGGCTGCGAGTGCAGGCGCTTTGCAGTGAGTGGTGGCCAGCAATAAAATGAGGGAATTGAAAGGAACCAGCCTGGACATAGCCTAGAACCAGCTCCGTAAGAGGGACCTGGCACCTGGGAGAGAGGGCCGAGCATTGGGAGGATCCCCAAAGAGCGGCTGATTGCTCAGCTTGTAGAGAACGACCAGTCTGAGGGACAGACTCCAGATCCCAGGTGAGCTCCCGGGATGTAGCCAGGGGGCGGTCACTGTAGCAGCCAGGAGTCTATCAGATCCAACGCCCCAGTCAGCGGGGGGCTCCCCAGTCAGGTTTCTGCCTGGAGGAGCTGTGGAGACTGGAGCTAAAAGCGAAGGAGCTGGAGCTGGAGGAGCGGAGGCTGGTGGACCGTGCAGAATAGCAGAAGCACGAGTTGGAGATGGACGAGAGGCCAAGAGGGCCTGCCGGGGGGTAAGTGGGGAAGGGCCCCGGGAAGCCAGTTTTGTGGGGAATCTAGACACCAAACTGCTGCCCCAGTTCCAGGAGGGGGGATATTGATGCCCACCTCACAGCCTTTCAGAAGGCTAATGATCTATACCAGATTGACCCTGCAGACGGGCTTCGCTGCCTGACCCCCCCTGCTGGGTCCCAAGGCCAAAGAGGCATTCAGCCGAATGGAAGGGATTGAGACGGGGGACTACGACCTGTTCAAACAGGCTTTGCTGTGGAAGTTTGAACTGACCCCGGAGGCGTACAGGAAACGATTCAGGGGTGTACGCAAGTCCTCAGGTGTCACTTACAAGGAGGTCGCCAACCTCCTTGGGGAATATCTCCGCAAGTGGGGGAAGGGCGCAGGGGCCACTACCGCAGAGGACGTGTATAACCTGGTGGGGTTGGAGCAGCTGTATGACATCTGCCCTCCGGACCTTAAGATGTGGCTAGTGGACCGGAAGCCCAAAGACCTGCACAGTGCTGGTGCACTGGCAGATGAGTTTGGGGACAGCAGATAGGGGCAGGAGGTAGACCCACATTGGGGACTCAGAAGGGGAGTCACCCAGAGACCTCTCAAAGATGGGACTCCAGGAAGCCCAACTTGGGGGTGCCCAGGAATGCGGGGGCAGGCTGACCCCCTCTGTGGGACTTGAGGGACATGAGGTGTAATTACTGTGGCCAAAAGGGACACAAGGTGGCACAGTGCCTGAAGATGAAGGAAATGGCAGCCAAGCAGAACCCGTGGGTGTCAACTGGGTGGAAACCCCCCGAGAGGGGGCACCACAGGTCCAGGGGGCTGCAGTCGAGAGGGCTGTGTCAGGGGGAGGGCACCATCAGGCCAGGCCAGCAGGGGAAGGCGGGGACCCAGCCCCAGAGTGCCCGTACTCAATCCGCCGGGTGAGCGTGGGACAGGCCCCAGGGAACAATCGCCACATCATCCCTATTGAGGTGGGGGGAAGACACATCCAGGGGTTCTGGGACACGGGTGCAGAGGTGACGCTGGCACTTTACAAGGTGGTGGGCCCAGACCAGCTAATGCCCAATACCTACATGACTCTGAGGGGAGTGTTTGGGTCCCCCGTCTGTAACAGACTCACAGAACGTGCCCTGGCCTCCCTCAGCCCAGCACATCCAAGTCTCCCCTGCATCCAGGTGGGCTCTGCCTGCTCCCCCTCTCCAGCCCAGAGCCCCCCTGCTTCCCAGCTCGGCATCTGATATCACTGGCCCCAAACCCCGTGTGACGAACTGGGACTGTTCTTACTGTGGTCTGTGAATGCTGACAGGGGAGTGTGGCTAGGATAGTCTGCATTGGGGGATGGTAGACTACCCGGAGGAGAATACCTGAGCATGTAACATGAGAACCCAGGAAGGGGTTGGAGGCCAGGTGACACCTTGGCCCGGGAAACTGAACAAAGGCTGTGGGAGGGGTCGCTGAAGGAGGGTCTTGGAAGCTGGGCGATGAGATGGCTGGGAGGCAGAGATTGCTCTGACCTCCCAAGGGGGGCTGGGATGCCCTGGGACCCCCAGATGGACCTAACTGAGGGGGGCCCTGTTGTCTGTGCCTTCAAGACCTGTCTTGGACTGTATTCCTGTCATCCAAATAAACCTTCTGCTTTACTGGCTGGCTGAGAGTCATGGTGAATCGCAGGAAGCCGGGGGTGCAGGGCCCTGAGTCCCCCAATACTCCGTGACACCCCGCCTCTGTCCATTGTCTTCTCTCCAGGTAAACAGGATCATATACCAGGTCGCCTGGGCCTCCTCTCCTCTCTTTGCAGCTGTAAGGGTGTAGACTCACCCCTGCGGTGCCTCCTGCTGGTCGTCTCAGGAATTAACTCTCCGGCCATTGGAGCGCCCTCTGCAGGCTGGTGATCCGCTACAACTGGGCTCCCATGTCCCTCCCTTCCGGACCCGGTGCCCTGTTGTCTGGGGTGCTGCCCCCTGGCAGTAACCCCTCACAGCTCTGGGTCTCCCCCTCCCAGGGGAACCCCCACCCACTGTCCCCACTTCACCTCAGTCTTGGCTACTGCCCCATCTCCATCTAGCCCCCGTTCACCACAGGGAAAGGGGTTTGGACCTGCTGCCTCTGCCTACCCATGGGCTGCCCCTTCAACCCAGTACCTAATAGGCCATACCAGGCCTGCAGCCTGGGGCTTTCCTAGGCCAGAGCTCACCAGCTCCCTTGACCTTTCCCCAGCCCTGCTCCACTCCAGATACCTGGTTAACCTCCCTGCAGCCAGGCCCTTCCCTCCCTGAACACAGAAAGAGACTGCCCAGCTTTTAGAGCTGCAGCCCTCACCCCGGCTGCTTTCAAGCCCTTCCAGGCAAGAGTGAGTGTCCATCCCGCTACAGCAGCCCATTGTCCTCCCCCTGGCCAGAACCGGCGTCGACTCCTGAGCTGGGCCTCCGGGTCACCCGGTCACCAGTCGCTGGGGTCTCCATTCTCCACGCCAGTGGTTGGGGTCCCAAGTTCTCTCGCCGGTCCTCTGTAACAACAAACTCCCTCTCCCCTCACCTCGTTAACCTGTGGCACCTAGGGAAACTGAGTCCCACCCCCTCTGCATGCAACCCTAGGAAAACCAAGAAAATCCCCCATAGGAAACAAGGAAAACAAGAAACTCCCTCACTTCGTCACACCATCAAGGTGCCTGTAGCGAGGATACTCCTGAAATGGGGGGCTAAGGAGGGACCCAAAGAGGGATCACCTGCCTACCGAGGTGCTAATGGGTAATGACTTGGAGAACTGGCCGGATGACACTCACAGCACCCTGGTCCTTACCCGGAGCCAGAGCCAGCGAGGGGCGCAGGACCTCCCAAAGGGTGGGGACCGAAGCGCCGAAGGTAGGGCTCGACAGGGGTGGGCCGGAGCCTCTGTCCCAAGGGGGGGAAACTGAGGCACTACCAACCAGGGCTGTATCCTCAAACCCAGCAGCTGAGTTCCAGATGGAGCTGCAGGAGGATCCCTCCTTGGAGAAGCTGAAGGCCCTGGTTGGCCACGGCGGTGCAGGATCCCAGGGGGAGGACCACCAGGAGAGATTCCTGTGGCAGAAGGGATTCCTGTACTGGGTATGGGCGGGTTCAGGGCAAACCGAACCTTGGAAAGTTGGGAGGCAGCTGGTGGTTCCCCAGAGGTACCGCTGCAAACTGTTGTACTTGGCCCATGATATCCCCCTTTCGGGGCATCCAGCGCACCAGGCAGAGGCTGCTGCAGAACTTTTACTGGCCCGGGGCCTTTGACGCTGTCCAACAGTATTGCAGGACCTGGGACTCCTGCCAAAGGGTGGGGAAGGCCCGGGATATGTGTAAAGCACTCCTGAGACCTTTGTCCATCATAGAGGAGCCTTTCCAGAAGGTGGCCGTGGACATAGTGGGGCCCCTCAGCAGGGTGACCTGGTGTCACGGACTCACAGATCGTGCCCACTCTTGGTCCCGTGCGGTCCGTGGGGGGTGCCCCTTTTAGTGCGACAGCCCTTCTTGGGGGTCCACTCTCTCTCGGGGTCAGGCCCCTCCACCTCCTGGATCCATACCTCTCAGAGCCCTAGCACACCTGTTTCTCGCAGTGGGCCCCCTCGGGGAGTCCTCTCGCTCTGGACCCCCCGGGCCTCCACCCCCAAAGGGGTTGATGCCACCCTGTTCTCTAGACCGGAGAGACTCTCAGCCAGCATGAAACAGGAGGGTTTGTTGAGAGTTGAACACAGCACAGGAAACTCTCAGGGCCTCAGGCCTGGCCTCCCTCAGCCCAGCACATCCCAGTCTCTCTGCATCCAGGTGGGCTCTGCCTGCTCCCCCTCTCCAGCCCCGAGCCCCCCTGCTCCCAGCTGGGCATCTGAGATCCCCTGCCTCAGGCCCCCCTCTGTCCATTGTCTTCTCTCCAGGTAAACAGGGTTGTAAACCGGGGCCTCCTCTCCTCGCTTCTGTCCTCTGGCTGGAACCAGCTGGTTAGGTCACAGGGTCCTCACTCTGCAGCCCATTGTCCGCCCACTGGCCAGAACCAGCTGCGTTTCCTCAGCTGGGCCTCCAGGTCACCAGGTCGCCAGGTCACCGGTCACTGGGGTATCCATCCTCCCGGCCATTGGCTGGGTCCCCGAGTCCTCTGTCTGGTCCTCTGCAAAACACACTCCCTCTCCCCTCACCTCGTTAAACCAGTAACACCCAGGGAAACTGGGTCCCACCCCCTCTGCATGCAAACCATTGAAACTCCACAGAAAACAAGAAAACCCCCCACTACATCACACCCGGTCAGGGAAGAAATACATTCTGGTGGTGGTAGATTTCACTACGCTCTACCCCGAGGCAGTGGCCTTGTCCTCTATCAAGGCAGACACAATGGCAGACACGCTGCTGGCCATTTTCAGCTGAGTGGGGTTCCCCAAGGAGGTCCTTACAGACTAGGGGGTCTAACTTCATGTCAACCCTGCTCCAGTGATTGTGGGGGAAGTGTGGGGTCCAGCACACCTGGGCCTCGGCCTACCACCCTCAGTCCAACGGGCTGGTGGAGAGGTTCAATGGGAGCCTAAAGATGATGCTGAAAACCTTTATGGACCAGCACCCGCAGGACTGGGACAAGTATTTACCCCACCTGCTGTTCGCATACAGGGAAGTGCCCCAGGAATCCACAGGGTTTTCCCCTTTCGAGTTGCTGTACGGGAGGAGGGTGAGGGGGCCCCTGGACTTGATGAGTGCCAAGTGGGAGGGAAAGGCCTCTCCAAATGGGGAATCAGTGGTGGAGTATGTACTGACTTTCCGGGAAATGCTCGTGGAGCTCATGGGCTCGGCTAGGGGAAACCTAGCAAGGGCCCACAGGAGGCAGAAGGTCTGGTACGACCGCTCAGCACGTGTCCACTCCTATGCTACCGCAGACCAGGTGATGCTCCTCATCCCCGTGAGGAAGAACAAGCAGCAAGCTGCCTGGGACGGCCCCTTCACCGTCATCAGACAGGTAAACGAGGTGAACTATGTGGTGGAACTGTGCAACCGGGCACACAGCCACTGGGTGTATCATGTCAACATGATGAAACCATACTGGGACAGGGAGAAGTTGGTGCTGGCTGTGTGTGGGCAGTGGGAAGAGAAGGGAGAGGATCCCCTGGTGGGACTCCTCCCTGAAGCTGGGGCTGACCCCTCGCTGGAATCAGTTCCTCTCTCAGACCAGCTAACCCCTGCCCAGAGATCAGAGAGGTCTTGCATTCATTCCAGCAGCTGTTCTCCAACCGGCCTCGGCTCACTAACCTGGCTGTCCACTGGTTGGAGACGGGGGACATGCTGGCTTTAGGGGTGATCCAGTCATCCACCAGCCCTTGGGCCTCACCTGTGGTGCTGGTCCCCAAGAAGGACGGTGTCACAGACTCACAGATCGTGCCCACTCGTGGCCCCATGCGGGCGGTGGGGGGGAGCCCCTTTTAGTTAGACAGCCCTTCTTGGGTCCACTCTCTCTCGGGGTCAGGCCCCTCCTCTGCCTGGAGCCACACCTCTCTGAGTCTTAGCACGTCTGTCTCTCACCGTGGGCCCCCTCAGGGAGTCCACTCGCTCTGGACCCCCCGGGCCTCCACCCCCGATGGGGTAGATGCAACCCTGTTCTCTAGACTGGAGTGACTCTCAGCCAGCGTAAAACCGGAGTGTTTATTGAGAGTTGAACACAGCACAGGAAACTCTCAGGGCCTCAGGCCTGGCCTCCCTCAGCCCAGCACACCCCAGTCTCTCTGCATCCCGGTGGGCTCTGCCTGCTCCCTCTCTCCAGCCCACAGCCCCCCTGCTTCCCAGGTGGCCATCTGAGATCCCCGGCCCCAAGCCCCGCCTCTAGTGAGGTTTTAACTCACGAAAGCTTATGCCCAAATAAATCTGTTAGTCTTTAAGGTGCCACCAGACTCCTTGTTGTTTTTGTAGATACAGACTAACACGGCTACCCCCTGATACTTGACGCCTCTGTCCATTGTCTTCAATCCAGGTAAACAGGGTTGTAAAGTGGGGCCTCCTCTCCTCGCTTCTGTCCTCTGGCTGGAACCGGCTGGTTAGGTCACTGGGTCCTCACTCTGCAGCCCATTGTCCTCCCGCTGGCCAGAACCGGCTGCAACTCCTGAGCTGGGTCTCTGGGTTGGGGTCTCAGGTCACCGGTCGCTGGGGTATCCATCCTCCAGGCCATTGGCTGGGGTCACAAGTTCCCTCTCCAATACTCTGTAACAAGAAACTCCCTCTCCCCTCCCCTCGTTAAACCAGTAACCCCCAGGGAAACTGAGTCCCACCCCCTCTGCATGCAAACCATTGAAACCCCACAGAAAACAAGAAAAAAACCCACTTTGTCACAGACGGGTCGATCTGGTTCTGTGTGGACTATCGGAAGCTCAATGCCATCACAGTGTCCAATGCCTACCTCATGCCTAGGACCGATGAGATCCTAGACAAGTTGGGGGGCACCCGGTTCCTCACTACCATGGATCTTACCAAAGGCTACTGGCAGGTGCCCTTGGACTCAGAGGCCAGGGTGAAATCTGCCTTCACCACCCCAATAGGGCTCTTTGAGTTCCTGGTCCTGCCTTTCGGCCTCAAGGGGACACCTGCCACCTTCCAGCATCTGCGGGATCAGTTACTAAGGGGGATGGAGGGCTTTGCTCTAGCGTATATTGACGATATCTGTGTCTTTAGCCAGACCTGGGAGGAACATGTGTCCCAGGTGAAGAGGGTGCTGGGCCGCCTCCATGATGCAGGACTGACCATAAAAACTGAAAAGTTCAAGGTGGGATTGGCAGAGGTTTTATACCTGGGCCACAAGGTGCGGGGAGGCCACCTGAAACCGAAGCCGGCTAAAGTGGAGGCAGTCAAGGATTGGCCTGTTCCCCAGACTAAGAAACGGGTCCAGGCTTTCATTGGGATGGCGGGGTACTACCGGAGGTTTGTGCCCCACTTTAGCTCCCTGGCAGCTCCCCTCACGGAGCTTTGTAGGAAGGGGAAGCCGGACAAGGTGGTCTGAACCAAGCAGTGCCAGAGGGCTCTCTGTGCTGAAGAGGGCACTTATCCAAGGCCCAGTGCTGGTAAACCTGTATTTTAACAAACCCTTCACTGACGCCTCAGACCCGGGACTGGGTGCAGTGCTGATGCAAACTGATACTAAGGGGGAGAGATACTCCATTGTGTACCTGAGCAAGAAGCTGTTGCCCCGGGAGCAGCACTATGCGGCCATAGAGAAGCAATGCCTGGCCATGGCGTGGGCCCTTAAAAAACTGCAGCCAAATCTATTTGGGTGGCACTTCACCGTGTACACCGACCATTCGCCCTGACGTGGCTGCATCAAATGAAGGGAGCTAATGCCAAGCTGCTGAGATGGAGCCTTCTCCTCCAGGGGTTTGACATGGAGGTGGTCCATGTGAGGGGGAGGGCCAATGTTATAGATGATGCTTTATCATGGGGCGGGGACCCTGAACTTCCCCAGGTCACTGGCTAAGTGACCCTGTTCCATTCAGCCTCGAAGGGGGGAGAGATGTGACAAAGTGGGGGATTTTCCTGTTTTTTCCTTGTTTTACCAATGGTTTGCATGCAGGGGGGTGGGACTCAGTGTCCCTAGCTGTTACTGGTTTAACGAGGGGAGGGGAGAGGGAGTTTGTTGTTACAGAGGACCAGAGAGGGAACTTGGGACCCCAGCCAATGGCCTGGAGGACGGATACCTCAGCGACTGGTGACCTGGTGACTCAGCTCAAGGATCGCAGCTGGTTCTTGCCAGTGGGAGGACAATGGGCTGAGAACAGAGGACCCTGGTGACCTAACCAGCCAGTTCCAGACAGAGGAGACCAGAGGCCAGAAGAGAGGAGAGGAGGCCCAGGCGACCCTGTTTATGACCCTGTTTACCTGGGTCGAAGACAATGGACAGAGGCGGGCCTTGGGGCTGGTAATATCAGAGGCCCAGCTGGGAGCAGGGGGCTCTGGGCTGGAGGGGGAGAGGAGGCAGAGCCCACCTGGATGCAGGGAGACTGGGATGTGCTGTGCTGAGGGAGGCCAGGCCTGAGGCCCTGAGAGTTTCTTGTGCTGGTGTCACGGAGTCTCTGGGCGATGCTCTGGAACTGCTCCCCACGAAGTCAGTCAGGACTTTGGGGAGCCTCCTCTCCCTTGGAGCAGACTGTCTTCAGGGAAAGAAGCTCACACGGCTTCACCTCCTGGGTCTGACCTGGGAGCATTCAGCATATGCCCCTCTGTGCGCTTCCTACAGCGAGTCCGCCCAGGCGGGGTCCTGGGGAAGCCAAAGGGTTCTGCACCCCCCACTTTGCAGTCAGACGTGACTCTCAGCCAGCCAGTAAAACAGAGGTTTATTAGATGACAGGAACACGGTCTAAAACAGAGCTTGTAGGGCCAGCGAACAGGACCCCTCTGCCGGGTCCATTCTGGGGCCCAGCGAGGCAGACCCCCGTCTGCCCTCCCTTCCAGTCCCCAGCTAGCTCCAAACTCCCACCCCTGTCCAGCCCCTCCTTCTCTGGGCTTTTTCTCTTTCCCAGGCCAGGAGGTCACCTGATCCCTTTGTCTCCAACACCTTCAGTTGGCACCTTTGCAGAGGAGGGGCCCAGGCCATCAGTTGCTAGGAGTGTCGGGCATTTATGTACCCTGGCCCTTTGCTCTGCAGCAACCATACACCCTTATCCCACCACCTAGATACTTAAGAACTGCATAGGGGAAACTGAGGAAAACATTAAGAACAGTCCCACTTCATCACAGCTGGGTTCAACGCTCAATAAACCCTCCTGTTTTACGCTGGCTGAGAATCACACAGGGCTAGAGAACAGGGTTGCATCATCCCCTTCGGGGGGTGGAGGTCCAGAGCGAGTGGACTCCCTGAGGGGGCCCATGGCAAGAGACAGACGTGCTAAGGCTCAGAGAGGTGCAGCTCCAGGAGGTGGAGGGGCCTAACCCCAGGAGAGAGTGGACCCCCAAGAAGGGCTGTCTCACTGAAAGGGGCACCCCCCCCCCCACGGACTGCACGGGGCCAAGAGTGGGCACGATCTGTGAGTCCGTGACACGTTGCACTCCATATGTTTATGGAAATGTGCTTATGAGTGTAAATATAATGTAACTGGAATATGCTTTAAGCAAAAGGTCTCTTGTAAGGTATCATTACAAAGCTTATGATCTACTGAGTGTGTTCATCCTATTTGGATGCATGTATCATTCTTGTATCTAAAACTAGAAATATGAAGTGAAGTCTGAAGTCAATTAATGGTGGTTTAGAATCTTGATGGCCCCCATTGACTAGGACAATTGGCTGTAGATGGTTTACTTAGCCTCAAGCCTTCTTGTGGATGTGGGGGCCAGACAGTGGGTAATGAAGAATGAGGTCTCACAGGGACATGTGACCATGTCACCTGATACTGGAATCTATCTTAAACCTGGTGCTTTTTCATTTAGAAGGAGGGGTGGGAACCCAGAGAGACAAAGGATTCCCTCCTTGTGCCAAACATATAAATGGGGGTGGAACAGAACAAAGGGGGCTGCCAGTCATCAGAAATCCCTTAGTTACCACCTGAGCTGGAACTAACAAGGACTGTACCAGGGAAAATGATTGGGCCCAGACTAGGAAGGAGTCTAGTCTGTGAAAGAAGCTTATTGGAACATCTCTGAGGGTGAGATTTACCAATATTCAGTTTCTTCATGTATTAGGCTTAGACTTGCATATTTTGTTTTATTTTGCTTGGTAACTTTCTTTGTTCTGTCTGTTATTACTTGAAACCACTTAAATCCTACTTTTTATACTTAATTAATAAACAAAAGTGATTTTATTAACCCAGAGTAACTAATTAATACCTGGGGGAGCAAACAGCTGTGCATATCTCTCTATCAGTGTTATAGAGGGCGAACAATTGATGAGTTTACCCTGTATAAGCTTTATACAGAGTAAAACAGATTTATTTGGAGTTTGGATCCCATTGGGAGCTGGGTGTCTGGGTGCTGGAGATAGGAAACCTGCTGAGCAGGTTTTGGTTAAAGTCTGCAGCTTTCGAGGCATGGACCAGACCTGGGTCTGTGTTGCAGCAGGCTGGCGTGTCTGGCTCAACAAGGCAGGGTTCTGAAATCTCAAGCTGGCAGTGAAAAACGGGCTCAGAGGTAATCCTGGCACGTCAGGTGACAGTCCCAAGAGGGTCTCTGTGACCGAACCCATCACATCGTGAGCACGAGCCCCTTCGGTACCTGCTAGAGGAGCCGCCCCTGCACTGGGCGCGTCGGGCTCCCCACAGAGCAGCCCCTGGAGGGCGACGGGGTTCCACTCAGTGGTCCAGCTGGGCCGGTCTCTGCCCAGGGCTCTCAGGGGGGCCGTAGCAGGGCTCAGCATGGGGAGGGCACCACCTGCATCTGTGGAGAGCCCAGAGCACTGGGGGGCCGGGCACTCGATAACTAACCCCTTCCTGTCTGGATTCCCAGTGCTGCCCGCTCTGCCCACTCCCTTTCCTTAGGGCCGGGCACCCGGCATTTCACAGCCATGGTCACCCCACACGCCTGCCACCTGCCCCTTCACACCCAGCTCTTGCCTGGGGGTCCCCATCGAGTCTAAACCGTCCGCTCCCGGTTACAGCCTCCCCCTCGGACACCCGCCGTTGTCCCCCATCCATCCAGGGCCGCACTGGGCAGGGTGCGTTCGGCCCTAGTGCTTTCCCAACCAGCATCTGGGTTGTTAAATCCCCCAGGACCACCAGGGCTCATCGCTGAGCCCCGAGCCAGGCCCCCCCATCCCGCAGAATCCCAGCGCGCCCCCCCCCCCATCATCCCTAGACAAAGTCCTCGGCCTCTGTGTGTGGGAACACTGCATCTGGCCCTGCCGCTGGAATAACGGCACTTACTGCCCCCAGGTGTCTGTCCCCCTCCTCTCTCTGCAGCAGGGTCCCAAGCTGGCAGGGAAAATGGGCTCAGAGGTACTTTCAGCACATCAGGTGACAGTCCTAAGGGGGTCTCTGTGACCGAACCCATCACAGTCAGACTTTAACAGCAGCCGCAGCGACGCCGGCTCCAGCCCAGCTCCGCTGGCTCTTCTGCCCCCCCCCCCCCCAGGACAGTTACTAGCATCTCCAGGGCCAGGAAGGAGATGCCCAAACCCAGGGGGATATTCCGGCGAGAGACTCACACCAGTGAACAGGGCCGGGGCTGGAACAATATTTCAGATGGCACCTGCCACGGCTCCCCCGGTTCCTGCTCTGCTGTGTCTGTAGCAGCCGGTCCCAGGGGTCACTGGGGGGTTTGCCGTGGGGCTGAGCAGGCTGCGGGCTCTGGACCCCACCCCCGGCCTGTGTTTAACCCTGTTCAGTGTGGGGTAGGGGCTGGGGCGTGTTTACACCTCGGGCCCTTTATTGCATCTCCATGAACACAACAGGGCGCACTGGGGGCCCCCATAGTGAGTGTTTGGGGCGGCCGGCTGAGGGGAGCCGGGAGTTTGAGGGAAGTAGGTTGGGGGTAATGGGAGGGGGGCTGAGGGGACAGGGGCTGGATGGGGGACAGGAGTTTGAGTGCAGACAGGGTCCCCCAAGAAGGTCAGAGTCGGGAGGCACGATTGTTTGAGGGGGTCGGGGGGAGCGGCTGATGGTGCCCCCCAGAGGGAGCTGCGATTTCTATGCCTTAGCAGGTTTCCCTTGCACTGCCCCCTCCTACTCCTGCCCCCTCAGTCCTGGGTCCCCCACTTTCTTTCCCCTCAGTCTCCTGCCCCCCCCCCAGCATCCTGCAGCCCCCTCTGCCCCACATTCCCTGCCCCATAATGGCCCCCATACCTCCCCTCCCCTACTCCTTCCCCCCGCCCCTCTAGATGCTCCTACCCCACCCACATTCCCAGCCCCCAATACCCTTTACTGATCCCCCTTCTCTCCTCCCCAAACTTTGCCATGTAGCCCCCCCATCTGCAGTGGGTGTGAGCTGGACGTTGGGGGCAGGATTGTTTCCTGCAAAAAACCCTGCAGAACTGGGAGGGGATGGGGTGCCCCATGGCCATGGGGCAGGTTCAGTCTGAAACACACTGGGGGGGACCCCACTCACCCCCCTCCCCTGTCACTGTCCTGCCCCAGCCTCCCCTCAGTTCCTGCCCCCTCAGTCTCAGCTCCCCTTCCCCTCCCCCCACATTCTTCTTCCCTCCCTCCTTGCCCCACACGCTGCCTGGCCTATAATGGCCCCCACATCCCCATGTACCCTCAGCCTCCCTCCCTGATGGGGAAGAGGCTGGGTGGGAGATGGGGGATTTGGGGGAGATGGGCTGACTGGGGGTGAGTGTAGGGGGGGCAGGCCGGAGAGCTCTTTCCCATGTAGCTCCCCCCACACGGCAAAGCAGGGGGCAGAATTGTTTTCACACCGACACCCAGCCAGGGGGAGGAGTGTGCGGGGTAGAGGCAACGACCCTGCAATGGCCACAAAGTGGGATCTAGAGACGGAAGTTGGGGGAGGCACAGGCTGGGGACAGGCTGGGTCAGAGAAGCAGTGGGGGGGGCTCATTTCCACACAGCCATCACCCACCCCGACAGTCCAGGGGGCCAGATTGTTCCCCCCCAGACAGAGATGTCGGCCATTTTGCCAGGGGGCAGCATGAGAAAGAAAGGGGCCAACCATGTTAACTGAGGGCCGCCGGGGGCTTCCCTCCCTTTGAGAGCAATGGGAGATGGCGACCAGGTCTAGTGGGATGGTGTGTGACATATTTCTCAAAAAGAAGAACAGGAGGACTTGTGGCACCTTAGAGACTAACAAATTTATTAGAGCATAAGCTTTCGTGGACTACAGCCTACTTCTTCGGATGCATATAGAATGGAACATATATTGAGGAGATATATATACACACATACAGAGAGCATAAACAGGTGGGAGTTGTCTTACCAACTCTGAGAGGCCAATTAATTAAGAGAAAAAAAACTTTTGAAGTGATAATCAAGCTAGCCGAGTACAGACAGTTTGATAATAAGTGTGAGAGTACTTACAAGGGGAGGTAGAGTCAATGTTTGTAATGGCTCAGCCATTCCCAGTCCTTATTCAAACCGGAGTTGATTGTGTCTAGTTTGCATATCAATTCTAGCTCACCAGTCTCTCTTTGGAGTCTGTTTTTGAAGTTTTTCTGTTGTAATATAGCCACCCGCAGGTCTGTCACTGAATGACCAGACAGGTTAAAGTGTTCTCCCACTGGTTTTTGAGTATTTTGATTCCTGATGTCAGATTTGTGTCCATTAATTCTTTTGCGTAGAGACTGTCCGGTTTGGCCAATGTACATGGCAGAGGGGCATTGCTGGCACATGATGGCATATATCACATTGGTAGATGTGCAGGTGAACGAGCCCCTGATGGTATGGCTGATGTGATTAGGTCCTATGATGATGTCACTTGAATAGATATGTGGACAGAGTTGGCATCGGGGTTTGTTACAAGGATAGGTTCCTGGGTTAGTGGTTTTGTTCAGTGATGTGTGGTTGCTGGTGAGTATTTGCTTTAGGTTGGGGGGTTGTCTGTAAGCGAGGACAGGTCTGTCTCCCAAGATCTGTGAGAGTAAAGGATCATCTTTCAGGATAGGTTGTAGATCTCTGATGATGTGCTGGAGAGGTTTCAGTTGGGGGCTGAAGGTGACAGCTAGTGGTGTTCTGTTATTTTCTTTGTTGGGCCTGTCTTGTAGGAGGTGACTTCTGGGTACTCGTCTGGCTCTGTCAATCTGTTTTTTCACTTCAGCAGGTGGGTATTGTAGTTTTAAGAATGCTTGATAGAGATCTTGTAGGTGCTTGTCTCTATCCGAGGGATTGGAGCAAATGCGGTTATATCTTAGAGCTTGGCTGTAGACAATGGATCGTGTGGTGTGTCCTGGATGGAAGCTGGAGGCATGTAGGTAAGTGTAGCGGTCAGTAGGTTTCCGGTATAGGGTGGTATTGATGTGACCATCGCTTATTAGCACAGTAGCCCTCTACACCAATATTCCACACAAAGATGGACTACAAGCTATCAGGAACAGTATCCCTGATAATGTCACAGCTAACCTGGTGGCTGAACTTTGTGATTTTGTCCTCACCCACAACTATTTCACATTTGGGGACAATATATACCTTCAAGTCAGCGGCACTGCTATGGGTACCCACATGGCCCCACAATATGCCAACATTTTTATGGCTGACTTAGAACAACGCTTCCTTAGCTCTCGTCCCCTAATGCCCCTACTCTACTTGCGCTACATTGATGACATCTTAATCATCTGGACCCATGGAAAAGAAGCCCTTGAGGAATTTCACCATGATTTCAATAATTTCCATCCCACCATCAACCTCAGCCTAGATCAATCCACACAAGCGGTCCATTTCCTGGACACTACTGTGCTAATAAGCGATGGTCACATCAATACCACCCTATACCGGAAACCTACTGACCGCTACACTTACCTACATGCCTCCAGCTTCCATCCAGGACACACCACACGATCCATTGTCTACAGCCAAGCTCTAAGATATAACCGCATTTGCTCCAATCCCTCGGATAGAGACAAGCACCTACAAGATCTCTATCAAGCATTCTTAAAACTACAATACCCACCTGCTGAAGTGAAAAAACAGATTGACAGAGCCAGACGAGTACCCAGAAGTCACCTCCTACAAGACAGGCCCAACAAAGAAAATAACAGAACACCACTAGCTGTCACCTTCAGCCCCCAACTAAAACCTCTCCAGCGCATCATCAGAGATCTACAACCTATCCTGAAAGATGATCCTTTACTCTCACAGATCTTGGGAGACAGACCTGTCCTCGCTTACAGACAACCCCCCAACCTAAAGCAAATACTCACCAGCAACCACACATCACTGAACAAAACCACTAACCCAGGAACCTATCCTTGTAACAAACCCCGATGCCAACTCTGTCCACATATCTATTCAAGTGACATCATCATAGGACCTAATCACATCAGCCATACCATCAGGGGCTCGTTCACCTGCACATCTACCAATGTGATATATGCCATCATGTGCCAGCAATGCCCCTCTGCCATGTACATTGGCCAAACCGGACAGTCTCTACGTAAAAGAATTAATGGACACAAATCTGACATCAGGAATCAAAATACTCAAAAACCAGTGGGAGAACACTTTAACCTGTCTGGTCATTCAGTGACAGACCTGCGGGTGGCTATATTACAACAGAAAAACTTCAAAAACAGACTCCAAAGAGAGACTGGTGAGCTAGAATTGATATGCAAACTAGACACAATCAACTCCGGTTTGAATAAGGACTGGGAATGGCTGAGCCATTACAAACATTGACTCTATCTCCCCTTGTAAGTACTCTCACACTTATTATCAAACTGTCTGTACTGGGCTAGCTTGATTATCACTTCAAAAGTTTTTTTTCTCTTAATTAATTGGCCTCTCAGAGTTGGTAAGACAACTCCCACCTGTTTATGCTCTCTGTATGTGTGTATATATATCTCCTCAATATATGTTCCATTCTATATGCATCCGAAGAAGTGGGCTGTAGTCCACAAAAGCTTATGCTCTAATAAATTTGTTAGTCTCTAAGGTGCCACAAGTACTCCTGTTCTTCTTTTTGCGGATACAGACTAACACGGCTGTTACTCTGAAACCTGACATATTTCTGTTATCAATCTGCCCGGGGGCGTCAGGTGATCAGGCGGAGGCCACAGGATCTTTAGGGGAGAAGATGACGGAGCACATCAAGTGTCTGAATTTTAAAGCTTTATTAATCAAATAATAAAATAACAGCGGAGAACAATGGGTGCTCCCCACGTCACTCAGAGGAAGGAAGAAAGCGTTAGTGCCCCAAGCCCTAACCCACTTTCAAACTCACACACGTATGACCCGAGGCTGGCCAAGCCTGGGTGTAACGTAAGAAGAAGAGGGGTAAAGGTGGACGGGAGTTCTGTCCTGGGCCCAGGTCACCCAAGGTTCCCCGTTGATCTCCGACTTGCCTCAGCTCTTGGGAGGTTTTTAAACCTTAGGGTCTTCTGGGGGCATCTCGGTCCTGGACTTCTACCCCCCCCCCCCATGCTCTTTGTACCAGTCCAAACTGGCCTTTTGTAGCTTCTCCAGTTTTCCCAAAACATCCTGGCTTTAGGGGCGCTACATCAGTTGTTTTCCCCCTCGTCGGCGTTCACTGTCTCGCTCAGTTTTGCAGCCGCTGCAGGTTTATGCAGCTGAATCTTCCTTTCTCACGGCTGGTCGGGATTGGACTCCAGGCCCCCGTCTTTCTTGGCAGGCTGCCCAGCGTCCATCGTGTGCTGTGGCCTTAGGCTGGAGCCTGTGTCTTATCTTCAGACCTGGAGCATCGAGTTAATCCATTCCTTTCTCCCTGCTTCCCCCTTCGGCCTGCAACCTGCAAAAGAATCTTTCACTCCATGCTCACACCTTTAACCCTTCCCCAAAATGCCTGGTAATGCTTGCAACAGCGTTAGCAACATACCATGCTGATTTGCCTCCCCGGGGACCCCCTGAGGGAGGGGGCCATTGGGTCGTGACAGGGGCAGGCTGAGGGGCAGAACACGGGTGTGAGGGGACATGGGCCAGGGGGGCAGAGTGGGGGAGCGGACGGGGTGTGAGGGGATATGGGATGGAGGGCTGAGGGACATGAGGGGATATGGGGGGGAGAATGGGGATGGGATTGGGGGTTAGGAGGGGACATGGGTCAGGAGGGGCAAAGGGATACAGGACCCCCACCCAATGGTGAAAGGATAGTTGACTCTTCTTGTGCCCCTGCCTTGGGGCTGGATTGGAACCAGCGCCCCCCCCAGAGGGGAGAGACCCCGTGTCCCATTGTTCACCCCCTGAGCCAGCCATTCCCCAGCCCTGGAACAAGGAGATACCCCACTCCCCTCCCAGAGCCAGGGGTGGAACCCAGGAGTCCTGGCTTCCCGCCCCCCCGATCTAACCACTGAGACTCCCCAAAAAGCAGGGAGGGAGACACAGGCTACGGGGCCCATCACTCTGCCCCGATGTGGCAGGGGGAGTTGGTGACAGTGTCCGCACATCCCGGGGGTGCCCCCTGCCCAGCGCGGGGGCCGTGGGCCGTGGGCCGTGGCACGAGAGGATGTGGTTTGCTGGGGCTATTTTGTCCGATGTAGATGTTGCTGGCAGATGAGAGCAAACGTGTGAGGGACGCAGGAAGAGATGAGCCATTGCCAGCTTCCCGCGGCTGCAGTACCTGGCTCAGTGCCTCTTTCAGTGCTCGGTGGAGCTGGGCACCGGGGCATTGGTGGCAGCGCTGAGGAGCCCCCCACTACCCCCATCATGGAGTCTGCTCTCACCATCCTCTCACTCGGTGAGTATTGGAGACAGCCAGGGCATGTGCCCATGGAGATGGGGGATCTGAAACCAGGGCATGTGCTCATGCAGGAGGATCTGCGACCAGGTCATGCGCCAATGGCGGGGGGATCTGAGACCAGGGCGTGTGCACATAGAGGGGGGAACTGAGACCAGGCTGTAGGATCCAGTTGCTCTGGGATGTGGTCCCTAATGACCCGTCTCCTTTCCAGACTGCTGGCTGGCCGGGCACAGCTGGGCATTGGGATGTAAGTATCAGTCTGTGGGGAGGACATTAACATCAGGAAGGGTCCATGATGCGGGGGAGGAAGAGGAACTCAGCCCTGAACCTTCCCCAAAACTCAACCCAAACTCCCCCTGTGACCTCAGACCCGGCCCCGTTCTTCTGTGCCCCTCCCCACCATGGAGTAACTAGGAGCTGAATCTGGCTACCGGGGTCTGACAAAGCAGCTGGGATTTGAACCGTCCCCTGGTTCAATGTCCTGCCCCCCACAGGCTGTGAGGATCGGCCATTGAGGGCGGTACATGGATTTATTTCAGCTCATACAGATGCTAATAGGGCCCATGCATGGGCTCCAGATCCCCTCGGGGAACCGAAACGTTCACGGTCAGTGCAGCCATGGGGAGAACCTCCCAGATCCACCCCCAACAGCTCCCTCCCTTGTACTCACAGCCCCCCATTCCCGAGACCTGGGGAAAGGTGGGTCTTGTGTGACTCCTGTCAGTCACAGACTCTATTTCCAACCCCAGGGTGGGGGTCAGAGCTGCAGGGGGCCCACTGGTCAGGCTCCCTGGCTGGCCTGTAGTGGGGCTGTGGGGGGCGGGGCGGGTGATCTCTCATGCAGCCGGGTCCTGAGCTACGTCTGGGTGAAGCCCCTGCCCCCAAGCCCCATGGGAAGGCAGTACCAACCCTGGTAGGGGACAGAATCCTAGAGAGGCTGAATGACGGATGGACTGAATTGGGGCTGGGGCTGGGCGGGGGGCTGTGTCTCCCCTGTTTAACTCCTGTCTCTTGTCGAAAGCAGGGTGAGAATACCCCAAACCCACCATCTCGGTGAGCCCCAGCAGGGTGGTGGTGCTTGGGGGAAGCGTCACCATCCGCTCTATGAATGGCCCTCCTAGAGCCAGGGATAGAACCCAGGAGTCCTGGTTCCCAGCCCCGCCCCCCCTGTTCTAACCACTAGCCCCCACTCCCCTCCCAGAGCCAGGGAGATAACCCAGGAGTCCTGGCTCCCAGGTGGATGCAATAGGCGAGGCAGCTGCTGATGGCGTGTCCTGCCATCCAGACTAGGGGGTTCAGGAGCAGCGTGGGATATAAACCGACCCCTAGATGCAGGCAGCTTTTATTTGGCGGAGAGGGAAATGGGCAGGAAAGAGTGGACGTGGTCAGGGGCAAACGTGGGGCACCGGATGTCTGGCGAGGGCGCCCCCCTGGCAGTAGCACCAGCTGCTCTTGGGGGGGAGCTACCGCGGGACACCACTAGGGGGAGCCCTATCTCCATGGAGGGACATCCAGCAGCCACGGTGTTCCCTGGTTATGTACAGCCCCGTGCACCCTGCCTGAGCTGGGGGCGGGTGTCACTCCTTGTCCCAGGGGACGGTCCCAGCCAGCTCCTGCAGCCGCTCTCGGTAAATCTGGGCAAAGTGCTCGCTCTGCGCCATGGTGAAATGATTCTTCCAGTCGCCGGCGCCCCCTGCGAAGCAGGGACACTGGTTGAGCAGCAATTCTGTGTGGAGACGCCCCCTACTGGGAGAGATGGGGCTGGGGAATGGGGAGCCCCCCCATCACATAGCCACTGCTCCCACCCTGCTCTCCACAGCGCCTCCCAGTGGGAGAGTATTTCCATAACAGCCATGCCATGTGCCAAAAGGTGGGATTAGGGTATAGGGCACTGGGGTGGGGGGTCAGGACTCTCAGGTTCTATCTCTGGCTCTGGGAGGGGAGTGGGGTCTAGTGGTTAAAGCATGGGGGCTGGGAGCCAGGACTCCTCGGTTCTACCCCTAGCTCTGAGAAGGGAGTGGGGTCTAGTGGTTAGAGCGGGGGGACTGGGAGCCAGGACTCCTTGGTTCTATCCCAGGCTCTGGGAGGAGAGTGGGTGACTCCAGATTGCCATCTGGGATCAGAATCTAGCCCTGAGCCCATTGCAGTTGGGGGGCCCGTATCCCACCTCCCCTCAGCCTTTGGGCTAAGAGCCTAGTGCGTGGCAAACCTGGGACCTTCCAGGGCAAGCCCCCCTGGCAATAGGCCCCTGCCTGGGGGAACCAGTCCTGGACCAGGCGTCCCTTTTCTTTCCTAATTGTCCTACGAACCAGCCCTGGGAAGGGGCTGCGGGGCCGTGGGGCAGTGTGGAGGGAGCTGCGGTCGCTGCTGGGAACCAGGGGAAGAGCCCAGTTGCCCCGAAACTCGTCAGCCACCCCTCCCTTTGGGAAGTTCTGGTTGCCCCCCTCTTCTGCCCCTTCCTCTTCTGCCCCTTCCAGAGTCTCCCCAGACTGGTGCCACCTACCCCCGTTCACCAGCTACACTCCCACAGGTCCAGCCTGGCTTCACGCGCCCAGTTGCTCTGTCTGCTCTGGGGCCCTTTGTACAACACAGAACCCGGTGAGTGCCCATTGAGGGCTCACCTCCAGTTTAAAGGGGTACTGCCCTATTTCTGCATGCTGCAGAGCCACCTTGTACAGCAGAACGGGGATGTCTCCCCGTATGTGACCAAGGGGCAATGCCCTGTAATATTATTATGGAGCCCCAGCGTGCCTCAGTTTCCCTCTGTCCTTCGCATGGCTACCAGGGTTGGGGGAGGACTAGGGTTACAGTTGCTCTCAGGGGCAGTGCGGGCCCAGAGGTGTGGGTGGCACCAGGCTGTCTGGGCCCTTAAGGAATTGATTGAATCCAACCCAGATCCAGAGGGACATCAGAGGGCCCGACCCTGAACCATCCACACGCAACAGCAGGAAGCACCGGTGAACTCAGTGACTGTGTCTTCGCGGCAATGCAAACACAGGCTCAGGTCTACCCCCCCTTTCGTCTACACAGCCATCGTGCTCCCCCGGGGCTTGGACCTAGTGCCCCAGCACCCCATGGGAGTCAAGCCGGCCCCCAGGGTTCAAGCCCTATTGCTCTGCAGTGTAGACGCAGCCCCGGGCCATCCAGACCCTGCTCTGTGGAGACGTCCTGAGCAAAGCGGCCGGAGAGACGGACCCCAACGCCATCGCCCCTCCCCCGGATGCACCCCCAACCCAGGAGGAAACGGGGTCGGACTTTAACAGCAGCCGCGGCGACGCGGGCTCCAGCCCAGCTCCGCCGGCTCCTCTGCCCCCCCAGGACAGTCACTAGCGTCTCCGGCGCCAGCGGGGAGACGCCCAAACCCGGGGGATTTTCCGGCTAGAGACTCGCTCCAGCGAACGGGGCCGGGGCTGGAACAAACCCCTCGTTTCACACGGCACCTGCCACAGCTCCCCTGGTTCCTGCTCTGCTGGGTCTGTAACAGCCGGTCCCAGGGGTCAATGGGGGGTTTGCTGTGGGGCTGAGCAGGCTGCAGGCTCTGGACCCCACCCCCAGCCCGTTTTTAACCCTGTTCAGTGTGGGGCAGGGGCTGGGGTGTGTTCTCACCTTGGGCCCTTTATTGCGTCTCCATGAACACAACAAGGCGCAGAGGGATTTAGCCGCCGGCTTTTCTGGGGCCCCCCATGGAGGGTGTCTAGCAGGAGCCAGAAGTTTGAGGGAAGTAGGTTGGGGGTGTCGGGAGGGGGGTTGAGGGGGACAGGATGGGGGACAGGAGTTTGAGGGCAGACAGGCTCCCCCCAGAAGGTCAGGGGGGAGGGGGGTTTAGGATTGTTGGGGTGTCTGAGGGGGGAGGAGAAGACGGTGCCCCCAGGAGGGAGCTGCCATTGCTACCCCTCTCACTGCCCCCTCCTGCTCCTGCCCCCTCAGTCCTGGGTCCCCCACTTTCTTTCTCCTCAGTCTCCTGCCCCCACATACCCTCCTGCCCCACATTCCGTGCCCCATAATGACCCCCCCATGCCTCACCATCCCCTCCCCTCTTCCTCCTCTCTGACCCTTTAGATACTCCAGCGCCCCAACATTCCCAGCCCCCCAATACCCTTTCCTGACCCCCCTTCTCTGCTCCCCACACTTGCTGGAGGGGCGTGGGGGGAGGAAATGACCCCCCATGGCCACAGGGTGGGATCAAGAGATGGGAGTTGGGGGGACACAGGCTGGGGGTCAGGCTAGGGTCAGAGATGCCGGGGGGCTCGTTCCCATGCAGCCATCGCCCCACCGCAACAGTCGGGGGGGGGAGGATTGTTCCCGTCCCCAGGCTGAGGCATCAGCCATCTTAGCCAGGGGTCAGTGAGGGCTGCAGGGGGTTTCGGGGCGGCCACATTAACTGAGGACAGCCAGGGGTCCCTTCCCTACAATGGGGAGGTCGGGGGCGTGAGGGGATAGGGGGTGGAGGGAGAACAGGGGACGGAACATGGGGCATGAAGGCACAACTGGGGGTAAAGGGACATGGGACGGGGCAGCACTAGGAGTGTGGGGACCTGAGGGGGGGGACGTGAGGCAATTACAGGCTGAGGGGACAGAACAGGGGGGACAGCCAGGGACATGAGGGGACACGGGATGGGGTGGGGTTGGGGGGATGTGATTGGGGGAAGGGACGCAGGCCAGGGGGCAGAACAGGGGGCTGAGGGGGCCAATGGCTGAACGTTGGGGGTGGGGGGTGAAGGGCAAATCAGTTGGGGAGCCAGAGCTGGGGTATCTACCAGGGGGCCCAGTTTCTCTAGCGCTCTGTCCCCGTGATCTTGTCCCCTCCCCTTTCTAGGCTCCCCCTTCCCCCCATGTCCCTTTCTCAGCATCCTGGCTCAGCCCCCCTGGGCCGTGAGCTGCGCAGACCCACTGCCCTGGGGATGGGCTGGGGAAGGGACACGGGGCCTTTCACCTCCACGGGGGCGGGGCTGGCTCTAATCTGTGTCCTTTTCTCTATCCACTACAGCCCACTTCCCCAACCAGAGCCAGGGAGAGAACCCAGGAGTCCTGGCTCCCAGCCATCCATGCCCCCCAATCATTGCCCCCTCACCCCCACCAGAGCCAGGGTATATAACAGGGTAGGTGCTGGGGCATCAGATTTATGCAGAGTTTCACTGGCAGCAGCAGAAACAGGAAGCGAGCGCTGGCTCTGGGCAGACTTCCCCTTTCACAGATTTATCTGCTGCTCCTTTAACAACTCAGGATCTAATTTACCCCTCCCTGCCCTGCTCATGGGAACCAGAAACCACAACCCCTGCCATCCTGTCTCTGTGCCATATCACTCAGCTAAGAACAGTGTCTGCAGCGACGGTACCTGAGAAGGAAGTTGGTGTGACGGAGCAGGGAGCAGGGCAGATTTGACCTGGGAATGTTGCAGGGGGATTGCAGTGAGGAGGGGGGACTTCCCTTGAAGGAAGCTACCTGAGCTGTAACCTGAGCCAGGAACGGGGGTGGGGAGAATTAACACCTTCTGCCCGGGAGACTGAACAAAGGAGAGGAGCAGCGGGAGGAGTTTGGAGTTTAGTTTCGGTTTGGGCTGGGTGGTGCAACGCAGGGAATCCCAAGCTGGGGTCTAAGCCCCCTGAACCTCCCAGAGGGACCTAACTGAGGGGGTCTGGTCGTACCTACACGCTCTGCTTGAGACTGTGTTCCTGTCCTTAAATAAACCTTCTGCTTTACTGGCTGGTTGAGAGTCGCAGTGAATCTCGGGAAGAGGGGTGCAGGGCCCTGACTCCCCCACACTCCACAACAACTGGTGGCAGCGGCGGGATCTACTGCAACCCGTGGACGGCGCTTCCTGCAGTAAGTGACTGGGGAGCAGTAAAACGAAGGGGGATTGACGGGGACCAGGCGTGCTGAAGAGTGAGAGAGAGACGGTTATTACCCCTGGGAGTGTGTGACCAGCGAGAAGGACTTTTGCGGTAACAGGGTCCCCCGGGGGGATCGCAGCGAGTGGTCCCAGGGGCGGAGGAGTCTGCAGCTCGACCCTGGCAGAGAGGTGGTGACCACGAGAAGGGCTGGCACACTAGGGGGCCCCCTGGGAACTGTGGGGAGCTGTGAGCACACAGGCCGGTGAGTGGCCAGCAGGAAGATGTATGCCAAGCGGCTTAAGAGCGACCTGGTGGAGCTGTGCAAGCAGAGGGGGCTGTGCATTGGGAGGCTCACCAAAGAACAGCTCATTGCCCGGCTGGAGGCGGAAGATCGCGCGAATGAACTGATCCCTGTGTCTCACGGAAGCCGCCTGGCAAATGCAGCGCAGGCACCAGTGTCTGTCCCAGCTGGGAGTGGTCAGCCGGCTGCTGAGGGCTTCCCGAGACCCCTCCTTCCTATGCCTAGGGGAAGGGTGGGGAGGAGCCCAGCAAATACCGAAGGCGCCGTGACCCTCCCGGCCAGCAGGGGATCCCCCCGGCGAAGCTCGCCGGCCAGCAGAGGATCCTCCCGGCGACGTTCGGCATCCGTGGAGCGGAATTGGCTGGAATGGGAGAAAGAGCTAAAACTGAGAGAGCTGGAGGATCGTGAACAACAGAGACAGCATGAAGAGAGACAGCGTCAGCATGAACGGGAGGAGAAAGAGAGACAGCATCAGCGTGAACGGGAGGAGAATGAGAGACAGAGACAGGAGAATGAGAGACAGCGTCAGCATGAACTGGAACTGGCGAAATTAAAGGGCAGCGAACCCCCGGCTGCGGTGAGTGAGGGGGGACCCAGGACTGCACGGAGCTTTAATAAGTGCATCCTGGCCCCACGCAAGGAGGGGGAGGACATGGATGACTTCCTGGAGGCCTTTGAGACGGCCTGCGAGCTGCACCGGGTTGATCCCGCGGACAGACTCCGGGTCCTTACCCCCTTACTGGACCCCAAAGCCGTGGCATTGTACCGCCAACTGGGAGAGGCAGAGAAAGGGGACTACGAACTATTCAAAAAGGCCCTGCTACGTGAGTTTGGGCTGACTCCTGAGATGTACCGGGAAAGGTTCCGGAGTCAGGATAAAACCCCTGAGATCTCATATCTGCAACTAGCCGTCCGCATGGAAAGATACGCCAGCAAGTGGGCTGGTGGGGCCCAGACGAAGGAGGACCTGATTAAACTGATGGTACTGGAGCAGCTGTATGAGCGGTGCCCATCCGACCTGAGGCTGTGGTTGGTGGACAGAAAGCCAGAGAACCCGCGACACGCAGGGCAGCTGGCGGATGAGTTTGTAAAGAGCCGGTCAGGGGGTGGCAGGGAGGAGCCCCAAAGGAACAGGCCCGCCGCGATGCAGAGAGAGAGTCACCCTGGGACCTCCCAAAGGGGGAATATGGGGAATCCCCTCCCACGGGGAATGCCCAGCATCAGGGACAACCGACCGGCTCGAGGGGACCCACGGGACATGAGCTGCTATTACTGCGGCCGAAGAGGCCACGTTCGGGCCCAGTGCCCCAAGCTCAAGGACAGACGGAGCAGACCGAACCCGCACCGGGTTAACTTGGTAGAGGCCCAGACGGACGAGGGGCAGGCTTCTCACGCAAGAGGGGCTGGCAGCTTATCAACTGCTCAAGAGAGAGAAGGGCCCCAGGCCAGCTTCTCTGGGGGGCCAGATGCTCCGGATTCAAAGTTCTCCGTTTACAGGGTTGGCGCGGGGCTGTCCCTGCGGAGCGAGTGCCTTGTTCCCCTGGAGGTGGATGGGAAGAAAGTTTATGGATACTGGGACACGGGCGCAGAGGTGACACTGGCCCGGCCCGAGGTGGTGGCCCCAGATCGGGTGGTGCCCAACACCTTCCTGACCCTGACCGGGGTGGACGGGACCCCATTCAAGGTTCCCGTAGCGAGGGTACACCTGAAATGGGGGTCCAAGGAGGGCCCCAAGGACGTGGGAGTGCACCACCATTTGCCCACTGAGGTGTTGATGGGGGGGGACCTAGAGGACTGGCCAAGCAGCCCCCAGACCGCCTTAGTCGTGACCCGTAGCCAGAGCCGGCGAGGGGCACTACGCCCTGACCTTGGGAAGGATGTCCCACCGGAGGCACCGAACCCTTCCCGGGTGGGGAGGAAACACCCAAGGACAGGCCTCGGGGTGGCTGGGGCTTCCGACCCAGCCGACGAGAGGGAGCAGGTCCCCATCCCTTCCCCAGCCGCCGAGTTCCAGGCCGAGTTGCAGAAGGACCCCTCCCTGCGGAAGCTAAGGGGCCTGGCTGACCTCAGTGTGGTACAGACCATGAGGAGAGGATGCAAGGAGAGGTTCCTGTGGGAGAAGGGGTTCCTGTACCGAGAGTGGGCTCCCCCGGGGGAAGTGGAGTCGTGGGGGATCAGGAGGCAGCTGGTGGTTCCCCAGAAGTTTCGCCACAAGCTACTGTACCTGGCCCATGACATCCCTCTCGCAGGGCACCAGGGGATCCGGCGCACCAGGCAGAGGCTGCTACAGAACTTTTACTGGCCCGGGGTCTTCACCAACGTCCGGCAGTACTGCCGATCCTGTGACCCCTGCCAGAGGGTGGGGAAGGCCCGGGACAAGGGGAAGGCAGCATTGAGACCTTTGCCCATCATAGAGGAGCCTTTCCAGAAGGTGGCCATGGACATAGTGGGACCTCTCAGCAAGACGACCCGGTCTGGGAAGAAATACATCCTGGTGGTGGTAGATTTCGCCACCCGCTACCCCGAGGCAGTGCCCTTATCGTCCATCGAAGCAGACACTGTGGCGGATGCGCTGCTGACCATTTTCAGCCGAGTGGGGTTCCCCAAGGAAGTCTTGACGGACCAAGGGTCCAACTTCATGTCGGCCCTACTCCGGGGCTTGTGGGAGAGATGTGGGGTCCGGCACAACTGGGCCTCAGCATATCACCCCCAATCCAACGGGCTGGTGGAGAGGTTCAATGGGACGCTAAAAATGATGCTGAAAACATTTATGAATCAGCACCCGCAGAACTGGGACAAGTACTTACCTCACCTGCTGTTTGCGTACAGGGAGGTACCTCAGGAGTCTACCGGGTTTTCGCCTTTCGAACTGCTATATGGAAGGCGGGTAAGGGGGCCCCTGGACCTGATGAGAGACGAATGGGAGGGGAAGGCCACTCCTGACGGAGAGTCGGTGGTGGAGTATGTCCTGACCTTCCGGGAACGACTTGCCGAGCTCATGGGCCTGGCCAGGGAGAATCTGGCCAGAGCCCAGAGGAAGCAGAAGGTCTGGTATGACCGCACAGCACGGGCCCGCGCCTTCGCCACTGGGGATCAGGTGATGGTCCTCATCCCCGTGAGGAAAAACAAACTCCAGGCCGCCTGGGAAGGGCCCTTCAAGGTTGTCAAGCAACTAAACGAGGTAAACTATGTGGTGGAGCTGTCGAACCGGGCACACCATCACCGGGTGTACCATGTGAATATGATGAAGCCATATTATGACGGGGGAATATGGTGTTGGCCGTGTGTGGACATTGGGAGGGGCAGGGAGATGACCCTTTAGTAGATCTATTCCCTGGGACAAGAGTTGGCTTCCCCCTGGAAGCAATTCCCCTCTCTGACCGGCTAACCCCTGCCCAGCAAGCTGAGATCGGAGGGGTGCTGTATCTGTACCAACAGCTGTTTTCCAACCAGCCTGGACGCACTAATCTGACTGTCCACCGGGTGCAGACAGGATCGCACCCGCCTATAAAATGCTCCCCCTTCCGAGCCACAGGGAAAACTGCTCAGGACCTGGAAAGAGAGGTCAATGACATGCTGGCTTTGGGGGTGATCCAGCCGTCTTCCAGCCCTTGGGCCTCGCCGGTGGTGCTGGTCCCCAAAAAGGACGGGTCGATCCGGTTCTGTGTGGACTATCGGAAGCTCAATGCCATCACTGTAGCCGATGCCTACCCCATGCCCAGGCCGGACGAGCTCCTAGACAAGCTGGGAGGTGCTCGGTACCTTACCACCATGGATCTTACAAAGGGCTATTGGCAAGTGCCGCTGGATGCAGATGCCAGGCTGAAATCGGCCTTTGTCACCCCTCTGGGGCTCTATGAGTTCCTGACCCTGCCCTTCGGCCTCAAGGGAGCGCCGGCCACCTTCCAGCGCCTGGTGGATCAGCTACTGAGGGGGATGGAGAGTTTTGCCGTGGCGTATATCGATGACATCTGTGTCTTTAGCCAGACCTGGGAGGACCACATATCCCAGGTTAGACAAGTGCTGGACCGACTCCAGAAGGCTGGGCTGACCGTAAAACCGGAGAAGTGCAAGGTGGGGATGGCTGAGGTATCCTACCTAGGCCACCGGGTGGGAAGCAGCTGCCTAAAGCCGGAACCAGCCAAAGTGGAGGTGATCAGAGACTGGCCCGCTCCTCAAACCAAAAAGCAGGTCCAAGCCTTTATTGGGATGGCAGGGTACTATCGGAGGTTCGTGCCCCACTTTAGCGCCATAGCCGCCCCCATCACTGAGCTGTGCAAGAAGGGGAAGCCAGACAAAGTGGTCTGGACCGAGGAGTGCCAGGAGGCTCTCCGGGCGCTGAAGGAGGCTCTGGTCAGTGGCCCAGTTCTGGCAAACCCAGACTTTGACAAGCCCTTTATGGTGTTCACCGACGCCTCAGACACAGGACTGGGGGCGGTGTTAATGCAGGAGGATGAAAAGGGAGAGAGACACCCCATCGTGTACCTGAGCAAGAAGTTGCTACCCCGGGAGCAGAACTACGCGGCCATCGAGAAGGAATGCCTGGCCATGGTGTGGGCCCTCAAGAAACTAGAGCCATATCTCTTTGGGCATCACTTCACCGTGCACACCGACCACTCTCCCCTGACCTGGCTGCACCAGATGAAAGGAGCCAACACCAAGCTCCTGAGATGGAGCCTGCTCCTGCAGGATTATGACATGGACGTGTTCCATGTGAAGGGACGTGACAACCTGATAGCGGATGCATTGTCCCGGAGAGGGAGCCCTGAACTTCCCCAGGTCACTGGTCAGAGTGACCCCGCTCAGTTCAGTCTCGAAGGGGGGAGAGATGTGACGGAGCAGGGAGCAGGGCAGATTTGACCTGGGAATGTTGCAGGGGGATTGCAGTGAGGAGGGGGGACTTCCCTTGAAGGAAGCTACCTGAGCTGTAACCTGAGCCAGGAACGGGGGTGGGGAGAATTAACACCTTCTGCCCGGGAGACTGAACAAAGGAGAGGAGCAGCGGGAGGAGTTGGGAGTTTAGTTTCGGTTTGGGCTGGGTGGTGCAACGCAGGGAACCCCAAGCTGGGGTCTAAGCTCCCTGAACCTCCCAGAGGGACCTAACTGAGGGGGTCTGGTCATACCTACACGCTCTGCTTGAGACTGTGTTCCTGTCCTTAAATAAACCTTCTGCTTTACTGGCTGGTTGAGAGTCGCAGTGAATCTCGGGAAGAGGGGTGCAGGGCCCTGACTCCCCCACACTCCGCAACAGTTGGCCAGGTCCTTCCACCCTCATGCTCCAGGGCGGGTGCTGGGCCCAACCAGGTCAGGAAGGAACCTCTGCCCCACTACATGGGAGAGGGTCACTCCATGGGGGGCACTGTCTGTGTGGGGTGGGAGCCTTCCTCTGCTCTGAGTTGCTGCTACAGGGAGTCTAGATGGGACCATTGGAAAAGATCAGGGAAGCCTGGGCACCTCTTGACGCCTCCTGAGATTCACACGTTCTCAGCTGGTCCTTGGACTGGGCAGCTCCCATGTGGGGCTGGGAGGTGATGGGGGGACCAGGCAGCTTCAGGAGGGGATGTGGTTTGCTGGGCGTGGCAGGGAGTTGGCTTTGCTCTGACCGTGGTAGATCTGGGCTAGAGATTGCAGAGAAAATCAGCTGATGGGGTGGAAAGGGGCCGAGCGCATCACGGGCTTCCTGGGGCTGCAGCCCCCGGCACAGTTCCTCATTCCGCTCGCACTCGGGCCTCAGGCTCAGTGGAGCTCAGCACCAGGGTGTTGGTGGCAGCACTGAGGGGCCCCCACTGCCCCGTCATGGTGTCTGCTCTCACCGTCCTCCTCCTCGGTGAGTATCGGAGACAGCCAGGGCGTGTGCCCATGGGGGGCGGGGATCTGAGACCAGGGTGTAGGATCCAGTCACTCTGGGATTTGATCTCTAATGAGCCATCTCTTCTCCAGGCTGCTGGCTGGCCGGGCGGAGCGGAGTGTCGGGCCGTGAGTATCTGTGGGGAATGGGGCAGCTGGGGGAATTTCCGCATTAAGGACGAGCGATGTGCTTTGGGGGTGGGGAATGGGAACCTGTTAGAACAACTGGGGGATTTTGTAAACATGTTTTCTTGGGGGCCCTGTCCTGGGAGCCGCTTACTCAAATGACCCAAATTTGGACCAGGAACCCCACAGCGTAGATCCCAATTCACTGCCTGACTGTGATTGGGGCAGGGCCGGGTTCTGAGCTCAGCCCCTGGGGTCAATCCGGAGTTGCCCCTGAGTGCAGCGGGGGCAGGGCTGAATTGACCCTGCACAACTAAAGGAATCAGAGACTGGAAATCTCCTTTCCCTCGTCCTGTGTCTCTCCCCGGCTGTGAGCCGCGGGGCCGGGCCTGCACCCTAGGGAGGGGCGGGGGGTAAAAATCTGGAGCGACAGATGGGCAGAGGACTGAATCAGACGGACGCAGTTTGTGTCACCCCCACTTACTGCCTGTTTGTTTGTGAATCCAGAGGGGTCCTACCCCAAACCCTGGCCCCTGTGAAAGGCATCCAGGAGCCCGTTTCCAGGGCCACCGGGTCTAACCCACCACTGAGGCCGTGTGGTGAGGACGGGCCCCAGGACTGAGTGATGGGGCCTGCGTCTCACGGCCTGTCTGCTTCCCACTGCAGAGCCCAGCTACCCCAAACCCAGCATCGCCCTGAGCCCCAGCGGGGGGGTCTCCCTGGGGGGAGCCGTGACTGTCCAGTGTCGGGGGCAGCGCCTGGGCATGCGATTCGTGCTGAATAAAGAGCGACGCCATTTCCCACCTGTGGATTCGGACGGGTTTGAGGCTGTGTTTCCCATCAGCACCGTGCGCCGGGAGCACGGCGGGAGCTACAGCTGCTCCTATCACAGCCGATCGGAGCCGTTCACCATGTCGTACCCCAGCGACCCCGTGGAGCTGGTGGTGAGAGGTGAGGGGCCCGGCTGCGCATCCCCGTTCCCAACCCGACCCCCAGCCAGACCCTCCCGGGGCCTCGGTGCAAATGGGATGCTCAGAGCCAGGCTCTGCCCTGAGCCCTGACCCTGCAGTGGAGACGCCCGGCTGGGGAGCGGGGACGGAGTCACTGGGGGGTTCCCCAGCCAGGGGGGAGCAGCAGCCCCTGGAGACTCGGGGCAGGGAGGCTACTTTAATGCTGCCCCTTGTGCGTAAGAACCGTGAGTCGCTATTTAATCCTGTCATCCCATCCCCTCTGTGCTCCAGGCCCCGCCCCAGGCAGTGCCCTGGCTGGGCTCAATGAGGCAGGGTCTGCGTGAGGAGCGGTGTCTTGGTGGACGTGGCGCTGGGCTGGGACCCAGAAGATCTGGCCCAGCTCCTGGGGTGGCCACAGACTCTGTGTGATGGGAACACGTTGCTGTTTTCAAAAGTGTCCTTTCTTGTGGGGGGGCCTCAATCTTTGGGGATCTCAGGCCTAGCGCCCACAAACCGAGATGCCCACAGTTAGTGGAGACCTCTGCAAACGCTGGCCTCAATAGTGCTGGACCCCTTGTGTTGGGGGAGGATGTAGGGCCCCCGCCATGATCAAGGCCCCGTTGTGCCAGGTGCTGCATAAACACAGAATGAAGAGACAATCCCTGCCCCTGGGAGCTCACTGAGGAAAGTGAATCTGTTTGTGCCTCAGTTTCCCCCCATGTAGAATGGGGATAATGACCCCTCCCTGCCTCCCAGGGGGTGACTCCGTTCCTGTGGGGGGCTCAGGCCCTGCTAGGGTGGTCAACTTTCCAGTTTGTGAAAACCAGACACTGAGTGTGGGAACCTCTCCCCCCTCCTGCTCCGCTTCTTCCGCAAGGCCCCGCCCCCTGGTCCTCTTCCCTCCCCACCTCCACAATCACTCGCTGCTCTCTCCACCACCCACCCCCTGCCAGGTGAGCCACACTCCAGGATTGAGGGTGGGGGAAGGGGAGCCAGGCTCCGTGGGTGGGTGTGAGTGGGCAATACCCGGCCGCAGTCCGGGGCTTCAGCAGCACTTCGCGGCAGGGGGGGTCCACTCCAGGTCTTCCGCTGCACCGAAGGACCCCCCCCCCCGCCACCGAAATGCCACCGAAGACCTCCAGAGAGGGGCCCTCTTAGGCGCGGGCGCGGGAACCGATTCCGGGGAATCAGGTGAATCAGCTTAAAGCCGGCCCTGTGAGTGGGGCAGGGCAGGGGAGGGAGAGCTTAGCTCTGGGGGTGGGGGTGGCGGTGACTGGGGCAGGGAAGGGGAGAGAGAGCTGCGCTCCTGGGGTGGGGGTGGGGGTGGGGGTGAGTGGGGCAGGGGAGAGGGGAGCCGGGCTCCGGGGGTGGGGGTGATTGGGCTAGGGCAGGGGACGGGGAGCCACGCTCCTGGGGTGGGGGTGGGGGTGAGTGGGGCAGGGGAGGCGACCTGCATTCTGGAGGTGGGGGTGGAGCAGGGAGTGGGGAGGGGGAAGGGGGGGAGCGGTTGGGGGTGAGTGGGGCAGGGCGACGGGAAGGTGGGAGATGGGGAGCCACGCTGTGGGGGTGGGGTGAGGGGGCAGGGCCCCTGCTGAGTAGCTCCATTGCTCCTCCAGGCTCCAGCAGCAGCTGCTCTCTCTGCCCCCTGGTGGCAGAGGCTGGGTACTGCAGGGAATGAGACAGTGTCCGGTCAGCGGCACTGCCAGGTTCCCTTTTCAACCCACTTTCCGGCTGAAAACTGGACACCGGCAACCCTGGGCCCTGCGGTGCCGGGAACCAGAGACCAGCCCATGAGTCGCTCTGTGCAGGGCAGGCCGGACGCAGTGAACGAGGCAGGGGCCACACACGGCATATGAGGACCCAAGCACTAGGGAGCTGCGGCTCGGTGTCTGTGGGGCTGGGAGCCCAGCTCGCAGGGTCGGGATTCTGGGTGGGAGGCGCTCTGGGATGTGGGAGAGAATCTCTGCCTGGCGGCCTCTGGATCTGCCTGTGGATAGGGCCAACCAGGGAGTCCAGGGCTGGGTCTGGGTGGGTGCCCGGGTCTGGCTCTCACAGCCTGTCTCCTGTGCGCAGATCCCAGCTTACCCAGACCCTCCATCTCTCTGAGCCCCACTGGGGTCACCGCCCCAGGGGCAGACGTCACCATCCGGTGTCAGGGGCAGCGCCAGGACGTGACGTTCTTCCTGCACAAGGCTGGAGACCTGAACCCGCAGCGACAGATGGACCCTGCCGGGGACGGGGCCGAGTTCCGCATCCCCACCGTGGGCCGGCAGCACGGAGGGAGGTACAGCTGCAGCTACCGGCTCCAATCACAGCCCTTCGTCTCCTCAGAGCCCAGCCACACCGTGGAGCTGGTGGTAGCAGGTGAGCGGCCCGGCTCGGCGTCCCTGCTCCCAGCTGGACCCTCCTGGGGGCTCTGCACTGATTGGCCACTCAGAGCCAGGCTCTGCCCTGGGCCCAGCAGAGGGGATGCCCGGCCAGGGAGCAGGACAGAGTCACTAGGGTGTTCCACAGCCAGGGAGGAAGAGCAGCTACTGGAGATTTGGGGCTGAGGGGGGCTCCCAGCCCTCAGATGGCTGTCCCTGCTCTGGGGATGCACAGAGGGGTCAGGACCCAGTGGCCCCCTATGGCACCGGCCCCAGCAACACAAACACCCTGTCCCCCCAGGAATAACTGAAGCTGAGTTTCGGGGGAGGGGCAATCGCTGAGTTGGTGTTTCAGCCCCTCCCCCGGCCTCAACAGACACTGGTTCTATTCCCGCAGGTGGAACCGACCCGACCCAGCCTGGAGCGGCGCCGGCTCCCACGCACCCGGGCAGCGCGTGGACAGGTACCGGGGCCAAGGGGGGAATCACCATTGACCAGCCCTGGAAGGCTCATGCGGCTCAAGGAGCCGCCCCCGAGGGGTTGGGGCTGGCTGGGCGGGAGGGGGGCAGTGACTCCTGGTGCATGAGCCCAGACACCAGGGGGAGGGGCAGCCCCGCCCCTCCCTCACCACCAGATCCCCGCCTCCTCCGGCACCTCCTGCCCTGTAGGTTACTGCCTGGAAGCTACTGGGGGATCCCAGGAGAGGGACAGGATCTAGGGGTCCTGGCTCTGGGGTTGGGACCAGCTGGGTGCCCAGGCGGGTCCTGGGGCTAGGGTTGCCGGGTGTCTGGCTTTTGATCCGAACACCTGGTTGCAAAGGGACCCTAGTGTACCCCAACCCCCTGCCCCAGCCCGGTGAAAATGAGCAAGTGAGTGAGGGTGGGGAAGAGCGAGCAATGGAGGGAGGGGGATAGAGTGGGTGGGGGGTGGGGCCTCAGGGCAGGAGCAGTTCGTCCACCTGGGCAACCGCCTTGTTGGGGAAGCTGAGGCCCCAGAGCCAGACCTGCTGGACGGGGGGTCGTGGGCTTCACTCCCGGGGCAGTGCCAGCTGCTGATCTCCCCATCTGAGCCGGCAAGTGACTCTCCCCTTCCCCCCGCAGCAGCCCCCAAAGGGCACCCGGATTTCACCCACGCCAACATCGCCCGTCTGGGGCTGGGCACCGTGGTCCTGCTTGTCCTGGGACTGATCCTGGCTGAGGCCTATTCCAGCCGCCCAAGGGGGGCACCCTACGTGAGGTGACCCCTTTGTCACTCACGTCTGGATCCTTTTCCAGTTTCTCCACATCCTTTCTACACAGCGGTGACAGAACTGGACACAGCACTCCCAGCCTGTCCAGCGCCGAGCAGAGCGGTACTCTCAGCGCCCGTGACTTGCACGCTGCACCTCTGTTAATGCAGCCGAACATTGCATTTGCTTTTGTTTTGCAACGGCATCACGTTGCTGACTCACGTTGAGGGTGTGATGATCCACGACAACTCCCCGCTCCGTCTCAGGAGTGCTGCTGCCAAGCCAGTGAGCCCCCATCCTGTGCTTGTGCATTTGGTTTTTCTTCCCTAAATAAGTGCAGCACCTCTGTTGACTTTCAAACAGCTTGTAAAAGAGATGACTAAGGGGGGATACGACAGAGGTCTATAAAATCATGACTGGTGTGGAGAAACTAAATCAGGAAGTGTTGTTTACTCCTTCTCATAACACAAGAACTAGGGATCACCCAATGAAATGAATAGGCTGCAGGTTTCAAACAAACAACAGGAAGTATTTCTTCACCCAACACACAGTTAACCTGTGGAACTCCTTGCCAGAGGATGTTGTGAAAGCCAAGATTATAACAGCGTTCAAAAAAAGAACTAGATAAGTTCATGGAGGATAGGTCCATCAATAGCTATTAGCCAGGATGGGCAAGGATGGTGTCCATAGCCTTCGTTTGCCAGAAGCTGGGAATGGGGGACAGGGGATGGATCACATGATGATTCCCTGTTCTGTTCATTCCCTCTGGAGCACCTGGCGTTGGCCACTGTTGGGAGACGGGTGTCACGGACTCACAGATCGTGCCCACTCTTGGCCCCGTGCGGTCCGTGGGGAGTACCCCTTTCAGGGCGACAGCCCTTCTCGGGGATCCACTCTCTCTCGGGGTCAGGCCCCTCCACCTCCTGGATCCGCACCTCTCTGAGCCTTAGCACGTCTGTCTCTGCCGTGGGCCTGCTCAGGGAGTCCACTCGCTCTGGACCCCCGGGGCCTCCACCCCCGAAGGGGTTGATGCAACCCAGTTCTCTAGACCGGAGAGACTCTCAGCCAGCATAAAACAGGAGGGTTTATTGAGAGTTGAACACAGCACAGGAAACTCTCAGGGCCTCAGGCCTGGCCTCCCTCAGCACAGCACATCCCAGTCTCTCTGCATCCAGGTGGGCTCTGCCTGTTCCCCCTCTCCAGCCCAGAGCCCCTCTGCTTCCCAGCTAGGCATCTGAGCTCCCCGGCCCCAAGCCCGGCCTCTGTCCTTTGTCTTCTCTCCAGGTAAACAGGGTTGTAAACCGGGGCCTCCTCTCCTGCTTCTGTCCTCTGGCTGGAACCGGCTGGTTAGGTCACTGGGTCCTCACTCTGCATCCCATTGATACTCACCCACGATGGGACCAGCTGCAAAGTACCAGGGCTCCACCCTCCTTCCCATCACCTGAGCGCGGGGGAGCATCTCATGCTGCCCTGGGTTGGGGGCAGCCAGCAGGGAGCAGGACACACACACACATGAGCAGGGGGCAGGACACACACACACACACACCAGCAGGGGGCAGGGCTGGACACAGACACACATACACCCCAGCAGGGGGCTGGACACACACACACACTACCAGGGGGCAGGACACACACAGACACCAGCAGGGGGAAGGACTGGATGGACACATGTGTGTGGGCTCCCGGGGGAGGCACCAGCTGTTCCCACCGGACCCCTAGGGGGTCAGGCCCCCTCCAGGATCCCCCCGCCCACATCATTGCCCAGCATGGGGACCAGCTTCAGCTGGGGCTGCCCTGGGGGAGGGGAATGGGGAGGGAATCCCCTGAAACTCCCCCTCCAGCAGTGACCCAGATTCACACAAGGCCCCATTGTGCAGGGCTGGCAGTGGGACCCACGTGGGCCCTTTGGGGCGGGGCCATGGGAACGGGACACAGACAGAGCCCTGGAAAGACCCCGGCCGGAGGGTGAGGGGTGGGGCGCAGCCGCTGTTTGCTGGGAGGACAACGGGATGGATCACTTGATGATTCGCTCTGGGACACCTGGAATTGGCCACTGTCGGAAGACAGGATACTGGGCTAGATGGACCTTTGGTCTGACCCAGTCTGGCTGTTCTTCTGTGTTAGGTGTGGTCAGAACTACAGTATCAAAGAGGGCAGACCCAAGGGAAACCCCAGCAGGAACCATCCCTCTAGTGATGCTTGTCTATTGAGAGGTCCATCGGAGCCGAGAACACCGGTGGGGATGTGAAGATGGCCACGGCTGTAATTGTCGCACAGGTTTTTGTAGGATTTCTCTCTGCAGGAGTAATTGGAACTTTGCTTAGCACTGGGGCCAGCACTGATGGACAGGGGAGAGCGCCCCCTAGTGACCTCTGCCCCCACTCCCTGCAGCACAGCGCCCCCTAGCAGTGCACTGGGGTATCAGAGCCAGGTCTGACTGCCAGGGGAGAGCGCCCCTCTACTGAGCCCCTCCTCCTGCTGCCTGCAGCATAGCACCCCCTAGTGTAGCATTGGGCTATTGGGGCCTGATGGGTTAGAACTGGTGGGCTGGATGCCAGGACTCCTGGGTTCTCTCCCTGGCTCTGGGAGGGGACTAGGGTCTAGTGGTTACAGCGAATGGGAGGCTGGGAGCCAGGACTCCTGGGTTCTGTTTTGAAGGCTGGGCACCCCACCTCTTTTTCTCTCAGCAGCTAGTTCCCAGCCTGCCAGCCCACCTTTGGATCCAGGCTCTTGCCAATCCTGGCTGGGATCAGGGAGGGGCAGCGTGGGTGGATGTGACCCAGCAATCTGGGCACAAGCAGTGCATGGGGTGGGGGTGCCAGGGGGCTGGACAGGGAGCTGTTGGGGGGAGGGAGGGAGGGCCGGGGGCGCACCGTGCCTGAACTGGACAGGAAAGGACAGGCTGGCACTAGAGGCTGAATAAGGAGCGGGGGGCCCCGGCTGTCACAGACTCACAGGTGGTGTCCACTCTTGGCCCTGTACAGTCCCTGCAGGGAACTCCCTTCAGTGAGACAGCCCTTCTCAGGGGGCCACTCTCTCTCGGGGTCAGGCCCCTCCACCTCGTGGAGATGCACCTCTCTGAGCCTTAGCACACCTGTCTCTCGCCGTGGCCCACTCAGAGAGACAACTCGCTCTGGACCCCTGGGGCCTCCACTCCCAGAGAGAATCATGCAACCCTGTTCTCCAGACCAGAGTGGCTATCAGCCAGCATAAAACAGGAGGGTTTATTGAGCGTTGAACCCAGCACAGGAAACTCTTTGGGCCCTCAGGCCTGGCCTCCCTCAGCCCAGCACATCCCAGTCTCCCCTGCATCCAGGTGGGCTCTGGCTGCTCTCCCTCTCCAGCCCCGACCCCCCTGCTCCCTGCTGGGCATCTCATATCACTGGCCCCAAGCCCCGCCTCTGTTCATTGTGCTCTATCCAGGTACACCGGGTCACCTTGGCCTCCTCTCCTCTCTTCTGTCCTCTGGCCCCTCTGGCTGGAACCGGCTGGTCAGGTCACCGGGATCCTCTCTTCACAGCCCATTGTCCTCCCCCTGGCCAGAACTTGTTGTGACTCCTGGCCTGGGCACCAGGTCCCCAGTCGCTGGGGTATCCTAGGGTTACCATACGTCCGGATTTTCCCAGACATGTCCGGCTTTTTGGGCCTCAAATCCCCGCCTGGGAGGAAATCCCAAAAAGCCAGACATGTCCAGGAAAATAGGGAGGGAGGGGTTGTGGGGCTTGGGTCCGGGTCGGAGCCGCTGGGGCCAGAGCCGTTCAGCTGGGAGCCGGAGCCACTGGGGCCAGTGGTGCTCGGCCGGGGACCGGAGCCGCTGGCGCCAGCGGTGCTCGGCCGGGGGCTGCAGCCTCTGGGGCCGGCGGTGCTCGGCTGGGGACCAGAGCCGCTGGCGACGGCAGTGCTCGGATGGGGTCCGGGGCTGCTGGGGCCGGCGGTGCTCGGATGGGGTCCGGGGCCGCTGGGGCCACCGGGGCCAGGGCGGGCCGGAACCAGGGCCGGCACCGCAGGGCCCGAGCCGAGCCGGGCAGGAGATGCCGGGGCCAGAGCCTCTTGGCCTGGGCTGGCCGGCCACCAGAGGGAGCCACTCGACTGGGCCGCACCGCGCCCTGCCCCAGCCCCAGCTTACCTGCTGCCCCCCTGTTTCAGGCTTCCCGTGAACATTTGATTTGCGGGAAGCAGGGGAGGCAGAGGAGCAGGGGGACGGAGCGTTCAGTGGAGGGGGCAGAGTTGGGGCGGGGAATTTGGGGAAGGGGTGGGGAAGGGGAAGGGGTGGAGTTGGGGCAGGGCTGGGGCCCCATGGATTGTCCTCCTTTTTTTAAATTAAAATGTGGTAACCCTAGCTTATCCATTCTCCAGGCCATTTGCTGGGGTCCCAAGTTCCATCGCTGCTTGCTTTGGCTGCTCTAGATTTCGCCTGCAGATTAGAGACAACGTGTGATGGAGGCAGGAAGAGATGAGACATCGTCGACTTCCTGTAGCTGGAGCCACCAGCTGAGTTTCTTATTTGGGGCTCGGTGGAGCTGGGAACTGGGGTGTTGGTGGCAGCCCTGAGGGTCCCCTCACTGCCCCCATCATGGCATCTGCTCTCACTGTCCTCCTCCTCGGTGAGTATCGGATAAAGCCAGGGCATGTGTCCCTTGGGGAGGATGGGATCTGAGACCCGGGTGTGTATCCATGGGCAGTAGGATCTGAGGCTCGAGCGTGCACCCATGGGGGGATCTGAGATGAGGTTGTAGGATCCAGTTGCTTTGGGATCTGGTCACTAACGAGCCATCTCCTCTCCAGGTTGCTGGCTGGCCGGGCACAGTGGGGTGTGCGGAGGTGAGTATCAGTCTATGGGGAAAACGGTAACATCAAGGATCGGGGAGGGGATGCATGGGGTGGGGAAAAGAGGAACTGAGCCATGAACCTTCCCCAAAACTCAACCCAAACTCCCCCTGTGAGCTCAGACCCGTCCCCGTTCTTCTGTCCCTCCCCCACCCTCCGCCAGTGAGTAACTAGGAGCCGAATCTGGTTCCCGGGGTCTGACGAAGCAGGAACCGTTCCTTGGTTCAAAGCCCTGCCCTCCCCTCCACCCCCCCAGGCTGTGAGGATTCGGGGTGGGGGGTCATCACATGGATTTATTTCAGCTCATACAAACGCTAACAGGGCCCGTCCGTGGGCTTTAGGTCCCCTCGTTCACGGTCAGTGTAGCCATGGGGAGAACCCCCCAGATCCTCCCCCGCTCCCAGATCCACTGCCAACAGCCCCCTCCCCTGCACTCACAGCCCCCTGTTCCCAAGGCCTGGGGAAAAGTTGGGTCTTGTGCGACTCCCACAGTCACAGACTATTTCCAACCCCGGGGCGGGGGGCAGAGCTGCAGGGGGCCCACTGATCAGGGTCTCTGGCTGGCCTCCGGTGGGGCCGGAGGGGGCAGGTGATCTTTAATGCAGCCCGGGTCCTCAGCTACGTCTGGGTAAATCCCTGGCCCCCAAACCCCGTGGGCAGCCAGTGATAACCCTGGTAGGTGACAGACTCCTAGAGAGGCCGAATGACGGATGGACTGAATTGTGGCGGGAGGAGGCGGGGGGCTGTGTCTCCCCTGTTTAACTCCTTTCTCTTGTTGAAAGCAGGGCGTGAATTTGTCAAACCCACAATCTCGGTGAGCCCCAGCAGGGTGGTGGCGCTCGGGGGAAAGGTCACCATCCGCTGTGAGGGTTTGTACCTGGGCATGAAGTTCTTCCTGCGTAAAGCTGGACACCCGAATCTGCAGGTGTGGATGGTGCCTGATGGGACCGTGGCTGAATTTCCCATCCCCAGTGTCGGTCGGGAAGATGGAGGGAGCTACACCTGCGACTATCGCTCCATAACGGATCAGAGTCGCTTGTCGTATCTCAGCGACCCCGTCGAGATCATTGTAGCAGGTGAGGGGCCCGACTCAGTGGCCCGGCTCCCAGCCCCACACCCAGCCAGACCCTCAGGGGGTCTCTGCATTGATGGGACACTCAGAGATAGGCTCTGCCATTAGCCCTGGGCCCAGCAGAGGGGACGTCCTGCCAGGGAGCAGGGACGGAGTCACCTCGGGTTCCCAGCCAGGGGGGAGAAGCAGCCACTGGAGATTTGGGTCAGAGGAAGGGGGGATCCCTGCCCCCAGGGGGAGCTGCAGAGCAGAGGGGACCTTTCCCAGACAACACAATAGTTACGGGGTGATGGGCGGAGCTGAAGGTTATAAACCTCAGTGTATAGTACAGACTTGCTCAGTCCCCTACAAGTCAGTGGTGGTGCTGCACAGAGAACCCAGGAGTCCTGGCCCCCATCCTCCCTGCTCTCCCCACTAGACCCCACTCCCCTCCTTGAGCCGGGGAAAGAACCCAAGAGTCCTGGCTCCCAGCCCTCCCAGCAGAGAAGTCAGGCAGTGAATGGACCCTGCAGACTGGACTGGACTGGCCTGTCTCCTGCTAGGGAGCAGAGCTCTGGGCCCCCGTCTGGGGTTGCTCCGTGTCTCATGCTGTTAGCCCAGGGCTCAGAGGAAACTCTGGCCCCTGTGGAAAGGCGAACAGGAGCCCGTCCCCAGGGTCTGACCCACCACTGACCCGCGTGGTGAGGACGGGCCCCAGGACTGAGTGACGGGGCCTGCGTCTCACAGCCTGTCTGCTTCCACTGCAGAGCTCAGCTACCCCAAACCCAGCATCTCCCTGAGACCCAGCGGGGGGGTCTCCCTGGGGGGAGCCGTAACCATCTGGTGTCAGGGGCAGCACCAGGGTGTGCAGTTCGTGCTGAATAAAGAGCGACACCGTTTCCAAACTGTGGATTCGGACGGGTCTGAGGCTGTGTTTCCCATCAGCAACATGCGCCGGGAGGACGGCGGGAGCTACAGCTGCTCCTATCACAGCCGATAGGAGCCATTTGCTGGGTCGTACCCCAGCGACCCGGTGGAGCTGGTGGTGAGAGGTGAGGGGCCCGGCTCAGCGTCCCCGTTCCCAGCCCCACCCCCAGCCAGACCCTCACGGGGGCTCGGTGCCAATGGGACGCTCAGAGCCAGGCTCTGCCCTGAGCCCTGACCCCGCAGTGGAGACGCCCGGCCGGGGAACGGGGACAGAGTCACTGGGGGATTCCCCAGCCAGGGGGGAGCAGCAGCTCCTGGAGAATCGGGGCAGGGAGGCGACTTTAACGCTGCCCCTTGTGCGTAGGAACCGTGAGTCGCTATTTAATCCCATGATCCCCTCCCCTCTGTTCTCCAGCGCCCGCCCCAGGCAGAGATGAATGAGGCAGGGGCTGCAGGAGAAGCAGTGGCTTGGTGGACACGGCGCTGGGCTGGGACCCAGGAGATCTGGCCCAGCTCCTGGCACAGCCACAGACTCTGTGTGATGGGAGCACGTCGCAGTTTTCAAACGTGTCCTTCATTGTGGGGGGGCCTCAATCTTGGGGGATCTCAGGCCGAGCGCCCACAAACCGAGACCCCCACAGTTAGCGGAGACCTCTGTAAACGCTGGCCTCAATAGCGCTGAATCCCTTGTGATCAGGGCCCCGCTGTGCCAGCCGCTGCATAAATACAGAGCAAAGAGACAGTCCCTGCCCCTGGAAGCTCACTAAGGAAAGTGAATCTGTCTGTGGCCTGTAGAATGGGGATAAAGACCCCTCCCTGCCTCCCCGGGGGCTGACTCCCTTCCTGTGTGGGGCTCAGGCCCTGCCGTGCCAGGCGCCAAAGTCCAGCCCGAGAGTCGCTCTGTGTTCAGGCCAGGCCGGACACAATGAATGAGACAGAAGCCACACACGGCATATGAAGAACCCAAGAACTTGGCAGTCGCGGCTCTGTGTCTGTGGGTTTGGGAGCCCAGCTCGCAGGGCCGGGATTCTGGCTCAGGAAAACTCTTGGATCTGGAAGAGAATTTCTGCCAGGGGGCCCCTGGATCTGCCCATGCCTGGGGTCAGCTGGGGAATCACAGAAGATTAGGGTTGGAAGAGAGCTCAGGAGGTATCTACTCAACCCCCCTGCTCAAAGCAGGACAAACCCCAACTAAATCATCCCAGCCAGGGCTTTGTCAAGCCGGGCCTTAAAAACCTCTAAGGATGGAGATTCCACCATCTCCCTAAGTAACCCATTCCAGTGCTTCACCACCCTCCTAGTGAAATAGTGTTTCCTAATATCCAACCTAGACCTCCCCCACTGCAACTTGAGACCATTACTCCTTGTTCTGTCATCTGCCACCCCTGAGAACAGCCGAGCTCTATCCTCTTTGGAACCCCCCTTTCAGGTATTTGAAGGCTGCTATCAAATCCCGCCTCATTCTTCTCTTCTGCAGCTGGAGGACGGGGCTGGGTGGGTGCCCGGGTCTGGTTCTCACAGCCTGTCTCCTGTGCGCAGATCCCAACTTACCCAGACCCTCCATCTCTCTAAGCCCCACTTGGGTCACCCCCCTAGGGGCAGACGTCACCATCCGGTGTCAGGGGCAGCGCCGGGACGTGAGGTTTTTCCTGCACAAGACTGGAGACCTGAACCTGCAGCGACACATGGACCCTGCTGGGGACGGGGCCGAGTTCCGCATCCCCACCGTGGGCCGGCAGCACGGAGGGAGCTACAGCTGCAGCTACCGGCCCCGACCAGAGCCCTTCGTCTCCTCAGAGCCCAGCAACACCGTGGAGCTGGTCATAGCAGGTGAGGGGCCCGGCTCCACGTCCCTGCTCCCAGCCGGACCCTCAAAAGTTCGGTACCCTAATGGGATGCTCAGAGCCAGGCTCTGCCCAGAGCCCTAGGACTGGCCTGGACAGGGAGCGGGGACAGTGTCACTGGGGGGTTTCCCAGCCAGGGGGGAGCAGCAGCTCCTGGAGGTTCAGTTCCGAGGGAGGGGGATTCCTGCCTCAAGGGGGAGCTGCAGAGCAGGGGGGCTTTGCCAGGGGACGCTCCCCCGGCTGCCCCTGCACTGGGGTCACTCAAAGGAGTCAGGGCCCAGGGGCTGCCCATCTGGTCACTCTCCTGTTCTGCCTCCTCAGCCTGCGTCCCCTCCCTTGGCCCCACCCCTTTCTGCCCCTTCTCTGGGGCCCCGCCCCTGTTCCACCCACATATCTGCCCCATTCCATCCCCCCATTGCAGCCCCGCAACCCATTTTCTACTTTCTGCCTCGCAGCCCCCACTGTGTCCCTCAGACCGTAGAAGCTCTGTCCCCCCGCCCTGGCCCCGGGGTGCAGTGGGGAGTCAGAGTGCCCCAGTCCTGAGGCCACAGCAGGTAGCGAGAGTGCTCCCGTCCTGGGGCTGCCGCAGAGGTCCTGGTACTAAGGCTTCCCCTGTCCCCACTATGGTGCTTCTGTGAGGACCAGGGTCGGGGTTCTGGGCCTTCTCCTGTCCTGCTCGCCCGGTGGCCAGGGCTCCAGGGTAACTGAAACATTCCCAGTCAATGCACCCATGCGGAGAACCCCCCAGATCCACCCCTACCCCAGAACCACCCCCAACAGCTCCCTCCCCTGCACTCACAGCCCCCCCCGTTCCCAAGGCCTGGGGAAAGGTGGGTCTTGTGTGACTCCCGCCAGTCACAGACTGTTTCCAACCACAGGGCGGGGGGCAGAGCTGCAGAGGGCCCACTGGTCAGGCTCCCTGGCTGGCCTGTGGTGGGACCAAGGGTGGGGGGCAGGTGATCTCTCATGCAGCTGGGTCCTGAGCGACGTCTGGGTGAACCCCCTGCCCCCGAGCCCCATGGGCAGCCAGTGCCAACCCTGGTAGGGGATAGACTCCTAGAGAGGCTGAATGACGGATGGACTGAATTGGGGCAGGGGAGGCAGGGGGCTGTGTCTCCCCTGTTTAACTCCTGTCTCTTGTTGAAAGCAGGGCAAGAATACCCCAAACCTCCCATCCGGGTGAGCCCCAGCAGGGTGGTGGCACTCGGGGGAAGCGTCACCATCCGCTGTGAGAGTTGGTACCCGGGCATGGAGTTCTTTCTGCGTAAAGCTGGACACCCGAACCCGCAGGTGCAGACGGTGCCTGATGGGACCGTGGCTGAATTTCCCATCCCCAGTGTCAGCCGGGAAGATGGAGGGAGCTACACCTGCGGCTATCGCTCTGTGACGGAGCAGGGAGCAGGGCAGATTTGACCTGGGAATGTTGCAGGGGGGTTGCAGTGGGGATGTGGGACTTCCCTTGAAGGGAGCTACCTGAGCTGTAACCTGAGCCAGGAACGGGGGTGGGGAGAATTAACACCTTCTGCCCGGGAGACTGAACAAAGGAGAGGAGCAGCGGGAGGGGCTGGGAGGTTAGTTTCGGTTGGGGCTGGGTGGTGCAACGCAGGGAACCCCAAGCTGGGGTCTAAGCTCCCTGAACCTCCCAGAGGGACCTAATTGAGGGGGGTCTGGTCGTACCTACACGCTCTGCTTGAGACTGTGTTCCTGTCCTTGAATAAACCTTCTGCTTTACTGGCTGGCTGAGAGTCGCAGTGAATCTCGGGAAGAGGGGTGCAGGGCCCTAACTCCCCCACAATCCGCAACAACTGGTGGCAGCGACGGGATCTACTGCACCCCGTGGACGGCGCTTCCTGCAGTAAGTGACTGGGGAGCAGTAAAACGAAGGGGGATTGACGGGGACCAGGCCTGCTGAAGAGTGGGAGAGAGACGGTTATTACCCCTGGGAGTGTGTGACCAGCGAGAAGGACTTTTGCAGTAACAGGGTCCCCCGGGGGGATCGCAGCGAGTGGTCCCAGGGGCGGAGGAGTCTGCAGCTCGACCCTGGCAGAGAGGCGGTGACCTCGAGAAGGGCTGGCACACTAGGGGTCCCCCTGGGAACTGTGGGGAGCTGTGAGCACACAGGCCGGTGAGTGGCCAGCAGGAAGATGTATGCCAAGCGGCTTAAGAGCGACCTGGTGGAGCTGTGCAAGCAGAGGCAGCTGCGCATTGGGAGGCTCACCAAAGAACAGCTCATTGCCCAGCTGGAGGCGGAAGATCGCGCGAATGAACCGATCCCTGTGTCTCAGGGAAGCAGCCTGGCAAATGGAGCGCAGGCACCAGTGTCTGTCCCAGCTGGGAGTGGTCAGCCGGCTGCTGAGGGCTTCCCGAGACCCCTCCTTCCTATGCCTAGGGGAAGGGTGGGGAGGAGCCCAGCAAATACCGAAGGCGCCGTGATCCCCCCGGCCAGCAGGGGGTCCCCCCGGCGAAGCTCGCCGGCCAGCAGAGGAGCCTCCCGGCGACGTTCGGCATCCGGGGAGCGGAATTGGCTGGAATGGGAGAAAGAGCTAAAACTGAGAGAGCTGGAGGATCGTGAACAACAGAGACAGCATGAAGAGAGACAGCGTCAGCATGAACGGGAGGAGAAAGAGAGACAGCATCAGCGTGAAGAGAGACAGCATCAGCGTGAACGGGAGGAGAATGAGAGACAGAGACAGGAGAATGAGAGACAGCGTCAGCATGACCTGGAACTGGCGAGACTGAGGGGCAGCGAACCCCCGGCTGCGGTGAGTGAGGGGGGACCCAGGACTGCACGGAGCTTTGATAAGTGCATCATGGCCCCATACAAGGAGGGGGAGGACATGGATGACTTCCTGGAGGCCTTTGAGACGGCCTGCGAGCTGCACCGGGTGGATCCCGCGGACAGACTCCGGGTCCTTACCCCCTTACTGGACCCCAAATCCGTGGCATTGTACCGCCAACTGGGAGAGGCAGAGAAAGGGGACTACGAACTATTCAAAAGGGCCCTGCTACGTGAGTTTGGGCTGACTCCTGAGATGTACCGGGAAAGGTTCCGGGGTCAAGATAAAACCCCTGAGATCTCATATTTGCAACTAGCCGTCCGCATGGAAAGATACGCCAGCAAGTGGGCTGGTGGGGCCCAGACGAAGGAGGACCTGATTAAACTGCTGGTACTGGAGCAACTGTATGAGCGGTGCCCATCCGACCTGAGGCTGTGGTTGGTGGACAGAAAGCCAGAGAACCCGAGACACGCCGGGCAGCTGGCTGATGAGTTTGTAAAGAGCCGGTCAGGGGGTGGCAGGGAGGAGCCCCAAAGGAACAGGCCCGCCGCGATGCAGAGAGAGAGTCACCCTGGGACCTCCCAAAGGGGGAATATGGGGAATCCCCTCCCACGGGGAAGACCCAGCATCAGGGACAACCGACCGGCTCGAGGGGACCCACGGGACCTGAGCTGCTATTACTGCGGCCGAAGAGGCCACGTTCGGGCCCAGTGCCCCAAGCTCAAGGACAGACTGAGCAGACCGAACCCGCACCGGGTTAACTTGGTAGAGGCCCAGACGGACGAGGGGCAGGCTTCCCACGCAAGAGGGGCTGGCAGCTTATCAACTGCTCAAGAGAGAGAAGGGCCCCCGGCCAGCTTCTCTGGGGGGCCAGATGCTCCGGATTCAAAGTTCTCCGTTTACAGGGTTGGCGCGGGGCTGTCCCTGCGGAGCGAGTGCCTTGTTCCCCTGGAGGTGGATGGGAAGAAAGTTTATGGATACTGGGACACGGGCGCAGAGGTGACACTGGCCCGGCCCGAGGTGGTGGCCCCAGATCGGGTGGTGCCCAACACCTTCCTGACCCTGACCGGGGTGGGCGGGACCCCATTCAAGGTTCCCGTAGCGAGGGTACACCTGAAATGGGGGGCCAAGGAGGGCCCCAAGGACGTGGGAGTGCACCACCATTTGCCCACTGAGGTGTTGATGGGGGGGGACCTAGAGGACTGGCCAAGCAGCCCCCAGACCGCCTTAGTCGTGACCCGTAGCCAGAGCCGGCGAGGGGCACTACGCCCTGACCTTGGGAAGGATGTCCCACCGGAGGCACCGAACCCTTCCCGGGTGGGGAGGGAACACCCAAGGACAGGCCGCGGGGTGGCTGGGGCTTCCGACCCAGCCGACGAGAGGGAGCAGGTCCCCATCCCTTCCTCAGCCGCCGAGTTCCAGGCCGAGTTGCAGAAGGACCCCTCCCTGCGGAAGCTAAGGGGCCTGGCTGACCTCAGTGTGGGACAGACCATGAGGAGAGGATGCAAGGAGAGGTTCCTGTGGGAGAAGGGGTTCCTCTACCGAGAGTGGGCTCCCCCGGGGGAAGTGGAGTCGTGGGGGATCAGGAGGCAGCTGGTGGTTCCCCAGAAGTTTCGCCACAAGCTACTGTACCTGGCCCATGACATCCCTCTCGCAGGGCACCAGGGGATCCGGCGCACCAGGCAGAGGCTGCTACAGAACTTTTACTGGCCCGGGGTCTTCACCAACGTCCGGCAGTACTGCCGATCCTGTGACCCCTGCCAGAGGGTGGGGAAGGCCCGGGACAAGGGGAAGGCAGCATTGAGACCTTTGCCCATCATAGAGGAGCCTTTCCAGAAGGTGGCCATGGACATAGTGGGACCTCTCAGCAAGACGACCCGGTCTGGGAAGAAATACATCCTGGTGGTGGTAGATTTCGCCACCCGCTACCCCGAGGCAGTGCCCTTATCGTCCATTGAAGCAGACACTGTGGCGGATGCGCTGCTGACCATTTTCAGCCGAGTGGGGTTCCCCAAGGAAGTCTTGACGGACCAAGGGTCCAACTTCATGTCGGCCCTACTCCGGTGCTTGTGGGAGAGATGTGGGGTCCGGCACAACTGGGCCTCAGCATATCACCCCCAATCCAACGGGCTGGTGGAGAGGTTCAATGGGACGCTAAAAATGATGCTGAAAACATTTATGAATCAGCACCCGCAGGACTGGGACAAGTACTTACCTCACCTGCTGTTTGCGTACAGGGAGGTACCCCAGGAGTCTACCGGGTTTTCGCCTTTCGAACTGCTATATGGAAGGCGGGTAAGGGGGCCCCTCGACCTGATGAGAGACGAATGGGAGGGGAAGGCCACTCCTGACGGAGAGTCGGTGGTGGAGTATGTCCTGACCTTCCGGGAACGACTTGCCGAGCTCATGGGCCTGGCCAGGGAGAATCTGGCCAGAGCCCAGAGGAAGCAGAAGGTCTGGTATGACCGCACAGCACGGGCCCGCGCCTTCGCCACTGGGGATCAGGTGATGGTCCTCATCCCCGTGAGGAAAAACAAACTCCAGGCCGCCTGGGAAGGGCCCTTCAAGGTTGTCAAGCAACTAAACGAGGTAAACTATGTGGTGGAGCTGTCGAACCGGGCACACCACCACCGGGTGTACCATGTGAATATGATGAAGCCATATTATGACAGGGGGAATATGGTGTTGGCCGTGTGTGGACAGTGGGAGGGGCAGGGAGATGACCCTTTAGTAGATCTATTCCCTGGGACAAGAGTTGGCTTCCCCCTGGAAGCAATTCCCCTCTCTGATCGGCTAACCCCTGCCCAGCGAGCTGAGATCGGAGGGGTGCTGCATCTGTACCAGCAGCTGTTTTCCAACCAGCCTGGACGCACTAATCTGACTGTCCACCGGGTGCAGACAGGATCGCACCCACCTATAAAATGCTCCCCCTTCCGAGCCACAGGGAAAACTGCTCAGGACCTGGAAAGAGAGGTCAATGACATGCTGGCTTTGGGGGTGATCCAGCCGTCTTCCAGCCCTTGGGCCTCGCCGGTGGTGCTGGTCCCCAAAAAGGACGGGTCGATCCGGTTCTGTGTGGACTATCGGAAGCTCAATGCCATCACTGTAGCCGATGCCTACCCCATGCCCAGGCCGGACGAGCTCCTAGACAAGCTGGGAGGTGCTCGGTACCTTACCACCATGGATCTTACAAAGGGCTATTGGCAAGTGCCGCTGGATGCAGATGCCAGGCTGAAATCGGCCTTTGTCACCCCTCTGGGGCTCTATGAGTTCCTGACCCTGCCCTTCGGCCTCAAGGGAGCGCCGGCCACCTTCCAGCGCCTGGTGGATCAGCTACTGAGGGGGATGGAGAGTTTTGCCGTGGCGTATATCGATGACATCTGTGTCTTTAGCCAGACCTGGGAGGACCACATATCCCAGGTTAGACAAGTGCTGGACCGACTCCAGAAGGCTGGGCTGACCGTAAAACCGGAGAAGTGCAAGGTGGGGATGGCTGAGGTATCCTACCTAGGCCACCGGGTGGGAAGCGGCTGCCTAAAGCCGGAACCAGCCAAAGTGGAGGTGATCAGAGACTGGCCCGCTCCTCAAACCAAAAAGCAGGTCCAAGCCTTTATTGGGATGGCAGGGTACTATCGGAGGTTCGTGCCCCACTTTAGCGCCATAGCCGCCCCCATCACTGAGCTGTGCAAGAAGGGGAAGCCAGACAAAGTGGTCTGGACCGAGGAGTGCCAGGAGGCTCTCCGGGCGCTGAAGGAGGCTCTGGTCAGTGGCCCAGTTCTGGCAAACCCAGACTTTGACAAGCCCTTTATGGTGTTCACCGACGCCTCAGACACAGGACTGGGGGCGGTGTTAATGCAGGAGGATGAAAAGGGGGAGAGACACCCCATCGTGTACCTGAGCAAGAAGTTACTACCCCGGGAGCAGAACTACGCGGCCATCGAGAAGGAATGCCTGGCCATGGTGTGGGCCCTCAAGAAACTAGAGCCATATCTCTTTGGGCGTCACTTCACCGTGCACACCGACCACTCTCCCCTGACCTGGCTGCACCAGATGAAAGGAGCCAACGCCAAGCTCCTGAGAGGGAGCCTGCTCCTGCAGGATTATGACATGGACGTGGTCCATGTGAAGGGACGTGACAACCTGATAGCGGACGCGTTGTCCCGGAGAGGGAGCCCTGAACTTCCCCAGGTCACTGGTCAGAGTGACCCCGCTCAGTTCAGTCTCGAAGGGGGGAGAGATGTGACGGAGCAGGGAGCAGGGCAGATTTGACCTGGGAATGTTGCAGGGGGGTTGCAGTGGGGATGTGGGACTTCCCTTGAAGGGAGCTACCTGAGCTGTAACCTGAGCCAGGAACGGGGGTGGGGAGAATTAACACCTTCTGCCCGGGAGACTGAACAAAGGAGAGGAGCAGCGGGAGGGGCTGGGAGGTTAGTTTCGGTTGGGGCTGGGTGGTGCAACGCAGGGAACCCCAAGCTGGGGTCTAAGCTCCCTGAACCTCCCAGAGGGACCTAATTGAGGGGGGTCTGGTCGTACCTACACGCTCTGCTTGAGACTGTGTTCCTGTCCTTGAATAAACCTTCTGCTTTACTGGCTGGCTGAGAGTCGCAGTGAATCTCGGGAAGAGGGGTGCAGGGCCCTAACTCCCCCACAATCCGCAACACGCTCCATAACGGATCAGAGTCGCTGGTCATATCCCAGCGACCCCGTCGAGATCATTGTAGCAGGTGAGGGGCCCGGCTCAGTGTCCTGGCTCCTAGCCCCACACCTTGCCAGCCCCACAGGGAGTCTGTACACCAATGGGACGCTCAGAGCCAGGCTCTGCCTTGATCCCTGGGTCCAGCAGAGGGGACACCTGGCCGGGGACGGAGTCACTGGGGAGTTCCCCAGCCAGGGGGGAGCAGCAGCTCCTGGAGATTCAGGGCCAAGGAAGGGGGGATCCCTGCCCCCAGGGGGAGCTGCAGAGCAGGGGCCTTTCCAAGGGGATGCTCCCCCGGCTGCCCCCGCTCTGGGGACTCACAGAGGAGTCACGGCTCAGGGGCTGCCGAGCCGGCACCATCCCCAGCCACAAACCCCCCTCCCCAGGACTGACAGTAACGATCGATGCTGAGTCACGGGCAGAGGTGGATAAAGGTTTCCTGGGGCCCTGGGCCAGAGCAAGGGGTCCCTCCCCATCCCTCCCACCTGCCGTCCCTCTCCTGTCCCGCCTCCTAGGCCTGCAACCCCACCCACGGCCCCACCCCTTTGCCCCTTCCCCAGGACCCCGCCCCTATTCCATCCACGGTCCTGCCCCATTCTGTCCCCCCACTGCAGCCCTGCAACCCATTTGCTACTTTATGGCCCCCCCCACTACTGCCTCCCCAAGACTGGAGAAGCTCTGTCCCCACGCCTTGGCCCTGGGGAGAAGCGGGGAGTGAGAGTCCCCCAGCCCTGAGGCCATCCTGGGGCTGCAGTGGAGGTCCTGTTGCTAAGGCTTCCCCTACCCCCCCCCCCATGCTCCTGCGGGGGACCAGGGTCGAGGTGCTGGGGCTTTTCCCATCCTGCTCGCCCGGCAGCCAGAGCTGTGGGGCCCCCCACTTGGCCAGGGCCATAGGGTCTGTGTCTGATCTACCAGTGGTCGCGGAGGGTGGGGGGCGATCTCTGAGTCAGTGTTTCAGCCCCTCCCCACGCCCTGACAGACGCTGGTTCTATTCCCACAGGGGGAACCGACCCAACCCAGCCTGGAGCGGCACCGGCTCCCACCCGCCCGGGCAGCGCAGGGCCGGGGGGAATCTATTGAGTCACAGACAGTCTACAGGGCAGGGGCAGCTTCCCTCCAGTAGTTGCCTAGGGGGATGGATGGAGGCTGTTCTCAGGGGCATTGACTCCCCCACTGCCCCCCTCCGCTGATGGATTTGGGAGGGGACCAAAGCCTCCTGCTCAGACACAAACCCACCGCTAACAGGGCAGCTGGGCCCATCAGTGGCTGGGGATCCACTTGGCGGAGGACCCTGGGCATGGGCCCCCGTAGGCCCAGTGGTTGATCCACCACTGGTTGCGGAGGGTGGGGGAAGATCTGAGTCAGAGTTTCAGCCCCTCCCCCATCCCCGACAGACGCTGGTTCTATTCCCACAGGGGGAACCGACCAGAACCAGTCTGGAGCGGCGCCGGCTCCCTCCCGCCCGGGCAGCGCGGGGCCAGGTACTGGGGCTGGGGAGGAATCTATTGAGTCACAGATTATGGGGCAGCTTCCCCCAGTGGTTGCCCAGGAGGAGGGATGGAGGCTGTCAGGGCCGGCTTTAGGCCGATTCAGCCGATTCAGCTGAATTGGGCCCCGCGCCAAGATGGCCCCGCGCTGCAGCTCTCCACCCCGCCCCCAGCTCACTTCCCCCTCCTCCCCTCCCCTGAACGCTCCGCCCCCTCCCCTGCTTCCCACGAATCAGAGATTCGCGGGAAGTCTGAAAAGAAGCAGGGGCGGGCAGGCAGTACAAGGTAAGCTGGGGTGGTGGGGGCGCGAGAAGGGCTCCGGGGAGGCGCTGCCCGTTCCCGCCGAGCACGCAGGCCCCAGCGGCTCTGGCCCAGCTCGGGTCCGGCCCGGCCCCCGTGGCGCAGCCCTGCTCCGGCTCGGCCCGGCCCCCGCGGCGCTGCTCGGGTCCAGCCCGGCCCCGGCCCGGCCCCCGCGGCGCTGCTCGGGTCCAGCCCGGCTCCGGTCCAGCCCCCGCGGCGCTGCTCGGGTCCAGCCCGGCTCCGGCCCCTGCGGCGCGGCCCTGCTCCGGCTCGGCCCGGCCCCGGCGTGGCTCGGGTCCGGCCCAGCTCCCGCGGCGCGGCTCCGGGTCGGACCCAAGCCCGGCAACCCCGGCCGGAGCGCGGCTCGATTCCTGGGGGCGGGGCTTGCAGCAAGCCCCGCCCCCAGGAATCGGGCCCCGCTCTTGCTAAAGCCGGCCCTGGAGGCTGTTCACAGGGGCAGTGACTCCCCCCCACCGCCGCCAACAGATTTGTGAGGGGACTGAAGCCTCCTGCTCAGACACGAACCCACCGCTAACGGGGCAGCTGGAGGCTTCCTCTAGGGGCAGCTGGGCCCATCCGTGGCCATGGGCGGGGGGGCGGTGCGTTGGAGCTCCCCGTGAAGCAGCCAGGAAGAGCCAGCATGGGAGGCGGGATACCGGGCTAGATGGGCCCGTTGGCCTGAGCCAGTGTGGCCATGAGGCAGGGGTTGAAATGCCTTAGAAATGATGGCCAGGATGGATCAGACAGCGCTCCCTAGCACCGTGCTGGGGCAATCGGGCCAGCCCTGACCGATGGGGCAAATGCCACCTGCTGAGCCCCCCGCCCCCTGCAGTCCAGTGCCCCCTAGCACTACAAATCCCCCATACCTTGCTGGCTCCGACCCCACTTGATACCCTGGGGCCCCCAAATCCTCCCCATAGAATTTTCTGCTGCCTGTTCCCTGCGGAGCCCCAGCCCCTTGGGCACCGCCTGGGGTGGGAGGGGCTGGGGGGGGAAACAGACCAGCCGCTCCTGGCACTCACGGCTCTGCTGTTTCCCAGGCGGATCGGAATCGCCGGCACCTCTGGGTCTGACCAGGCCCATCATCGCCGGAGTGAGTGTGGTAGCTGCTGTCCTCCTCCTCCTCCTTGTGGCCTTCGTCTGCTTCAGAAAAACCCGAGCCAGTAAGTGCCCCCCCAGCGAGGGGAGGGTTAAACCTGTCGCTAAGCAGGGCGGGATGGGGTCACGGCTTGGATGCGGGACTGTGCCAGGAAAGCCAAGGACGGGGGGTGAAGGCTCAGCAGGGGGTTCTGCTGCATGAGTAATCCCTGTACACACAGCTGTCACACCCACCCCAGAGGTGGTTGCATCTCAGCCTTGGGCGAGGGGTCCCTGTATAAAGAGCCACTGGTACCGTGCCTCTCAGGTGCCAGGGGAGCCAAGCTGTGGACCAGGTTCGTTATAACAAGTCACTAACGAGGGAGGATTGGGGACAGGAAAAGCCCCCTGAGTTAATCTGCCCCTAGCCCCTGGAGCATGCTCTGGTGTTGCGCTGCCCCCTGCTGGTCCATTGCACCCCAGCAGGGATCCAGGTTCAGCACCACCAGCAGAGGGGACCCCCCCAGGCACCTCCATCCCTGCTGCCCTGTGGGGGGGTGAGTGGCCGGGTGCTGATACCAACGGATACCGATCGGCTCATGGGGGATTTTGGTTTGTGTCCCTCTGCAGGAAAAGGAGCTGCACCAGGACCAAGCAGGTAGGAACCCAGCTCCTCCCCCCTCCGAATCAACCTGCCGGGGTCACAGTGCTCCTGGGTTCTGTCCCCAGTTTGGGGAGGGGGGTGGGGTCTAGTGGTTAGAGTGGGGTGGGGGTGGGGTCTGGTGATTGGGGCAAGGGGGGTTTAGGGAACTGGGTTCAGTGTGAGGCAGGATGGGGGCTCTCTGGGTGTGTTGAGGAATCTCCCCACGAGTGGGGGGATATGACATTTACAAGGGAATTTTCTCTTTTAGCACCAGCCCTATGGTGGCATTAAAGGCGCCGGCTCAGCAAGACCCCATATGTGAGTAACACACCCAGGGGGGTACCAGGGTGGGGCAGGAACCCTGGGGAGGGGAGGGGTTTGTGGGGGCTCCACCCACATGGGGCAGGACCTGATTTATAGCTGCTGCTGGGCGGGATTAAGGAGAGGGTCCCAGAGGTAGCCGGTGTCAGCTGAGAGTGTTGGACTCCCAGGAGCTCCCTGGAGCCTCCCTCCCTTCCCACTCTAGTTCCCCATCCACTCCTGGCTTCCAGACCCCTGCTCTAACCACTAGTCTAGACCCCGAGCCAGGGAGAGAACACAGGCGTTCTGACTCCCAGCCCCCCGTCCCGCTGTAACCACCTAGACATCTTTGTGCTTCAGTTTCCCTCTCTGTAACATGGGGCTAATGACCCTGGCCCATGCTCTGGGGCGGAGGAGGTGTGGTTGTGCTGGGCTCTGACCCCACTGGCTGGACAGAGGGGTCAGAGCGTTCTGCTCTGGGCTGGCCAGGGGTACAGCTCAGCGGGTGTCTCTGTTCTGCAGACGCCTCCATGGACGAAGGGAAAGAGCCGCAGACCCTGGTAAGTGTCCCCTGTTCCCCCATGGGGTCTGACTCCCAACCCTGACCCACATGGGCCCCAGCAGGCCTCTCACATCCCCCCCCCCCCCCAGCCTATCCTGGCACACTCAGTGGTTTGGGTTGGGATCGGGCTATAAGGGGGGATTATGGGATCGCCAGCTTGGATTGCAGGGTGTGTGTGTGTGTGTGTTTCCCTGTCGCCCCCTGTTTGAGGGGATGGACCCTGCTCTGTGTGTGTGGCGGGGGGTTGGTGCATATGTGCGCGCACACACAGACACACACATGAGTGACTCTCTCCCCTCCCACACCAAGGAGCCTGACCCCGGCATCTATGGTGAGCTGGACCGCCAGACGCTGCAGCCCAGTGTGTATGGTGTGATCAACGTGAGCCGGGGGCCCCCGCAGTGAGAGCCCCCCGCAGCCATGGGGCGCCATCCTCCCGGGGGCAACAGCCTCATGCCCCAACAGCGACAGCCCCAGAGAACTCTGCATCTAGGGAAGATTTAGGGGGGATGCTGCCCTCCTCCTGCTGCAGCCCCGTCCCATCAAGCTTTTGTCCCCCTGCCCCGCCTAGACCCACATGTGGGGGGAAGGGGGGGCTCAGCACTGCGATGGGTAGGAGATGCTTCAAGGCAGCTTTGATGTTATTTTGCATCCTGTTAACGTTCAGATATGTAATAAACACAGATCATTAAACCAGCCCCCCCGAGCAGCCCCCAACCCCTGGTCCCGGCGCCAGGAGAGTGTGTCACACCTGGGGGAGATGGGGCGCTGCCGAGGAATCAGATTTATGTTGAGTTTCACTGGGATTAGCAGAAACAGCAAGCAAGTGCCGGCCCTGGACACACTTCTCCTTTTCACAGATATTTCAGTTGCTGTTTTAGCAACTTAGGATCTAAATTTATCCCTCCCCCGTCCCATTCTGGGGCTGGAAACCACAACCCCTCCACACTCTGTCCCGTCTCTGTCTCACACCATTGTGCTAAGAACAGCATCTACAGCGATGCTACCTGAGAAGCAGGTTGGCCAGGACCCTCCACCCTCTGAGAGAGTGGACCCCCAAGAAGGGCCATCGCACTGAATGGGGGTTCCCCCCAGGGACCACACGGGGCCAAGAGTGGACACGATCTGTGAGTCCGTGACAACGTGGTAGCAGAGGACGGTTGGTGGCTGCACCCTGTAGATGGTTGGCTGCGAGTGCAGGCGCTTTGCAGTGAGTGGCGGCCAGCAATAAAATGAGGGAATTGAAAGGAACCAGCCTGGACATGGCCTAGAACCAGCTCCGTAAGAGGGACCTGGCCCCTGGGAGAGAGGGCTGAGCATTGGGAGGATCCCCAAGGAGCGGCTGATTGCTCAGCATGTAGAGAACGACCAGTCTGAGGAACAGACTCCAGATCCCAGGTGGGCTCTCGGGGTGTAGCCAGGGGGCGGTCACTGTAGCAGCCGGGAGTCTATCAGATCCAACGCCCCAGTCAGCGGGGGGGCTCCCCAGTCAGGTTTCTGCCTGGAGGAGCTGTGGAGACTGGAGCTAAAAGCGAAGGAGCTGGAGCTGGAGGAGCAGAGGCTGGTGGACCGTGCAGAACAGCAGAAGCACGAGTTGGAGATGGACGAGAGGCCAAGAGGGCTTGCCGGGGGGTAAGTGGGGAAGGGCCCCGGGAAGCCAGTTTTGTGGGGAATCTAGACACCAAACTGCTGCCCCAGTTCGAGGAGGGGGGATATCGATGCCCACCTCGCAGCCTTTCAGAAGGCTTGTGATCTGAACCAGATTGACCCTGCAGACAGGCTTCGCTGTCTGACCCCCCTGCTGGGTCCCAAGGCCATAGAGGCATTCAGCCAAATGGATGGGATTGAGATGGGGGACTACAACCTGTTCAAACAGGCTTTGCTGCTGAAGATTGAACTGACCCCTGAGGCGTACAGGAAATGATTCCGGGGTATACGCAAGTCCTCAGGTGTCACTTACAAGGAGGTCGCCAACCTCCTTGGAGAATATCTCCGCAAGTGGGGGAAGGACGCAGGGGCCACTACCGCAGAGGACGTGTATAACCTGGTTGGGTTGGAGCAGCTGTATGACATCTGCCCTCCGGACCTTAAGATGTGGCTAGTGGACCGGAAACCCAAAGATCTGCACAGTGCTGGTGCACTGGCGGATGAGTTTGGAGACAGCAGAGAGGGGCAGGAGGGAGACCCATATCAGGGAATCAGAAGGGGAGTCACCCAGAGACCTCTCAAAGATGGGACTCCAGGAAGCCCAACTCAGGAGTTCCCAGGAATGCAGGGGCGGGCCAAGCCCCCTCATGGGACTTGAGGGACATGAGGTGTAATTACTGTGGCCAAAGGGGGCACAAGGTGGCACAGTGCCTGAGGATGAAGGAAATGGCAGCCAAGCAGAACCCGTGGGTGTCAACTCGGTGGAAGCCCCCTGAGAGGGGGCACCACAGGTCCAGGGGGCTGCAGTCGAGAGGGCTGTGTCAGGGGGAGGGCACCACCAGGCCAGGCCAGCAGGGGAAGATGTGGACCCAGCCCCAGAGTGCCCGTACTCAATCCACCGGGTGAGCGTGGGACAGGCCCCAGGGAACAATCGCCACATCATCCACATTGAGGTGTGGGGGGAAGACGCATCCAGGGGTTCTGGGACACGGGTGCAGAGGTGACGCTGGCACTTTACAAGGTGGTGGGCCCAGACCAGCTAATGCCCGATGCCTACATGACTCTGAGGGGAGTGTTTGGGTCCCCCGTCTGTAACAGATTCACAGAATGTGCCCTGGCCTCCCTCAGCCCAGCACATCCAAGTCTCCCCTGCATCCAGGTGGGCTCTGCCTGCTCCCCTTCTCCAGCCCAGACCCCCCTGCTCCCAGCTGGGCATCTGAGATCACGGGCCCCAGGCCCCGCCTCTGTCCATTGTCTTCTCTCCAGGTAAACAGGATCATAAACCAGGTCGCCTGGGCCTCCTCTCCTCTCTTTGCAGCTGTCAGGGTGTAGACTCACCCCTGCGGCGCCTCCTGCTGGTCGTCTCAGGAATTAGCTCTGCAGCCTGGGGCTTTCCTAGGCCAGAGCTCCCCAGCTCCCTTGGCCTTTCCCCAGCCCTGCTCCACTCCAGCTACCTGGTTAACCTCCCTGCAGCCAGGCCCTTCCCTCCCTGAACACAGAAAGACACTGCTGAGCTCCTGGCTCCCGGCCTTTTCATACAGGCCAGCTGAGGCCTGATTGGGGTGTGGCCCGGCTGCGGCCGCTTCCCCAGTCAGCCCAGCTTTTAGAGCTGCAGCCCTCACCCCGGCTGCTTTCCAGCCCTTCCAGGCAAGAGTGAGTGTCCATCCCGCTACAGCAGCCCATTGTCCTCCCCCTGGCCAGAACCGGCGTCGACTCCTGAGCTGGGCCTCCGGGTCACCCGGTCACCAGTCGCTGGGGTCTCCATTCTCCACACCAGTGGTTGGGGTCCCAAGTTCTCTCGCCGGTCCTCTGTAACAACAAACTCCCTCTCCCATCACCTCGTTAACCTGTGGCACCTAGGGAAACTGAGTCCCACCCCCTCTGCATGCAACCCTAGGAAAACCAAGAAAATCCCCCATAGGGAACAAGGAAAACAAGAAACTCCCTCACTTCATCACACCATCAAGGTGCGTGTAGCGAGGATACTCCTGAAATGGGGGGCTAAGGAGGGACCCAAAGAGGGATCACCTGCCTACCAAGGTGCTAATGGGTAATGACTTGGAGAACTGGCTGGATGGCACTCACAGCACCCTGGTCCTTACCCGGAGCCAGAGCCAGCGAGGGGTGCAGGACCTCCCGAAGGGGGGGACCAAAGCGCTGAGGGTAGAGCTCGACAGGGCTGGGCCGGAGCCTCTGTCCCAAGCGGGGGAAACTGAGCCACTACCAACCAGGGCTGTATCCTCAAATCCAGCAGCTGAGTTCCAGATGGAGCTGCAGGAGGATCCTTCCTTGGAGAAGCTGAAGGCCGTGGTTGGCCATGGCAGTGCAGGATCCCAGGGGGAGGACCGCCAGGAGAGATTCCTGTGGCAGAAGGGATTCCTGTACTGGGTATGGGAGGGTTCAGGGCAAACCGAACCTTGGAAAGTCGGGAGGCAGCTGGTGGTTCCCCAGAGGTACCGCCACAAACTGTTGTTCTTGGCCCACGATATCCCCCTTTCGGGGCATCAGGGCATCTGGCGCACCAGGCAGAGGCTGCTGCAGAACTTTTACTGGCCCGGGGCCTTTGACGCTGTCCAATAGTATTGCAGGACCTGTGACTCCTGCCAGAGGGCGGGGAAGGCCCGGGATAAGTGTAAAGCACCGCTGAGACCTTTGCCCATCATATAGGAGCCTTTCCAGAAGGTGGCCGTGGACATAGTGGGGCCCCTCAGCAGGGTGACCCGGTCAGGGAAGAAATACATCCTGGTGGTGGTAGATTTCGCTACTCTCTACCCCGAGGCAGTGGCCTTGTCCTCTATCAAGGCAGACACCATGGCAGACACGCTGCTGGCCATCTTCAGCTGTGTGGGGTTCCCCAAGGAGGTCCTTACAGACTAGGGGTCTAACTTCATGTCAACCCTGCTCCAGTGATTGTGGGAGAAGTGTGGGGTCTGGCACACCTGGGCCTCGGCCTACCACCCTCAGTCCAACGGGCTGGTGGAGAGGTTCAATGGGAGCCTAAAGATGATGCTGAAAACCTTTATGGACCAGCTCCCGCAGGACTGGGACAAGTATTTACCCCACCTGCTGTTCGCATACAGTGAAGTGCCCCGGGAATCCACAGGGGTTTCCCCTTTCGAGTTGCTGTACGGGAGGAGGGTGAGGGGGCCTCTGGACTTGATGAGGGCCAAGTGGGAGGGAAAGGCCTCTCCAAACGGGGAATCAGTGGTGGAGTATGTACTGACTTTCTGGGAAAAGCTCGTGGAGCTCATGGGCTCAGCTAGGGGAAACCTAGCAAGGGCCCAGAGGAGGCAGAAGGTCTGGTACGACCGCTCAGCACGTATCCACTCCTATGCTACCGCGGACCAAGTGATGCTCCTCATCCCCGTGAGGAAGAACAAGCAGCAAGCTGCCTGGGACGGCCCCTTCAAAGTCATCAGACAGGTAAACTTGGTGAACTATGTGGTGGAACTGTGCAACCGGGCTCACAGCCACTGGGTGTATCATGTCAACATGATGAAACCATACTGGGACAGGGAGAAGTTGGTGCTGGCTGTGTGTGGACAGTGGGAAGAGAAGGGAGAGGATCCCCTGGTGGGACTCCTCCCTGAAGCTGGGGCTGACCCCTCACTGGAATCAGTTCCCCTCTCAGACCAGAGATCAGAGAGGTCTTGCATTCATACCAGCAGCTGTTCTCCAACCGGCCTGGGCTCACTAACCTGGCTGTCCACTGGTTGGAGACGGGGGACATGCTGGCTTTAGGGGTGATCCAGCCATCTGCCAGCCCCTGGGCCTCACCTGTGGTGCTGGTCCCCAAGAAGGATGGTGTCACAGACTCACAGATCGTGCCCACTCATAGCCCCGTGTGATCTGTGGGGGGTGCCCCTTTTAGTTAGAGAGCCCTTCTCAGGGGTCCACTCTCTCCCAGGGTCAGGCCCCTCCACCTCCTGGAGCCGCTCCTCTCTGAGCCTTAGCATGCCTGTCTCCCGCTGTGGGACCCCCTAAGGGAGTCCACTCGCTCTGGACCCCCGGGGCCTCCACCCCAAAGGCGTTGATGCAACCCTGTTCTTTAGACCGGAGTGACTCCCAGCCAGCGTAAAACCGGAGGGTTTATTGAGAGTTAAACACAGCACAGGAAACTCTCAGGGCCTCAGGCCTGGCCTCCCTCAGCCCAGCACATCCCAGTCTCTGCATCCCGGTGGGCTCTGCCTGCTCCCCCTCTCCAGCCCAGAGTCCCCCTGCTCCCAGCTGGGCATCTGAGATCCCCGGCCCCAAGCCCCGCCTCTGTCCATTGTCTTCAATCCAGGTAAACAGGGTTGTAAACTGGGGCCTCTTCTCCTCTCTTCTGTCCTCTGGCTGGAACCGGCTGGTTAGGTCACTTGGTCCTCACTCTGCAGCCCATTGTTCTCCCACTGGCCAGAACCGGCTGCAACTCCTGAGCTGGGTCTCCGGGTTGTGGTCTCAGGTCACTGTTAGCTGGGGTATCCATCCTCCAGGCCATTGGCTGGGGTCACAAGTTCCCTCGCTGGTCCTCTGTAACAACAAACTCCCTCTCCCCTCCCCTCGTTAAACCAATAACACCCAGGGAAACTGAGTCCCAACCCCTCTGCATGCAAACCATTGAAACCCCACAGAAAACAAGAAAAAACCCCACTTCGTCACAGACGGGTCGATGCGGTTCTGTGTGGACTATCAGAAGCTCAATGCCATCACAGTGTCCAATGCCTACCTCATGCCTAGGACCGATGAGATCCTAGACAAGTTGGGGGGCACCCGGTTCCTCACTATCATGGATCTTACCAAAGGCTACTGGCAGGTGCCCTTGGACCCAGAGGCCAAGGTGAAGTCTGCCTTCACCACCCCAATAGGGCTCTTTGAGTTCCTGGTCCTGCCTTTCGGCCTCAAGGGGGCACCTGCCACCTTCCAGCGCCTGGTGGATCAGTTACTAAGGGGGATAGAGGAGTTTGCTCTGGCGTATATTGACGATATCTGTGTCTTTAGCCAGACCTGGGAGGAACATGTGTCCCAGGTGAAGAGGATGCTGATTCACCTCCAGGATGCAGGACTGACCATAAAAACTGAAAAGTGCAAGGTGGGATTGGCAGAGGTTTCATACCTGGGCCACAAGGTGGGGGGAGGCCACCTGAAACCGGAGTCAGCCAAAGTGGAGGAAGTCAAGGATTGGCCTGTTCCCCAGACTAAGAAATGGGTCCAGGCTTTCATTGGGATGGCGGGCTACTACCCTGGCAGCTCCCCTCACGAAGCTGTGTAGGAAGGGAAAGCCGGACAAGGTGGTCTGAACCGAGCAGTGCCAGAGGGCTGTCTCTGTGCTGAAGAGGGCACTTATCCAAGGCCCAGTGCTGGTAAACCTATATTTTAACAAACCCTTCACTGACGCCTCAGACCCGGGACTGGGTGCAGTGCTGATGCAAACTGATACTAAGGGGGAGAGACACCCCATTGTGTACCTGAGCAAGGAGCTGCTGCCCCGGGAGCAGCACTATGCGGCCATAGAGAAGCAATGCCTGGCCATGGGGTGGGCCCTTAAAAAACTGCAGCCGTATCTATTTGGGCGGCACTTCAATGTGTACACCGACCATTCCCCCCTGACGTGGCTGCATCAAATGAAAGGGGCTAATGCCAAGTTGCTGAGATGGAGCCTTCTCCTCCAGGGGTATGACATAGAGGTGGTCCATGTGAGGGGGAGTGCCAATGTTATAGCTGATGCTTTATCACGGGGTGGAGGCCCTGAACTTCCCCAGGTCACTGGCTAAGTGACCCTGCTCCGTTCAGCCTCGAAGAGGGGAGAGATGTGACAAAGTGGGGGATTTTCCTGTTTTTTCCTTGTTTTACCAATGATTTGCATGCAGAGGGAGTGGGACTCAGTGTCCCTGGCTGTTACTGGTTTAACGAGGTATGGGGAGAGGGAGTTTGTTGTTACAAAGGACTGGAGAGGGAATTTGGGACCCCAGCCAATGGCCTGGAGGACAGATACCCCAGCGACTGGTGACCTGGTGACCCAGCTCAGGGATCGCAGCTGGTTCTTTCCAGTGGGAGGACAATGGACTGAGAACAGAGGACCCCGGTGACCTAACCAGCCGGTTCCAGTCAGAGGGGGCCAGAGGCCAGAAGAGAGAAGAGGAGGCCCAGGCGACCCTGTTTATGACCCTGTTTACCTGGGTCGAAGACAATGGACAGAGGCGGGCCTTGGGGCTGGTGATATCAGATGCCCTGCTGGGAAGCAAGGGGGCTCCGGGCTGGAGAGGGAGAGCAGGCAGAGCCCACCCGCATGCAGGGGAGACTGGGATGTGCTATGCTGAGGGAGGCCAGGCCTGAGGCCCTGAGAGTTTCCTGTGCTGGGTTCAACGCTCAATAAACCCTCCTGTTTTACGCTGGCTGAGAGTCACACCGGGCTAGAGAACAGGGTTGCATCATCCCCTTCAGGGGGTGGAGGCCCCGGGGGTCCAGAGCGAGTGGACTCCCTGAGGGGGCCCATGGCGAGAGACAGACGTGCTAAGGCTCAGAGAGGTGCAGCTCCAGGAGGTGGAGGGGCCTAACCCCAGGAGAGAATGGACCCTTGAGAAGGGTTATCTCACTGAAAGGGGCACCCCACCACGGACCGCATGGCGCCAAGAGTGGGCACGATCTGTGAGTCCGTGACACGTTGCACTCCATATGTTTATGGAAATATGCTTATGAGTGTAAATATAATGTAACTGGAATATGCTTTAAGCAAAAGCTGTCTTGTAAGGTATCATTACAAAGCTTATGATCTACTGAGTGTGTTCATCCCATTTGGATGCATGTATCATTCTTGTATCTAGAACGAGAAATATTAAGTTAAGTCTGAAGTCAATTAATGGTGGTTTAGAATCTTGATGGCCCCCATTGACTAGGACAATTGGCTGTAGATGGTTTATTTAGCCTCAAGCCTTCTTGTGGACGTGGGGGCCAGCCTTTGGGTAATGAAGAATGAGGTCTCACAGGGACATGTTACCATGTCACCTGATACTGGAATCTATCTTAAACCTGGTGCTTTTTCATTTAGAAGGAGGGGTGGGAACCCAGAGAGACAAAGGATTCCCTCCTTGTGCCAAACATATAAATGGGGGTGGAACAGAACAAAGGGGGCTGCCAGTCATGAGGAATCCCTTAGTTACCACCTGAGCTGGAACTAACAAGGACTGTACCAGGGGAAAGGATTGGGCCCAGACTAGGAAGGAGTCTAGTCTGTGAAAGAAGCTTATTGGAACATCTCTGAGGGTGAGATTTACCTGTATTCAGTTTCTTAATGTATTAGGCTCAGACTTGCATATTTTGTTTTATTTTGCTTGGTAACTTACTTTGTTCTGTCTGTTATTACTTGAAACCACTTAAATCCTACTTTTTATACGTAATTAATAAACAAAAGTGATTTTATTAACCCAGAGTAAGTGATTAATACCTGAGGGAGCAAACAACTGTGCATATCTCTCTATCAGTGTTATAGAGGGCGAACAATTGATGAGTTTACCGTGTATAAGCTTTAAACAGAGTAAAACAGATTTATTTGGAGTTTGGATCCCATTGAGAGCTGGGTGTCTGGGTGCTGGAGATAGGAAACCTGCTGAGCAGGTTTTGGTTAAAGTCTGCAGCTTTGGGCGCGTGGACCAGACCTGGGTCTGTGTTGCAGCAGGCTGGCGTCTCTGGCTCAACAAGGCAGGGTTCTGAAATCTCAGGCTGGCAGTGGAAAATGGGCTCAGAGGTAATCCCGGCACATCAAGTGACAGTCCCAAGAAGGTATCTGTGACCGAGCCCATCACATCGTGAGCACGAGCCCCTTCGGTACCTGCTAGAGGAGCCGCCCCTGCACTGGGCGCATCGGGCTCCCCACGGAGCAGCCCCTGGAGGGCGACGGGGTTCCACTCAGTGGTCCAGCCGGGCTGGTCTCTGCCCAGGGCTCTCAGTGGGGAACGGGGCCGTAGCAGGGCTCAGCATGGGGAGTGCACCACCTGTGTCTGTGGGGAGCCCAGAGCACTGGGGGGCCAGGCACTCGATAACTAATCCCTTCCTGTCCGGATTCCCAGTGCTGCCCGCTCTGCCCACTCCTTTTCCTTAGGACCGGGCACACGGCATTTCACAGCCACGGTCACCCCACCCGCCTGCCCCTTCACACCCAGCTCTTGCCTGGGGGTCCCCATCGAGTCTAAACCGGCCGCTCCCAGTTACAGCCTCCCCCTCGGACACCCGCCGTTGTCCCCCATCCATCCAGGGCAGGGCAGGGTGCGTTCGGCCCTACTCCTTTCCCAACCCAGCATCTGGGTTGTTAAATCCCCGAGGACCACCAGGGCTCATCGCTGAGCCCCGAGCCAGGCCCCCCCATCCCGCAGAATCCCAGCGCCCCCCCCCCCCATCATCCCTAGACAAAGCCCTCGGCCTCTGTGTGTGGGAACACTGCATCTGGCCCTGCCGCTGGAATAACAGCACTTACTGCCCCCAGATGTCTGTCCCCCTCCTCTCCCTGCAGCAGGGTCCCAAGCTGGCAGGGAAAACGGGCTCAGAGGTACTTTCAGCACATCAGGTGACAGTCCTAAGGGGGTCTCTGTGACCGAACCCATCACAGTCAGACTTTAACAGCAGCCGCAGCGACGCCGGCTCCAGCCCAGCTCCGCTGGCTCTTCTGCCCCCCCCCCCCCCCCCTCCAGGACATTTAGCATCTCCAGGGCCAGGAAGGAGATGCCCAAACCCAGGGGGATATTCCGGCGAGAGACTCACACCAGTGAACAGGGCCGGGGCTGGAACAATATTTCAGATGGCACCTGCCACGGCTCCCCTGGTTCCTGCTCTGCTGGGTCTGTAGCAGCCGGTCCCAGGGGTCACTGGGGGGTTTGCCATGGGGCTGAGCAGGCTGCGGGCTCTGGACCCTGCCCCCGGCCTGTGTTTAACCCTGTTCAGTGTGGGGCAGGAGCTGGGGTGTGTTCGCACCTTGGGCCCTTTATTGCATCTCCATGAACAAAACAGGGCGCACTGGGGGCCCCCATAGTGAGTGTTTCGGGCGGCCAGCTGAGGGGAGCCGGGAGTTTGAGGGAAGTAGGTTGGGGGTATTGGGAGGGGGGCTGAGGGGACAGGGGCTGGATGGGGGACAGGCGTTTGAGTGCAGACAGGGTCCCCCCAGAAGGTCAGAGCCGGGAGGCATGATTGTTTGAGGGGGTCGGGGGGAGGGGCTAATGGTGCCCCCCAGAGGGAGCTGTGATTTCTATGCCTTCGCAGGTTTCCCTTGCACTGCCCCCTTCTACTCCTGCCCCCTCAGTCCTGGGTCCCCCACTTTCTTTCCCCTCAGTCTCCTGCCCCCCCAGCATCCTGCAGCCCCCTCTGCCCCACATTCCCTGACCCATAATGGCCCCCATACTTCCCCTCCCCTACTCCTTCCCCCGCCCCTCTAGATGCTTCTACCCCACCCACATTCCCAGCCCCCAATACCCTTTACTGACCCCACTTCTCTGCTCCCCAAACTTTGCCATGTAGCCCCCCCATCTGCAGTGGGTGTGAGCTGGACGTTGGGGGCAGGATTGTTTCCTGCAAAAAACCCTGCAGAGCTGGGAGGGGACGGGGTGCCCCATGGCCATGGGGCAGGTTCAGTCTGAAACACACTGGGTGGGACCCCACTCACCCCCCTCCCCTGTCACTGTCCTGCCCCAGCCTCCCCTCAGTTCCTGCCCCCTCAGTCTCAGCTCCCCTTCCCCTCCCCCCACATTCTTCTTCCCTCCCTCCCCCTGCCCCACACGCTGCCTGGCCTATAATGGCCCCCTCATCCCCATGTGCCCTCAGCCTCCCTCCCTGATGGGGAACAGGCCGGGAGGGAGATGGGGGATTTGGGGGAGACGGGCTGACTGGGGGTGAGTTTATGGGGGGCAGGCTGGAGGACTCTTTCCCATGTAGCTCCCCCCACACAGCAAAGCAGGGGGCAGGATTGTTTTCACACTGACACCCAGCCAGGGGAAGGAGTGGGCGAGGTGGAGGCAACGACCCTGCCATGGCCACAGAGTGGGATCAAGAGATGGAAGTTGGGGGAGGCACAGGCTGGGGACAGGCTGGGTCAGAGAAGGAGTGGGGGGGCTCATTTCCACACACCCATCACCCACCCCAACAGTCCAGGGGGCCAGATTGTTCCCCCCCAGACAGAGATGTCGGCCATTTTGCCAGGGGGCAGCATGAGAAAGAAAGGGGCCAACCATGTTAACTGAGGGCCGCCGGGGGCTTCCCTCCCTTTGAGAGCAATGGGAGATGGCGACCAGGTCTAGTGGGATGGTGTGTGACATATTTCTGTTACCAATCTGCCCGGGGGCGTCAGGTGATCAGGCGGAGGCCACAGGATCTTTAGGGGAGAAGATGACGGAGCACACCAAGTGTCTGAATTTTAAAGCTTTATTAATCAAATAATAAAATAACAGCAGAGAGCAATGGGTGCTCCCCACGTCACTCAGAGGAAGGAAGAAAGCGTTAGTGCCCCAAGCCCTAACCCACTTTCAAACTCACACACGTACGACCCGAGGCTGGCCAAGCCTGGGTGTAACGTAAGAAGAAGAGGGGTAAAGGTGGACGGGAGTTCTGTCCTGGGCCCAGGTCACCCAAGGTTCCCCGTTGATCTCCGACTTGCCTCAGCTCTTGGGAGGTTTTTAAACCTTAGGGTCTTCTGGGGGCATCTCGGTCCTGGACTTCTACCCCCCCCCCATGCTCTTTGTACCAGTCCAAACTGGCCTTTTGTAGCTTCTCCAGTTTTCCCAAAACATCCTGGCTTTAGGGGCGCTACATCAGTTGTTTTCCCCCTCGTCGGCCTTCACTGTCTCGCTCAGTTTTGCAGCCACTGCAGGTTTATGCAGCTGAATCTTCCTTTCTCACGGCTGGTCGGGGTTGGACTCCAGGCCCCCGTCTTTCTTGGCAGGCTGCCCAGCGTCCATCGTGTGCTGTGGCCTTAGGCTGGAGCCTGTGTCTTATCTTCAGACCTGGAGCATCGAGTTAATCCATTCCTGTCTCCCTGCTTCCCCCTTCGGCCTGCAACCTGCAAAAGAATCTTTCACTCCATGCTCACACCTTTAACCCTTCCCCAAAATGCCTGGTAATGCTTGCAACAGCGTTAGCAACATACAATGCTGATTTGCCTCCCCAGGGACCCCCTGAGGGAGGGGGCCATTGGGTCGTGACAGGGGCAGGCTGGGGGGCAGAACATGGGTGTGAGGCGACATGGGCCAGGGGGGCAAAGTGGAGAAGCGGACAGGGGTGTGAGGGGATATGGGATGGAGGGCAGAGGGACATGAGGGGATATGCGGGGGAGAATGGGGATGGGATTGGGGGTTAGGAGGGGACATGGGTCAGGAGGGGCAAAGGGATACAGGACCCCCACCCAATGGTGAAAGGATAGTTGACTCTTCTTGTGCCCCTGCCTTGGGGCTGGATTGGAACCAGTGCCCCCCCCAGAGGGGAGAAACCCCGTGTCCCATTGTTCACCCCCTGAGCCAGCCATTCCCCAGCCCTGGAACAAGGAGATACCCCACTCCCCTCCCAGAGCCAGGGGTGGAACCCAGGAGTCCTGGCTCCCAGCCCCCCCGATCTAACCACTGAGACTCCCCAGAAAGCAGGGAGGGAGACACAGGCTAGGGGGCCCATCGCTCTGCCCCGATGTGGCAGGGGGAGTTGGTGACAGTGTCCGCACATCCCGGGGGTGACCCCTGCCCTGCGCGGGGGCCGTGGCACGAGAGGATGTGGTTTGCTGGGGCTATTTTGTCCGATGTAGATGTTGCTGGCAGATGACAGAGCAAAGGTGTGAGGGACGCAGGAAGAGACGAGCCATCACCGGCTTCCTGTGGCTGCAGCCCCTGGCTCAGTGCCTCTTTCAGTGCTCGGTGGAGCTGGGCACCGGGGCATTGGTGGCAGCGCTGAGGGGCCCCCCACTACCCCCATCATGGCGTCTGCTCTTACCATCCTCTCACTCAGTGAGTATTGGAGACAGCCAGGGCGTGTGCCCATGGAGATGGTGGATCTGAAACCAGGGCATGTGCTCATGGGGAGGATCTGCGACCAGGTCATGTGCCAATGGCGGGGGGATCTGAGACCAGGGCGTGTGCACATAGAGGGGGGAACTGAGACCAGGGTGTAGGATCCAGTTGCTCTGGGATGTGGTCCCTAACGTCCCGTCTCCTTTCCAGGCTGCTGGCTGGCCGGGCACAGCTGGGCATTGGGATGTGAGTATCAGTCTATGGGGAGAACATTAACATCAGAGAGGGTCCAGGATGCAGGGGAGGAAGAGGAACTGAGCCCTGAACCTTCCCCAAAACTCAACCCAAAGTCCCCCTGTGAGCTCAGACCCGGCCCCATTCTTCTGTGCCCCTCCCCCCCATGGAGTAACTAGGAGCCGAATCTGGCTACCGGGGTCTGACGAAGCAGCTGGGATTTGAACCGTCCCCTGGTTCATTGTCCTGCCCCCCACAGGCTGTGAGGATCGGGCATTGGGGGCGGTACGTGGATTTATTTCAGCTCATACAGATGCTAATAGGGCCCGTGCGTGGGCTCCAGATCCCCTCGGGGAACCGAAACGTTCACGGTCAGTGCAGCCATGGGGAGAACCCCCCAGATCCTCCCCCAACAGCTCCCTCCCTTGTACTCACAGCCCCCCATTCCCGAGACCTGGGGAAAGGTGGGTCTTGTGCGACTACTGTCAGTCACAGACTCTATTTCCAACCCCAGGGTGGGGTCAGAGCTGCAGGGGGCCCACTGGTCAGGCTCCCTGGCTGGTCTCAGGTGGGGCTGGGGGTGGGGGGGGAGGCGGGTGATCTCTCATGCAGCCGGGTCCTGAGCTACATCTGGGTGAAGCCCCTGCCCCCAAGCCCCATGGGAAGGCAGTACCAACCCTGGTAGGGGACAGACTCCTAGAGAGGCTGAATGACGGATGGACTGAATTGGGGCAGGGGGTAGGTGGGGAGCTGTGTCTCCCCTGTTTAACTCCTGTCTCTTGTCAAAAGCAGGGTGAGAATACCCCAAACCCACCATCTCGGTGAGCCCCAGCAGGGTGGTGGTGCCTGGGGGAAGCGTCACCATCCACTGTATGAATGGCCCTCCTAGAGCCAGGGATAGAACCCAGGAGTCTTGGTTCCCAGCCCCGCCCCCCTGTTCTAACCACTAGCTCCCACTCCCCTCCCAGAGCCAGGGAGAGAACCCAGGAGTCCTGGCTCACAGGTGGATGCAATAGGCGAGGCAGCTGCTGACGGCATGTCTTGCCATCTGGACGAGGGGGTTCAGGAGCAGCGTGGGATATAAACCGACCCCTAGATGCAGGTGGCTTTTATTTGGCAGAGAGGGAAATGGGCAGGAAAGAGTGGACGGGGTCAGGGGCAAGTGTGGGGCACCAGATGTCAGGCGAGGGCGCCCCCCTGGCAGTAGCACCAGCTGCTCTGCGGGGGGGGGAGCTACCACAGGACACCACTAGGGGGAGCCCTGTCTCCATGGAGGGACATCCAGCAGCCACGGTGTTCCCTGGTTATGTACAGCCCCGTGCACCCTGCCTGAGCTGGGGGCGGGTGTCACTCCTTGTCCCAGGGGACGGTCCCAGCCAGCTTCTGCAGCCGCTTTCGGTAAATCTGGGTAAAGCGCTCGCTCTGCGCCATGGTGAAATGATTCTTCCAGTCGCCGGCGCCCCCTGCGAAGCAGGGACACTGGTTGGGCAGCAATTCTGTGCAGTGGAGACGCCCCCTACTGGGAGAGATGGAGCTGGGGAAGTGGGGAGTCCCCCCACCACCACATAGCCACTGCTCCCACCCTACTCTCCACAGCGCCTCCCAGTGGGAGAGTATTTCCGTAACAGCCGTGCCATGTGCCAAAAGGTGGGATTAGGTTATAGGGCGCTGGGGTGGGGGGTCAGGACTCTCGGGTTCTATCTCTGGCTCTGGGAGGTGAGTGGGGTCTAGTGGTTAAAGCATGGGGGCTGGGAGCCAGGACTCCTCGGTTCTACCCCTAGCTCTGAGAAGGGAGTGGGGTCTAGTGGTTAGAGCAAGGGGACTGGAAGCCTGGGTTCTATCCCAGGCTCTGGGAGGAGAGTGGGTGACTCCAGATTGCCATCTGGGATCAGAATCTAGCCCTGAGCCCATTGCAGTTGGGGGGCCCGTATCCCACCTCCCCTCAGCCTTTGGGCTAAGAGCCCAGTGCGTGGCAAACCTGGGACCTTCCAGGGCAAGCCCCCCTGGCAATAGGCCCCTGCTTGGGGGAACCAGTCCTGGACCAGGCGTCCCTTTTCCTTCCTAATAGTCCTACGAGCCAGCCGGTGCCAGCCCTGGGAAGGGGCTGCAGGGCCGTGGGGCAGTGTGGAGGGAGCTGCGGTCGCTGCTGGGAACGAGGGGAAGAGCCCAGTTGCCCCAAAACTCATCAGCCACCCCTCCCGTTGGGAAGTTCTGGTTGCCCCCCTCTTCTGCCCCTTCCACAGTCTCCCCAGACTGGTGCCACCTACCCCCGTTCACCAGCTACACTCCCACAGGTCCAGCCTGGTTTCACGCGCCCAGTTGCTCTGTCTGCTCTGGGGCCCTTTGTACAACACAGAACCCGGTGAGTGCCCATTGAGGGCTCACCTCCAGTTTAAAGGGGTACTGTCCTATTTCTGCATGCTGCAGAGCCACCTTGTACAGCAGAACGGGGATGTCTCCCCGTGTGTGACCAAGGGGCAATGCCCTGTAATATTATTATGAAGCCTCAGCGTGCCTCAGTTTCCCTCTGTCCTTCGCATGGCTACCAGGGTTGGGGGAGGACTAGGGTTACAGCTGCTCTCAGGGGCAGCGCGGGCCCGGAGGTGTGGGTGGCACCAGGCTGTCTGGGCCTTTAAGTAATTGATTGAATCCGACCCAGATCCAGAGGGACATCAGAGGGCCCGACCCTGAACCATCCACATGCAACGGCAGGAAGCACCGGTGAACTCAGTGGCTGCGTCTCCATGGCAATGCAAACACAGGCTCAGGTCTACCCCCTGTTTCGTCTATACAGCCATCATGCTCCCCCGGGGCTTGGACCTAGTGCCGCAGCACCCCATGGGAGTCAAGCCGGCCCCCAGGGTTCAAGCCCTATTGCTCTGCAGTGTAGACGCAGCCCCAGGCCATCCAGACCCTGCTCTGTGGAGACGTCCTGAGCAAAGCGGCCGGAGAGACGGACCCCAACGCCATCGCCCCTCCCCGGGATGCACCCCCAACCTGGGAGGAAACCGGGTTGGACTTTAACAGCAGCCGCGGCAACGCCGGCTCCAGCCCAGCTCCGCCGGCTCCTCTCCCCCCCCAGGACAGTCGCTAGCGTCTCCGGGGCCAGCGGGGAGACACTCAAACCCGGGGGATTTTCCGGCTAGAGACTCGCTCCAGCGAACGGGGCCGGGGCTGGAACAAACCCCTCGTTTCACACGGCGCCTGCCAAAGCTCCCCTGGTTCCTGCTCTGCTGGGTCTGTAACAGCCGGTCCCAGGGGTCAATGGGGGGTTTGCCGTGGGGCTGAGCAGGCTGCGGGCTCTGGACCCTGCCCCTGGCCCGTGTTTAACCCTGTTCAGTGTGGGGCAGGGGCTAGGGCGTGTTCGCACCTTGGGCCCTTTATTGCGTCTCCATGAACACAACAAGGCGCAGAGGGATTTAGCCACCGGCATTTCTGGGGCCCCCCATGGCGGGTGTTTGGGGGGAGCCAGAAGTTTGAGGGAAGTAGGTTAGGGGTGTCGGGAGGGGGGTTGAGGGGGACAGGATGGGGGACAGGAGTTTGAGGGCAGACAGGCTCCCCCCAGAAGGTCAGGGGGGGAAGGGGGTTTAGGATTGTTGGGGTGTCTGAGGGGGGAGGAGAAGACGGTGCCCCCCAGGAGGGAGCTGCCATTGCTACCCCTCTCACTGCCCCCACCTGCTCCTGCCCCCTCAGTCCAGGGTCCCCCACTTTCTTTCCCCTCAGTCTCCTGCCCCCACATACCCTCCTACCCCACATTCCATGCCCCATAATGGCCCCCCCATGCCTCACCTTCCCCTCCCCTCTTCCTCCTCTCTGACCCTTTAGATACTCCTGCACACCAACATTCCCAGCCCCCCAATACCCTTTCCTGACCCCCCTTCTCTGCTCCCCACACTTGCAGAAGGGGCGTGGGGGCAGGAAACGACCCCCCATGGCCACAGGGTGGGATCAAGAGATGGGAGTTGGGGGGGACACAGGCTGGGGGTCAGGCTAGGGTCAGAGATGCCGGGGGGCTCATTCCCATGCAGCCATCGCCCCACCCCGACAGTCGGGTGGGGGGGAGGATTGTTCCCGTCCCCAGGCTGAGGCATCAGCCATCTTAGCCAGGGGTCAGTGAGGGCTGCAGGGGGTTTCGGGGCGGCCACGTTAACTGAGGACAGCCAGGGGTCCCTTCCCTACGATGGGGAGGTCGGGGGCGTGAGGGGATGGGGATGGGGGGAGAACAGGGGACGGAACATGGGGCATGAAGGCACAACGGGGGGTGAAGGGACATGGGACGGGGCAGCACTAGGAGTGTGGGGACCTGAGGGGGGGGACATGAGGCAATTACAGGCTGAGGGGACAGAACAGGGGGGACAGCCAGGGACATGAGGGGACACGGGATGGGGTGGGGTTGGGGGGATGTGATTGGGGGAAGGGACGCAGGCCAGGGGGCAGAACAGGGGGCTGAGGGGGCCAATGGCTGAACGTTGGGGGTGGGGGGTGAAGGGCAAATCAGTTGGGGAGCCAGAGCTGGGGTATCTACCAGGGGGCCCAGTTTCTCTTGCGCTCTGTCCCCGTGATCTTGTCCCCTCCCCTTTCTAGGCTCCCCCCTCCCCCCATGTCCCTTTCTCAGCATCCTGGCTCAGCCCCGCTGGGCCGTGAGCTGCGCAGACCCACTGCCCTGGGCATGGGCAGGGGAAGGGACACGGGGCCTTTCACCTCCATTGGGGCGGGGCTGGCTCTAATCTGTGTCCTTTTCTCTATCCACTACAGCCCACTTCCCCAACCAGAGCCAGGGAGAGAACCCAGGAGTCCTGGCTCCCAGCCATCCATGCCCCCCAATCATTGCCCCCTCACCCCCACCAGAGCCAGGGTATATAACAGGGTAGGTGCTGGGGCATCAGATTTATGCAGAGTTTCACTGGCAGCAGCAGAAACAGGAAGCGAGCGCTGGCTCTGGGCAGACTCCCCCTTTCACAGATTTATCTGCTGCTCCTTTAACAACTCAGGATCTAATTTACCCCTTCCTCTCCTGCTCATGGGAACCAGAAACCACAACCCCTGCCATCCTGTCTCTGTGCCATATCACTCAGCTAAGAACAGTGTCTGCAGCGACGGTAACTGAGAAGGAAGTTGGTGTGACGGAGCAGGGAGCAGGGCAGATTTGACCTGGGAATGTTGCAGGGGGATTGCAGTGAGGAGGGGGAACTTCCCTTGAAGGAAGCTACCTGAGCTGTAACCTGAGCCAGGAACGGGGGTGGGGAGAATTAACACCTTCTGCCCGGGAGACTGAACAAAGGAGAGGAGCAGCAGGAGGAGTTGGGAGTTTAGTTTCGGTTTGGGCTGGGTGGTGCAACGCAGGGAACCCCAAGCTGGGGTCTAAGCCCCCTGAACCTCCCAGAGGGACCTAACTGAGGGGGTCTGGTCGTACCTACACGCTCTGCTTGAGACTGTGTTCCTGTCCTTAAATAAATCTTCTGCTTTACTGGCTGGTTGAGAGTCGCAGTGAATCTCGGGAAGAGGGGTGCAGGGCCCTGACTCCCCCACACTCCACAACAACTGGTGGCAGCGGCGGGATCTACTGCACCCCGTGGACGGCGCTTCCTGCAGTAAGTGACTGGGGAGCAGTAAAACGAAGGGGGATTGACGGGGACCAGGCGTGCTGAAGAGTGAGAGAGAGACGGTTATTACCCCTGGGAGTGTGTGACCAGCGAGAAGGACTTTTGCAGTAACAGGGTCCCCCGGGGGGATCGCAGCGAGTGGTCCCAGGGGCGGAGGAGTCTGCAGCTCGACCCTGGCAGAGAGGTGGTGACCACGAGAAGGGCTGGCACACTAGGGGGCCCCCTGGGAACTGTGGGGAGCTGTGAGCACACAGGCCGGTGAGTGGCCAGCAGGAAGATGTATGCCAAGCGGCTTAAGAGCGACCTGGTGGAGCTGTGCAAGCAGAGGCGGCTGTGCATTGGGAGGCTCACCAAAGAACAGCTCATTGCCCGGCTGGAGGCGGAAGATCGCGCGAATGAACTGATCCCTGTGTCTCACGGAAGCCGCCTGGCAAATGCAGCGCAGGCACCAGTGTCTGTCCCAGCTGGGAGTGGTCAGCCGGCTGCTGAGGGCTTCCCGAGACCCCTCCTTCCTATGCCTAGGGGAAGGGTGGGGAGGAGCCCAGCAAATACCGAAGGCGCCGTGGCCCCCCCGGCCAGCAGGGGACCCTCCCGGCGAAGCTCGCCGGCCAGCAGAGGATCCTCCCGGCGACGTTCGGCATCCGTGGAGCGGAATTGGCTGGAATGGGAGAAAGAGCTAAAACTGAGAGAGCTGGAGGATCGTGAACAACAGAGACAGCATGAAGAGAGACAGCGTCAGCATGAACGGGAGGAGAAAGAGAGACAGCATCAGCGTGAACGGGAGGAGAATGAGAGACAGAGACAGGAGAATGAGAGACAGCGTCAGCATGAACTGGAACTGGCGAGATTGAAGGGCAGCGAACCTCCGGCTGCGGTGAGTGAGGGGGGACCCAGGACTGCACGGAGCTTTGAGAAGTGCATCCTGGCCCCACGCAAGGAGGGGGAGGACATGGATGACTTCCTGGAGGCCTTTGAGACGGCCTGCGAGCTGCACCGGGTTGATCCCGCGGACAGACTCCGGGTCCTTACCCCCTTACTGGACCCCAAAGCCGTGGCATTGTACCGCCAACTGGGAGAGGCAGAGAAAGGGGACTACGAACTATTCAAAAAGGCCCTGCTACGTGAGTTTGGGCTGACTCCTGAGATGTACCGGGAAAGGTTCCGGAGTCAGGATAAAACCCCTGAGATCTCATATCTGCAACTAGCCGTCCGCATGGAAAGATACGCCAGCAAGTGGGCTGGTGGGGCCCAGACGAAGGAGGACCTGATTAAACTGATGGTACTGGAGCAGCTGTATGAGCGGTGCCCATCCGACCTGAGGCTGTGGTTGGTGGACAGAAAGCCAGAGAACCCGCGACACGCAGGGCAGCTGGCGGATGAGTTTGTAAAGAGCCGGTCAGGGGGTGGCAGGGAGGAGCCCCAAAGGAACAGGCCCGCCGCGATGCAGAGAGAGAGTCACCCTGGGACCTCCCAAAGGGGGAATATGGGAAATCCCCTCCCACGGGGAATGCCCAGCATCAGGGACAACCGACCGGCTCGAGGGGACCCACGGGACATGAGCTGCTATTACTGCGGCCGAAGAGGCCACGTTCGGGCCCAGTGCCCCAAGCTCAAGGACAGACGGAGCAGACCGAACCCGCACCGGGTTAACTTGGTAGAGGCCCAGACGGACGAGGGGCAGGCTTCTCACGCAAGAGGGGCTGGCAGCTTATCAACTGCTCAAGAGAGAGAAGGGCCCCAGGCCAGCTTCTCTGGGGGGCCAGATGCTCCGGATTCAAAGTTCTCCGTTTACAGGGTTGGCGCGGGGCTGTCCCTGCGGAGCGAGTGCCTTGTTCCCCTGGAGGTGGATGGGAAGAAAGTTTATGGATACTGGGACACGGGCGCAGAGGTGACACTGGCCCGGCCCGAGGTGGTGGCCCCAGATCGGGTGGTGCCCAACACCTTCCTGACCCTGACCGGGGTGGACGGGACCCCATTCAAGGTTCCCGTAGCGAGGGTACACCTGAAATGGGGGTCCAAGGAGGGCCCCAAGGACGTGGGAGTGCACCACCATTTGCCCACTGAGGTGTTGATGGGGGGGGACCTAGAGGACTGGCCAAGCAGCCCCCAGACCGCCTTAGTCGTGACCCGTAGCCAGAGCCGGCGAGGGGCACTACGCCCTGACCTTGGGAAGGATGTCCCACCGGAGGCACCGAACCCTTCCCGGGTGGGGAGGAAACACCCAAGGACAGGCCTCGGGGTGGCTGGGGCTTCCGACCCAGCCGACGAGAGGGAGCAGGTCCCCATCCCTTCCCCAGCCGCCGAGTTCCAGGCCGAGTTGCAGAAGGACCCCTCCCTGCGGAAGCTAAGGGGCCTGGCTGACCTCAGTGTGGTACAGACCATGAGGAGAGGATGCAAGGAGAGGTTCCTGTGGGAGAAGGGGTTCCTGTACCGAGAGTGGGCTCCCCCGGGGGAAGTGGAGTCGTGGGGGATCAGGAGGCAGCTGGTGGTTCCCCAGAAGTTTCGCCACAAGCTACTGTACCTGGCCCATGACATCCCTCTCGCAGGGCACCAGGGGATCCGGCGCACCAGGCAGAGGCTGCTACAGAACTTTTACTGGCCCGGGGTCTTCACCAACGTCCGGCAGTACTGCCGATCCTGTGACCCCTGCCAGAGGGTGGGGAAGGCCCGGGACAAGGGGAAGGCAGCATTGAGACCTTTGCCCATCATAGAGGAGCCTTTCCAGAAGGTGGCCATGGACATAGTGGGACCTCTCAGCAAGACGACCCGGTCTGGGAAGAAATACATCCTGGTGGTGGTAGATTTCGCCACCCACTACCCCGAGGCAGTGCCCTTATCGTCCATCGAAGCAGACACTGTGGCGGATGCGCTGCTGACCATTTTCAGCCGAGTGGGGTTCCCCAAGGAAGTCTTGACGGACCAAGGGTCCAACTTCATGTCGGCCCTACTCCGGGGCTTGTGGGAGAGATGTGGGGTCCGGCACAACTGGGCCTCAGCATATCACCCCCAATCCAACGGGCTGGTGGAGAGGTTCAATGGGACGCTAAAAATGATGCTGAAAACATTTATGAATCAGCACCCGCAGAACTGGGACAAGTACTTACCTCACCTGCTGTTTGCGTACAGGGAGGTACCCCAGGAGTCTACCGGGTTTTCGCCTTTCGAACTGCTATATGGAAGGCGGGTAAGGGGGCCCCTGGACCTGATGAGAGACGAATGGGAGGGGAAGGCCACTCCTGACGGAGAGTCGGTGGTGGAGTATGTCCTGACCTTCCGGGAACGACTTGCCGAGCTCATGGGCCTGGCCAGGGAGAATCTGGCCAGAGCCCAGAGGAAGCAGAAGGTCTGGTATGACCGCACAGCACGGGCCCGCGCCTTCGCCACTGGGGATCAGGTGATGGTCCTCATCCCCGTGAGGAAAAACAAACTCCAGGCCGCCTGGGAAGGGCCCTTCAAGGTTGTCAAGCAACTAAACGAGGTAAACTATGTGGTGGAGCTGTCGAACCGGGCACACCATCACCGGGTGTACCATGTGAATATGATGAAGCCATATTATGACGGGGGAATATGGTGTTGGCCGTGTGTGGACATTGGGAGGGGCAGGGAGATGACCCTTTAGTAGATCTATTCCCTGGGACAAGAGTTGGCTTCCCCCTGGAAGCAATTCCCCTCTCTGACCGGCTAACCCCTGCCCAGCAAGCTGAGATCGGAGGGGTGCTGTATCTGTACCAACAGCTGTTTTCCAACCAGCCTGGACGCACTAATCTGACTGTCCACCGGGTGCAGACAGGATCGCACCCGCCTATAAAATGCTCCCCCTTCCGAGCCACAGGGAAAACTGCTCAGGACCTGGAAAGAGAGGTCAATGACATGCTGGCTTTGGGGGTGATCCAGCCGTCTTCCAGCCCTTGGGCCTCGCCGGTGGTGCTGGTCCCCAAAAAGGACGGGTCGATCCGGTTCTGTGTGGACTATCGGAAGCTCAATGCCATCACTGTAGCCGATGCCTACCCCATGCCCAGGCCGGACGAGCTCCTAGACAAGCTGGGAGGTGCTCGGTACCTTACCACCATGGATCTTACAAAGGGCTATTGGCAAGTGCCGCTGGATGCAGATGCCAGGCTGAAATCGGCCTTTGTCACCCCTCTGGGGCTCTATGAGTTCCTGACCCTGCCCTTCGGCCTCAAGGGAGCGCCGGCCACCTTCCAGCGCCTGGTGGATCAGCTACTGAGGGGGATGGAGAGTTTTGCCGTGGCGTATATCGATGACATCTGTGTCTTTAGCCAGACCTGGGAGGACCACATATCCCAGGTTAGACAAGTGCTGGACCGACTCCAGAAGGCTGGGCTGACCGTAAAACCGGAGAAGTGCAAGGTGGGGATGGCTGAGGTATCCTACCTAGGCCACCGGGTGGGAAGCAGCTGCCTAAAGCCGGAACCAGCCAAAGTGGAGGTGATCAGAGACTGGCCCGCTCCTCAAACCAAAAAGCAGGTCCAAGCCTTTATTGGGATGGCAGGGTACTATCGGAGGTTCGTGCCCCACTTTAGCGCCATAGCCGCCCCCATCACTGAGCTGTGCAAGAAGGGGAAGCCAGACAAAGTGGTCTGGACCGAGGAGTGCCAGGAGGCTCTCCGGGCGCTGAAGGAGGCTCTGGTCAGTGGCCCAGTTCTGGCAAACCCAGACTTTGACAAGCCCTTTATGGTGTTCACCGACGCCTCAGACACAGGACTGGGGGCGGTGTTAATGCAGGAGGATGAAAAGGGAGAGAGACACCCCATCGTGTACCTGAGCAAGAAGTTGCTACCCCGGGAGCAGAACTACGCGGCCATCGAGAAGGAATGCCTGGCCATGGTGTGGGCCCTCAAGAAACTAGAGCCATATCTCTTTGGGCATCACTTCACCGTGCACACCGACCACTCTCCCCTGACCTGGCTGCACCAGATGAAAGGAGCCAACACCAAGCTCCTGAGATGGAGCCTGCTCCTGCAGGATTATGACATGGACGTGTTCCATGTGAAGGGACGTGACAACCTGATAGCGGATGCATTGTCCCGGAGAGGGAGCCCTGAACTTCCCCAGGTCACTGGTCAGAGTGACCCCGCTCAGTTCAGTCTCGAAGGGGGGAGAGATGTGACGGAGCAGGGAGCAGGGCAGATTTGACCTGGGAATGTTGCAGGGGGATTGCAGTGAGGAGGGGGGACTTCCCTTGAAGGAAGCTACCTGAGCTGTAACCTGAGCCAGGAACGGGGGTGGGGAGAATTAACACCTTCTGCCCGGGAGACTGAACAAAGGAGAGGAGCAGCGGGAGGAGTTGGGAGTTTAGTTTCGGTTTGGGCTGGGTGGTGCAACGCAGGGAACCCCAAGCTGGGGTCTAAGCTCCCTGAACCTCCCAGAGGGACCTAACTGAGGGGGTCTGGTCATACCTACACGCTCTGCTTGAGACTGTGTTCCTGTCCTTAAATAAACCTTCTGCTTTACTGGCTGGTTGAGAGTCGCAGTGAATCTCGGGAAGAGGGGTGCAGGGCCCTGACTCCCCCACACTCCGCAACAGTTGGCCAGGTCCTTCCACCCTCATGCTCCAGGGCGGGTGCTGGGCCCAACCAGGTCAGGAAGGAACCTCTGCCCCACTACATGGGAGAGGGTCACTCCATGGGGGGCACTGTCTGTGTGGGGTGGGAGCCTTCCTCTGCTCTGAGTTGCTGCTACAGGGAGTCTAGATGGGACCATTGGAAAAGATCAGGGAAGCCTGGGCACCTCTTGACGCCTCCTGAGATTCACACGTTCTCAGCTGGTCCTTGGACTGGGCAGCTCCCATGTGGGGCTGGGAGGTGATGGGGGGACCAGGCAGCTTCAGGAGGGGATGTGGTTTGCTGGGCGTGGCAGGGAGTTGGCTTTGCTCTGACCGTGGTAGATCTGGGCTAGAGATTGCAGAGAAAATCAGCTGATGGGGTGGAAAGGGGCCGAGCGCATCACGGGCTTCCTGGGGCTGCAGCCCCCGGCACAGTTCCTCATTCCGCTCGCACTCGGGCCTCAGGCTCAGTGGAGCTCAGCACCAGGGTGTTGGTGGCAGCACTGAGGGGCCCCCACTGCCCCGTCATGGTGTCTGCTCTCACCGTCCTCCTCCTCGGTGAGTATCGGAGACAGCCAGGGCGTGTGCCCATGGGGGGCGGGGATCTGAGACCAGGGTGTAGGATCCAGTCACTCTGGGATTTGATCTCTAATGAGCCATCTCTTCTCCAGGCTGCTGGCTGGCCGGGCGGAGCGGGGTGTCGGGCCGTGAGTATCTGTGGGGAATGGGGCAGCTGGGGGAATTTCCGCATTAAGGACGAGCGATGTGCTTTGGGGGTGGGGAATGGGAACCTGTTAGAACAACTGGGGGATTTTGTAAACATGTTTTCTTGGGGGCCCTGTCCTGGGAGCCGCTTACTCAAATGACCCAAATTTGGACCAGGAACCCCACAGCGTAGATCCCAATTCACTGCCTGACTGTGATTGGGGCAGGGCCGGGTTCTGAGCTCAGCCCCTGGGGTCAATCCGGAGTTGCCCCTGAGTGCAGCGGGGGCAGGGCTGAATTGACCCTGCACAACTAAAGGAATCAGAGACTGGAAATCTCCTTTCCCTCGTCCTGTGTCTCTCCCCGGCTGTGAGCCGCGGGGCCGGGCCTGCACCCTAGGGAGGGGCGGGGGGTAAAAATCTGGAGCGACAGATGGGCAGAGGACTGAATCAGACGGACGCAGTTTGTGTCACCCCCACTTACTGCCTGTTTGTTTGTGAATCCAGAGGGGTCCTACCCCAAACCCTGGCCCCTGTGAAAGGCATCCAGGAGCCCGTTTCCAGGGCCACCGGGTCTAACCCACCACTGAGGCCGTGTGGTGAGGACGGGCCCCAGGACTGAGTGATGGGGCCTGCGTCTCACGGCCTGTCTGCTTCCCACTGCAGAGCCCAGCTACCCCAAACCCAGCATCGCCCTGAGCCCCAGCGGGGGGGTCTCCCTGGGGGGAGCCGTGACTGTCCAGTGTCGGGGGCAGCGCCTGGGCATGCGATTCGTGCTGAATAAAGAGCGACGCCATTTCCCACCTGTGGATTCGGACGGGTTTGAGGCTGTGTTTCCCATCAGCACCGTGCGCCGGGAGCACGGCGGGAGCTACAGCTGCTCCTATCACAGCCGATCGGAGCCGTTCACCATGTCGTACCCCAGCGACCCCGTGGAGCTGGTGGTGAGAGGTGAGGGGCCCGGCTGCGCATCCCCGTTCCCAACCCGACCCCCAGCCAGACCCTCCCGGGGCCTCGGTGCAAATGGGATGCTCAGAGCCAGGCTCTGCCCTGAGCCCTGACCCTGCAGTGGAGACGCCCGGCTGGGGAGCGGGGACGGAGTCACTGGGGGGTTCCCCAGCCAGGGGGGAGCAGCAGCCCCTGGAGACTCGGGGCAGGGAGGCTACTTTAATGCTGCCCCTTGTGCGTAAGAACCGTGAGTCGCTATTTAATCCTGTCATCCCATCCCCTCTGTGCTCCAGGCCCCGCCCCAGGCAGTGCCCTGGCTGGGCTCAATGAGGCAGGGTCTGCGTGAGGAGCGGTGTCTTGGTGGACGTGGCGCTGGGCTGGGACCCAGAAGATCTGGCCCAGCTCCTGGGGTGGCCACAGACTCTGTGTGATGGGAACACGTTGCTGTTTTCAAAAGTGTCCTTTCTTGTGGGGGGGCCTCAATCTTTGGGGATCTCAGGCCTAGCGCCCACAAACCGAGATGCCCACAGTTAGTGGAGACCTCTGCAAACGCTGGCCTCAATAGTGCTGGACCCCTTGTGTTGGGGGAGGATGTAGGGCCCCCGCCATGATCAAGGCCCCGTTGTGCCAGGTGCTGCATAAACACAGAATGAAGAGACAATCCCTGCCCCTGGGAGCTCACTGAGGAAAGTGAATCTGTTTGTGCCTCAGTTTCCCCCCATGTAGAATGGGGATAATGACCCCTCCCTGCCTCCCAGGGGGTGACTCCGTTCCTGTGGGGGGCTCAGGCCCTGCTAGGGTGGTCAACTTTCCAGTTTGTGAAAACCAGACACTGAGTGTGGGAACCTCTCCCCCCTCCTGCTCTGCTTCTTCCGCAAGGCCCCGCCCCCTGGTCCTCTTCCCCCCCTCCACCTCCACCTCCACCATCACCCGCTGCTCTCTCCACCACCCTCCCCCTGCCAGGTGAGCCACGCTCCAGGATTGAGGGTGGGGGAGGGGGAGCCAGGCTCCGTGGGTGGGTGTGAGTGGGCAATACCCGGCCGCAGTCTGGGGCTTCAGCAGCACTTCGCGGCGGGGGGGGTCCACTCCAGGTCTTCCGCTGCACCGAAGGACCCCCCCCCCGCCACCGAAATGCCACCGAAGACCTCCAGAGCGGGGCCCTCTTAGGCGCGGGCGCGGGACCCGATTCCGGGGAATCAGGTGAATCAGCTTAAAGCCGGCCCTGTGAGTGGGGCAGGGCAGGGGAGGGAGAGCTGAGCTCTGGGGGTGGGGGTGGCGGTGACTGGGGCAGGGAAGGGTAGAGAGAGCTGCGCTCCTGGGGTGGGGGTGGGGGTGAGTGGGGCAGGGGACGGGGAGCCACGCTCCTGGGGTGGGGGTGGGGGTGAGTGGGGCAGGGGAGAGGGGAGCCGGGCTCCGGGGGTGGGGGTGGGGGTGAGTTGGGCAGGGGAGGCGACCTGCATTCTGGAGGTGGGGGTGGAGCAGGGAGTGGGGAGGGGGAAGGGGGGGAGCGGTTGGGGGTGAGTGGGGCAGGGCGACGGGAAGGTGGGAGATGGGGAGCCACGCTGTGGGGGTGGGGTGAGGGGGCAGGGCCCCTGCTGAGTAGCTCCACTGCTCCTCCAGGCTCCAGCAGCAGCTGCTCTCTCTGCCCCCTGGTGGCAGAGGCTGGGTACTGCAGGAAATGAGACAGTGTCCGGTCAGCGGCACTGCCAAGTTCCCTTTTCAACCCACTTTCCGGCTGAAAACTGGACACCGGCAACCCTGGGCCCTGCGGTGCCGGGCGCCAGAGACCAGCCCATGAGTCGCTCTGTCCAGGGCAGGCCGGACGCAGTGAACGAGGCAGGGGCCACACACGGCATATGAGGACCCAAGCACTAGGGAGCTGCGGCTCGGTGTCTGTGGGGCTGGGTGCCCAGCTCGCAGGGCCGGGATTCTGGGTGGGAGGCGCTCTGGGATGTGGGAGAGAATCTCTGCCCGGCGGCCTCTGGATCTGCCTGTGGATAGGGCCAACCAGGGAGTCCAGGGCTGGGTCTGGGTGGGTGCCTGGGTCTGGCTCTCTCAGCCTGTCTCCTGTGCGCAGATCCCAGCTTACCCAGACCCTCCATCTCTCTGAGCCCCACTGGGGTCACCGCCCCAGGGGCAGACGTCACCATCCGGTGTCAGGGGCAACGCCGGGACGTGACGTTCTTCCTGCACAAGGCTGGAGACCTGAACCCGCAGCGACAGATGGACCCTGCTGGGGACGGGGCCAAGTTCCGCATCCCCACCGTGGGCCGGCAGCACGGAGGGAGCTACAGCTGCAGCTACCGGCTCCAATCACAGCCCTTCGTCTCCTCAGAGCCCAGCCACACCGTGCAGCTGGTGGTAGCAGGTGAGCGGCCCGGCTCGGCGTCCCTGCTCCCAGCTGGACCCTCATGGGGGCTCTGCACTGATGGGCCACTCAGAGCCAGGCTCTGCCCTGGGCCCAGCAGAGGGGATGCCCGGCCAGGGAGCAGGACGGAGTCACTAGGGTGTTCCACAGCCAGGGAGGAAAAGCAGCTGCTGGAGATTCGGTGCTGAGGGGGGATCCCAGCCCCCAGATGGCTGTCCCTGCTCTGGGGATGCACAGAGGGGTCAGGACCCAGTGGCCCCCTATGGCACCGGCCCCAGCAACACAAACACCCTGTCCCCCCGGGAATAACTGAAGCTGAGTTTCGGGGGAGGGGCAATCGCTGAGTTGGTGTTTCAGCCCCTCCCCCCGCCTCAACAGACACTGGTTCTATTCCCGCAGGTGGAACCGACCCGACGCAGCCTGGAGCGGCGCCGGCTCCCACGCACCCGGGCAGCGCGTGGACAGGTACCGGGGCCAAGGGGGGAATCACCATTGACCAGCCCTGGAAGGCTCATGCTGCTCAAGGAGCCGCCCCCGAGGGGTTGGGGCTGGCTGGGCGGGAGGGGGGCAGTGACTCTTGGTGCATGAGCCCAGACACCAGGGGGAGGGGCAGCCCCGCCCCTCCCTCACCACCAGATCCCCGCCTCCTCCGGCACCTCCTGCTTTTGATCCGAACACCTGGTTGCAAAGGGACCCTAGTGAACCCCAACCCCCTGCCCCAGCCCGGTGAAAATGAGCAAGTGAGTGAGGGTGGGGAAGAGCGAGCAATGGAAGGAGGGGGATAGAGTGGGTGGGGGGTGGGGCCTCAGAGCAGGAGCAGTTCGTCCACCTGGGCAACCGCCTTGTTGGGGAAGCTGAGGCCCCAGAGCCAGACCTGCTGGACGGGGGGTCGTGGGCTTCACTCCCGGGGCAGTGCCAGCTGCTGATCTCCCCGTCTGAGCCGGCAAGTGACTCTTCCCTTCCCCCCGCAGCAGCCCCCAAAGGGCACCCGGATTTCACCCACGCCAACATCGCCCGTCTGGGGCTGGGCACCGTGGTCCTGCTTGTCCTGGGACTGATCCTGTCTGAGGCCTATTCCAGCCGCCCGAGGGGGGCGCCCTAGGTGAGGTGACCCCTTTGTCACTCACGTCTGGATCCTTTTCCAGTTTCTCCACATCCTTTCTACACAGCGGTGACAGAACTGGACACAGCACTCCCGGCCTGCCCAGCGCCGAGCAGAGCGGTACTCTCACCGCCCGTGACTTGCACGCTGCACCTCTGTTAATGCAGCCGAACATTGCATTTGCTTTTGTTTTGCAACAGCATCGCGTTGCTGACTCATGTTGAGGGTGTGATGATCCACCACAGCTCCCCGCTCTGTCTCAGCAGTGCTGCTGCCAAGCCAGTGAGCCCCCATCCTGTGCTTGTGCATTTGGTTTTTCTTCCCAAAGTGCAGCACCTCTGTTGACTTTCAAACAGCTTGGAAAAGAGATGACTAAGGGGGGATACGACAGAGGTCTATAAAATCATGACTGGTGTGGAGAAACTAAATCAGGAAGTGTTGTTTACTCCTTCTCATAACACAAGAACTAGGGATCACCCAATGAAATGAATAGGCTGCAGGTTTCAAACAAACAACAGGAAGTATTTCTTCACCCAACGCACAGTTAACCTGTGGAACTCCTTGCCAGAGGATGTTGTGAAAGCCAAGATTATAACAGCGTTCAAAAAAAGAACTAGATAAGTTCATGGAGGATAGGTCCATCAATGGCTATTAGCCAGGATGGGCAGGGATGGTGTCCGTAGCCTTCGTTTGCCAGAAGCTGGGAATGGGGGACAGGGTGTCACGGAGTATTGGGGAACTCAGGGCCCTGCACCCCCGGCTTCCTGCGATTCACTGCGACTCTCAGCCAGCCAGTAAAGCAGAAGGTTTATTTGGATGACAGGAATACAGTCCAAGACAGGTCTTGCAGGCACAGACAACAGGGCCCCCCTCAGTTAGGTCCATCTTGGGGTCCCAGTGCATCCCAGCCCAGCCCCCCTTGGGAGGTCAGAGCCATCTCTGCCCCCCAGCCATCTCTCCAGCTCGCTTCCCACACTCTGGCTTCAGCGACCCCTCCCACAGCCTTTGTCCAGTTTCCTGGGCTAAGGAGTCACCTGGCCTTCAACCCCTTCCTGGGTTCTCGTGTTACACACTCAGGTATGCGCCCTCGGGCTGTCTCCCATCCTCCAATGCAGACTATTCCAGCCACACTCCCCTGTCAGCATTCACAGACCACAGTGAGAACAGGCCCAGTTCGTCACATCTCCCCCCTTCGAGACCGAACTGAGCAGGGTCACTTTAGCCAGTGACCCGGGGAAGTTCGAACCTACTCCCGTTCCCATGGATGCCCCCGCATCCCTCCCATTCCTTGGTGAGAATTACACCAGGCCCCTTCAGTTTCACGCCCCCCCTTAGGTCGGGGGTGCTTGATGGCACTCGCAGTTCGCATGTGGGAAGGTTTATGCGGCCTGTGCCCTTTCCCCACCCCCATACCTCTGGGGCTCCAACTGGGCTGTGGTCTTCTCCCAGCGCTACAGTCTGGAGGTCTGTGCTTTGGGCTCTCTTGGTTCAGAGCCGCCCTTTTAACCTTGGCCACCCTCCGGAAAGGCTCCTCTATGCTGGGCAAGGGTCCTAAAGCTGTTTTCCCCTTGTCCCAGGCCTTCCTCCCCCTCTGACAGGGGTCACAGGATCCGCAGTACTGTCGGACAGTAACAAAGACCCCAGGCCAGTAAAAGCTCCGTAGCAGCCTCTGCTGGGTACGCCAGGTTCCCTGGTGCCCTGAGAGGGGAATGTCATGGGCCCGGCACAGCAGCTGGCGGCGATACTTCTGGGGTACCACCAGCTGCCTCCTGATCCCCCCTGACTCCATTTCCCCTGGGGGAGCCCATTCTCGGTACAGGAACCCCTTCTCCCACAGGAACCTTTTCCGGCCACCTCGTCCCATGGTCTGTACCGCATTGAGGTCGGCTAGGTCCCTTATCTTCCGCAAGGAGGGGTCTCTCTGTAACTCGGCCTGGAACTCAGCAGCTGGGACAGGGATGGCCACCTGCTCTTCCTCGCCCGCTGGGCCTGAAGCTGCAGCCTCCCTGAGCCGTGTCCCTGGGCGTTCCCTCCCCACCAGGTTAGGGTCCTGCGCCTCAGGCAAGGCACCCCCCCCAAGGCCAGGGCGCAGTGCCCCTCGCCGGCTCTGACTGCGGGTCACAACCAGTGCCTTTTGGGGGTTGCTTGGCCAGTTCTCCAGGTCCCCCCCCATCAATACCTCAGTGGGCAAATACGGGTGTACCCCCACATCCTTGGGGCCCTCCTTGGCCCCCCACTTCAGGTGTACCCTTGCCACGGGTACTTTGACTGGTGTTCCGCCCACCCCCGTCAGGGTCAGGTAGGTGTTGGGCACCACCTGATCTGGGGCCACCACCTCGGGCCGGGCCAGCGTCACCTCTGCGCCCGTATCCCAGTATCCATTGACCTTCCTCCCATCCACCTCCAGGGGAACAAGGTACTCTCTCCGGAGGGACAGCCCCGCGCCTACCGTATAAACCAAAAACCCTGAGTCTGGAGCATCCAGCCCCCTAGAGGAGCTGGCCTGGAGCTCTCCTCCCTCCTTAGCAGGTGGTACTCTGCCAGCCCCTCTTCCCTGGGAATGCTGCCTTTCGCCGGGCTGGGTCTCTACCCAGTCAACCCTCTGTGGGTTCGGACTGCTCAGTCTGTCCCTGAGCCTAGGGCACTGGGCCCGTATGTGGCCCTTTTGGCCACAGTGGTAGCAGCCCATGTCCCATGGGTCCCCTTGAGTAGGTCGGATGGTCCTGATGCCGGATGCTCCCCTCTGATGGGTTTTTTCTGTATTTTCCCATGGGGAGGTCCCATGGTGACTCTCTCGCTGCGTTGTGGTGGGACTGTTCCTTTGGGACTCCTCCCTTTTATCTCCTGACCGGCTCTTTACAAACTCATCGGCCAGCTGCCCGGCGTGTCGCGGGTTCTCTGGCTTTCTGTCCACCAACCACAGCCTCAGGTCGGATGGGCACCGCTCATACAGTTGCTCCAGTACCAGCAGTTTAATCAGGTCCTCCTTCGTCTGGGCCCCACCAGCCCACTTGCTGGCGTATCTTTCCATGCGGGCGGCTAGTTGCAGATATGAGATCTCAGGGGTTTTATCTTGACTCCGGAACCTTTCCCGGTACATTTCAGGAGTCAGCCCAAACTCACGTAGCAGGGCCTTTTTGAATAGTTCGTAGTCCCCTTTCTCTGCCTCTCCCAGTTGGCGGTACAATGCCACGGATTTGGGGTCCAGTAAGGGGGTAAGGACCCAGAGTCTGTCCGCGGGATCAACCCGGTGCAGCTCGCAGGCCGTCTCAAAGGCCTCCAGGAAGTCATCCATGTCCTCCCCCTCCTTGTGTGGGGCCAGGATGCACTTATCAAAGCTCCGTGCAGTCCTGGGTCCTCCCTCACTCACCACAGCCGGGGGTTCGCTGCCCTTCAATCTTGCCAGTTCCAGGTCATGCTGACGCTGTCTCTCATTCTCCTGTCTCTGTCTCTCATTCTCCTCCCGTTCACGCTGACGCTGTCTCTCTTCATGCTGTCTCTGTTGTTCACGATCCTCCAGCTCTCTCAGTTTTAGCTCTTTCTCCCATTCCAGCCAATTCCGCTCCACGGATGCCGAACGTCGCCGGGAGGAGGATCCTCTGCTGGCCGGCGAGCTTCGCCGGGAGGGTCCCCTGCTGGCCGGGGGGGCCACGGCGCCTTCGGTATTTGCTGGGCTCCTCCCCACCCTTCCCCTAGGCATAGGAAGGAGGGGTCTCGGGAAGCCCTCAGCAGCCGGCTGACCACTCCCAGCTGGGACAGACACTGGTGCCTGCGCTGCATTTGCCAGGCTGCTTCCCTGAGACACAGGGATCAGTTCATTCGCGCGATCTTCCGCCTCCAGCCGGGCAATGAGCTGTTCTTTGGTGAGCCTCCCAATGCACAGCCCCCTCTGCTTGCACAGCTCCACCAGGTCGCTCTTAAGCCGCTTGGCATACATCTTCCTGCTGGCCACTCACCGGCCTGTGTGCTCACAGCTCCCCACAGTTCCCAGGGGGACCCCTAGTGTGCCAGCCCTTCTCGAGGTCACCACCTCTCTGCCAGGGTCGAGCTGCAGACTCCTCCGCCCCTGGGACCACTCGCTGCGATCCCCCCGGGGGACCCTGTTACTGCAAAAGTCCTTCTCGCTGGTCACACACTCCCAGGGGTAATAACAGTCTCTCTCTCACTCTTCAGCAGGCCTGGTCCCCGTCAATCCCCCTTCGTTTTACTGCTCCCCAGTCACTTACAGCAGGAAGCGCCGTCCACGGGGTGCAGTAGATCCCACCACTGCCACCAGTTGTCACGGAGTATTGGGGAACTCAGGGCCCTGCACCCCCGGCTTCCTGCGATTCACTGCGACTCTCAGCCAGCCAGTAAAGCAGAAGGTTTATTTGGATGACAGGAATACAGTCCAAGACAGGTCTTGCAGGCACAGACAACAGGGACCCCCTCAGTTAGGTCCATCTTGGGGTCCCAAGGCATCCCAGCCCAGCCCCCCTTGGGAGGTCAGAGCCATCTCTGCCCCCCAGCCATCTCTCCAGCCTGCTTCCCACACTCTGGCTTCAGCGACCCCTCCCACAGCCTTTGTTCAGTTTCCCGGGCTAAGGAGTCACCTGGCCTTCAACCCCTTCCTGGGTTCTCGTGTTACACACTCAGGTATGCGCCCTCGGGCTGTTTCCCATCCTCCAATGCAGACTATCCCAGCCACACTCCCCTGTCAGCATTCACAGACCACAGTGAGAACAGGCCCAGTTCGTCACACAGGGGATGGATCACATGATGATTCCCTGTTCTGTTCATTCCCTCTGGGGCACCTGGCGTTGGCCACTGTTGGGAGATGGGTGTCACGGACTCACAGATCGTGCCCACTCTTGGCCCCGTGCGGTCCGTGGGGAGTACCCCTTTCAGGGCGACAGCCCTTCTCGGGGATCCACTCTCTCTCGGGGTCAGGCCCCTCCACCTCCTGGATCCGCACCTCTCTGAGCCTTAGCACGTCTGTCTCTGCCGTGGGCCTGCTCAGGGAGTCCACTCGCTCTGGACCCCCAGGGCCTCCACCCCCGAAGGGGTTGATGCAACCCTGTTCTCTAGACCGGAGTGACTCTCAGCCAGCATAAAACAGGAGGATTTATTGAGAGTTGAACACAGCACAGGAAACTCTCAGGGCCTCAGGCCTGGCCTCCCTCAGCACAGCACATCCCAGTCTCTCTGCATCCAGGTGGGCTCTGCCTGTTCCCCCTCTCCAGCCCAGAGCCCCTCTGCTTCCCAGCTGGGCATCTGAGCTCCCCGGCCCCAAGCCCGGCCTCTGTCCTTTGTCTTCTCTCCAGGTAAACAGGGTTGTAAACCGGGGCTTCCTCTCCTGCTTCTGTCCTCTGGCTGGAACCGGCTGGTTAGGTCACTGGGTCCTCACTCTGCAGCCCATTGATACTCACCCACGATGGGACCAGCTGCAAAGTACCAGGGCTCCACCCTCCTTCCCATCACCTGAGCACGGGGGAGCGTCTCTTGCTGCCCTGGGTTGGGGGCAGCCAGCAGGGAGCAGGACACACACACACACATGAGCAGGGGGCAGGACACACAGAGACACCAGCAGGGGGAAGGGCTGGATGGACACATGCGTGTGGGCTCCCGGGGGAGGCACCAGCTGTTCCCCCAGACCCCTAGGGGGTCAGGCCCCCTCTAGGATCCCCCCGCCCACATCATTGCCCAGCATGGGGACCGGCTTCAGCTGGGGCTGCCCTGGGGGAGGGGAATGGGGAGGGAATCCCCCGAAACTCCCCCTCCAGCAGTGACCCAGATTCACACAAGGCCCCATTGTGCAGGGCTGGCAGTGGGACCCACGTGGGCCCTTTGGGGCGGGGCCATGGGAACGGGACACAGACCGAGCCCTGGAAAGACCCCGGCCGGAGGGTGAGGGGTGGGGCGCAGCCTCTGTTTGCTGGGAGGACGACGGGATGGATCACTTGAGGATTCGCTCTGGGGCGCCTGGAATTGGCCACTGTCGGAAGACAGGATACTGGGCTAGATGGACCTTTGGTCTGACCCAGGCTGGCCATTCTTATGTGTTAGGTGTGGTCAGAACTACAATATCAAAGAGGGCAGACCCAAGGGAAACCCCAGCAGGAACCATCCCGCTACCGATGCTTGTCTATTGAGAGATCCCTCGGAGCCGAGAACACCGGTGGGGATGTGAAGATGGCCACGGCTGTAATTGTCGCACAGGTTTTTGTAGGATTTCTCTCTGCAGGAGTAATTGGAACTTTGCTTAACACTGGGGCCAGCACTGACGGCCAGGGGAGAGCGCCCCCTAGTGACCTCTGCCCCACTCCCTGCAGCACAGCGCCCCCTAGCAGTGCACTGGGGTATCAGGGCCAGCGCTGACTGTCTGGGGAGAGCGCCCCTCTACTGAGCCCCTCCTCCTGCTCCCTGCAGCATAGCACCCCCTAGTGTAGCAGTGGGGTAGTGGGGCCTGATGGGTTAGAACTGGTGGGCTGGATGCCAGGACTCCTGGGTTCTCTCCCTGGCTCTGGGAGGGGACTAGGGTCTAGTGGTTACAGCGAATGGGAGGCTGGGAGCCAGGACTCCTGGGTTCTATTTTGAAGGCTGGGAACCCACCCCTTTTTCTCTCAGCAGCTAGTTCCCTGCCTCCCAGCCCACCTTTGGACCCAGTCGCTTGCCAATCCTGGCTGGGATCAGGGAGGGGCAGCGTGGGTGGGTGTGACCCAGCAATCTGGGCACAAGCAGTGCATGGGGTGGGAGTGCCAGGGGGCTGGACAGGGAGCTGTTGGGGGGAGGGAGGGAGGGCCGGGGGCACACCGTGCCTGAACTGGACAGGAAAGGACAGGCTGGCACTAGAGGATGAATAAGGAGTGGGGGCCCTGCCTGTCACAGACTCACAGGTGGTGCCCACTCTTGGCCCTGTACAGTCCCTGCGGGGAACTCCCTTCAGTGAGACAGCCCTTCTCAGGGGGTCACTCTATCTCGGGGTCAGGCTCCTCCACCTCGTGGAGATGCACCTCTCTGAGCCTTAGCATGCCTGTCTCTCGCTGTGGCCCACTCAGAGAGTCCAGTTGCTCTGGACCCCTGGGGCCTCCACTCCCAGAGGGAATCATGCAACCCTGTTCTCCAGACCGGAGTGACTCTCAGCCAGCATAAAACAGGAGGGTTTATTGAGAGTTGAACACAGCACAGGAAACTCTCAGGGCCTCAGGCCTGGCCTCCCTCAGCCCAGCACATCTCAGTCTCCCCTGCATCCAGGTGGGCTCTGGCTGCTCCCCCTCTCCAGCCCCGACCCCGCTGCTTCCCAGCTGGGCATCTGATATCACCAGCCCCAAGCCCCGCCTCTGTTCATTGTGCTCTATCCAGGTACACCGGGTCACCTGGGCCTCCTCTCCTGCTTCTGTCCTCTGGCCCCTCTGGCTGGAACCGGCTGGTCAGGTCACTGGCATCCTCTCTTCACAGCCCATTGTCCTCCCCCTGGCCAGAACTTGTTGTGACTCCTGGCCTGGGCACCAGGTCCCCAGTCGCTGGGGTATCCTAGGGTTACCATACGTCCGGATTTTCCCAGACATGTCCGGCTTTTTGGGCCTCAAATCCCCGCCTGGGAGGAAATCCCAAAAAGCCAGACATGTCCAGGAAAATAGGGAGGGAGGAGTTGTGCGGCTTGGGTCCACGTCGGAGCCGCTGGGGCCAGCGGTGCTTGGTCAGGGGCCAGGGCCGCTGGGGCCGGCAGTGCTCGGATGGGGTCCGGGACACCTGGGGCCGCTGGGGCCGGCGGTGCACGGCCGGGGGCCGGAGCCGCTGGGGCCGGTGGTGCTCGGCAGGGGCCGCTGGGGCCACTGGGGCCAGGGCGGGCCGGAACCAGGGCCAGCACCGCAGGGCCCGAGCCGGGCTGGAGATGCCGGGGCCAGAGCCTCTTGGCCTGGGCCGGCCGGCCGCCAGAGGGAGCCACTCGACTGGGCCGCACCGCGCCCTGCCCCAGCCCCAGCTTACCTGCTGCCCCCCTGTTTCAGGCTTCCCGTGAACATTTGATTCGCGGGAAGCAGGGGAGGGGGAGGAGCAGGGGGGCGGAGCTTTCAGGGGAGGGGGCAGAGTTGGGGCGGGGAATTTGGGGAAGGGGAAGGGGTGGATTTGGGGCAGGGCTGGGGCCCCATGGATTGTCCTCCTTTTTTTAAATTAAAATGTGGTAACCCTAGCTTATCCATTCTCCAGGCCATTTGCTGGGGTCCCAAGTTCCATCGCTGCTTGCTTTGGCTGCTCTAGATTTCGCCTGCAGATTAGAGACAATGTGTGATGGACGCAGGAAGAGATGAGACATCGTCGACTTCCTGTAGCTGGAGCCACCAGCTGAGTTCCTTATTTGGGGCTCGGTGGAGCTGGGCACTGGGGTGTTGGTGGCAGCCCTGAGGGTCCCCTCACTGTCCCCATCATGGCATCTGCTCTCACCATCCTCCTCCTCGGTGAGTATCGGATAAAGGCAGGGCATGTGTCCCTTGGGGGGGATGGGATCTGAGACCCGGGTGTGTATCCATGGGGGGCAGGATCTGAGGCTCGAGCGTGCACCCATGGGGGGATCTGAGACCAGGGTGTAGGATCCAGTTACTTTGGGATCTAGTCACTAATGAGCCATCTCCTTTCCAGGTTGCTGGCTGGCCGGGCACAGCAGGGTGTGGGGAGGTGAGTATCAGTCTGTGGGGAGGACGTAACATCAAGGATCGGGGGAGGGGATGCATGGGGTGGGGAAAAGAGGAACTGAGCCATGAACCTTCCCCAAAACTCAACCCAAACTCCCCCTGTGAGATCAGACCCATCCCCGTTCTTCTGTCACTCCCCCACCTTCCGCCAGTGAGTAACTAGGAGCCGAATCTGGTTCCCAGGGTCTGACGAAGCAGGAACCGTTCCTTGGTTCAAAGACCTGCCCTCCCCTCCACCCTCCCAGGCTGTGAGGATTGGGGGTGGGGGGTCATCACATGGATTTATTTCAGCTCATACAAACGCTAACAGGGCCCGTCCGTGGGCTTTAGATCCCCTCGTTCCCAGTCAGTGCAGCCGTGGGGAGAACCCCCCAGATCCTCCCCCACTCCCAGATCCACCCCCAACAGCTCCCTCCCCTGCACTCACAGCCCCCTGTTCCCAAGGCCTGGGGAAAAGTTGGGGCTTGTGCGACTCCCACAGTCACAGACTATTTCCAACCCCAGGGCGGGGGGCAGAGCTGCAGGGGGCCCACTGGTCAGGGTCTCTGGCTGGCCTCCGGTGGGGCCGGAGGGGGCAGGTGATCTTTAATGCAGCCGGGTCCTCAGCTACGTCTGGGTAAATCCCTGGCCCCCAAACCCCGCGGGCAGCCAGTGATTACCCTGGTAGGGGACAGACTCCTAGAGAGGCCAAATGACGGATGGACTGAATTGTGGCGGGAGGAGGCGGGGAGCTGTGTCTCCCCTGTTTAACTCCTGTCTCTTGTTGAAAGCAGGGCGTGAATTTGTCAAACCCACCATCTGGGTGAGCCCCAGCAGGGTGATGGCGCTCGGGGGAAGCGTCACCATTCGCTGTGAGGGTCGGTACCGGGACATGGAGTTCTTTCTGCGTAAAGCTGGACACCCGAACCCGCAGGTGCGGACAGTGCCTGATGGGACCGTGGCTGAATTTCCCATCCCCAGTGTCAGCCGGGAAGATGGAGGAAATTACACCTGCGACTATCGCTCCATAACGGATCAGAGTCGCTGGTCATATCCCAGCGACCCCGTCGAGATCATTGTAGCAGGTGAGGGGCCCGGCTCAGTGTCCTGGCTCCCAGCCCCACACCCAGCCAGACCCTCAGGGGGTCTCTGCATTGATGGGACACTCAGAGATAGGCTCTGCCATTAGCCCTGGGCCGAGCAGAGGGGACATCCTGCCAGGGAGCAGGGACGGAGTCACCTCGGGTTCCCGGCCAGGGGGGAGAAGCAGCCACTGGAGATTTGGGTCAGAGGAAGGGGGGATCCCTGCCCCCAGAGGGAGCTGCAGAGCAGAGGGGACCTTTCCCAGACAACACAATAGTTAAGGGGTGATGGGTGGAGCTGAAGGTTATAAACCTCAGTGTATAGTAGAGACTTGCTCAGTCCCCTACAAGTCAGTGGTGGTGCTGCACAGAGAACCCAGGAGTCCTGGCCCCCATCCTCCCTGCTCTCCCCACTAGACCCCACTCCCCTCCTTGAGCCAGGGAAAGAACCCAGGAGTCCTGGCTCCCAGCCCTCCCAGCAGAGAAGTCAGGCAGTGAATGGACCCTGGAGACTGGACTGGCCTGTCACCCGCTAGGGAGCAGAGCTCTGGGCCCCCAGGGGCTGGGGTTGCTCCGTGTCTCATGCTGTTAGCCCAGGGCTCAGAGGAAACTCTGGCCCCTGTGGAAAGGCGAACAGGAGCCCGTCCCCAGGGTCTGACCCACCACTGAGGCCGTGTGGTGAGGACGGGCCCCAGGACTGAGTGACGGGGCCTGCGTCTCACGGCCTGTCTGCTTCCCACTGCAGAGCCCAGCTACCCCAAACCCAGCATCTCCCTGAGCCCCAGCGGGGAGGTCTCCCTGGGGGGAGCCGTGACCGTCCGGTGTCAGGGGCAGCACCGGGGCGTGCGCTTCATGCTGAATAAAGAGCGACGCCATTTCCCACCTGTGGATTCGGACGGGTTTGAGGCTGTGTTTCCCATCAGCAACGTGCGCCGGGAGCACAGCGGGAGCTACAGCTGCTCCTATCACAGCAGATCGGAGCCGTTCGCCGTGTCGTACCCCAGCGACCCCGTGGAGCTGGTGGTGAGAGGTGAGGGGCCCGGCTCGGCATCCCCATTCCCAGCCCCACCCCCTGCCAGACCCTCACGGGGGCTCGGTGCCAATGGGACGCTCAGACCCAGGCTCTGCCCTGAGCCCTGACCCTGCAGTGGAGACGCCTGGCTGGGGAGCGGGGACGGAGTCACTGGGGGGTTCCCCAGCCAGGGGGGAGCAGCAGCCCCTGGAGACTTGGGGCAGGGAGGCGACTTTAACGCTGCCCCTTGTGCGTAGGAACCGTGAGTCGCTATTTAATCCCATGATCCCATCCCCTCTGTTCTCCAGGCCCTGCCCCAGGCAGTGCCCTGGTTGGGGCTGAATGAGGCAGGGGCTGCAGGGGAAGCAGTGGCTTGGTGGACACGGCGCTGGGATGGGACCCAGGAGATCTGGCCCAGCTCCTGGCACAGCCACAGACTCTGTGTGATGGGAGCATGTCGCAGTTTTCAAACGTGTCCTTCATAGTGGGGGGGCCTCAATCTTGGGGGATCTCAGGCCGAGCGCCCACAAACCGAGACGCCCACAGTTAGTGGAGACCTCTGCAAACGCTGGCCTCAATAGCGCTGAATCCCTTGTGTTGGGGGAGCATGAAGGGCCCCCGCCATGATCAGGGCCCCTTTGTGCCAGGTGCTGCATAAACACAGAGTGAAGAGACAGTCCCGGCCCCTGGAAGCTCACTAAGGAAAGTGAATCTGTCTGTGGCCTGTAGAATGGGGATAAAGACCCCTCCCTGCCTCCCTGGGGACTGACTCCCTTCCTGTGTGGGGCTCAGGCCCTGCCGTGCCAGGCGCCAAAGTCCAGCGCGTGAGTCACTCTGTGTTCAAGGCAGGCCGGACACAGTGAATGAGGCAGGAGCCACACACGGCATATGAAGAACCCAAGAACTTGGCAGTCGCGGCTCCGTGTCTGTGGGTTTGGGAGCCCAGCTCGCAGGGCCGGGATTCTGGCTCAGGAAAACTCTTGGATCTGGAAGAGAATTTCTGTCAGGGGACCCGTGGATCTGCCCATGCCTCGGGCCAGCTGGGGAATCACAGAAGATTAGGGTTGGAAGAGAGCTCAGGAGGTATCTACTCAACCCCCCTGCTCAAAGCAGGACCAACCCCAACTAAATCATCCCAGCCAGGGCTTTATCAAGCCGGGCCTTAAAAACCTCTATGGAAGGAGATTCCACCACCTCCCTAGGGAACCCATTCCAGTGCTTCACCACCCTCCTAGTGAAATAGTGCTTCCTAATATGCAACCTAGACCTCCCCCACTGCAACTTGAGACCACTGCTCCCTGTTCTGTCATCTGCCGCCACTGAGAACAGCCGAGCTCTATCCTCTTTGAACCCCCGTTCAGGTAGTTGAAGGCTGCTATCAAATCCCCCCTCACTCTTCTCTTCTGCAGCTGGAGGACGGGGCTGGGTGGGTGGCCGGGTCTGGTTCTCACAGCCTGTCTCCTGTGCGCAGATCCCAGCTTACCCAGACCCTCCATCTCTCTGAGCCCCACTGGGGTCACCGCCACAGGGGCAGACGTCACCATCCGGTGTCAGGGGCAGCGCTGGGACGTGAGGTTCTTCCTGCACAAGGCTGGAGACCTGAACCCGCCGCAACACATGGACCCTGCTGGGGACGGGGCCGAGTTCCGCATCCCCACCGTGGGCCGGCAGCACGGAGGGAACTACAGCTGCAGCTACCGGCATCCATCAGAGCCCTTCGTCTCCTCGCAGCCCAGCAACACCGTGGAGCTGGTGGTAGGAGGTGAGGGGCCCGGCTCCACGTCCCCGCTCCCAGCCGGACCCTCAAAACTTCGGCACCCTAATGGGATGCTCAGAGCCAGGCTCTGCCCAGAGCCCTAGGACTGGCCTGGACAGAGAGCGGGGACAGTGTCACTAGGGGGTTCCCCAGCCAGGGGGGACCAGCAGCTCCTGGAAGTTAAGGGCTGAGGGAGGGGGGATCCCTGCCTCAAGGGGAAGCTGCAGAGCAGGGGGCTTTGCCAGGGGACGCTCCCCCGGCTGCCCCTGCACTGGGGGCACTCAAAGGAGTCAGGGCCCAGGGGCTGCCCATCCCGTCACTCTCCTGTTCTGCCTCCTCAGCCTGCGTCCTCTCCCATGGCCCCACCCCTTTCTGCCCCTTCTCTGAGGCCCCGCCCCTATTCCACCCACGTATCTGCCCCATTCCATCCCCCCATTGCAGCCCCACAACCCATTTTCTACTTTCTGCCTCGTAGCCCCCACTGCGTCCGCCAGACCGGAGAAGCTCTGTCCCCCCGCCCTGGCCCCGGGGTGCAGTGGGGAGTGAGAGTCCCCCAGCCCTGAGGCCACAGCAGGTAGCGAGAGAGCTCCCATCCTGGGGCTGCCATGGAGGTCCTGGTACTAAGGCTTCCCCTGTCCCCACTATGGTACTTCTGTGAGGACCAGAGTCGGGGTTCTGGGCCTTCTCCTGTCCTGCTCACCCGGTGGTCAGGGCTCCAGGGTAACTGAAACATTCCCGGTCAGTGCAGCCATGCGGAGAACCCCCCAGATCCACCTCTACCCCAGAACCACCCCCAACAGCTCCCTCCCCTGCACTCACAGCCCCCCCCGTTCCCAAGGCCTGGGGAAAGGTGGGTCTTGTGTGACTCCCGCCAGTCACAGACTGTTTCCAACAACAGGGTGGGGGGCAGAGCTGCAGAGGGCCCACTGGTCAGGCTCCCTGGCTGGCCTGTGGTGGGGCTGGGGGGGGCAGGTGATCTCTCATGCAGCTGGGTCGTGAGCGACGTCTGGGTGAACCCCCTGCCCCCAAGCCCCATGGGCAGCCAGTGCCAACCCTGGTAGGGGACAGACTCCTAGAGAGGCTGAATGACGGATGGACTGAATTGGGGTGGGGGAGAGGTGGGGGCTGTGTCTCCCCTGTTTAACTCCTGTCTCTTGTTGAAAGCAGGGCGAGGATACCCCAAACCAACCATCTCGGTGAGCCCCAGCAGGGTGGTGGCACTTGGGGGAAACGTCACCATCCGCTGTGAGGGTCGGTACCCGGGCATGGAGTTCTTTCTGCGTAAAGCTGGAGACCCGAACCCGCAGGTGCGGACGGTGCCTGATGGGACCGTGGCTGAATTTCCCATCCCCAGTGTCAGCCGGGAAGATGGAGGGAGCTACACCTGCGACTATCACTCCATAACGGATCAGAGTCGCTGGTCGTATCTCAGCGACCCCGTCGAGATCATTGTAGCAGGTGAGGGGCCCGGCTCAGTGTCCTGGCTCCCAGCCCCACACCTTGCCAGCCCCACAGGGAGTCTGTACACCAATGGGACGCTCAGAACCAGGCTCTGCCTTGATCCCTGGGTCCAGCAGAGGGGACACCTGGCCGGGGACGGAGTCACTGGGGAGTTCCCCAGCCAGGGGGGAGCAGCAGCTCCTGGAGATTCAGGGCCGAGGAAGGGAGGATCCTGCCTCCAGGGGGAGCTGCAGAGCAGGGGCCTTTCCAAGGGGATGCTCCCCGGCTGCCCCCGCTCTGGGGACTCACAGAGGAGTCACGGCTCAGGGGCTGCTGAGCCGGCACCGTCCCCAGCCACAAACCCCCCTCCCCGGGACTGACAGTAACAATCGATGCTGAGTCACAGGCAGAGGTGGATAAAGGTTTCCTGGGGCCCTGGGCCAGAGCAAGGGGTCCCTCCCCACCCCTCCCACCTGCCGTCCCTCTCCTGTCCCGCCTCCTAGGCCTGCAACCCCACCCACGGCCCCACCCCTTTGCCCCTTCCCCGAGACCCCGCCCCTATTCCACCCACGGTCCTGCCCCATTCTGTCCCCCCACTGCAGCCCTGCAACCCATTTGCTACTTTATGCCCCCCCCCCCCCACTACTGCCTCCCCAAGACCAAGACTACTGCCTCCCCAAGAAGCTCTGTCCCCACGCCTTGGCCCTGGGGAGAAGCGGGGAGTGAGAGTCCCCCAGCCCTGAGGCCATCCTGGGGCTGCAGTGGAGGTCCTGTTGCTAAGGGTTCCCCTACCCCCCCCCATGCTCCTGCGGGGGACCAGGGTCGAGGTGCTGGGGCTTTTCCCATCCTGCTCGCCCGGCAGCCAGAGCTGTGGGGCCCCCCATTTGGCCAGGGCCATAGGGTCTGTCTCTGATCTACCAGTGGTCGCGGAGGGTGGGGGGCGATCTCTGAGTCAGTGTTTCAGCCCCTCCCCACACCCTGACAGACACTGGTTCTATTCCCACAGGGGGAACCGACCTGACCCAGCCTGGAGCGGCGCCGGCTCCCACCTGCCTGGGCAGCGCAGGGCCGGGGGGAATCTATTGAGTCACAGACAGTCTACAGGGCGGGGGCAGCTTCCCTCCAGTAGTTTCCTAGGGGGAGGGATGGAGGCTGTTCTCAGGGGCATTGACTCCCCCACTGCCCCCCTCCGCTGACGGATTTGGGAGGGGACGGAAGCCTCCTGCTCAGACACGAACCCACCGCTAACAGGGCAGCTGGAGGCTTCCTCTGGGGGCAGCTGGGCCCATCAGTGGCCATGGGCGGGGGGGCGGTGCATTGGAGCTTCCCGTGAAGCTGCCAGGAGCAGCCAGCATGGGAGGCGGGATACCGGGCTAGATGGGCCTGTTGGCCTGAGCCAGTGTGGCCATGAGGCAGGGGTTGAAATGCCTTAGAAATGACGGTCAGGATGGATCAGACAGAGCCCCCTAGCGCCGTGCTGGGAAAATCGGGCCAGCCCTGACCGATGGGGCGAATGCCCCCTGCTGAGCCCCCCGCCCCCTGCAGTCCAGTGCCCCCTAGCACTACAAATCCATCAAATCTTGCTGGCTCCGACCCCACTTGATACCCTGGGGCCCCCAAATCCTCCCCATTGAATTTTCTGCTGCCTGTTCCCTGCGGAGCCCAAGCCCCTTGGGCACCGCCTGGGGTGGGAGGGGCTGAGGGGGAACAGACCAGCTGCTCCTGGCACTCACGGCTCTGCTGTTTCCCAGACGGATCGGAATCGCTGGCATCTCCGGATCTGACCAACCCCATCATCGCCGGGGTGAGCGTGGTAGCTGCTGTCCTCCTCCTCCTCCTTGTGGCCTTCGTCTGCTTCAGAAAAACCCGAGCCAGTAAGTGCCCCCCCAGCGAGGGAAGGGTTAAACCTGCCGCTAAGCAGGGCGGGATGGGGTCACGGCTTGGATGGGGGACTGTGCCAGGAAAGCCAAGGACGGGGGGTGGGGGGTGTCACGGAGTATTGGGGGACTCAGGGCCCTGCACCCCCGGCTTCCTGCGATTCACCATGACTCTCAGCCAGCCAGTAAAGCAGAAGGTTTATTTGGATGACAGGAATACAGTCCAAGACAGGTCTTGCAGGCACAGACAACAGGGCCCCCCTCAGTTAGGTCCAGCTTGGGGTCCCAGGGCATGCCAGCCCACCCCCTTGGGGGGTCAGAGCCATCTCTGCCTCCCAGCCATCTCTCCAGCCTCCTTCCAGCCTGCTTCCAGCACTCTGCCCTCAGCGACCCCTCCCACAGCCTTTGTTCAGTTTCCCGGGCCCCGGAGTCATCTGACCTCCAACCCCCTCCTGGGTTCTCATGTTACAAGCTCAGGTATGTTCCCTTGGGCCGGCTCCCATCCCCCGATGCAGACCATCCTAGTCACACTCCCCTGTCAGCATTCACACACCCCAGCAAGAACAGTCCCAGTTCGTCACATCTCTCCCCCCTTCGAGACCGAACTGAGCAGGGTCACTTTAGCCAGTGACCCGGGGAAGTTCGAACCTACCCCCGTTCCCATGGATGCCCCCGCATCCCTCCAGTTCCTTGGTGAGAATTACACCAGGCCCCTTCCGTTCCACGCCCCCCCTTAGGTCGGGGGTGCTTGATGGCACTCGCAGTTCGCATGTGGGAAGGTTTATGCGGCCTGTGCCCTTTTCCCACCCCCATACCTCTGGGGTTCCAACTGGGCTGTGGTCTTCTCCCAGCGCTCCAGTCTGGAGGTCTGTGCTTTGGGCTCTCTTGGTTTAGAGCCGCCCTTTTAACCTTGGCCACCCTCTGGAAAGGATCCTTTATGCTGGGCAAGGGTCCTAAAGCTCTTTTCCCCTTGTCCCAGGCCTTCCTCCCCCTCTGACAGGGGTCACAGGATCCGCAGTACTGTCGGACAGTAACAAAGACCCCAGGCCGGTAAAAGCTCCGTAGCAGCCTCTGCTGGGTACGCCAGGTTCCCTGGTGCCCTGAGAGGGGAATGTCATGGGCCCGGCACAGCAGCTGGCGGCGATACTTCTGGGGTACCACCAGCTGCCTCCTGATCCCCCCTGACTCCATTTTCCCTGGGGGAGCCCATTCTCGGTACAGGAACCCCTTCTCCCACAGGAACCTTTTCCGGCCACCTCGTTCCATGGTCTGTACCGCATTGAGGTCGGCCAGGTCCCTTATCTTCCGCAAGGAGGGGTCTCTCTGTAACTCGGCCTGGAACTCAGCAGCTGGGACAGGGATGGCCACCTGCTCTTTCTCGCCCGCTGGGTCCGAAGCTGCAGCCTCCCTGAGCCGCGTCCCTGGGCGTTCCCTCCCCACCAGGTTAGGGTCCTGCGCCTCAGGCAGGGCACCCCCCCCAAGGCCAGGGCGCAGGGCCCCTCGCCGGCTCTGACTGCGGGTCACAACCAGTGCCTTTTGGGGGTTGCTTGGCCAGTTCTCCAGGTCCCCCCCCATCAATACCTCAGTGGGCAGATACGGGTGTACCCCCACATCCTTGGGGCCCTCCTTGGCCCCCCACTTCAGGTGTACCCTTGCCACGGGCACTTTGACTGGTGTTCCGCCCACCCCCGTCAGGGTCAGGTAGGAGTTGGGCACCACCTGATCTGGGGCCACCACCTCGGGCCGGGCCAGCGTCACCTCTGCGCCCGTATCCCAGTATCCATTGACCTTCCTCCCATCCACCTCCAGGGGAACAAGGTACTCTCTCCGGAGGGACAGCCCCGCGCCCACCGTATAAACCAAAAACCCTGAGTCTGGGGCATCCAGCCCCCTAGAGGAGCTGGCCTGGGGCCCTTCTCTCTCTTGAGCAGTTGATAAGCTGCCAGCCCCTCTTGCGTGAGAAGCCTGCCCCTCGTCCGTCTGGGCCTCTACCAAGTTAACCCTATGCGGGTTCGGTCTGCTCAGTCTGTCCTTGAGCTTGGGGCACTGGGCCCGAACGTGGCCTCTTCGGCCGCAGCAATAGCAGCTCATGTCCTGTGGGTCCCCTCGAGCCGGTCGGTTGTCCCTGACGCTGGGCATTCCCCGTGGGGGGGGGATTCCCCATATTCCCTCTTTGGGAGGTCCCAGGGTGACTCTCTCTCTGCATCGCGGCGGGCCTGTTCCTTTGGGGCTCCTCCCTGCCACCCCCTGACCGGCTCTTTACAAACTCATCAGCCAGCTGCCCGGCGTGTCGCGGGTTCTCTGGCTTTCTGTCCACCAACCACAGCCTCAGGTCGGATGGGCACCGCTCATACAGTTGCTCCAGTACCAGCAGTTTAATCAGGTCCTCCTTCGTCTGGGCCCCACCAGCCCACTTGCTGGCGTATCTTTCCATGCGGACGGCTAGTTGCAAATATGAGATCTCAGGGGTTTTATCTTGACCCCGGAACCTTTCCCGGTACATCTCAGGAGTCAGCCCAAACTCTCGTAGCAGGGCCCTTTTGAATAGTTCGTAGTCCCCTTTCTCTGCCTCTCCCAGTTGGCGGTACAATGCCACGGATTTGGGGTCCAGTAAGGGGGTAAGGACCCGGAGTCTGTCCGCGGGATCCACCCGGTGCAGCTCGCAGGCCGTCTCAAAGGCCTCCAGGAAGTCATCCATGTCCTCCCCCTCCTTGTATGGGGCCATGATGCACTTATCAAAGCTCCGTGCAGTCCTGGGTCCCCCCTCACTCACCGCAGCCGGGGGTTCGCTGCCCTTCAATCTCGCCAGTTCCAGGTCATGCTGACGCTGTCGCTCTTCATGCTGTCTCTGTCTCTCATTCTCCTCCCGTTCATGCTGTCTCTGTCGTTCACGATCCTCCAGCTCTCTCAGTTTTAGCTCTTTCTCCCATTCCAGCCAATTCCGCTCCCCGGATGCCGAACGTCGCCGGGAGGATCCTCTGCTGGCCGGCGAGCTTCGCCGGGGGGACCCCCTGCTGGCCGGGGGGGTCACGGCGCCTTCGGTATTTGCTGGGCTCCTCCCCACCCTTCCCCTAGGTATAGGAAGGAGGGGTCTCGGGAAGCCCTCAGCAGCCGGCTGACCACTCCCAGCTGGGACAGACACTGGTGCCTGCGCTGCATTTGCCAGGCTGCTTCCCTGAGACACAGGGATCAGTTCATTCGCACGATCTTCCGCCTCCAGCTGGGCAATGAGCTGTTCTTTGGTGAGCCTCCCAATGCGCAGCTGCCTCTGCTTGCACAGCTCCACCAGGTCGCTCTTAAGCCGCTTGGCATACATCTTCCTGCTGGCCACTCACCGGCCTGTGTGCTCACAGCTCCCCACAGTTCCCAGGGGGACCCCTAGTGTGCCAGCCCTTCTCGAGGTCACCACCTCTCTGCCAGGGTCGAGCTGCAGACTCCTCCGCCCCTGGGACCACTCGCTGCGATCCCCCCGGGGGACCCTGTTACTGCAAAAGTCCTTCTCGCTGGTCACACACTCCCAGGGGTAATAACCGTCTCTCTCCCACTCTTCAGCAGGCCTGGTTCCCGTCCATCCCCCTTCGTTTTGCTGCTCCCCAGTCACTTACTGCAGGAAGCGCCGTCCACGGGGTGCAGTAGATCCCGCCGCTGCCACCAGTTGTCACGGAGTATTGGGGAACTCAGGGCCCTGCACCCCCGGCTTCCTGCGATTCACCATGACTCTCAGCCAGCCAGTAAAGCAGAAGGTTTATTTGGATGACAGGAATACAGTCCAAGACAGGTCTTGCAGGCACAGACAACAGGGCCCCCCTCAGTTAGGTCCAGCTTGGGGTCCCAGGGCATGCCAGCCCACCCCCTTGGGGGGTCAGAGCCATCTCTGCCTCCCAGCCATCTCTCCAGCCTCCTTCCAGCCTGCTTCCAGCACTCTGCCTTCAGCGACCCCTCCCACAGCCTTTGTTCAGTTTCCCGGGCCCCGGAGTCATCTGACCTCCAACCCCCTCCTGGGTTCTCATGTTACAAGCTCAGGTATGTTCCCTTGGGCCGGCTCCCATCCCCCGATGCAGACCATCCTAGTCACACTCCCCTGTCAGCATTCACACACCCCAGCAAGAACAGTCCCAGTTCGTCACATCCCGTCAGGTCCCCATCCCCCAATTCTGCCCCCTCTCCCATGTCCCTTTACCCACCATTGTGTTTCCTCATGCCCCATCTCCTCCCCCATTCTACTCACGCCATCCCCTATCCCCTCACACCCCCCAACTTCCCTCAGGGAATGTGGGTTTTGTGGGGCCAGGAGACTGAGGGGAAAGAAAGTGGGGGACCCAGGACTGAGGGGTCAGGAGCAGGGGGGGCAGTGAGAGGGGAGCCTGCTGAGTGGTGAAAATGGCAGCTCCCTCCTGGGTGGCACCATCTGCCCTCTTCCCCCTCACCCCCCCAAACAATCCTGCCCCCCAGCTCTGACCTTTGCGGGGACTCGGTCTGCCCTCAAACTCCGGTCCCCATCCCAACCCCTCTGCCCTCAACCCCCATCCTGACACCCCCAAACTACTTCCCTCAAACTCCCGGCTCCCCCCATCTGGCTCCCCCCAAAACACCCGCCATGGGGGGCTCAGAAGTGCCGGCGGCTAAATCACTCTGCGCCCTGTTGTGTTCAAGGAGATGCAATAAAGAGCCCAAAGTGCGAACACGCCCCAGCCCCTGCCCCACACTGAACAGGGTTAAACACGGGCCGGAGGCAGGGTCCAGAGCCTGCAGCCTGCTCAGCCCCATGGCAACCCCCCCCATTGACCACTGCGACCGGCTGTTACAGACACAGCAGGGCAGGAACCAGGGGAGCCGTGGCAGGCGGTGTGTGAAACGAGGGGTTTGTTCCAGCCACGGCCCCGTTCGCTGGAGCGAGTCTCTAGCCGGAAAATCCCCTGGGTTTGGGCTGGCCCTGGAGACGCTAGCAACTGTCCTGGGGGCAGAGGAGCCGGTGGAGCTAGGCTGGAGCTGATGTCACCGCGGCTGCTGTTAAAGTCCAACCTCGTTTCCTCCAGGGTTGGAGTTTCAGCCAGGGGAGGGGTGATGGCGTCGGGGTCACTCTCTCCGGCCGCTCTGCTCAGGACGTCTCTGAGGAGCAGGGTCCTGAGTGGCCCGTGGGCCCAGGAGATGGGAGGTGGCAGCCACGACTGTGAAGGCCTTTCTTTAAGGCCCATCCCCGAAATATCCACCAATGAGACCTCGTTTCCAACACCCCAATTGTGGGTTATGGATTTCTGCTCCCCCCACTTCTCCTGTGTCCCAGGCAGGCCCGAGCCCGGCCCGTGGGTTCTGTCCAGCGGCTGCTTGGGTGGACTAATCCCGTCTTTCTGTCTCGCCAACTTTCTCCCCAATGTTCATTCGTCCAGGTTCTCGTGATGCTGCCTGAACTTCTCACTCACCTTCTTCAGCTGAACCCCCCACGAGGGGACATTTGGAGGCTCCGTTATCACAGCCGTCTCCTGGGGTGGGGAGATTTTGGGGGCAGGGGAGAAGGAAGCTCTGGGGGTTTGTACAATAGAAATATAGAGCAGGGGAGGTTTATGGAGAAAGGGGGAGAGAAAAGGGGCCGGGGGACCCCGCTACAGAGAGAGGAGAAGGACAGACACTGGGGGGCAATAAGTGCCTTTATTCCAGCACTAGGGCCAGATGCAGCACCCCACACATGGGGCTGGGGGCTCTATCTCGGGTCACTGGGGTATGTGCGATTCTGGAGGATGTGGGGGGCCCGGCTCGGGGCTGAGCGATGAGCTCTGGTGGTCCTGTGGGATTTAACTACCCAGCTGCCTGTTGGGAACAGGTGCGGCCCATCCCCAGTCGCTGGGGTATCCATTCTCCAGGCCATTGGCTGGGGTCCCAAGTTCCCTTGCTGGTCCTCTGTAACAACAAACTCCCTCTGCCCTCCCCTCGTTAAACGAGTAACACCCAGGGAAACTGAGTCCCACCCCCTCTGCATGCAAACCACTGGAAAAAACAAGAAAATCCCCCACTTCGTCACGGGGGGGGGCTCAGTGCTGGGGCAGGGGATTGGGGCGCGGGCTCAGCTCGGGCGGCTCCCGGTCAGCAGCGCAGCAGGGGTGCCAAGGCAGGCTTCCTGTTTGTCCTGGCACCGTGGACCGCACAGCGCCCTGGAAGCAGACAGCAGCCCCTTCCCGCGGCTGCCTGCTGTCTCTCCGCCTCTCTCTCTCTCTTGCTCCAGCAGCTTCTGCTGCCTCTTTGTGATTCAGTCCAGTGGCCGGATCACAACACGCATTTTCACCCTTTCAAAGTCTCCCTCCACACCAGGGGTCTCAGGCAGTTTTCCCTTCACTGCCCAGCTAGTGTCAGAGGGTAGCCATGTTAGTCTGGATCTGTAAAAAGCAACAGAGAGTCCTGTGGCACCTTAAAGACTAACAGACGTATTGGAGCATAAGCTTCCGTGGGTGAATGCCCACTTCGTCAGACGCATATAATGGTAATTTCCAGAGGCAGGTATAAATATGCAGGCAAGAATCAGTCTGGAGATAATGAGGTTAGTTCAATCAGGGAGGGTGAGGCCCTCTTCTAGCAGTTGAGGTGTGAACACCAAGGGAGGAGAAACTGCTTCTGTAGTTGGCTAGCCATTCGCAGTCTTTGTTTAATTCTGAGCTGATCGCGTCGAATTTGCAAATGAACTGAAGCTCAGCAGTTTCTCTTTGGAGTCTGGTCCTGAAGTTTTTTTGCTGTAAGATGGCTACCTTTACATCTGCTATTGTGTGGCCTGGGAGGTTGAAGTGTTCTCCTACAGGTTTTTGTATATTGCCATTCCTGATATCTGACTTGTGTCCATTTATCCTTTTACGTAGTGACTGTCCAGTTTGGCCAATGTACATAGCAGAGGGGCATTGCTGGCACATAATGGCATATATAACATTGGTGGACGTGCAGGTGAATGAACCGGTGATGTTGTAGCTGATCTGGTTAGGTCCTGTGATGGTGTCGCTGGTGTAGATATGTGGGCAGAGTTGGCATCGTTTGTTGCATGGATTGGTTCCTGAGTAAGAGTTGTTATGGTGCGGTGTGTGGTTGCTGGTGAGAATATGCTTAAGGTTGGTGGGTTGTCTGTGGGCGAGGACTGGCCTGCCTCCCAAGGTCTGTGAAAGCTAGTGCCACTCCCTTAGTGGCTGGCAGGGCATGGATGCAGCTGGCTGCTCTGGTGCCACGGCAGCCTCTGGTGGGCAAAAGGCAGAACTGCAGCACTTCTTGGGCAGAATATATTTTATGCGGGAAAAATCAAGATTATGCAGGACAGATTAATTCTGCCCATTCGCAGATGCACAGAATTCCCCCAGGAGTAAACAATGGTGAATGGTTCCAACACTGGTGTGATGGTTGCCCCCCATTCTGGGGATGCCACCTGATGTACTGGGGTACCAGTGAGCCCACCTGTTCCACCAGCCTGGGCTCTCTCATGCTGTCCTGCTGAGCCAGGCTCCCAAGCCTCCTCCAGCACACACACAGGTAGGGACACACCCAGCTGCAGAAAAACACAGACACTGAAACCAGCTCTGTGTGGGAAACCTTTAGCTGAGGAATTGACCTGCACTCAAGTGCACACCCTCTGGGGTGCAAACCCAAAATTGTATTGCCTTGCGCTGCACAGAGAACTGTACTGCGTAAGCTGATTGAAATTTGCCTCCTCCCTCAATGTGGAGGAAGAGACGCACAGCTTGTTGCCCCCCCCCCCTAGTAATGAGTTCCACAAACTGGGTTTATTAAACAAGTTTATTAACTATAAAGGACAGATTTTCAGTGATTATAAGGGATAGCAAACAGATCAAAGCAAATTACTGAGCAAATAAAACAAACATGCAAACTAAGCTTAATACACTAAAGAAACTGGTTACAAGCAGTAATTTCTCACCCTAAAAGTTGTTTTAAGCAGGTTGCAGAATTTCTTGAAGATAAACTGCTCTTCCTTGTGTGACGAAGTCGGAGGGGGTTCTTGGTTTTACCTTGTTTTTCCAATAGTTTGCATGAAGAGGGGGTGGGACTCAGTTTCCCTGGGTGTTACTGTTTTAACGAGGTGATGGGAGAGGAAGTTTGTTGTTACAGAGGACCGGTGAGGGAACTTGGGGCCCCAGCCAATGGCCATGAGAATGGAGACCCCAGCGACTGGTGACTTGGTGACCCGGAGGCCCAGCTTGGGAGTGGCAACTGGTTCTGGCCAGTGGGAGGACAATGGGCTGTAAAGAGAGGACTCCAATGACCTGACCAGCCGGTTCCAGCCAGAGGGTGCCCAAAGACAGAAGAGAGGAGAGGAGGCCCAGGCAACCCTGTTTCCCTGGAAAGAAGACAATGGACAGAGGTGGGGCTTGGGGACAGTGATATTAGATGCCCAGCTGGGAAGCAGGGGGGCTCTGGGAGAGAGAGACTGGGAGCAGGCAGAGCCCACCTGGATGCAGTGGAGACTTGGATGTGCTGTGCTGGGGGAGGCCAAGCCTGAGGGACCTGAGAGTTTCCTGTGCTGGGTTCAGATGCTCAATATACCCTCCTGTTTTACGCTGGCTGAGAGTCACTCCAGGCTAGAGAACAGGGTTGCATTATTCCCTCTGGGAGTGGAGGCCCCGGAGGTCCAGAGTGAGTGGACTCCCTGATGGGGCCCATGGTGAGAGACAGGCGTGCTAAGGCTCAGAGAGGTGAGGCTCCAGGAGGTGGAGGGGCTTAACCCCCGAAGGAGAGTGGACCCCCGAGAAGGGCTGTCTAACTGAAGGGGGCTCCCCCCAGGGACCGTACGGGGCCAAGAGTGGGCCCGACCTGTGAGTCCGTGACAGATCCATCTTACATAAAATACATCTTAGTTATGCACTATTCATATCAGAAGTGTATCTCTATGAAGAATATGAAGTACCACAACTGGGGCAGCGGGGATCCTACCCAAACAAGCTGGCCTGTGCTCCGGCGACAAAACCGGATGAAAGTCTGGTGTCCCTGGGCTACTTCCTACCACAGTCTGGGGAGGGGGGGTTCCGCAGTCCTGGCCCCTCGTCTCCAGGGTTGGTCTCCCCCAGGGGCAGGGCACTGCACAGCACAGGCTCAGCTCTGGCGTTCAGCAGCGGGCTGGAGACGTCTGCCTCCTTCCCCTGCGGGGCCTCACTTTATACTTCCTGCCCCGCCCTGGTACTTCTGGGATGGGGGCAGGGCACATTTGGCTCCTCCCACCAGGGGGGACATAGTGGTCCCTCCCTCTTAAGTCCAGAGGGAGGCTGCTTTGCTTAGAACTGTAAGATTTTAGCTTTGCCAGACTAGGCCAGAGGTTTAAGATGATTGAGTGACCTAACAATACCGATAAAACCAAAGGTTACTTCATAAGATGTGCCAATAGGTGAGGTTATGGAAAAATGGATTGCAATAGACACAAGGTATTGTCTGAAACCACCAGCCTCCCGGCCTGACTGTAACATCTTTAAATGTCTGTCCTGACCGCAGGGTACCTGCCATGTGTAGGTGCGCGAGACGAAAACGAACTACAAACAACTTATGAAAAACAGGGCACACCAATAATCACGGGGTGTGGAAGTGTGTGCCTCAGTTTCCCCTGTGTGCTGCATGTGTAACGAGGTGGTGGGAGAGGGGGTTTGCTGGTTCAGAGGGCCAAGTGTGATTTCTCCTAGCAGCCTGGACCCCAGACAACGGCCTGGACATGGTAGAACTTAGCAACCGGTGACCCGGAGGCCCAGCCTGTGTTGGGAGCCAGCCAGTTCTGCCCAGTGGGAAGACAGATGACGGAAGAGAGGGGAGCCCGGTGATCTGTTTGCCTGGAAGGAAGACAAAGGGCGGAGGAGGGGCTGTGGGGAAGGTGATATGGGGGGTCAGCTGGAAGGAAGTTGCTTCTGGACTGGGAACAAAGAGGAGTCTGACCCCACCTGGACTGGGACAGACCCATCTGGATGGTGCTGAGACTGGCCAGGCCCGAGGCCCCTGAGAACTGCCTGGGCTGGGTTCGGCTCTACAATAAACCCTCCTGTTTTATGCCAGCTGAGGGTCCCAATAGTCTGGGGATTGGGGGCATCACTCCCTCTGGGGGTGGTGGCCCCATGGGGCCAGAGGAAGGGGACCCTCCGAGGGGGCTCCCAGAGGGAGCCAGGCGGGCTGGAGACTCAGAGGTGCAGTTCCAGGAGGCGATAGAACCCAGGGCTTAGCCCCCAAGGGAGAGTGGACCCCGAGAAGGGCTGTCAGACTGAGGGGAGTTCCGAAGAAGTGAGGTTTTTACTCACGAAAGCTTATGCCCAAATAAATCTGTTAGTCTTTAAGGTGCCACCAGTCTCCTTGTTGTTTTTGACCTTGCTCAGTGCAGCCCCCAGAGTTCAGAAGTTCCTCTGCAGAGTTTACCTCCCAGCCTGGGTGGAAGTGGGGGGAAGTATGGGGGCAGCTTACATGCTCTGCTGCTGGGGTCGACAGCCAATTGCTGAGGAACCCCTCGTTGCCCCCTTCATGGCGTCTGCTCTCACTGTCCTCCTCCTCGGTGGGTATCGGAGACAGCCAGGGTGTGTGCCCCTGGGGGGGATCTGAGACCAGGGAGTCACGGACTCCCAGGTCGTGCCCACTCTTGGCCCCATGCGGTCCATGGGATGAACCACCTTCAGTGAGACAGCCCTTCTCGGGGCTCAAGCTCCTCCACCTCCTGGAGCTGCACCTCTCTGAGCCTTAGCACGTCTGTCTCTCGCCGTGGGACCCCTCAGGGAGTCCACTCGCTCTGGACCCTCCGGGCCGCCGCTCCCAGAGGGAATAATGCAACCCTGTTCTCTAGCCCGGAGCAACTCTCAGCCAGCGTGTTGACGTCACTAGGCATCACCATCACCCTAGGTAACTCGGGAGGGTGGAAAATCACAAGTGTCAATGAAGCCTTCCTGCACTAGGCCTAAATGAACCAAACTCCTTTCATGTTTAAACTCTAATCGACCTCAAAATCCAGGTGCAATTGGAATATGTAAGCAACCAGTTATCTGTGTGCAACTCCCTGCTCACACCAGTATCAAGCGGTAATAATGAGGCCTGCATGTTTCTGGCTGAAGGGAAAAAGGACAAGATAACGGTTTAAAGAAGTTACTAACAAGCTAGGCTTATAGTTGTCAAGAATGACTTAACTTAAATGTAATCGTTATTTGCTTAGTAACTATCACCAGGGATGGGAGGGGTAGAGGGAGGAATGGGGGGGAGAAAGGGGGAAGGGGGGGAGGAGGCTTAACTGCAAAATGTATAAAAGAAGAAAAGCTGTTTCTGTTGGTGTGCTTCATTTGAGACGTGCCAGTCTCCTTGCACTGCTTTGAGAGCTCAAATAAACTTTGTTTGCTTCTCCACCTGGTGTGTTTATTGGCGCGAAGCACACCGGGCAACGAACCCGCTGTTGCTGTCCTCGGGCACTCTATGCCGGCAACAAGCGTAAAACATAAGGGTTTATTGAGCGTTGAACACAGCACAGGAAACTCTCAGGGCCTCAGGCCTGGCCTCCCTCAGCCCAGCACATCCCAGTCTCTCCTGCATCCAGGTGGGCTCTGCCTGCTCCCCCTCTCCAGCCCGGAGCCCCCCTGCTTCCCAGCTGGGCATCTGAGATCACCGGCCCCAAGTCCCGCCTTTGTCCATTGTCTTCTCTCCAGGTAAACAGGGTCGCCTGGGTCTCCTCTCCTCTCTTCTGTCCTCTGGCCCCCTCTGGCTGGAACCGGCTGGCCTGGTCACTGGTATCCTCTCTTTATAGTCCATTGTCCTCCCGCTGGCCAGAACCGGCTGCAACTCCTGAGGTGGGCCTCTGGGTCACCCGGTCACCAGTCGCTGGGGTATCCATTCTCCAGGACATTGGCTGGGTCCCAAGTTCCCTCTCCGGTCCTCTGTAAAAACAAACTCCCTCTCCCCTCACCTCGTTAAACCAGTAACACTCAGGGAAACTGAGTCCCACTCCCACTGCATGCAAACCATTGAAAAACCTAAGTAAAAACAAGAAAATCCCCCACTTAGTTACACTGGACTTTCAAAAGTTTACAACTGAACATGGACTTAGTAAAGCTTTGACATTTAACTATGCCGAAGAAAAATGCTGTTTTTAACCATCTTAATTTAAATGTAACAATCACAGAAACAGTTTCCTTCCCTTGTCAAATCTTTCTTTTTAAACTTTCCCTTTATTTGTTTAGCAGTTTATGGTTAACACAGAATTGTTCTGTATTTGCTTGTGTTTTTAAGTTATCTCTGCTGCCGTCTGATTGCTCACTTCCATTTCCAAATGAGGGGTGTGGTTGGTTGGTCAGTTTGTAACTCTGAGGTTCTACTGTAGTGGTCAGTGGAAGATTGAAGACAAGACCCTGGGGTCTCCTGGCTCCCAGCCCGATGCACCTTCCCCAATGCTGCAGGGTGCACTGAGGATGACCTCTCCCCCGTCCCCACAGAGACATAGACAAGCTGGGAGCTGCATGATGCTTGGCCAGGCTCATGGTCCCAGGGTTTCCTGGGTTTTGCAGGGACCTCTGCTTGCTTTAGCTGCTCTAGATTTCGCCTGCAGATTAGAGACAATGTGTGATGGACGCAGGAAGAGATGAGACATTGTCGACTTCCTGTAGCCGGAGCCACCAGCTGAGTTCCTTATCTTGGGCTCGGTGGAGCTGGGCACCGGTGTGTTGGTGGTGGCCCTGAGGGGCCCCTCGCTGCCCCCATCATGGCATCTGCTCTCAATGTCCTCAGTGAGTATCAGATAAAGGCAGGGCATGTGTCCCTTGGGGGGATGGGATCTGAGACCTGGGTGTCTGTCCATGGGGGGCAGGAACTGAGGCTCGTGCATGTGCAATGGGGGGATCTGAGACCAGGGTGTAGGATCCAGTTGTTCTGGGATCTGGTCACTAATGAGCCATCTCCTCTCCAGGCTGCTGGCTGGCCAGGCACAGCGGGGTGTGGGGAGGTGAGTATCAGTCTGTGGGGAAGACGGTAACATCAAGGACGGGGGAGGGACTATGTGGGGTGGGTGTCACGGACTCACAGATCGTGCCCACTCTTGGCCCCGTGCAGTACGTGGGGGCTGCCCCTTTCAGTGAGACAGCCCTTCTCAGGGGTTCACTCTCTCTCGGGGTCAGACCCCTCCACCTCCTGGATCCGCACCTCTCGGAGCCCTAGCACACCTGTTTCTTGCCATGGGCCCCCTCGGGGAGTCCACTCGCTCTGAACCCCCCGGGCCTCCACCCCCGAAGGGGTTGATGCAACCCTGTTCTCTAGACCGGAGTGACTCTCAGCCAGCATGAAACAGGAGGGTTTATTGAGAGTTGAACACAGCACAGGAAACTCTCAGGGCCTCAGGCCTGGCCTCCCTCAGCCCAGCACATCCCAGTCTCTCTGCATCCAGGTGGGCTCTGCCTGCTCCCCCTCTCCAGCCCAGAGCCCCCTGCTTCCCAGCTGGGCCTCTGAGATCACCGGCCCCAGGCCCCGCCTCTGTCCATTGTCTTCTCTCCAGGGAAACAGGGTTGTAAACTGAGGCCTCCTCTCCTCGCTTCTATCCTCTGGCTGGAACCGGCTGGTTAGGTCTCTGGGTCCTCACTCTGCAGCCCATTGTCCTCCCACTGGCCAGAACCGGCTGCGTCTCCTCAGCTGGGCCTCCGGGTCACCAGGTCACCCGGTCACCGGTCGCTCGGGTATCCATCCTCCCGGCCATCGGCTGGGTCCCCAAGTCCTCTCTCCGATTCTCTGCAAAACACACTCCCTCTCCCCTCACCTCGTTAAACCAATAACACTCAGGGAAACTGAGTCCCACCCCCTCTGCATGCAAACCATTGAAACTCCACAGAAAACAAGAAAAAAACCCACTTCGTCACAGTGGGGAAAAGAGGAACTGAGCCCTGAACCTTCTCCAAAACTCAACCCAACTCCCCCTGTGAGCTCAGATCCGTCCCCGTTATTCTGTGCCCCCCCCCACCCTTCGCCAAGGAGTAACCAGGAGCCAAATCTGGCGCCTGTGGTCTGACAAAGCAGATAGGAACCGGCCCTTGGTACAAAGTCCTGCCCCCCACCCCAGGCTGCGAGTCTCGGGTGTGGGGTCGTCACATGGATTTATTTAAGCTCATACAAACGCTAACAGGGCCTGTCCGTGGGCTCTAGAGCCCCTCGGGGAACCGAAACATTCCCGGTCAGTGCAGCCATAGGGAGAACCCCCCAGATCCACCCCCCAACAGCTCCCTCCCCTGCACTCACAGCCCCTGCTCCCATTCCCAAGGCCTGGGGAAAGGTGGGTCTTGTGCGACTCCCGTGGGTCACAGACTCTATTTCCAACACCAGGGTGAGGGGCAGAGCTGCAGGGGGCCCACTGGTCAGGCTCCCTGGCTGGCCTCAGGTGGGGCCAGGAGGGGGGTGGCAGGTGATCTGTCATGCAGCCGGGTCCTGAGCGATGTCTGGGTGACCCCCTGCCCCCAAGTGCCCACCCTGGTAAGGGACAGACTCCTAGAGAGGCTGAATGATGGATGGACTGAATTGGGGTGGGGGGGCAGGGGGCTGTGTCTTCCCTGTTTAACTCCTGTCTCTTGTTGAAAGCAGGGCGAGAATACCCCAAACCCCCCATCTGGGTGAGCCCCAGCAGGGTGGTGGCACTCAGGGGAAGCGTCACCATCCGCTGTGAGGGTCGGTACCCGGGCATGGAGTTCTTTCTGCGTAAAGCTGGCCACCAGAACCCCCAGGTGAGGAGGGTGTATGGTGGGACCATGGCTGAATTTCCCATCACCAATGTCAGCCGGGAAGATGGAGGGAATTACACCTGCGACTATCGCCCCATAACAGCTCAGAATCGCTCGTCGTATCTCAGCGACCCCGTCGAGATCATTGTAGGAGGTGAGGGAGGAGCCCAGCTCAGTGTCCCGGCTCCCAGCCCCACACCCAGCCAGATCCTCAGGGGGTCTCTGCACCAATGGGACACTCAGGGCCAGGCTCTGCCCTGAGCCCCAGGCCCAGCAGAGGGGACGCCCGGCCGGGGAGTGGGGATGGAGTCACTGGGGGGTTCCCAGCCAGGGGGGAGCAGCAGCCATTGGAGATATGTGGCAGAGGAAGGGGGGATCCCTGCCCCCAGGGGGAGCTGCAGAGCAGGGGGGCCTTTCCCAGACAACACATCAGTTAGGGGGTGATGGGAGGAGCTGAAGGTTATAAACCTCAGTGTACAGTAGAGACTTGCACAGTCCCCTACAAGTCAGTGCTGGTGCTGTGCACAAAATCCCAGGAGTCCTGGCCCCCGTCCTCCCTCCTCTCCTCACTAGACCCCACTCCCCTCCTAGAGCTGGGGAGAGAACCCAGGAGTCCTGGCTCCAAGCCCTCTCAGCAGAGAAACCAGGGAGTGAATGGATCCTAGAGACTGGACTGGCCTGTCACCCCCTAGGGAGCAGAGCTCTGGGCCCCCAGGGGCTGGAGTTGCTCCGTGTCTCATGCTGTTAGCCCAGGGCTCAGAGGAAACTCTGGCCCCTGTGGAAAGGCATCCAGGAGCCCGTCTCCAGGGCCCCGAGTCTGACCCGCCACTGAGGCCGCGTGGTGAGGACGGGCCCCAGGACTGAGTGACGGGACCTGCATCTCACGGCCTGTCTGCTTCCCACTGCAGAGCCCAGCTACCCCAAACCCAACATCACCCTGAGACCCAGCGGGGGGTCTCCCTGGGTGGAGCCGTGACTGCCCAGTGTCGGGGGCAGCACCAGGGCGTGCAGTTTGTGCTGAATAAAGAGCGACGCCATTTCCCACCTGTGGATTCGGACGGGTTTGAGGCTGTGTTTCCCATCAGCACCGTGCGCCGGGAGGACGGTGGGAGCTACAGCTGCTCCTATCACAGCAGATCGGAGCCGTTCGCTGTGTCGTACCCCAGCGACCCCGTGGAGCTGGTGGTGAGAGGTGAGGGGCCCGGCTCGATGTCTCCATTCCCAGCCCCACCCCAGCCAGACCCTCATGGGGGCTCTGTGCCAATGGGATGCGTGGACAGTGTCACTGGGGGTTCCCCAGCCAGGGGGGAGCAGCAGCTCCTGGAGGTTAAGGGCTGATGGAGGGGGGATCCCTGCCTCAAGGGGGAGCTGCAGAGCAGGGGGGCTTTTCCAGAGGACGCTCCCCCGGTTTCACCTGCACTGGGGGCACTCAAAGGAGTCAGGGTCCAGGGGCTGCCCATCTGGTCACTCTCCTTTTCTGCCTCCTCAGCCTGCATCCTCTCCCACAGCCCCACCCCTTTCTGCCCCTTCTCTGGGGCCCCGCCCCTATTTCACCCACGTATCTGCCCCATTCCATCCCCCCACTGCAGCCCCGCAACCCATTTTCTACTTTCTGCCTCGCAGCCCCCACTGCGTCCCCGAGACCGTAGAAGCTCTGTCCCCCTGCCCTGGCCCTGGGGTGCAGTGGGGAGTGAGAGTCCCCCAGTCCTGTAGCCACAGCAGGTAGCGAGAGTCCTCCCGTCCTGGGGCTGCCGCGGAGGTCCTGGTACTAAGGCTTCCCCTGTCCCCACTATGGTGCTTCTGTGAGGACCAGGGTCGGGGTTCTGGGCCTTCTCCTGTCCTGCCCGCCCGGTGGTCAGGGCTCCAGGGTAACTGAAACATTCCCGGTCAGTGCAGCCATGCGGAGAACCCCCCAGATCCACCCCTATCCCCCAGAACCACCCCCAACAGCTCCCTCCCCTGCACTCACAGCCCCCCCGTTCCCAAGGCCTGGGGAAAGGTTGGTCTTGTGTGATTCCCGCCAGTCACAGACTGTTTCCAACAACAGGGTGGGGGTCAGAGCTGCAGCGGGACCACTGTTCAGGCTCCCTGGCTGGCCTGTGGTGGGGCTGAGGGGGAGCAGGTGATCTCTCATGCAGCTGGGTCCTGAGCGACGTCTGGGTGAACCCCCTGCCCCCGAGCCCCATGGGCAGCCAGTGCCAACCCTGGTAGGGGATAGACTCCTAGAGAGGCTGAATGAGGGATGGACTGAATTGGGGCAGGGGAGGCGGGGGGCTGTGTCTCCCCTGTTTAACTCCTGTCTCTTGTTGAAAGCAGGGCGAGAATACCCCAAACCAACCATCTCGGTGAGCCCCAGCAGGGTGGTGGCGCTCGAGGGAAGCGTCACCATCCGCTGTGAGGGTCGGTACCCGGGCATGGAGTTCTTTCTGCGTAAAGCTGGACACCCGAACCCCCAGGTGCAGTCGGTGCCTGATGGGACCATGGCTAAATTTCCCATCCCCAGTGTCAGCCGGGAAGATGGAGGGAGCTACACCTGCGACTATCGCTCCATAACGGATCAGAATCGCTGGTCAGATCCCAGCGACCCCGTCGAGATCATTGTAGCAGGTGAGGGGCCCGGCTCAGTGTCCTGGCTCCCAGCCCCACACCCTGCCAGACCCACAGGAATTCTGTACACCGATGGGACGCTCAGAGCCAGGCTCTGCCCTGATCCCTGGGTCCAGCAGAGGGGACACCTGGCCGGGGATGGAGTCACTGGGGGGTTCCCCAGCCAGGGGGTAGAAGCAGCCACTGGAGATTTGGGGCAGAGGAAGGGGGGATCCCTGCCCCCAGGGGGAGCTAAGGAGCAGGGGGGTCTTTCCCAGACAACACATCAGTTAGGGGGTAATAGGCAGAGCTGAAGTTTATAAATCTCATTGTATAGTAGAGACTTGCACAGTCCCCTACAAGTCAGTGGTGGTACTGTGCACAGAACCCAGGAGACCTGGGCCCCATCTCCCCTGCTCTCCCCACTAGACCCCACTCCCTTCCTAGAGCCAGGGAGAGAAACCAGGAGTCCTGGCTCCCAGCCCTCCCAGCAGAGAATCCAGGCAGTGAATGGACCCTGGAGACTGGACTGGCCTGTCACCCGCTAGGGAGCAGAGCTCTGGCCCCCAGGGGCTGGGGTTGCTCCGTGTCTCATGCTGTTAGCCCAGGGGTCAGAGGAAACTCTGGCCCCTGTGGAAAGGCATCCAGGAGCCCGTCCCTAGAGCCACTGGGTCTGACCCACCACTGAGGCCGCGTGGTGAGGACGGGCCCCAGGACTGAGTGACGGGGCCTGCGTCTCACGGCCTGTCTGCTTCCCACTGCAGAGCCCAGCTACCCCAAACCCAGCATCTCCCTGAGCCCCAGCGGGGGGGTCTCCCTGGGGGGAGCCGTGACCGTCCGGTGTCGGGGGCAGCGCCGGGGCGTGCGGTTCGTGCTGTATAAAAAGCGACACCATTTCGCCCCTGTGGATTTCAACGGGTTTGAGGCTGTGTTTCCCATCAGCAACGTGCGCCGGGAACACAGCGGGAGCTACAGCTGCTCCTATCACAGCAGATCGGAGCCGTTCACCGTGTCGTACCCCAGCGACCCCGTGGAGCTGGTGGTGAGAGGTGAGGGGCCCGGCTCGGCGTCCCCGTTCCCAGCCCCACCCCCAGCCAGACCCTCACGGGGGCTCGGTGCCAATGGGACGCTCAGAGCCTGGCTCTGCCCTGAGCCCTGACCCCGCAGAGGGGATGCCTGGCAGTGTAACCGGGATGGAGTCACTGTGGGGTTCTCCAGCCAGCGGGGAGCAGCAGCCCCTGGAGACTCGGGGCAGGGAGGCGACTTTAATGCTGCCCCTTGTGCGTAGGAACCGTGAGTCCCTATTTAATCCCGTGATCCCATCGCCTCTGTGCTCCAGGCCCCGCCCCAGGCAGTGCCCTGGTTGGGGATGAATGAGGCAGGGCCACAGGAGAAGCAGTGGCTTGGTGGACACGGCGCTGGGCTGGGACCCAAGAGATCTGGCCCAGCTCCTGGCGCGGCCACAGACTCTGTGTGATGGGAGCATGTTGCAGTTTCCAAAAGTGTCCTTCATTGGAGGGTGGCTTCAATCCTTGTGGGGGATCTCAGGCCGAGTGCCTACAAACCAAGACACCCATCAGTTAGTGGAGAACTCTGCAAACGCTGGCCTCAATAGCGCTGGATCCCTTGTGTTGCGGGAGGGTGTAGGCCCCCCACCATGAATCATAGAATCATAGAATATCAGGGTTGGAAGGGACCTCAGGAGGTTCTAGTCCAAACCCCTGATCAAAGCAGGACCAATTCCCAACTAAATCATCCCAGCCAGGGCTTTGTCAAGCCTGACCTGAAAAACCTCTAAGGAAGGAGATTCCACCACCTCCCTAGGTAACCCATTCCAGTGCTTCACCACCCTCCTAGTGAAAAAGTTTTTCCTAATATCCAACCTAAACCTCCCCCACTGCAACTTGAGACCCTTACTCCTTGTTCTGTCATCTGCTACCACTGAGAACAGTCTACATCCATCCTCTTTGGAACCCCTTTCAGGTAGTTCAAAGCAGCTATCAAATCCCCCCTCATTCTTCTCTTCTGCAGGCTAAACAATCCCAGTTCCCTCAGCCTCTCCTCATAACTCATGTGCTCCAGACCCCTAATCATTTTTGTTGCCCTCCGCTGGACTCTTTCCAATTTTTCCACATCCTTCTTGTAGTGTGGGGCCCAAAACTGGACACAGTACTCCAGATGAGGCCTCACCAATGTCGAATAGAGGGGAACGATCACGTCCCTCGATCTGCTGGCAATGCTCCTACTTATACAGCCCAAAATGCCATTAGCCTTCTTGGCAACAAGACATACTGTTGACTCATATCCAGCTTCTCGTCCATTGTAACCCCTAGGTCCTTTTCTGCAGAACTGCTTCCTAGCCATTCGGTCACTAGTCTGTAGCAGTGCATGGGATTCTTCCGTCCTAAGTGCAGGACTCTACACTTGTCCTTGTTGAACCTCATCAGGTTTCTTTTGGCCCAATCCCCTAATCTGTCTACGTCCCTCTGTATCCTATCCCTACCCTCCAGCGTATCTACCACTCCTCCCAGTTTAGTGTTATCTGCAAACTTGCTGAGAGTGCAGTCCACGCCATCCTCTAGATCATTAATGAAGATATTCAACAAAACCGGCCCAAGGACCGATCCTTGGGGCACTCCGCTTGAAACCGGCTGCCAACTAGACATGGAGCCATTGATCACTACCCGTTGAGCCCGACGATCTAGCCAGCTTTCTATCCACCTTATAGTCCATTCATCCAGCCCATACTTCTTTAACTTGCTGGCAAGAATACTGTGGGAGACCGTATCAAAAGCTATGCTAAAGTCAAGGAATAACACATCCACTGCTTTCCCCTCATCCACAGAGCCAGTTATCTCCTCATAGAAGGCAATTAGGTTAGTCAGGCATGACTTGCCCTTGGTGAATCCATGCTGATTGTTCCTGATCACTTTCCTCTCCTCTGAGTGCTTCAGAATTGATTGCTTGAGGACCTGCTCCATGATTGTGTGATCAGGCCCCCATTGTGCCAGGCGCTGCATAAACACAGAGTGAAGAGACAGTCCCTGCCCCTGGGAGCTCACTAAGGAAAATGAATCTGTCTGTGCCTCAGTTTCCCTCCCTGTAGAATGGTGATAAAGATGCTTCACTGCCTCCCGGGGGGCAGACTCCCTTCATGTGTGGGGCTCAGGCCCTGCAGTGCCAGGAACCAGAGACCAGCCCATGAGTCGCTCTGTGCTCGAGGGGGCTGGATGCAGTGAATGAGGCAGGGGCCACCCGTGGTATATGAGGACTCCAAGAACTAGGCATCCGCGGCTTGCTGTCTGTGGGGCTGGGAGCCCAGCTTGCAGGGCCGGGATTCTGGGTCAGGGGGACTCTGGGATCTGGGAGAGAATCTCTGCCAGGGGGTTCCTAGATCTGCCCGTGCCTAGGGCTGGCCGGGGAATCATAGAACATTAGTGTTGGAAGAGACCTCAGGAGGTTCTAGTCCAACCCTCTGCTCAAAGCAGGACCAACCCCAGCTAAATCATCCCAGCCAGGGCTTTGTCAAGCTGGGCCTTAAAAACCTCTAAGAATGGAGATTCCACCACCTCCCTAGGGAACCCATTCCAGTGCTTCACCACCCTCCTAGTGAAATAGTTTTTCCTAATATCCATCCTAGACCTCCCGCACTGCAACTTGAGACCATTGCTCCTTGTTCTGTCATCTGCCCCCACTGAGAACAGCCCAACTCCATCCTCTTTGGAACCCCCCTTCAGGGAGCTGAAGGCTGTTATCAAATCCCCCCTCACTCTTCTCTTCTGCAGCTGGAAGCCGGGGCTGGGTGGGTGCCCGGGTCTGGTTCTCACAGCCTGTCTCCTGTGTGCAGATTCCAGCTTACCCAGACCCTCCATCTCTCTGAGCCCCACTGGGGTCACCGCCCCAGGGGCAGACGTCACCATCTGGTGTCAGGGGCAGCGCTGGGACGTGAGGTTCTTCCTGCACAAGGCTGGAGACCTGAACCCGCAGCGACACATGGACCCTGCTGGGGACACGGCTGAGTTCCACATCCCCAACGTGGGCCGGCAGCACAGAGGGAACTACAGCTGCAGCTACTGGCACCAATCACAGCCCTTCGTCTCCTCGCAGCCCAGCGACCCCGTGGAACTGGTGGTAGCAGGTGAGGGGCCCAGCTCCACGTCCCCGCTCCCAGCCCCACTCTCAGAAGGTCGGCACCCACTGTCCCACCCTTTTCTGCCCCCTCTCCAGGGCCCTGCCCCTATTCCACCCATGGCCCTGCCCCATTCTGTCCCCCCCCCACTGCAGCCCCACAACCCATTTGCTACTTTCTGCCTCCCCCACTGCGGCCCGAAAACCGGAGTTGCTCTGTCCCCCTGCCCCGGCCCCAGGGTGCAGCGGGGAGTGAGAGCTTCCCCAGTCCGCACGCTGCGGCGCGTATGGAGACTCCTCCCGTCCTGGGGCCATACCGGAACTACCGGTGCTAAGGTTTTCCTTGTCCCCCCAAACCCTGTGCTTCTGCAAGGGACCAGGATTGGGGTGCTGGGGCTTCTCCCGGCCTGCTCACTGCGCAGCCGGGGCTCCTGGGCCCCCCACTTGGCTGGGCCCCTGGGACGGGCCCCGCAGGCCCAGTGGCTGATCCACCACTGGTTGCGGAGGGTGGGGGAGCTATCTCTGAGTTGGTGTTTCAGCCCCTTCCCCCACCCCGACAGATGCTGGTTCTATTCCCGTAAGGGGAACCGACCCGACCCAGCCTGGAGCGGCGCCGGCTCCCACCCGCCCGGGCAGCGCGGTGCCAGGTACTGGGGCTGGAGGGAATCTATTGAGTCACAGATTATGAGGCAGCTTCCCCAAGTGGTTGCCCAGGGGGAGGGACCGAGGCTGTTCTCAGGGGCAGTGACTCCCCCCCTCCCACTGCCGATGGAGTTGGGAGGGGAGAGAAGCCTCCTGCTCAGACACAAACCCGCTGCTAACAGGCCAGCTGGAGGCTTCCTCTGGGGACAGCTGGGCCCATCAGTGGCCATGGTGGGGCAGTGCCCTGGAGCTCCCTGTAAAGCAGCCAGGAGCAGCCAGCGTGGGAGGCGGGATACCGGGCTAGATGGGCCCATTGACCTGAGCCGGTGTGGCCATGAGGAAGGGGTTGAAATGCCTTAGAAATATCGGCCAGGCTGGATCAGACAGCGCCCCCTAGTGCCGTGCTGGGACAATGAGACCAGCTCTGACTGATGGGGAGAGCGCCCCCTGCTGAGTCCCTGCCCTGCAGCCCAGCGTCCCCTAGTGCTACAAATCCCCGAAATGTTGCTGGCTCTGACCCCACTTGATGCCCCCGACATCCTCCCCATAGAATTTTCTGCTGCCTGCGCCCTGCGGTGTCCCAGCCCCTTGGACACCACCTGAGGTGGGAGGGGCTGGGAGGGGGGAACAGACCAGTCGCCCCCGGCACTCACGGCTGCTGCTGTTTCCCAGGCGGATCGGAATCACCGGCACCTCCGGGTCTGACCAGCCCCATCATCGCCGGGGTGAGCGCGGCAGCCGCCATCCTCCTCCTCCTCCTCGTGGCCTTCGTCTGTTTCAGAAAAACCCGAGCCAGTGAGTGCCCCGCCCAGCGAGGGAAGGGTTAAACCTGCCGTGAAGCAGGGCAGGATGGGGTCACGGCTTGGATGGGGGACTGTGCCGGGAAAGCCAAGGAGTGGGGTGGGGGCTCAGCAGGGGGTTCTGCTCCATGGGTAATCCCTGTACACAGCTGTGCCGCCCCAGAAGGGCCACAACTCAGCCCTGGGAGAGGGGTCCCTGTATAACAAGCCATTGGCACCGGGCCTCTCAGGTACCAGAGGTGTCAGGGGAGCCGACCTATGGATCAGGTTTATTATCACAAGTTACTAACGAGGGAGGACTGGGGACAGGAAAAGCCCCCGAGTTAATCTGCCCCTCCCCCCGGGGCATGCTCTGGTGTTGTGCTGCCCCCTGCTGGTCTGGCCCAGCCCAGCAGGGATCCAGGCTCAGCACCAGCAGCAGAGGGGACCCCCCAGGCCCTCCCATCCCTGCTGCCCTGTGGGGGTGAGTGGCGGGGTGCTGGGACTGGGGGATCCCGATCGGTTCATGGAGGATTCTGGTTTGTGTCCCTCTGCAGGAAAAGGCACCGCACCAAGACCGAGCAGGTAGGAACCCGGCTCCTCCCCTTCCCGATCGACCTGCCGGGGTCACAGGGCTCCTGGGTTCTCTCCTTAGTCTGGGAGTGGAGTGGGGTCTAGTGGTTAGAGCGGGGTGGGGTGGTTCCTGGTGGTTCAGGAAGGGAGTTTAGGGAACTGGGTTCAGTGTGAGGCAGGATGGGGGCTCTCCGGGTGTGTTGGGGAATCTCCCCATGAGTGGGAGGATATGACATTGACAAGGGGATTTTCTCTTTTAGCACCAGCCCTATGGTGGCATTAAAGGCGCCGACTCAGCAAGACCCCATCTGTGAGTAGCACACCCAAGGGGATACCAGGGTGGGGCAGGACCCCTGGGGAGGGGAGGGGCTTGTGGGGGCTCCACCCATATGAGTCAGGGCCTGATTCACAGCTGCTGCTGGGCAGGAATAAGGAGAGGGTCCCAGAGGTAGCTGGTGTCAGCTCAGAGTGTTGGACTCCCAGGAGCTCCCTGGGGCCACCTTCCCTTCCCGCTCTAGTTCCCCATCCACTCCTGGCTCCCAGCCCCATGCTCTAACCACTAGTCTAGACCCCACTCTCCCCCCGAGCCAGGGAGAGAACACAGGCGTTCTGACTCCCAGCCCCCTCCCCTGCTATAACCCCCTAGACATCTTTGTGCCTCAGTTTACCTCTCTGTAGCACGGGGCTAATGACCCTGGCCCATACTCTGGGGCGGGGAAAGGGTGGCTGTGCCGGGCTCTGAGCCCCGTGGCTGGACAAAGGGGTTGGAGCTGGGTGTGGGGTTCTGCTCTGGGCCAGCCGAGGGTGCAGCTCAGCGGGTGTCTCTGTTCTGCAGACGCCACCATCAATGAAGGGGAAGAGCGGCAGACCCTGGTAAGTGTCCCCTCTTCCCCCATGGGGTCTGACCCCCAACCTTGACTCACATGGGCCCCACTCACCTTATCTGGCACACTCAGTTTTTTGGGGTGGGGGTTCGGTTGCTGTGAGGGGCTTATGGGATCGCAGCTGGGATTGCAGGGGTGTGTGTATGTTGGGGTGTTGGTGGATTCACACACACCAGTTACTCTCTCCCTTCCCAGCCCCAGGAGCCTGACAGACTCACCTACGCCGAGTTGGATGGCCCGGCGCTGCAGGCCAAGCGGGGGTGCCCGGCCCCGGTCCCTAAGCCCGCCCAGCCCAGCGTGTACACCGTGATCAAAGTGAGACGGGGGGCCCTGCAGTGAGAGCCCCCTGCAGCCATGGGGCACCGGCCCCCAGGGGGTGACAGACTCACCCCCTTGCAGCACCCACCCCGAGATCTCTGTTTTCAGGGAAGATTTAGGGGAAATGCTGCCCTCCCCGCACTGCAGCCCTGTCCCATCAAGCTGCTGTCCCTCAGCCCTGCCCAGACCCACAGGTAGGGGCTGGTGTAGGGGGCTCAGCACCGGGAAGGAGAGGGGATGTGCCTGTTCCAGACTCCCAGGTCATTCCCACTCTTGGCCCCATGCGGTCCATGGGGCTAACCTCCTTCAGTGTGACAGTCCTTCTCGGGGGTCCACTCTCTCTCGGGGTCAAGCCCCTCCACCTCCTGGAACCGCACCTCTCTGAGCCTTAGCACACCTGTCTCTCACCATGGGCCCCCTCAGGGAGTCCACTCGCTCTGGACCCCTGGGGCCTCCACTCCCAAAGGGAATAATCAGGGGGTAGCCGTGTTAGTCTGTATCTACAAAAACAACAAGGAGTCTGGTGGCACCTTAAAGACTAACAGATTTATTTGGGCATAAGCTTTCGTGAGTAAAAACCTCACTTCTTCGGATGCAACCGAATAATGCAACCCTGTTCTCTAGACCATAGTGACTCTCAGCCAGCGTAAAACAGGAGGGTTTATTGAGCATCTGAACACAGCACAGGAAACTCTCAGGCCTGGCCTCCCTCAGCACAGCACATCCCAGTCTCCCCTCCATCCAGGTGGGCTCTGCCTGCCCCCTCTCTCCAGGCCAGAGCCCACCTACTTCCCAGCTGGGCATCTGATATCACCGGCCCCAAGCTCCGCCTCTCTCTATTGTCTTCTGTCCAGATAAACAGAGTCGCCTGGGCCTCTAATCCTCTCTTCTGTCCCCTGGACCCCTCTGGCTGGAACTGGCTGGTTAGGTCACTGGGGTCCTCTCTTTACAGCCCATTGTCCTCCCACTGGCCAGAACCAGCTGCGACTCCTGAGCTGGGCGTCCGGGTCACCAGGTCACCAGTCGCTGGGGTCTCCATTCTCCAGGCCATTGGCTGGGGTCCCAAGTTCCCTCACTGGTCCTCTGTTATGACAAACTCCCTCTCCCATCACATCGTTAAACCAGTAACACTCAGGGAAACTGAGTCCCACCCCCTCTGAATGCAAGTCATTGGAAACCAAGGAAAAAACAAGACAATCCCCAACTTCATCACATCGCTGAGGTGGCTGTTTATTTTATTTTGCATCCTGTTAATCTCCAGCTTTGTAATAAACACAGAACCACAAACCAGCCCAACCTGGGCACTCCACGGCCCCCCTGTGCCCATCCTAGGAATGTGCGTAACACCTGGTGGAGATGGGGTGGGGTGCATGGGCTGGTTATACAGGGACCTCTCACCCAGCACTGAGATGCGGCCACCTCTGGGAGTGGGGCACTGGTTATACAGGGAACCCTCACGTGGCACTGGGCCCAGGCAAAAACCAGGCAGAAGCAGAGGTGCAGTTCACACCTCATCAGGGCATGTGTGGGAAAACCCAGCCCAGCCTCACAAGAACAAAGGACACTGGCTTAGGATCTGTTGGACTCTCGAATGCGATGAGGTAATGTTCACCTGACTCTGAAGAGGGGGGGAGCAAAGCCAAGATGGAAGAAAGGACATGACAAAAGGGAGAGAGGTTTGCCATGCTCTTCCTCTGTCTTCCACCTCCATCTACAGACAACACCACCAAGCGACTGAAGTGCTGATCGAAGGGGAGAGCCTGGCTGAAGGGCAACCAGCCAGCCTGTGGTGAGAAGCATCTAAGTTTGTAAGGGCACTGAAAGTGTTAAGATCAGCTTAGAATGTGTTTTGCTTTTATTTCATTTGACCAAATCAGACTTTGTGTGTTTTGACTTATAATCACTTAAAATCTATCCTTTGTAGTTAATAAATTTGTTTGTTTATGCTACCTGAAACAGTGCGTTTGGTTTGAAGTGTGTTAGAGACGTCCTTTGAGATAACAAGCCTGGTACATATCAATTTTTTTGTTAAATTGACGAACTCATATAAGCTTGCAGTGTCCAGTGGGCAGAACTGGACATTGCAAGACAGAGGTTCCTAGGTTTGTGTCTGGGACCGGAGATATTGGCTAGTGTCATTTGGTTGCACAATCCAAGCAGCGGCTGGACAAAAGTGCTCACTCCCGGAGCTGGGAGCAGCTCACATGCCAGAGGCTGTGCGTAAACAGCCCGGGAGTGGGGCTGTCACAGCAAAGCAGGGTAAGGCTGGCTCCCAGAGTCGAGGATTGGAGTGACCGAGCAGATCACCGGTCCAGATGATGTCACACACACCCGGTGCTGGGAGCAGAGTATCTCCTTGTAACAGAGCCGGGGAATGGCTGGCTCAGGGGGGTGGGCCATGGGGTCTCTCACCTTTGGGGTCACTGGCTGCGATCCAGCCACAAGGCAGAGGCACAAGAAGATTCAACTATCATTGCACCAGTGGGTGGGGGTCCCGTATCCCTTTGCCCCTCCCAACCCATGTCCCTCCAGTGTTTTCCCCAGGAATTGAAATGGGGGGGGGGGAGTTCAAATTTATAGTGGGATTGTCAAGGCCGATGAGGTTGGAGACCGTGCAGGTGAACGGGGGGCTGTATGGCACCATAATAAAACTGAAAAGTGTTTCATGACCATTTTATTAGATTGAACATGTTTTAAAATCATCACAAATTAAAGTTGGCTACTCCAGCCGTCCATGGAGCACTACATCTACATCCTTCTTGGTTTCTTGTTATAATTTTGCACAACTCTGTTAATGAACTTCTTGAATGCAGTGCGTTCATCTTCGGTGGCTTCTCGTGTGTCCAGTACTTCCATTCCTTCAGTTGATATGCTCAATAGTTCATTTACATGATCAGGCAGAAGGCAACTTCTCTCAGAACACAAAATCCTATTCAGTGAGGGGGAAAAGCACTCAGCTGTAGCTATTGTAACTGGGAGTAGAAAGAGATGAATTCCTACATCTTTCATCCCAGGAAACGTAGCACAAGACCGGGTTGAGCCACTAGTGATGATAAAAAAAGAAGTTGAAGTCAAGTCTTCATTCATTCATCGTATGATATTCCCCTCTGTGTTCAAATTCTCTGTTCTGTCCTGATCACGTGTCAGCCCCATTGCTGGTAGTGCCGCTCTCCACTTAACTGCTGGTGTTTTATAAGACAGGGATCTGTAAAAGCTACGTAGAGGTTGAGTAGAATCTAGAAGTTGCTGTTGTAGATTTGTAAAGTTCTAGTCTGTGTACTTTTTCAGCTGAGTTAACAAACACTTCTTGTCCTCTTCACTTAAGGAATCAATATAAATGTCTTCATTAGTCAACTTCTGGACTGAAGTCTTTGCTTCTTCCAGTACATTTTCAATGGATCTCTCTCTGATTGATCCAAGGGTAGCTTCTATTGCTGGACAAAGATCTACTATTCTTGTAGTAGATGCCTGGATGACATTGTTTAATAACTCAAGTGGTTTCAACAGTAGACTTACGAGAGAGAGAACGGCGATAGTCTTCTCTGAACTTAGTAGCATAAGTAATCCTCCAGCCTCACTACTTAGATCCATCCCATCTTGGTAGATACTTTCCAAAGCCAGTAATAATGGCTAGAGTAATTTTAAGACAACTGCCAAGGAGCGCTCATGAGAAAGCCAGCGGGTTTTCCCAGGTTGGACTAATATTAACTTCAGTCCCAGTGTATTTTCTATATTTTCCAAGATATTCAGTCTTTTTGGACTCTTGCTGAAAAAAGAATATAATGAAGACATTAAATTTATAAAAACAACAAGGAGTCCGGTGGCACCTTAAAGACTAACAGATTTATTTCGGCATAAGCTTTCCTGGGTAAAACCCACTTCTTCTTACCCACAAAAACTTATGCCCACCAGACTCCTTGTTGTTTTTGTGGATACAGACTAACACAGCTACTCCCTGATAATTAAGTTTATCGCTTTTTTAATATCTTTTGAAGATTCTGCAGCTCATACTAGCGCTAGTTGGAGTAGATGGCCTCTGCAATGTGTATAGGAGAGGTTAGTGTTGCAGGACCAGAAGTGATCTGTATGATCTGTATAACTTGTATGTTCAAAAGGTCTGTTACACCTTCCACCCCCACCCTCCACCCCCTGTTTTGTCTCCTCTCCCTCTTTGAATACCTGTGAAGTGGCTTTATCCCTCTCCCTCCCCCTTGGAATGCTTGTGGGATGAATGGGATGGTTGAGCAGCTGGAAGATCAGAAGAGCTCCCAGAGAGACAAGGTGTCTGGGACTCTGATTAGGCAGCGATCACACACCCAATGGACACTGCATGGACACTGTCCGAGGTGGAGTCTGACCAACCAGACGTGGCCAAGTCATCTCTAGTCGCAGGCCATGAGGAGCAGGTCCTTAAAAGGGGAAGGAGCCATATGCTCGGCAGTGCACTCACAAGTTAGTACCTCCTGTGAAGGCCCTTCGCCCGGACCGCCTGGCCAGTGGTTCGCCGCATTGCATTCCATCGTGCCTCGGGAAGACTTACCTTCATCACACCGGCCATCACTGCGCTGGGGGACACTTACCTGGAAGGAGCCTGACATCTCCAGTGCCATGCCTGTCCTGGGAGCATGAGTATGCGAGTCTGAGTGTGCCCCCCCTCTTCTTTTGAGCTTAGCTCTCAGTATAATAAACGTGCTGTTTTCTGCCAAACTCTGGTGGGTCATTAGTCCTCCCTAAGCTTATTAGCTGGCCCAATTTTGGGTAACATTATGGGTTTTATAACACTTTTCTCTGAGCAAAGCTTGTACTCCACCATGTTTTCCAGAGAAGTTTCAAATGCACAAGCAGATATCTGTTTGGGGTCCAATTGACAAACATTTAACCCTTCTAAGAAGTTGGTTGTCACAGATGCAACCAATGTGTCTTCTATAACTTGAACATCTAGAAATGCATCTACTGGCCTACCACTGACATCAAGATAACGTACACAATGACTTAATACTTGACGCCCATTTGCATAGGTGCATTCATCAGCCATGTATGCAAATTTTTTGAATGTGGTGGGAGAGTTCTTCACTTTTTCAACTGTTGAGCCTTTCACTGTTGCACCACGTTCTTCTAACCAGTCGCTGAGTTTCTTGCAGAAAGATAATGAGCATTTGCCGGACCACCAGTGTTCAACTTCAGGATGAACAAGTGACAGTGCACTTAACATTGGCCTCCAGTTTGTAGTGTGTGGTATCTCTTGCTTAAATAGAAAGTATGATGCCACAGCCATGTTTGTTCGCATGAACTGTGTTGTCTCCAGCATTCTTAACAGCCTCATTAAGTACTTCTAAAATTGGCTTTGACAGTGGGCTTATAAGGTTTTATGCATGTTGATGCAGTCTAGAGCCCTGGTGTTTTGCTGCCTTTTCACGTAGTTGGTCAGCATTGGCTTTGCTGATCGGCCTGGCAAACGAAGCTCCTCCATTTTTACCAATTACAGCATTGGGAAGCTTTCCGTCTTTGTAAGCTTTTTTGCAAGAGGTGCACCAGTTGCCATCTTTTGTAACTTCAATAAATGGGAACACTTTGACTGACAAACATCAGGAACTGCCTTTAGGTTTTGGAGATTCTGTTTCTTCCGTAGGTAATTGTATTTGTGCTTCGGGCTGGTCGGATGTAGATACACCACTTGAACCTTCAGATGACATGTTGATATATTCTTGGTTCTTGGTGTGTTCTTCACCTTGGTTGGTTTTTGAGGCCTTTGAGTGGAATAATTGTTGCATTGTTTTTTGTCTTTTCATTTTCACTTTGATCTGCAACATATAAAAGAGATATGAATAAATTAAATGTTTTGTTATACTAATGCAAATTTAACATAAGGATAATACAAATTACACCAAAACACATAACAGTTCTAGATTTCTAAAACAAATATAAATTTAAAAAAATATATTTGAATTGACTTTTGAAAAGTAATCCATCATGGGATAAAAGGGAAGATCTTCTCATGGATCAGTAACTGGTTAAAAGTTGGGAAACAAAGGATAGGAATAAATTATCAGTTTTCAGCATGGAGAGAGATAAATAGTGGTATCCCCGAGAGGTCGGTACTGGGACCATTACTGTTCAACATATTCATCAATGATCAGGAAAAAGGGGTAAACGGTGAGTTGGCAAAATTTGCAGATGATACAAAACAATTCAAGATAGTTAAATTCCTGACAGACTGCGAAGAGCTACAAAGGGATCTCACCAAACTGGGTGACTGGGCAACAAAATGGCAGATGAAATTCAATGTTGACAAATGCAAAGTAATGCACATTGGAAAACAATCTCAATTATGCATACAAAACAATGGAGTCTAAATTAACTGTTACCACTCAAGAAAGAGATTTTGGAGTCATTGTAGATGGCTCTCTGAAAACATCCACTCCATTTGCAGTCAAAAAGCAAACAGAATGTTGAAGACCATTAGGAAAGGGATAGATAATAAGACAGAAAATATCATAGAACCGCTATATATATAAATCCATGGTACACCTCATCTTGAATACTGCATGCAGATCTGGTCACCCCATCGCAAAAAAGATAGATTGGAATTGGAAAAGGTACAGAGATGGGCAACTAAAATGATTAGGGGTATAGAACAGAAGGGGAGATTAAAATGATTGGGACGACTAAGGGTACGTCTATACCCAGCTGCTAGTTTGGCGGCTGGCAATCGAACTTCTGGGTTCGACTTATCGCGTCTTGTCTGGACGCGATAAGTTGAACCCGGAAGTGCTCGCCGTCGACTGCGGTACTCCAGCTAGACGAGAGGAGTACCGCGGAGTCGACGCGGGAGCCTTCCTGCCGCGTGTGGACTGAGGTAAGATCGAACTAAGGTACTTCGAACTTCAGCTACGTTATTCACGTAGCTGAAGTTGCGTACCTTAGTTCGATTTGGGGGGTTAGTGTAGACCAAGCCTAAGGGGGGATATGATAGAAATCTATAAAATCTTGACTGGTGTGAAAAAAGTGAATAAGGAAATGTTATTTACTCCTTCACAGAACACAAGAACTAGTGGTCACCCAATGAAATGAATAGGTAGCAGGTTTTATAAAAAACAAAAGGAAGTACTTCTTCACACAACATAAAGTCAATCCCTGGAACTCTTTGCCAGAGGATGTTGTGAAGGCCAAAACTATAACAGGATTAAAAAAGAACTAGATAAGTTCATGGAGGTTAGGTCCATCAGTGGCTATTAGCCAGGATGGGGAGGGATGCAACACCATGCTCAGAGTGTCCCTAGCCTGTTTGCCAGTAGCTGGGAATGGGCACCAGGGGATGGATCACTTGATGATTCCCTGTTCTGTTCATTCCCTCTGGGGCACCGGGCACAGACACTGTCAGAAGACAGGATACTGGGCTAGATGGACCTTTGATATGACCCAGTGTGGCTGTTCTTATGTAAAAATTAATTATAATAATAAAAATATTTAATACAGAAACTCCCCAACACAATGACATCTCAAGATAGCAACAATGTGAGAAAACAATCTTGGAAAATAATGCCTTTTAAAAATCTTGGCCTACTGGAAACTTATATTTATATAAGTTATAAACTTTATATAGTCCAACAAACAAATGTTCATATAACCTGCTCCTCCGTTTTCCCTCCCCCACACACCAGTGTTCTCCTTGGTCAGTGATGACTGAAAGTTCAGAGGTACTTTCCCGTGAGTTCACCTCCAAGGTGGGGGGTGTCACGGCCTCACAGATCGTACCCATTCTTGGCCCCGTGCGGTCCATGGGGGGTGCCCCTTTCAGTGAGACAGCCCTTCTCGGGGGTCCACTCTCTCTCAGGGTTAGGCCCCTCCACCTCCTGGAGCTGCACCTCTCTGAGCCTTAGCACGTCTGTCTCTGCTGTGGGCCCCCTCAGGGAGTCCACTCGCTCTGGACTCCCAGGGCCTCCACCCCTTGAAGAGGATGATGCAACCCTGTTCTCTAGACTGGAGTGACTCTCAGTAAGTGTAAAACAGGAGGGTTTATTGAGAGTTGAACACAGCACAGGAAACTCTCAGGGCCTCAGGCCTGGCCTCCCTCAGCACAGCACATCCCAGTCTCCCCTGCATCCAGGTGGGCTCTGCCTGCTCCGCCTCTCCAGCCCCGAGCCCCCCTGCTCCCAGCTGGGCGTCTGATATTCATAGATTCATAGATTCTAGGACCTGAAGGGACCTCGAGAGGTCATCGAGTCCAGTCCCCTGCCCGCATGGCAGGACCAAATACTGTCTAGACCATCCCTGATAGACATTTATCTAACCTACTCTTAAATATCTCCAGAGACGGAGATTCCACAACCTCCCTAGGCAATTTGTTCCAGTGTTTAACCACCCTGACAGTTAGGAACTTTTTCCTAATGTCCAACCTAGACCTCCCTTGCTGCAGTTTAAGCCCATTGCTTCTGGTTCTATCCTTAGAGGCTAAGGTGAACAAGTTCTCTCCCTCCTCCTTATGACCCCCTTTTAGATACCTGAAAACTGCTATCATGTCCCCTCTCAGTCTTCTCTTTTCCAAACTAAACAAACCCAATTCTTTCAGCCTTCCTTCATAGGTCATGTTCTCAAGACCTTTAATCATTCTTGTTGCTCTTCTTTGGACCCTTTCCAATTTCTCCACATCTTTTTTAAAATGCGGCGCCCGGAACTGGACACAATACTCCAGCTGAGGCCTAACCAGAGCAGAGTAGAGCGGAAGAATGACTTCTCGTGTCTTGCTCACAACACACCTGTTAATACATCCCAGAATCATGTTTGCTTTTTTTGCAACAGCATCACACTGTTGACTCATATTTAGCTTGTGGTCCACTATAACCCCTAGATCCCTTTCTGCCGTACTCCTTCCTAGACAGTCTTTTCCCATTCTGTATGTGTGAAATTGATTTTTCCTTCCTAAGTGGAGCACTTTGCATTTGTCTTTGTTAAACTTCATCCTGTTGAACTCAGACCATTTCTCCAATTTGTCCAGATCATTTTGAATTATGACCCTGTCCTCCAAAGTAGTTGCAATCCCTCCCAGTTTGGTATCATCCGCAAACTTAATAAGCGTACTTTCTATGCCAATATCTAAGTTGTTGATGAAGATATTGAACAGAGCCGGTCCCAAAACAGACCCCTGTGGTACCCCACTCGTTACGCCTTTCCAGCAGGATTGGGACCCATTAATAACAACTCTCTGAGTACGGTTATCCAGCCAGTTATGCACCCACCTTATAGTAGCCCCATCTAAATTGTATTTGCCTAGTTTATCGATAAGAATATCATGCGAGACCGTATCAAATGCCTTACTAAAGTCTAGGTATACCACATCCACCGCTTCACCCTTATCCACAAGGCTCGTTATCCTATCAAAGAAAGCTATCAGATTGGTTTGACATGATTTGTTCTTCACAAATCCATGCTGGCTGTTCCCTATCACCTTACCACCTTCCAAGTGTTTGCAGATGATTTCCTTAATTACTTGCTCCATTATCTTCCCTGGCACAGAAGTTAAACTAACTGGTCTGTAGTTTCCTGGGTTGTTTTTATTTCCCTTTTTATAGATGGGCACTATATTTGCCCTTTTCCAGTCTTCTGGAATCTCTCCCGTCTCCCATGACTTTCCAAAGATAATAGCTAGAGGCTCAGATACCTCCTCTATTAGCTCCTTGAGTATTCTAGGATGCATTTCATCAGGCCTGGGTGACTTGCAGGCATCTAACTTTTCTAAGTGATTTTTAACTTGTTCTTTTTTTATTTTATCCGCTAAACCTACCCCCTTCCCATTAGCATTCACTATGTTAGGCATTCCTTCAGACTTCTCGGTGAAGACCGAAATAAAGAAGTCATTAAGCATCTCTGCCATTTCCAAGTTTCCTGTTACTGTTTCTCCCTCTTCACTAAGCAGTGGGCCTACCCTGTCTTTGGTCTTCCTCTTGCTTCTAATGTATTGATAAAAAGTCTTCTTGTTTCCCTTTATTCCTGTAGCTAGTTTGAGCTCATTTTGTGCCTTTGCCTTTCTAATCTTGCCCCTGCATTCCTGTGTTGTTTGCCTATATTCATCCTTTGTAATCTGTCCTAGTTTCCATTTTTTATATGACTCCTTTTTATTTTTTAGATCATGCAAGATCTCGTGGTTAAGCCAAGGTGGTCTTTTGCCACATTTTCTATCTTTCCTAACCTGCGGAATAGCTTGCTTTTGGGCCCTTAATAGTGTCCCTTTGAAAAACTGCCAACTCTCCTCAGTTGTTTTTCCCCTCAGTCTTGATTCCCATGGGACCTTACCCATCAGCTCTCTGAGCTTCCCAAAATCTGCCTTCCTGAAATCCATTGTCTCTATTTTGCTGTTCTCCCTTCTACCCTTCCTTAGAATTGCAAACTCTATGATTTCATGATCACTTTCACCCAGGCTGCCTTCTACTTTCACATTCTCAACGAGTTCCTCCCTATTTGTTAAAATCAAGTCTAGAACAGCTTCCCCCCTAGTAGCTTTTTCAACCTTCTGAAATAAAAAGTTGTCTCCAATGCAGTCCAAGAATTTGTTGGATAGTCTGTGCCCCGCTGTGTTATTTTCCCAACATATATCCGGATAGTTGAAGTCCCCCATCACCACCAAATCTTGGGCTTTGGATGATTTTGTTAGTTGCTTGAAAAAAGCCTCATCCACCTCTTCCACCTGGTTAGGTGGCCTGTAGCAGACTCCTAGCATGACATCTCCCTTGTTTTTTGCCCCTTTTAGCCTAACCCAGAGACTCTCAACACTTCCGTCTCCTATGTCCATCTCTACCTCAGTCCAAGTGTGTACATTTTTAATATATAAGGCAACACCTCCTCCCTTTTTCCCCTGTCTGTCCTTCCTGAGCCGGCCCCAAGCCCTGCATTTGTCCATTGACTTCTCTCCAGGGAAACAGGGTCGTAAACAGGGTCTCCTGGGCCTCCTCTCCTCTCTTCTGTCCCCTGGGCCCCTTGGCTGAAACCGGCTGGTTAGGTCACCAGGGTCCTCTCTTCACAGCCCATTGTCCTCCCACTGGCCAGAAACAGCTGTGACTCCCAAGCTGGGCCTCCAGGTCACCAGGTCGCCAGGTCATCAGGTGCTGAGGTATCCATCCTCCAGGCTATTGGCTGGGGTCCCAAGTTCCCTCTCCGGTCCTATGTAACAACAAACTCCCTCTCCCATCACCTCATTAAACCAGTAACACCCAGGGACACTGAGGCTTGGTCTACACTACCCCCCTAATTCGAACTAAGGTACGCAACTTCAGCTATGTGAATAACGTAGCTGAAGTTCGAAGTACCTTAGTTCGAACTTACCTTGATCCACACTCGGCAGGCAGGCTCCCCCGTCGACTCCGCGGTACTCCTCTCGCCGAGCTGGAGTACCGCAGTCGACGGCGAGCACTTCCGGGTTCGACTTATCGCATCCAGACTAGACGCGATAAGTCGAACCCAGAAGTTCGATCGCTTGCCGCCGAACTACCGCGTAAGTGTAGCCAAGGCCTAAGTCTCACCTCCTCTGCATGCAAACCATTGGGAAAACAAGGAAAAAACAAGAAAATCCCCCACTTCATCACAGGGGGGAAGAAGGCACCTTGCTCATTCCTCCAGCTGCTCACTGTTTGCTCTGGCCACTGTTGTTCGTGGTGCCACTGTTCCCTCCACTGCTCTGTTGCCAATGGCCCTGTGCCATCACCTTCTGCTGCCACCTGCCACTGTGACCTCTGCGAGTTGCTCTCTTGAGGTTCCACCAGATTTCAGCTGAGCTCACAGTGGGGTACCTCGCTGCTAGTGCAGACTGGGCTGTCTCTTCCACAGAAACACTGTCTCACAGCAGGTCTAAGCACTTAGACCTGATTATCAGTGATTTCAGCTGTAGTGGTCACTTAACAGAACAAAAGACTCTCTATGGAGCCTAATCAGCTCTGTCTTTAAACAGTGGAGAGGGGCAGGTCAGACAGTACTTGTGACTCAGGCAGACCATCAAGCAAAGCATCTGTCCCCACCCTCTCTCGATGCCCTCAATCAGCACAAGCTAAGTACAGTTCTACTGCGCTTTACTCATACAATAAGAACAACATTTCATTACCCCTGCAGTCAAGTGATTTGTAACCCAACCCCAGCCAAAATCTATCACTTGGGCAACACAACTCTGTTTGCTGGATACCTAGGCAGATTAGGTGTGAATGTAAATACAGTCTGGTCCTGAAGCCTTTCCCCCCAACCCCCAGCTCATCACTAGTTATCAGGGGAGCTCATTTAGACTTTGTTTACAAATCAGCATTTGAAATGATTAGGTTGGCCAACATTGCTGAAATCAATGCACTGACATTGTCGTAAAAAACAGCAGCTGTATAAGGAAGCTAGTCCATGGTCACACTTCCCAAATCTATGATACTTTTTCAGAGACACGTATTTTATCATACACTGTATACGCTTCTAAAGTGTGTGTTAATGTTTCCATTTCAATTCAAATTGCAACCAATGACTAAATTGGCAACACTGCATGTAACTAGTTCACAATTGGGGCGGTGTTGGGGAAATTCAAAGGAGGGGCATGTAGGGAAATCCCTGCTGCATTCCTTCCTGAGTCATAAGGTGCATCCCTGGCCTTCTCTCAATGGGTCAATTCTATAGCTGATGGCACTTAATGGGCCAGGCTAGGCAGTGCTGATGCCAGGCTATCTGGGGGTGTCATCCAGATGCACAGCACAAGTTTGGAACTACAGACATACCATACATATAACTTACAATACAAAGGTGATACAAACACACAAACGAGATTATCATACCTGGCAAATTATAACATTTTTGCAGATATCTTACATGGCATATCATAACTCATTGCGATTTTACAATATTGGTATTCATAATATCCCAACGTGTCCCCCAAATTCCACACTGCATCACAGGGATGGTGCCGCCTGTGTCTGTGGGGAGCCTGCGGCACTGTGGAGCTGGGCACTTGATACCTAACCTTTTCCCAGCTAGATTCCCGCTGTGCCTACTCCCTTTCCTTAGGGCCGGGCACCCGGTATTTCACACCCACGGTCACCCCACCCGCCTGCCACCTGCCCCTTCACAGCCAGCTCTTGCCTGGGGGCCCACTATCAAGTCTAAACTGGTCGCCCCCGGTTACAGCCTCCTCCTCGGGGATACACGTCATCCCCCGTCCATCCAGGGCCTCACTGGGCAGGGTGCATTTGGCCCTAAATTTCCCCCAGTAGTACCACGGCTCATCACCCTGCCCCGAGCCGGGCTCCGCACCATACTACAGAATCCCAGCTCCCCACCTCCCAGCATCCTGAGACAGAGCCCCCAGCCCCTGTGTGTGGGACACTGCATCTGGCCCTGGTGATGTAATAATGTCACTTACTGCCCCGCAGGTGTCTGTTCCCCTCCTCTCTCTGCAGCGGGGTCCCCCAGTCCCTTTTCTCTCTCTCCCCTTTCTCCCTAGACCTCCCCCGCCCTGTATTTCTATTGTACAACCCCCCAGAACTTCCTTCTCACCTGCCCCCCAAATCTGCCCACCCTAGAGGGTGGCTGTGATACCGAAGCCTCCAAATGTCCCCTCGTGGTGGGTTCAGCCGATGGAGATGAGTGAGAAATTCAAGCAGCATCACGAGAACCTGGACGAATGAACGTTGGGGGGAAAGTTGGCGAGACAGAAAGACGGGATTCGTCAAAAATTAGCGGCCACTGGAAAGAACCCACAGGCCAGGCTGCAGCCTGCCTGGGACACAGAAGAAGTAGGGGAGCAGAAATCCATGTCCCAAAATTGCTGTGTGTCACAGACTCACAGGTCGGGCCAATTCTTGGCCCCATACGGTCCCTCGGGGGAACCCCCTTCAGTTAGACAGCCCTTCTCGGGGATCCATTCTCTTTTGGGGGTTAAGCCCCTCCACCTCCAGGAGCCGCACCTCTCTGAGCCTTAGCATCCCTGTCTCTTGCCATGGGCCCCCTCAGGTAGTCCACTTGCTATGGACCCCCGGGGCCTCCACTCCCAGAGGGAATAATGCAACCCTGTTCTCTAGACCGGAGCGACTCTCAGCCAGCGCAAAACAGGAGAGATTATTGAGTGTCTGAACCCAGCACAAGAAACTCTCAGAGACCTCAGGCCTGGCCTCCCTCAGCCCAGCACATCTGAGCCAATGCTTTATCATGGGGCGGAGCCCTGAACTTCCCCACGTCACTGGCTAAGTGACCCCGCTCAGTTCAGACTCGAAGTTTGGAAAGATGTGATGAAATGGGGAGGCTTTTTTTTTTTTTTTTTTTTTTTTAATAGTTTGCATGCAGTGGGGGTGAGACTCAGTTTCCCTGGGTGTTACTGGTTTAACGAGGTGATGGGAGAGGGAATTTGTTGTTACAGAAGACCAGCGAGGGAACTTGGGACCCCAGCCAATGGCTTGGAAAATGGATACCCCAGCGATTGGTGACATGGTGACCGGGAGGCCAAATTCCAGAATCACAGCCAGTTCTGGCCAGTGGCAGGACAACGGGTGGTGAAGAGAGGACCCCAGTGACCTGACCAGCTGGTTCCAGCCAGAGGGCGACAGAGGACAGAAGAGAGGAGAGGAGTCCCAGGTGACCCTGTGTGACGAACTGGGACTGTTCTTAATGTGGTCTTTGAATGCTGAGTGGGGAGTGTTGGCTGGGAAGGCAGGGGAGTGTGGCTAGGATGGTCTGCATTGGGGGACGGGGGACTGGCCGAGGGAAGATACCTGAGCATGTAACATGAGAACCCAGAAAGGGGTTAGAGGCCAGGTGACACCTTTGCCCGGGAAACTGAACAAAGGCTGTGGGAGGGGTCACTGAAGGGAGAGTTTCAGGAGCTGGCTGGTGGAATGGCTGGGAGGCAGACATGGTTCTGACCTCCCAAGGGGACTGTGGTGCCCTGGGACCCCAAGATGGACCTAACTGAGGGGGTCCTGTTGTCTGTGCCTGCAAGACCTGTCTTGGACTGTGTCCCTGTTGTCTAAATAAACCTTCTGCTTTACTGGCTGGCTGAGAGTCATCGGGAATCGCAGGAAGCCGGGGGTGCAGGGCCCTGAGCCCCCCACACTCCGTGACACCCTGTTTACCTGAAGAGAAGACAAGGGTCAGAGGCAGGACTTGGGGGAGGTGATATCAGTTGCCCAGATGTGAAGCAGGGGATCTCGGGACTGGAGAGAGGACCAGGTCTGACCTCGCCCAGCAGCCTGGATGCTGGACAATGGCCTGGATATGGTAGAACTTAGCAACCAGTGACCAGAGGCCCAGCCCATCTTGGGAGCTGGCCAGTTCTGACCAGTGGGAGGACAAAGGATGGAAGAGAGAAGGCCCCGGTGATCTGGTTGCCCGGAAGAAAAACAAAGGGCAGAGCAGGAGGTGTGGGGAAGGTGATATGGGGGGTCAGCTGGAAGGAAGTCGCTTCTGGACTGGGGACAAAGAGGGGTCTGGCCCCACCAGGACTGGGGCAGATCCATCTGGACGGTGCTGAGACTGGCCAGACCCGAGCCTCTGAGCACTGCCTGGGCTGGGTTTGGCGGTACAATAAACCTTCATGTTTTATGCAGGCTGAGAGTCCCTGCAGGCTGGAGATTGGGAGTGCATCACTCCCTCTGGGGGTGGCGGCCCCATGGGGCCAGAGCAAGGGAACGCCCTGAGGGGGCTCCCAGAGGGAGCCAGGTGGGCTGGAGACTCAGAGGTGCAGTTCCAGGAGATGGTGGGACCCCAGGCTTAGCCCCCAAGAGAGCCAGGACCCTGAGAAGGGCTGTCAGAATGAAGGGAGTTCCTCCTGGGGACCCTATGGACCCGAGAGAGCATGGGGGAGCCTGTGAGTGCGTGACACACCTTCATGCATAAACGGTGAGGTGGCAAAATTTGCAGATAATACAAAACTACTCGAGATAGTTCAGTTCCAGGCAGACTGCGAAGAGTTACAAAGGGATCTCAACAAACTGGGGGACTGGGCAACACAAAGGCAGATGAAATTCAGTGTTGATCAATGCAAAACAATGCACATTGGAAAACATCATCCCAACCAGACCTGTAAAATGATGGGGTCTCAATTGGCTGTTACTACGAAAGGAAGAGATCTTGGAGTCATTGTGGAGAGTTCTCTGAAAACATCCACTCAATGTGCAGCGGCAGCCTAAAAAGCAAACAGAAGTTTGGGAATCATTAAGAAAGGATTGGATAACAAAACAAAATATCATATTGCCTCTGTATAAACCCATGGTACACCCACATCTTGAATACTGTGTTCATATGTGGTCACCCCATCTCAAAAAAGATATATTGGAATTGGAAAAGGTTCAGAAAAGGGCAAAAAAAATTATTAGGGGTATGGAACAGCTGCCATATGAGAAGAGATTAATAAGATTGGGATTTTCAGTTTGGAAATGAGACAACTAAAGGGGGATATGATAGAGGTCTATAAAATCATGACTGGTGTGGAGAAAGTAAAGAAGACAGTGTTGTTTACTCTTTCTCATAACACAAGAACCAATTAAATTAATAGTCAGCAGGTTTAAAACAAACAACAGGAAGTATTTCTTCACCCAACGCACAATCAGCCTGTGGAACTCCTTGCCAGAGGATGTTGTGAAAGCCAAGATTATACCAGGGTTCAAAAAATAACTAGATAAATTAATGGAGGATAGGTCCACCAATGGCTATTAGCCAGGATGGGCAGGGATGGTGTCCCCAGCCTCTGTTTGCTGGGAGGACGACAGGGGATGGATCACTCGCTGATTCCCTGTTCTGTTCATTCCCTCTGGTGCACCTGACTGGGCTAGATGGACCTTTGGTCTGACCCAGGCTGGCCATTCTTATGTGTTAGGTGTGGTCAGAACTACAATATCAGAGAGGGCAGACCCAAGGGAAACCCCAGCAGGAACCACCCCGCTAGTGATGCTTGTCTATTGAGAGGTCCATCGGAGCCGAGAACACCGGTGGGATGTGAAGATGGCCACGGCTGTAATTGTTGCACAGGTTTTTGTAGGATTTTTCTCTGCAGGAGTAATTCGAACTTTGCTTAGCACTGGGGCCAGCCCTGATGGCCAGGGGACAGCGCCCCCTAGTGACCTCTGCCCCACTCCCTGCAGCAGAGCGCCCCCTAGCAGTGCACTGGGGTATCAGGGCCAGCACTGACTGCCTGGGGAAAGCGCCCCTCTACTGAGCCCCTCCTCCTGCTGCCTGCAGCATAGCACCCCCTAGTGCAGCAGTGGGGTAGTGGGGCCTGACCTGGACTCACAGGCCATGCCCACTCTTGGCCCCGTACAGTCCATGGGGGGAACCCCCTTCAGTGGGAAAGCCCTTCTTGGGGGTCCACTCTCTCTCGTAGGTTCAGCCCCTCCACCTCCTGCAGCCGCACCTCTCTGAGCCTTAGCACACCTGTCTCTGCCGTGAGCCCCCTCAGGGAGTCCACTCGCTCTGGACCCCCAGGGCCTCCACTCCCAGAGGGAATAATGCAACCCTGATCTCTAGACCGGAGTGACTCTCAGCCAGTGTAAAACAGGAGGGTTTTTTGAGCTTCTGAACCCGGAATAGGAAACTCTCAGGGCCCTCAGCCCAGCACGTTCCTCCCCTGCATTCAGGTGGGCTCTGCCTACTCCCTCTCTCCAGTCCTGAGCTCTCCGTGCTTCCCAGCTGGGCATCTGATATCACCGGCCCCAAACCACACCTCTGTCCATTGTCTTCTCTCCAGGTAAACAGGGTAACCTGGGCCTCCTCTCTTCACAGCTGGCCTCTGTCCCCCTCTGGCTGGAACCAGCTGGTCAGGTCACCGGGGTCCTCTCTTCACAGCCCATTGTCCTCCCACTGGCCAGAACCAGCTGTGACTCCTGAGCTGGGCCTCCAGGTCACCAGGTCACCAGTCGCTGGGGTATCCATTCTCCAGGCCATTAGCTGGGGTCCCACGTTCCCTCGCTGGTCCTCTATACCAACAAACTCCTTCTCCCATCACCTCATTAAACCAGTAACACCCAGGGAAACTGAGTCCCATCCCCTCTGCATGCAAACCATTGGAAAAACAAGGAAAGATGAAGAAAACACCCCACTTCATCACACATGGCCGCGGGGCAGGATCAAGGGATGGGAGTTGGGGGGACACAGTCTTGGGTTCAGTCTAGAGTCAGCGAAGCTATGGGGCTCATTTCCATGCAGCCATCGACCCACTGCACCAGTACAGGAGGAATCTTGTCCCCACCACCAGGCTCAGGCGTTGGCCATCTTAGCCAGGGGGCAGCATGGCCGCCCTGTGAGGGCTGCAGAGGGAGAGGGCAGGGCCATGTTAACTGAGGGCAGCCAGAGGCTTCCTTCCCTTTGGGAGCAATGGGAGATGGCAGCTTTGGCTAGTGGGGGGCCATAAGCATAGTTGCCACCTTCCCCGCTTTCCCATGGGTACTCGACCCCCCGCCTGCCCCCGGCCCTGCCCCCACTCCATCCCTTCCATGAGGCCCTGCCCCTGCCCCGCCTCTTCGAACCCCCTCCCCAAAATCCCCACCCCAGCTCTGCCTACTCCCCTGAGCGCACCACGTTCCCACTCTTCCCCATCCCTCCCGGACTGGGCTAATGCCGCCAAACAGCTGTTTGGCAGCGGCCGGGCGGGAAACGCTGGGAGGTAGGTGGAGGAGCGGGGGTATGCCACGCTCAGCATGGGGGAGTGAGAGGAGTTTGGCTGTCGGTGGGTGCAGAGCACCCACTAATTTTTCCCTGTGGGTGCTCCAGCCCCAGAGCACCCAAGGGGCCAGGGGCTCTGGGCAGAACAGTAGGGGTATAGGGGTACAGGATGGGGCAAAAAGGGGAGGTCTGGGGGTGGGAGGAGATAGGGAATAAGGGCAGAAATAGGTAAGGGGACATGGGACATGAGGGGATACGACAGGGGATGAAGGGACATGGGATGGGGGGCAGAACTGGGGGGATGGGGACCTGAATTGGGGGAGGGAGTCATGAGGATACTGGGGAGGGGACTTAATCCAGGGGTCAGAATGGGGAGCTGAGGGGCCCAATGTGTCAACATTGGGGCTGGGGGTGAAGGGCAAACAAACTGGGGAGCCAGAGCTGGAGCATCTGATGGGGGGGGGGCAATTTCTCTTGAGCTCTGTCCTCATGTTCTTGCCCCCTCCCCTTTCTAGGGGGCTGGTCAGCTCCCCCCTGCATGTCTCTTTCACAGCATCCTGAGGTGAGCTCTACCCAGGGCCCTGAGCTGCGCAGACCTGCTGCCCTGGGGATGGGCTGGGTAGGGGACACGGGGCCTTTCACATCTAGGGGGCTGTCTCTGTGATGAAGTTGGGGGTTTTCTTGTTTTCTGTGGAGTTTCAATGGTTTGCATGTTGAGGGGGTGGGACTCAGTTTCCCTGGGTGTTACTGGTTTAACAAGGTGAAGGGAGAGGGAGTTTGTTTTGCAGAGGATTGGAGAGAGGACTTGGGGACCCAGCCGATGGCCGGGAGGATGGATACCCCAGCGACCGGTGACCTGGCTACCTGGTGACCCGGAGGCCCAGCTGAGGAGACGCAGCCGGTTCTGGCCAGTGGGCGGACAATGGGCTGCAGAGTGAGGATCCTGTGACCTAACCAGCCGGTTCCAGCCAGAGGACAAAAGCGAGGAGAGGAGGCCCCGGTTCACAATCCTGTTTACCTGGAGAGAAGACAATGGACAGAGGGGGGGCTTGCGGTCGGTGATCTCAGCTGCCCAGCAGGGAGCAGGGGGGCTCTGGGCTGGAGAGGGGGAGCAGGCAGAGCCCACCTGGATGCAGAGAGACTGGGATGTGCTGGGCTGAGTGTCACGGAGTGTGGGGGAACTCAGGGCCCTGTACCCCCCGGTTTCCTGCGATTCACCATGACTCTCAGCCAGCCAGTAAAGCAGAAGGTTTATTTGGATAACAGGAATACAGTCCAAGACAGGTCTTGCAGGCACAGACAACAGGGCCCCCCTCAGTTAGGTCCATCTTGGGGTCCCAGGGCATCCCAACCCCCCCCTTGGGAGGTTAGAGCCATCTCTGCCTCCCAGCCATCTCTCCAGCCCGCTTCCAACACTCTGCCTTCAGCGACCCCTCCCACAGCCTTTGTTCAGTTTCCCGGGCCAAGGTGTCACCTGGCCTCCAACCCCTTCCTGGGTTCTCATGTTACATGCTCAGGTATTCTCCTTCGGGCAATCTCCCATCCCCCAATGCAGACTATCCTAGCCACACTCCCCTGTCAGCATTCACAGACCACAGTAAGAACAGTCCCAGTTTGTCACACTGAGGGAGGCCAGGCCTGAGGCCCTGAGAGTTTCCTGTGCTGTGTTCAACTCTCAATAAACCCTCCTGTTTTATGCTGGCTGAGAGTCACTCCGGTCTAGAGAACAGGGTGGTATCAACCCCTTCGGGGGTGGAGGCCCTGGGGGTCCAGAGCGAGTGGACTCCCCGAGGGGGCCCACAGCAGAGACAGACGTGCTAAGGCTCAGAGAGGTGCGGCTCCAGGAGGTGGAGGGGCTGACCCCGAGAGAAGGGCTGTTTCACTGAAAGGGGCACCTCCCACGGACCACACGGGGCCAAGAGTGGGTACGATCTGTGAGTCTGTGACAACGTGGTGTCAGCAGTGGGATATGTCGTGGATGCACCCTGTAGACGTTGGCTACGGGCACAGGCGCTTTGCAGTGAGTGGCTGCCAGTAGTAGAACGAGGGTATTGAAAGGAACAAGACTGGACATGGCCTAGTACCAGCTCCGTAAGAGCGACCTGGCACCTCTGTGCAGGGAGAGAGGGCTGAGCGTGGGGAGGCTCACTAAGGAGCGGCTGATTGCTCAGCTTGTAGAGAATGACCCGTCTGAGGTGCAGGCTCCAGACACCATGGGAGCTCCCGGGGTGCCCGGAGAGCTGGCGAGTAGCCGTGAGGGCAGTCTGTGTAGTGACCAGGAGTGGGTCAGACCTGACTCCCCAGTCAGTACAGGGAGACCCCAGTCAGGTTCCTCCCTAGAGGAGCTGCAGAGATTGAAGCTGCAGCTGAAATCAAAGGAGCTGGAGCTAGAGGATCGGAGGCTGGTTGACAGAGAGAGAGAAGGAGCGGACCGTATAGAACAGCGGAAGCACGAGTTGGAGTTGGACAAGAGGCAGGCCAAGAGGGCCTGCCGTGGGGTAAGTGGGGAAGGGCCCCGAGACACCAGTGGTGTGGGGAATCTAGACACCAAACTGCTGCCCCAGTTCGAGGAGGTGGGGGATATTGATGTCTACCTCACAGCCTTTGAGAAGGCTTGTGAACTGAACCAGATTGATCCCGCAGACAGGCTTCGCTGTCTGACCCCCCTGCTGGGTCCCAAAGCCATAGAGGCGTTCAGCCAAATGGACGGTGTTGAGACAGGGGACTACGACCTGTTCAAACAGGCTTTGCTGCTGAAGTTTGAACTGACCCCCAAGGCGTACAGGAAACAATTCTGGGGTGTGCGCAAGACCCCAGGTGTCTCTTGCAAGGAGGTCACCAACTTGCTGCGGGAATATCTCTGCAAGTGGGGGAAGGGCGCAGAGGCCACTACCGCAGAGGACGTGTATAACCTGGTGGGGTTGGAGCAGCTGTATGACATCTGCCCTCCGGACCTTAAGATGTGACTAGTGGACCGGAAGCCCAAAGATCTGCGAGTGCAGCGGCACTGGCAGATGAGTTCATGGACAGTAGATTGGGGGCAGGTGGGAGACCCACATCAGGAACTCATAAGGGGAGTCACCCTGAGCCCTCTCAAAGGTGGGACTCCAGGGGTGCACGGGACTGCCGGGGCGGGGCGACCCCCCTTGTGGGACTTGAGGGACATGAGGTGTAATTACTGTGGCCAAAAGGGGCAGAAGGTGGCACAGTGCCTGAAGATGAAGGAAATGGCAGCCAAGCAGAACACGCGGGTGTCAACTGGGCGGAAACCCCCCGAGAGGGGGCACCACAGGTCCACGGGGCTGCAGTCGAGAGGGCTGTGTCAGGGGGAGGGCACCACCAGGCCACGCCAGCAGGGGAAGACGTGGACCCAGACCCAGAGTGCCCGTACTCAATCCGCCGGGTGAGCGTGGGACAGGCCCCAGGGAACAATCGCCACATCATCCCCATTGAGGTGGGGGGAAGACGCATCCAGGGGTTCTGGGACACGGGTGCAGAGGTGTCGCTGGTGCGGTCTGAGGTGGTGGACCCAGACCAGCTAGTGCCTGATGCCTACATGACCCTGAGGGGAGTGTTTGGGTCGCCCGTGAAGGTGCCTGTAGCGAGGATACACCTGAAATGGGGGGCTAAGGAGGGACCCAAAGAGGTCGGGATGCACGACCACCTGCCTACCGAGGTGATAATGGGTAATGACTTGGAGAACTGGCAGGATGGCACTCAGAGCACCCTGGTCCTTACCCGGAGCCAGAGCCAGCGAGGGATGCGGGACCTCCCGAGGGGGGGGGGGCTGAAGCGCCACGGGTAGGGCTTGACAGGGCTGGCCAGAGCCTCCTTCTGAAGGTGGGAAAACTGAGGCACCACCAGCCAGGGCTGCATCCTCAGACTCAGCAGCTGAATTCCAAATGGAGCTGCAGGTGGATCCCTCCCTGGAGAAACTGAAGGCCCTGGCTAGCCGCGACAGTTCAGGGTCCCAGGGGGAGGACTGCCGGGAGCGATTCCTGTGGGAGAGGGGGATTCCTGTACCGGGAATGGACTGGTTCAGGGCGAACTGAATCTTGGAAGGTCAGGAGGCAGCTGCTGGTTCCCCAGAGGTAACGCCGCAAACTGTTGTTCTTGGCCCACGATATCCCCCTTTCGGGGCATCAGGGCATCCGGCGCACCAGGCAGAGGCTGCTGCAGAACTTTTACTGGCCTGGGGTCTTTGACGCTGTCCAACAGTATTGCAGGACCTGTGACTCCTGCCAGAGGGTGGGGAAGACCTGGAATAAGTGCAAAGCACCACTGAGACCTTTGCCCATCATAGAGGAGCCTTTCCAGAAGGTGGCCGTGGACATAGTGGGGCCCCTCAGCAGGGTGACCCGGTCAGGGAAGAAATACATCCTGGTGGTGGTAGATTTTGCTACGCGCTACCCCAAGGCGGTGGCCTTGTCCTCTATCGAGGCAGACACCGTGGCAGACACGCTGCTGACCATCTTCAGCAGAGCAGGGTTCCCCAAGGAGGTCCTTACAGACCAGGGGTCTAACTTCATGTCGACCCTGCTCCAGTGCTTGTGGGAGAAGTGTGGGGTCCGACACACCTGGGCCTCAGCCTACCACCCTCAGTCCAACGGGCTGGTGAAGAGGTTCAATGGGACCCTAAAGAGGATGCTGAAAACCTTTATGGACCAGCACCCGCAGGACTGGGACAAGTATTTACCCCACCTGCTGTTTGCATATAGGGAAGTGCCCCAGGAATCCACAGGGTTCTCCCAGTTCAAGTTGCTGTACGGAAGGAGGGTGAGGGGGCCCCTGGACTTCATGAGGGCCGAGTGGGAGGGAAAGGCCTCTCCCGATGGGGAATCAGTGGTAGAGTATGTACTGACTTTCCGGGAAAAGCTTGAGGAGCTCATGGGCTTGGCTAGGGGGAACCTAGCAAGGGCCCAGAGGAAGCAGAAGGTCTGGTACGACCGCTCAGCCCGTGCCCGTGCCTATGCTACCGGGGACCAGGTGATGCTCCTCATCCCCATGAGGAAGAACAAGCTGCAAGCGGCCTGGGATGGCCCCTTCACGGTCATCAGACAGGTAAATGAGGTGAACTATGTAGTGGAACTGTCCAACCGGGCACACAGCCCCTGGGGATATCATGTCAACATGATGAAGCCGTACTGTGACAGGGAGAAGTTGGTGCTGGCTGTGTGTGGGCAGTGGGAGGAGAAAGGAGAGGACCCCCTGGTGGGACTCCTCCCTGAGACTGGGGCTAACCCCTTGCTAGAATCAATTCCCCTCTCAGACCAGCTAACCCCTGCCGAGCAGGCAGAGATCAGAGCCGTGCTGCATTCATACCGGCAGCTATTCTCCAACCGGCCTGGGCTCACTAACCTGGCTGTCCACCGGGTGGAGACGGGAACCAACCCTCCCATCAGGTGTTCCCCATTCAGGGTCACTGGGAAAACAGCCCAGGACCTGGAGAGAGAGGTCGGGGACATGCTGGCTTTAGGGGTGATCCAGCCGTCCGCCAGTCCCTGGGCCTCGCCTGTACTGCTGGTCCCCAAGAAGGACAGATCGATCCGGTTCTGTGTGGACTATCGGAAGCTCAATGCCATTACCGTGTCCGATGCCTACCCCATGCCTAGGACCGATGAGATCCTAGAAAAGTTGGGGGGTGCCCGGTACCTCACTACCATGGATCTTACCAAAGGCTACTGGCAGGTGCCTTTGGACCCGGAGGCCAGGGCGAAGTCCGCCTTCACCACCCCAATAGGGCTCTTCGAGTTCCTGGTCCTGCTCTTCAGCCTCAAGGGGGCACCTGCCACCTTCCAGCTCCTGGTGGATCAGTTACTAAGGGGGATGGAGGGCTTCACTCTAGCGTATATTGACGATATCTGTCTCTTTAGCCAGACCTGGTAGGAACATGTGTCCCAGGTGAAGAGGGTGCTGGGTCGCCTCCAGGATGCAGGACTGACCATAAAGGCTGAAAAGTGCAAGGTGGGGATGGCAGAGGTTTTATACCTGGGCCACAAGGTTGGGAGTGGCCACCTGAAGCCGGAGCCGGCCAAAGTGGAGGCAATCAAGGCCTGGCCCACCCCCCAGACTAAGAAGCAGGTCCAGGGTTTCACTGGGATGGCAGGGTACTACCAGAGGTTTGTGCCTCATTTTAGTTCCCTGGCAGCACCCCTCACGGAGCTGTGTAGAAAGGGAAAGCCGGACAAGGTGGTCTGGACCGAGCAGTGCCAGAGGGCTCTCTGTGCGCTGAAGGGGGCACTTATCCAGGGCTCGGTGCTGGTAAACCCGGATTTTAACAAACCCTTCCTGGTGTTCACCGACGCCTCGGACACAGGGCAGGTGCGGTGCTGATGCAGACTGATACTAAGGGGGAGAGACACCCCATTGTGTACCTGAGCAAGAAGCTGCTGCCCCGGGAGCAGCACTATGCGGCCATAGAGAAGCAATGCCTGGCCATGGGGTGGGCCCTTAACAAACTGCAGCCGTATCTATTTGGGCGGCGCTTCACCGTGTACACCGACCATTCGCCCCTGACATGGCTGCACCAAATGAAAGGGGCTAATGCCAAGCTGCTGAGATGGGCCCTGCTCCTCCAGGGTTATGACATGGAGGTGGTCCATGTGAGGGGGAGTGCCAATGTTATAGCGGATGCTTTATCGCGGGGCGGGGACCCTGAACTTCCCCAGGTCACTGGCTAAGTGACCCTGCTCCGTTCAGCCTCGAAGGGGGGAGAGATGTGACGGAGTGGGGGGGTTTCTTGTTTTCTGTGGAGTTTCAATGGTTTGCATGTGGAGGGGGCGGGAATTAGTTTGTTTTGCAGAGGACCGGAGAGAGGACTTTGGGACCCATGGCCGGGAGGATGGATACCCCAGCGACCAGTGACCTGGCGACCTGGTGAACCTGAGGCCCAGCTGAGGAGACTCAGCTGGTTCTGGCCAGTGGGAGGACAATGGGCTGCAGTGTGAGGACATAGTGACTGAACCAGCCGGTTCCAGCCAGAGGACAGAAGCGAGGAGAGGAGGCCCCGGTTTACAACCCTGTTTACCTGGAGAGAAGACAATGGACAGAGGCGGGGCCTGGGGCCGGTGATCTCGATGCCCAGCTGGGAGCAGGGGGGCTCTGGGCTGGAGAGGGGGAGCAGGCAGAGTCCACCTGGATGCAGAGAGACTGGGGTGTGCTGGGCTGAGGGAGGCCAGGCCTGAGGCCCTGAGAGTTTTCTGTGCTGTGTTCAACTCTCAGTAAACCCTCCTGTTTCATGCTGGCTGAGAGTCACTCCGGTCTAGAGAACAGGGTGGCATCAACCTCTTTGGGGGTGGAGGCCCAGAAGGTCCAGAGCGAGTGGACTCCCTGATGGGGCCCACGGCGAGAAACAGGTGTGCTAGGGCTCAGAGAGGTGTGGCTCCAGGAGGTGGAGGGGCCTGACCCCAAGAGAGAGTGGACCCCCGAGAAGGGCTGTCTCACTGAAAGGGGCACCCTCCACAGACCGCACGGGGCCAAGAGTGGGCACAATCTGTGAGTCCGTGACATGAACGTTGGGGGAAAAGTTGGCGAGGCAGAAAGACGGGATTAGTCCAACCCGAGCAGCCGCCGGACAGAATCCACGGGCCAGGCTGGGGCCCACCTCGGACATGGGGGAAGTTGGGGGGCAGAAATCCGTGACTCAAAATTGAGGTGCTGGAAATGAGGCCTCATTGCTGGATAAAATACTGAGGGGACGGGCTGTGCCTCCCACCACCCTTTGTGGGCCTTGAAGAAAGAGACTCACTTTGCTGCCGTGGCTGCCACCCCCCGTCTCCTGGACCCCCTGATACCAGTCAGCTCTGTGTTCTTGGGGAACCAGGGCACAGTATCCAGCCTGTCTGACTCATGAAAGACCTTCACCTCCCAGCCTCCGCTTGCACCAAAACCGATCAGAAGAAAGACTTACAGAAAGCAATTGAAAGGTCATGGGAGACACACCTAGACCCCTCCTAACAAGGAGGACAAGATTAAGGCAACTCCCCTGGCCTCATCTGCATCAAAGATGGAAAAAGGAGGCATCTCCATTAGCATACAGACTGGAGACCAGAGATTCCAAAGCAAGAACGGTACGGAACTCTGGGACCAGTGAAGCAGGGAAGCAGGGCATCATGGGGGATCTCTCCTCCAGATGTTAATGAGCCCACACCTGCACACCCCCAGCTCAGCAGTTATCAGACCAATTCTAGTAATGAATCCTTGCTTGGTATCCAAAATACTGAAGCTCCCTAATTGCATTGTGATCTCCCTGGAAGGAACATCGTCCATAACCAAGAGTGATCAGCTCCTATTGTCTAGCCTAAAGAAAACCCTTGAGTGATCAGTTTACCCATAAACAAATCTAGTGTTCTCCCTTCAACCATTGTTGTTTCCCTACCAAAAACCCCTACCCACGCCCAAGTAAGTGTTGTGCTGCATGGATCCAAACTCTGCATCAGTTCCACTGGGATTTCATCTTCTCCTGACTGATCGTGCTGGGGGCTCTGCCTGTCTCCAGCACCCAGGACCCTGAGCTACCACCATCACCTGGGAACCCTGACCAGTTCAAGCTTCATGGAACGGTGAGATCCCAGCGCTCTCTCTCTCTCTCTCTCTATTTTCTTTTCTATCTCAGGCAGGTAGAGTTTTCTATATATGATTTTTGTAACCTTTAATAATGTAACTGTTATGTTGGTTTAGGCTCCTTATGTGGTTAACACTATTATTCAATAAATAACTTCTATGGTTAAGCTGGTTGCCTCTCTCTCTCTCTCTCTCTCTCTCTCTCTCTCTCTCTCTCTCTCTCTCTCTCTCTGAACTTTACTCTTTTGTGTTTTTAGCTTCCCCATTTACTCTGCAGCAACGCTCCTCTTACCTAAGCTAAAGATCCCTGTAGCACTCAAAAATACTGTGCGGTTTGCTCATCACGTGGGTTACTGCCAGGACAATTGTGATATGAAAGTGGGGATAGGGACATTCTGAACCTGGGACATACGAGGGTGGCAGTTTGGAAGTGCTGCTTGACCCCGTCCATTTAGACTTGCTCTGTTAGTTAGTTAGAGTGTGTGTGTGTGTGTGTGTCTGGTTCTGGAGGAACCAAGCCCAGGGGAACTGAGGCCCTGCAGGGTGGCTCCATTGGGAGGGGACTTGCAGCAGGGAGAAGTAGGTCTCCTTGTGAGAACACAAGCAGCACATTGATAGAAGTACAGACCCTCCCCACACCCCCCAGAAGAGTCACCCTAATAAATGAGCAAAACCCTAAGTAACAGGCAAATCTGGTAATACCCCGGGACGTCCGGACCCTACTCTGTGGAGCTGTCCTGAGCAGAGCGGCTGGAGAGAGGGACCCTGACACCTTCGCCCCTCCCCTGGCTGAACCCCCAGCCTGGGAGGAAATGGGGTTGGTGTAACGTTGCATTCCATATTTTTATACAAATATTTTTCTCTGTGTGAATATGATGTAACTGGAATATGCTTTATCCAAAAGGTTTCTTGTCAGGTTTCATTTCCTCCTGTTAATTAAACACATCATCTGTGTTTGGGTGCAGCCGGGGTTTCTTCTGCCTTCCAGCCAACGGTGAGTCTGTGGGTAAGGAGCTGGTGTGGCCGTCTGAGAACCCTGCTCACTCACCTCCAGCACGGGACTCGGCCAGCCTCCCCTTGCTTTTATCCCTGGCATACAGAACACGCTTCACAGGGTTATTCCTGGCAGGCTGGGCTCACGGGGTTGCCGACTCCTGCAATGTTACCGCAGGTCTGGCGATATTCGGTGCTTTTCTTAAAGCCCCAGCTCCAGGATTCACGTGGCCAGGTGGGAATCTCAAAGCATCCTGGGGTCGGAGAGGGAAGCTCGGCCCGTCGGCCCCTGTGAGCTCTGCCCTGGGCCCTGAGCTGCACAGACCCACAGCCCCGGGGATGGGCTGGGGAAGGGACAAGGGGGCTTTCACCTCTAGGGGGCTGGTTCTAATCTGTGTCCTTTTCTCTAAGCAACAGATCCCACCCCCAAACCAGAGCCAGGGAGATAACTTAGGAGTCCTGGCTCCTAGCCATCCCCCATCACTAGACAACCACTGCCCTGCCAGGGGGTCGCTGCCAGGGCATTAGGTTTATGCAGAGTTTCACTGGCAGTAGCAGAAACAGGAAGCGAGCGCTGGCTCTGGGCAGACTTCCCCTTTCATGCATTTATCCACTGCTCCTTTAATAGGGTTACCATATTTCAACAATCAAAACAGAGGACACCCTAGCTACGCACTAGCCCCACCCCCGCCATGCCCCCATCCACTCCCTCCCACTTCCCGCCCCCTGACTGCCCCTCTCAGAATCCTGAACTCCCCACCCGCTCCTTGTCCCCTGACTGCCCCCTCCTGGGACCCCTGCCCTAACTGCCCCCCAGGACCCCATCCCCTACCTAAGCCTCCCTGCTCCTTGTCCCCTGACTGCCCCCTCCTGAGACCCCCCCACCCTAACTGCCCCCTTAGGACCTTACCCCCTACCTGTCCCCTGACTGCCCCGACCCTTATCCACACCCCCACCTCCAGACAGACCCCTGGGATCCCATGCCCATCCAACCACTCCCTGTGCCCTGACTGCCCCCCCAAAACCCCTAACGCATCTTACCCCCCCCCCGCTCCCTGTCCCCTGACTGCTCCGACCACTCTCCACACTCCTGTCCCCTGACAGGCCCCCCCAGAACCTCCAACCCATCCAACCCCTTCTACTCCCTGTCCCTTGACTGCCCCCTCCAGAACTCCCCTGCCCCTTCTCCAACCCCCCTGGCTCCCTTACCGTGCCGCTCCGCAGAACACTCCAGGGGGCATCTGGACACAGCCACAACTGGCTCAGAGGTCCTGGGGGTGGGGAGACTTCAGAAGACATTAATGGGGGGGACCCCCCCAAGGCCTCTAACCATCATCTGTCTGGGACTTGGTTTTTTTAAATCTTCCCCAAAATCTATCCCCCAGCGCCCAGCACCAGGCTGGGCATGACTACTGCTGCCAGGCTTCCTTTCCATCGGTCATGTACCCCACAGTCACCCTCCCCCTGCCCCTGCTCCGTTCCAGCGGGGACACGACCAGCGCCCTGCGAGGAAAGGGACACCTGGGCTCCAGACAGGAGCTAAACCCTCTGTTTTCCCTGCTGCGGGGCGGTTCTCTCCCCCCTGCAAAAGCAGGTTCTCTCCCCAGGGAGCGGCACGCTGGGCAGCAGGGGAGGAGGAGGGGGAGGAGGAGCTCTAGAGTTGCCGGAGGCCACCTGGCCAGTGATTTGAAGCTGCAGGGGAGAGGAACGGGGAAGGGGAGGAGATGCTCTGGCTGCTAGAGCCCCATGCTAGTGGCTCAATCCAGCCGGCCACCCTATCACCCGCGCCATGCTCTGCAGGGGCGGAGAATGCCAGACATTTTAAGATATTTACAAATTCCCCCCCCCCCCCCCCCCGGACACTATTTTTAATCTAAAAAGCCGGACATGTCCGGGAGAATCTGGACGAATGGTAACCCTGCCTTTAACAACTCAGGATCTACATTTATCCCTCCCTCCCCCACTCACGGGGGCCAGAAACCACAACCCCCATCTCCCTGTCCTGTCTCTGTGCCACGTCACTCAGGTAAGAACAGCGTCTGCAGCAACGGTACCTGAGAAGGAGGTTGGCCAGGCCCCTCCACCCACATGCTCCAGGGCGGGTGCTGGGCCAAGCCAGATCAGGAAGGAATTTCTGCCCCGCTCCATGGGAGAGGGTCGCTCTGTAGAGGCACTGTGGGGGGGGCATCCTCTGAGCTGCTGATCCAGGGAGGCTAGAAGGGCCTGTTGGAAAAGGTCAGGGCAGCCTGGGCACCTCTTGATGCCTCCTGAGAGTCCCACGTTCCCAGCTGGTCCCCGGACTGGGCAGCTCCCATGTGGGGCTGGGAGGTGATGGGGGGTTGGGGGACCAGGCAGCTGCTGGAGGGGATGTGGTTTGCTGGGTGTTGCAGGGAGCTGGCTTTGCTCTGACCGCGGTAGATTTGGGCTGGAGATTGCAGAGAAACCATCTGATGGGGAGGAAAGGGGCCGAGCGCATCACGGGCTTCTTGGGGCTGCGGCCCCCGGTGCAGTTCCTCATTCCGCTCACACTCGGGCCTCAGACTGGGTGGAGCTGGGCACCATAGCATTGGTGGTAGCGCTGAGAGGTCCCCCACTGTCCCATCATGGTGTCTGCTCTCACCGTCCTCCTCCTCAGTGAGTATCGGAGACAACCAGGGCATGTGCCCATGGGGGGCATCTGAGACCAGGGTGTAGGATCCAGTTGCTCTGGGATCTGGTCACTAATGACCCGTCTCTTCTCCAGGCTGCTGGCTGGCCAGGCGGAGCGGGGTGTCGGGACGTGAGTATCTGTGGGGAATGGGGCAGCTGGGGGAATTTCCGCTTTAAGGAGAAGGGATCTGGGTGGGGGGTGAGGGGCACAGATCCCCGAAAGAGATGATCCTGTCAGACACACGCTCCCTCCCACACCCAGAGGTGGGGACAGAGACCTCGCCCCACTCATTAGAGGGATGGGCACCTGTTAGAACAACTGGGGGATTTTGTAAACATGTTTTCTTGAGGGGGCTGTCCTGGGAACCGCTTGCTCAAATAACCCAAATTTGGACCAGGAACCCCAAAGGGTAGATCCCAATCCCCCCACTGCCTGACTGGAGCAGGGGCAGGGGCAGGGGCAGGGACAAGTTCTGATCTTAGCTCTTTGGGGTTAATCAGGAGTCACCCCGTGACTGCAGCGGGGGCAGGGCTGAATTGACTAAAGGAATCTGAGACTGGAAATCTCCTTTCCGCCCTGCTGTGTGTCTCCTTGGCTGTGAGCCGCGGGGCTGGGCCTGCACCCCAGGGACAGGCGGGGGTGAAACGCTGGAGCGACAGATGGGCAGAGGATTGAATCAGACGGACGCGATTTGTGTCACCCCCACTTACTGCCTGTTTGTTTGTGAATCCAGAGGGGTCCTACCCCAAACCCTCCATCTCCGTCAGCCCCGGTGAGGTGATCCCTGTGGGGGGAAACATCACCATCCAGTGTCAGCATCAGCATCTGGGCCTGAGGTTCGTCCTCTACAAGAATAAAAATAAGAACAATCTGACTTACAAAGACCCTGCTGGTTATATGGCTGAATTTCCCATCACCAGCGCCAGACGGGAACACGGTGGCAGCTACACCTGTCATTATAGCAACAGAACAATACAAACTGCCTACTCGGAGCCCAGCGACCCTGTGCAGATCATTGTAGCAGGTCAGGGGCCCAGCCCAGCACCTCGTCTCCCAGCCCCACACCCAGCCAGGCCCCAGCAGATGGGACGTCCAGCCCAAGCACTGAAGGTTGGGTGGAGGGGGGATATCTCAGCCCCGTGGCGCTTTGGTGACCTGGATCCCAGGGGAGACCCTGACCCTGTCTCTGCCCCATCACTGACGCTCCATGCTGGGGACGGGGCACAGTGGCCGTGCCGGGGTCTGTCTCACGCCCCATCTCCCTCCCACTGCAGAGCTCAGCTCCCCCAAACCCTCCATCTCCCTGAGCCCCAGCACGGGGGGGTCACCCTGGGGGGAGCCGTGACCATCCGGTGTCGGGGTCAGCGCCGGGGTCTGGAGTTTGTTCTGGACAAGGCTGGGGCCAGGAACGCAGCAGCGCCGGGCGGGGACTCGGCTGGGATCAAATTTCCCATCCCCAAAGCGAGCCGGGCAGACGGAGGCAGCAACACCTCCTATTATCCCCATGACTCGGATCCAGACCAGGCTGGGGGTCCCAGCTCTCAGCTCCACACCCAGACAGACCCTTGGCCCAGCAGAGGGGACGCCTGGCCGGGGAGCAGGGACAGAGTCATTTGGGGCTTCCCCATCCAGGGGGAGAAGCAGCCACTGGAGATTCAGGGCTGAGGGATTCAGGCCCCCAAGGGAGCTGCAGAGCAGAGGGGCCTTTCCCAGGCAACACATCGGTTATGGGGTGATGGGCGGAGCTGAAGGTTATAAACCTCAGTGTATAGTAGAGACTTGCACAGTCCCCTACAAGTCAGTGGTGGTGCTGTGCACAGAACCCAGGAGTCCTGGCCCCCAGCCCTCCCAGCAGAGAAACCAGGGAGTGAATGGACCCTGGAGACTGTCCTGGCCTGTCACCCGCTAGGGAGCAGAGCTCTGGGTCCCCAGGGGCTGGGGTTGCTCCGTGTCTCATGCTGCTAGCCCAGGGCTCAGAGGAAACTCTGGCCCCTGTGGAAAGGCATCCAGGAGCCCATCCCCAGGGCCGCCGGGTCTGACCCACCACTAAAGCCGCGTGGTGAGGATGGGCCCCAGGACTGAGTGACGGGGCCTGCGTCTCACGGCCTGTCTGCTTCCCCCTGCAGAGCCCAGCTACCCCAAACCCAGCATCTCCCTGAGCCCCAGCGGGGGGGTCTCCCTAGGGGGAGACGTGACCTTCTGGTGTCGGGGGCAGCGCCGGGGTGTGCGGTTCGTGCTGAATAAAGAGCGATTCCATTTCCCACCTGTGGATACAGACGACAATGAGGCTGTGTTTCCCATCAGAAACGTGCGCCGGGAGCACGGCGGGAGCTACAGCTGCTACTATCACAACAGATCAAAGCCATTCGCTGTGTCGTACCCCAGCGACCCCGTGGAGCTGGTGGTGAGAGGTGAGGGGCCCGGCTCGGCGTCCCCGTTCCCAGCTCCACCCCCAGCCAGACCCTCACGGGGTCTCAGTGCCAATGGGATACTCAGCGCCAGGCTCTGCCCTGAGCCCTGACCCAGCAGAGGGGACGCCCGGCCGGGGAGCAGGGACGGAGTCACTGGGGGGTTCCCCAGCCCAGGGGAAGCAGCAGCCCCTGGATGTTTGGGGCAGGGAGGCAACTTTAACGCTGCCCCTTGTTCGTAGGAACCGTGAGTCGCTATTTAATCCCGTGATCCCATCCCCCCTGTTCTCCAGGCCCCACCAGGCAATGCCCCGGCCAGGGCTGAATGAGGCAGGGGCTGCAGGAGAAGCGGTGGCTTGGTGGACCAGGCGCTGGCTGGGACCCAGGAGATCTGGCCCAGCTCCTGGCGTGGTCACAAACACTGTGTGATGGAACCCCATCGCGGTTTTCAAAAGTGTCCTTCCTTGTGTGGGGGCCTCAATCTTGGGGGATTCAGGCCGAGCGCCCACAAACCGAGACGCCCAGAGTTAGTAGAGACCTCTGCAAATACTGGCCTCAATAGAGCGGGATCCCCTGTGTCGGGGGAGCATGTAGGTCCCCTGCCATGATCAAGGCCCCGTTGTGCCAGGCGCTGCATAAACACAGAGTGAAGAGATAGTCCCTGCCCCTGGGAGCTCACTGAGGAAAGTGAATCTGTTTGTGCCTCAGTTTCCCCCCATGTAGAATTTGGATAATGACCCCTCCCTGCCTCCCAGGGGTGTGACTCCCTTCCTATGGGAGGCTCAGGCCCTGCTAGGGTGGTCAACTTTTCAATTTGTGAAAACCGGACACTGAGTGCGGGAACCTCTCCCAGCCCCTGCTCCGCCTCTTCCCCAAGGTCCCGCCCCCTGCTTCTCTTCCCCCCCACCTCCACTGTCACTCGCTGCTCTCTCCACCACCCTCCCCATGCCAGGTGAGCCACGCTCCAGGATTGAGGGTGGGGGAGGGGGAGTCAGGCTCTGGGGGTTGCGGTGAGTGAGGCAGGGTGGGGGAGGGAGAACCATGCTCCAGGGGTGGGGAGGTGAGAGGGGCAGGGGAGGGAGAGCCACGTTCCCGGGCTGGGGGTGGGGGTGAGTTGGGCAGGGGAGGGGACCCGAGCTCTGGGGGCGGGGGTAGAGTGGGGAGGGGGAGCGGGTGGGGGTGAGTGGGGCAGGGTGGGGGGATGGTGGGAGAGGGGGAGCCACTCTCCGGGGGTGAGTGGGTCAGGGTGCGGGAGGGGGTGGCTGGGGATGAATGTGGCAGGGAGGGGGAGCCACGCTGTGGCGGTGGGGGGGTGAGGGGGACAGAGAGGGGGCAGGGCCCCTGCTGAGTAGCTCCACTGCTCCTCCAGGCTCCAGCAGCTGCTGCTCTTCCCGCCCCCTGGTGGCAGAGGCTGGGTACTGCAGGGAATGAGACAGTGTCCGGTCAGCGGCACTGCCATGTTCCCTTTTCAACCCACTTTCTGGCTGAAAACTGGACACCGGCAACCCTGGGCCCTGCGGTGCCGGGCGCCAGAGACCAGCCCATGAGTCGCTCTGTCCAGGGCAGGCCAGACGCAGTGAGTGAGGCAGGGATCAGATACAGGTATATGAGGATCCCAAGCACTAGGGAGCTGCGGCTCGCTGTCTGTGGGGCTGGGTGCCCAGCTCGCAGGGCCGGGATTCTGGGTGGGGGGAACTCTGCAATCTGGGAGAGAATCTCTGTCTGGGGACCCTGGATCTGCCTGGGGCTGAGGCCGGCCGGGGAGGCCGGGGCTGGGTGGGTGCCCAGGTCTGGTTCTCACAGCCTGTCTCCTGTGCGCAGATCCCAGCTTACCCAGACCCTCCATATCTCTGAGCCCCACTGGGGTCACCGCCCCAGGGGCAGACGTCACCATCCGGTGTCAGGGGCAGCGCCGGGACGTGAGCTTTTTCCTGCACAAGGCTGGAGACCAGAACCCGCCGCGACACATGGACCCTGCTGGGGACGGGGCCGAGTTCCGCATCCCCACCGTGGGCCGGCAGCACGGAGGGAGCTACAACTGCAGCTACCGGCCCCGATCAGAGCCCTTCATCTCCTCAGAGCCCAGTGAACCTGTGCAGCTGGTCGTAGGAGGTGAGCGGCCCGGCTCAGTGTCCCCGCTCCCAGCCCCACACCCTTGGGGGGGCGGGAGCTGTGCACTGACGGGACGCTCAGAGCCAGAGCTGAATCGGTGTGGCCAGGCCTGACTGGTGCCATGGCACCGTGAAGCATGGAGGTGCGGGGGACGAGACTGGAAATGGTTACTCAGACAGCACCCCCTAGTGCCACACTGGGGCATTGGGGCAAGGCCTGACTGCCGGGGGAGAGCGCCCCCTACTGAGCCCCCTGCACCCGAGTGTCCCGAGCACCTAAATCCGTCAAATATTGCTGGCTCTGACCCCACTTGATTCCTCAGGGCCCCTGACATCCTCCCCATAAAATTTTCTGCTGCCCTTGGGCGCCACCTGGGGTGGGAGGGGCCGGGGGGGGGACAGACCAGCTGCTCCCGGCACTCAGGCTGCTGCAATTTCCCAGGCGGATCGGAATCGCCGGCACCGACCAGCGGCATCATCGCCGGGGTGAGCGCAGCAGCCGCCGTCCTCCTCCTCCTCCTCGTGGCCTTCGTCTGCTTCAGAAAAACCCGAGCCAGTGAGTGCCCCACCCAGCGAGGGAAGGGTTAAACCTGCCACTAAGAAGGGCGGGATGGGGTCACGGCTGGGATGGGGGACTGTGCAGGGAAGGTCAAAGAGTGTGGGGGGCTCAGCAGAGGACACTGTTGCATGTGTAATCCCTGTACACACGCACCTGTCCCACCCCAGAGGTGGCTGCGTCTCAGTGCCGGGCTAAGGGTCCCTGTATAAAGAGCTTCTCGGGTACATGGGGTGCCAGGGGAACCGACCGGCCTGGATCAGGTTTGTTATAACAAGTCACTAACGAGGGAGGATTGGGGACAGGAAAAGCCCCCGAGTTAATCTGCCCCTCCCCCCGGTGCATGCTCTGGTGTTGTGCTGCCCCCTGATGGTCTGGCCCAGCCCAGGAGGGATCCAGGCTCAGCACCAGCAGCAGAGGGAACCCCCCCAGGCCCTCCATCCCTGCTCCCCTGTGGGGGGTGAGTGGCCGGGCACTGGAACTGGGGGATCCTGATCGGCTCATGGGGGATTCTGATTTGTTTCCCTCTGCAGGAAAAGGAGCCACACCGAGACCGAGCAGGTAGGAACCCAGCTCCTCCCCCTCCCGATCGGCCTGCCGGGGTCACAGGGCTCCTGGGTTCTGTCCCACCTTGGAGAGGGGCGTGGGGGCAAGTGGTTAGAACAGGGTGGCTGGGAGCCAGGACTCTCCCTGGTCTGGGAGGGGAGTGGGGTGTAGTGGTTGGGACAAGGTTGAATTAGGGAACAGGGTTCAGTGTGAGGCAGGATGGGGGGCTCTCTGGCTGTGTTGGGGAATCTCCCTGCAGATGGGTGGATATGACATTTACAAAGGGATTTTCTCTCTTTTAATGCCAGCCCTTTGGGGGTGTTGAAGGCCCCGGCTCAGGAAGACCCCATCTGTGAGTAACACGCCCAAGGGGGTACCAGAGTGGGGCATGACCCCTGGGGAAGGGAGGGGCTTTTGGGGGCTCCCCCTCTAGTTCATGGTCTCCCTCTGTGTGCCCCCCATTCTTCCCTCCAGGCCGGGGGGTTTTGTGTCCCCCCTTTCAAATCTCCATCGGATCTTCCCAGCCAGTGACCTACAGGGAATCCCCATCCACTCCTGGCTCCCAGCCCCCTGCTCTAACCTCTAGACCTCACTCCCCACCCAGAGCCGGGGAGAGAACCCAGGCATCCTGACTCCCAGCCCCCCTCCCACCCCACCGTAACCCCCTAGACCAGGGATCGGCAACCTATGGCACGCATGCCAAAGACGGCACGCGAGCCGATTTTTAATGGCACGCTGCTGCCTGCTCGGGTCCCGCTCAGCCCGCTGCCGAACCCCAGCAGCGGGCTGAGCCAGACCCCGGCAGGCAGCAGCGGGCCATTAAAAATCCTGCCCGACCCAGCCCACTGTTCTCCGCCCCCACCCCGCCTACCGCTCTCTCTGGCGGGAGCAGGGGGCCTGCCAGCTGCTGCTGTAGGGCAGGCTCCGCCGCAGCCAAGCTTCCCCCTCCCCCGCCTCTTCCCCCAGCGTGTGCGGGGAGCCCCGCCTCCTCTCCCCCCCTGCTGCCGATGGCCCTTGCGAGGGAGGGGGGAAGAGCAGACCCAGCGCCCGCGCTGCTCAGACCCGTAAGGAGGCGGGGGAAAGGAGGCAGGAGCAGGGCCTTGGGAAGAGGGTAGGAGCAGAGCGCATCCCTCCAGCCCCCTGCTCCAGCCTCCAGCTGCTCAGGGCAGGGGGCTGGGAGCACCCCCCTGATCCCAGCCCACCCCCCCAGCCCTCTGCCCTGACCCCTGCACCCCCTTGCACTCCAGCCCCCTTCATCCCCCCATGACCCCATTCCTGATTCCTGCACCCTCCACACATTCCCTCCCCCCACACCCCCTGCCCTGACTCCTGCACTCCCCACACATACCCACCCCCCACCCCCCCTGCCCTGACTCCTGCACTCCCCACACAGGTTGGCAGCGGGCTGAGCGGGGCTGGCAGCCAGGACCCTGGCTGGCAGGAGCCAGCCGATGGAATCCCAGACTGACAGCGGGCTGAGCAGCTCAGTCTGCTGCTGGTCTGGGGTGCCGGCCCCACTCAGCCCGCTGCCAACCTGGGGTTCTGGCTGCCTGCCCAGGGTTCTGGCTGCCGGCCTCTTGCCAGCTGGGGTCCCAGCCACCAGCCCCACTCAGCCCGCTGCCAACCTGGGGTTCTGGCTGCCGGCCCATTGCCAGCCGGGGTTCCGGCCGCAGGCCCCACTCAGCCCGCTGCTGGCCTAGATGAACGGAACCCAGGCCGGCAGTGGGCTGGAGCAGGCCAGCGGCTTAAGATCAGCATTTTATTTTAATTTTAAATGAAGCTTCTTAAACATTTTGAAAACCTTGTTTACTTTACATACAACAGTAGTTTAGTGATATTATATACAGACTTATAGAGAGAGACCTTCTAAAAAACGTTAAAATGTATTACCAACACGCGAAAACTTAAATTACAGTGAATAAATGAAGACTCAGCACACCACTTCTGAAAGGTTGCTGACCCCTGCCCTAGACTCTGCCATCGTCTCTGTGCCTCAGTTTCCCTCTCTGTAACATGGGGCTAATGACCCTGGCCCATGCTGTGGGGCGGAGGAGGGGTGGTTGTGCCGGGCTCTGACCGCACTGGCTGGACAGAGGCGTCAGAGCTGGGTTTGGGGTTCTGCTCGGGACCGGCCGGGGGTGAAGCTCAGCCGGTGTCTCTGTTCTGCAGACGCCTCCATGGACGAAGGGAAAGAGCCACAGACCCTGGTAAGTGTCCCCTGTTCCCCCATGGGCCTGACCCCCAAGGGCCCCAGCAGGCCTCTCACATCCCCTCCCAGACTTTCCTGGAACACTCAGTGGTTTGGGGTGGGGGTCGGGCTATAGGGAGGAGGGTGGGCTTATGGGATCACCAGCTGGGATTGCAGGGTGTGCGTGTGTGTTTCCCTGTCGCCCCTTGTTGGAGGGGATGGGCCCTGCTCTGTATGTGTGTGGCGGGGTGTTTGGTGCATGCGTGCGCGCGCACACACACACACATGAATGACTCTCTCCCCTCCCATCCCAAGGATCCCGAACCCGACACCTACGCCGAGCTGGACGGCCAGACGCTGCAGCCCAGTGTGTATGGTGTGATCAACGTGAACCAGGGAGTCCCGGAGTGAGAGCCCCCCGCAGCCATGGGGCGCCAGACCCCAGGGGGCAACAGCCTCACGCCCCAACAGCGCCAGCCCCAGAGAACTCTGCATCTAGGGAAGATTTAGGGGGGACGCTGCCCTCCCCGCGCTGCAGCCCTGTCCCATCAAGATTCTGTCCCCCTGCCCCACGCAGACCCACATGTGGGGGGAAGGGGGGGCTCAGCACCGGGATGGGTAGGAGACGCATCAAGGCAGCTTTGATGTTATTTTGCATCCTGTTAACCTCCAGCTTTGTAATAAACACAGATCATTAAACCAGCCCCCCCGGGCAGCCCCCAACCCCTGTCCCGGCGCCAGGGGAGTGTGTCACACCTGGGGGAGATGGGGAGCTGCCGGGGAATCAGGTTTATGTTGAGTTTCACTGGGAGTAGCAGAATTAGCAAGCGAGTGCCGGCTCTGGACACACTTCTCCTTTTCACAGATATTTCGGTTGCTGCTTTAGCAACTTAGGATCTAAATTTATCCCTCCCCCGTCCCATTGTGGGGGCCAGAAACCTCTACCCCCTGTCCTGTCTCTGTCTCACACCACTGTGCTAAGAACAGTATCTATAGCAATAGTACCTGAGAAGGAGGTTGGCCAGGCCCCTCCACCCTCATGCTCCAGGGTTGGCACTGGGACCAGTTGGGTCAGGAAGGAATCTCTGCCCTGCTCCATAGGAGAGGGTCGCTCCTTTCAGGGGACAGGTGGGGAGGAAGCCCTCCTCTGCTCTAAGCTGCTGCTCCAGGGAGGCTAGATGGGCCTGTTGGAAAAGGTGAGGGCAGCCTGAGCCTGGGTACTTCTTAACATATCTTGAGATTCCCCCTTTCCCAGATCGTCCCCGGAGTGGACAGCTCCCATGTGGGGCTGGGAGGTGATGGTGGGAGCAGGGGACCAGGCAGCTGCAGGAGGGGCTGTGGTTTGCTGGGCATGGCAGGGAGCTGGCTTTGCTCTGACCAAGTAGATTTGCCCTCGAGATTGCAGGGATGAGAAGAAATGGGCCGAGTGCATCACGGGCTTCCTGGGGCTGCAGCCCCCAGCGCAGTTCCTCATTCCGCTCTCACTCGGGCCTCAGGTTGGGTGGAGCTCAACACCGGGTGTTGGTGGCAATGTGAACAAGCAGGGGGGTTTCTTGTTGTTTCCAATGGTTTGCATGCAGAGGGGGCGGGACTCAATTTCCTTGGGTGTTACTGGTTTAACGAGGTGGTGGAAGAGGGGGGTTGTTTTACAGAGGGCCAGTGAACGGCCTGGAGAATGGATACCCCAGCGACGGCTGACTGGGAGGCCCAGCTCAGGAGTTGCAGCCAGTTCTCGCCAGTGGGAGGAGAATGGGCTGCGGAGAGAGGACCCTGGTAACCTGACCAGCTGGTTCTAGTCAGTGGGGAACAAAGGACGGATGAGAGGCGAGGAGGCCCAGGCAACCTGTTTCCCTGGAGAGAAGACAATGGACAGAGGCGGGGCTTCGGGCCGGGGATCTCAGATGCCCAGCTGGAAAACAGAGGGGCTCTGGGCTGGAGAGAGAGAGCAGGCAGAGCCCACCTGGATGCAGGGAGACTGGGATGTGCTGGGCTGAGAGAGGCCAGGCCTGAGGCCCTGAGAGTTTCCTGTGCTGTGTTCAGACGCTCAATAACCCCTCCTGTTTTACACAGGCTGAGAGTCACTCCAGTCTAGAGAACAGGGTGGCATTATTCCTTCTGGGAGTGGAGGCCCCAGAGGTCCAGAGTGAATGGAGTACCTGAGGGGGCCCACGGCAAGAGACAGACATGCTAAGGCTCAGAGAGGTGCGGTTCGAGGAGATGGAGGGGCTTAACCTCCGGGAGAGAGTGGACCCCCGAGAAGGGCTGTTGCCCTGAAGGGGGTTCCCTCCACGGACCACACGGGGCCAAGAGTGCGCACGATCTGTGAGTCCATGACAACGTGGTAGCAGGCGCTTTGCAGAGAGTGGTGGCTAGCAATAAAACCAGGGAATTGAAAGGAACAAGACTGGAGATGGCCTAGAACCAGCTCCGTAAGAGGGACCTGGCACGTCTGTGCAGGGAGAGGGGGCTGAGCGTGGGGAGGCTCACTAAGGAGCGGCTGATTGCTCAGCTTGTAGAGAATGACCCGTCTGAGGAACAGACTCCAGATCCACCAAACTGCTGCCCCAGTTCAAGGAGGGGGGGGTGAGAAGGCTAGTGATCTGTACCAGATTGATCCCGCAGACAGGCTTCGCTGCCTGACCCCCGTGCTGGGTCCCAAGGCCAAAGAGGCATTCAGCCAAATGGATGGGATTGAGACAGGGGACTACGACCTGTTCAAAGAGGCTTTGCTGCTGAAGATTGAACTGACCCCCGAGGCGTACAGGAAACGATTCCAGGGTGTGCGCAAAACCCCAGGTGTCACTTACAAGGAGGTCGTCAATCTGCTGGGGGAATATCTCCGCAAGTGGGGGAAGGGCACAGGGGCCACTACCACAGAGGATGTGTATAACCTGGTGGGGTTGGAGCAGCTGTATGACATCTGCCCTCCGGACCTTAAGATGCGGCTAGTGGACCGGAAGCCCAAAGATCTGCGCAGTGCTGGTGCACTGGCGGATGAGTTTGTGGACAGCAGATAGGGGACAAGAGGGAGACCCACATCGGGGACTCAGAAGGGGAGTCACCCAGAGACCTATCAAAGGTGGGACTTCAGGAAGCCCAACTCAGGGGTGCCTGGGAATGCTGGAGTGGGCCGAACCCATCATGGGACTTGAGGGACCTGAAATGTACTTACCATGGCCAAAAGGGACACAAGGTGGTACAATGCCTGAAGATGAAGAAAATGGCCAAGCAGAACCCACGGAATGTTAACTGGGTGGAACCGAGAGGGGGCATAGCTGGTCCAGGAGGCGGCAGTCGAGAGGGCTGTGCCGGAGGGAGGGGACCGCCAGGCCAGGCCAGCAGGGGAAGGTGGGGCCCCAGGTCCGGAGTGCCCATACTCACTCCACCGGGTGAGCGTGGGACAGGCCCCAGGGGACGATCGTGACATCATCCCCATTGAGGTGGGGGGAAGGAGCATTCAAGGGTTCTGGGACATGGGTGCAGAGGTGACGCTGGCGGGGTCCAAGGTGGTGGGCCCAGACCAGCTAGTGCCCGATGCCTACATGACTCTGAAGGGAGTGTTTGGGCCCCCCGTCAAGGTGCCTGTAGCAAGGAGACACTTGAAATGGGTATTCGGTGCACCCGGTAAAAGCTGTTGCAGAACTTTTACCCGGGGTCTTTGATGCTGTCCAACAGTATTGCAGGTCCTGTGATGCCAGAGGGTGGGGAAGGCTCGGGATAAGTGTAAAGCCCCGCTGAGACCTTTGCCCATCATAGAGGAGCCTTTCCAGAAGGCGGCCGTGGACATAGTGGGGCCTTTCAGCAGGGTGACCCAGTCAGGGAAGAAATACATCCTGGTGGTGGTAGATTTCCCTGCGCGCTACTCCAAGGTGGTGGCCTTGTCCTCTATCGAGGCAGACACCGTGGCAGACATGCTGCTGACCATCTTCAGCAGAGCGGGGTTCCCCAAGGAGGTCCTTACAGACCAGGGGTCTAACTTCATGTCGACCCTGCTCCAGTGATTGTGGGGTAAGTGTGGGGTCCGACACACCTAGGCCTCGGCCTTCCACCCTCAGTCCAACGGGCTGGTGGAGAGGTTCAATGGGAGCCTAAAGATGATGCTGAAAACCTTTATGGACCAGCACCTGTAGGACTGGGACAAGTATTTACCCCACCTGCTGTTCGCATACAGGGAAGTGCCCAAGGAATCCACAGAGTTTTCCCCTTCCTCGTTGCTGTATAGGAGGAGAGTGAGGGGGCCCCTGGACTTGATGGAGTATGCACTGACTTTCCGTGAAAAGCTCATGGAGCTCATGGGCTTGGCTAGGGGAAACCTAGCAAGGGCCCAGAGGAAGCAGAAGGTCTGGTACGACCGCTCAGCCCGTGCCCGTGCCTATGCTACCGGGGACCAGGTGATGCTCCTCATCCCCATGAGGAAGAACAAGCTGCAAGCAGCCTGGGACAGCCCCTTCAAGGTCATCAGACAGGTAAATGAGGTGAACTATCTAGTGGAACTGTCCAGCCGGGCACACAGCCCCTGGGGATATCATGTCAACATGATGAAACCATATTGGGACAGGGAGAAGTTGGTGCTGGCTGTGTGTGGGCAGTGGGAGGAGAAGGGAGAGGACCCCCTGGTGGGACTCCTCCCTGTGTCTGGGGCTAACCCCTCGCTGGAATCAATTCCCCTCTCAGACCAGCTAAGCCCTGCCCAGCAGGCAGAGATCAGAGAGGTGCTGCATTCATACCGACAGCTGTTCTCCAACCGGCCTCGGCTCACTAACCTGGCTGTCCACTGGCAGGTGTTCCATTCAGGGTCACTGGGAAAAAACCCAGGACCTGGAGAGAGAGGTTGGGGATATGCTGGCTTTAGGGGTGATCCAGCCGTCCGCCAGCCCCTGGGCCTCACCTATGGTGCTGGTCCCCAAGAAGGACGGGTTGATCCGGTTCCGTGTGGACTATCGGAAACTCAATGCCATCACCGTGTCCAATGCCTACCCCATGCCTAGGACCGATGAGATCCTAGATAAGTTGTGGGGCGCCCAGTTCCTCACTAGCATGGATCTTGCCAAAGGTTACTGGAAGTCTGCCTTCACCACCCCAATAGGGCTCTTCAAGTTCCTCATCCTGCCTTTCGGCCTCAAGGGGGCACCTGCCACCTTCAGGCGCCTGAGGGATCAGTTGCTAAGGGGGATGGAGGACTTTGCTCTGGCATATATTGATGATATCTGTGTCTTTAGCCAAACCTGGGAAGAGCGTGTGTCCCAGGTGAAGAGGGTGCTGGGTCGCTTCCAGGGTGCAGGACTGACCATAAAAGCTGAAAAGTGCAAGGTGGGGATGGCAGAGGTGTCCTACCTGGGTCACAAGGTGGGGGGAGGCCACCTGAAGCCAGAGCCGAACAAAGTGGAGGCAATCCAGGATTTTGGCCACTCCCCAGACTAAGAAGCAGGTCCAGGCTTTCATTGGGATGGCAGGGTACTACTGGAGGTTTGTACCCCACTTTAGCTCCCTGGCAGCACCCCTCACGGAGCTGTGTAGGAAGGGAAAGCCGGACAAGGTGGTCTGGACTGAGCAGTGCCAGAGGGCTCTCGGTGCGCTGAAGGGGGCACTTATCCAGGGCTCAGTGCTGGTAAACCCGGATTTTAACAAACCCTTCCTGGTGTTCACCAACCCCTCAGACACAGGGCGGGTGCGGTGCTGATGCAGACTGATACTAAGGGGGAGAGACACCCCATTGTGTACCTGAGCAAGGAGCTGGTGCCCCGGGAGCAGCACTATGCGGCCATAGAGAAGCAATGCCTGGCCATGGGGTGGGCCCTTAACAAACTGCAGCCGTATCTATTTGGGTGGCGCTTCACCGTGTGCACCGACCATTCACCCCTGACGTGGCTGCATCAAATGAAAGGGGCTAATGCCAAGCTGCTGAGATGGAGCCTGTTCCTCCAGGGGTATGACATGGAGGTGATCCATGTGAGGGGGAGTGCCAATGTTATGTTATACCAATAGAATAAAAACCAGCAGGATCTTATTAAGAGGGATAAGGCAAAGATGCCACATTTATTGTAAATATACTGATAAAGCAAAAGATAAAAGTAAACAACCAGCATCTATCGGGGGGGGAGAAGGGCCTCAAACACCAACTCAGAGATCACCCCCCACCCTCCCCAACCACTGTTGGATCAGCCACTGGGCCGACGGGGCCCATGCCCAGGAGCCCTGGCCAAGTGGGGGGCCCCAGAGCCCTGGCAGCTGGGTGAGCAGGACGGGAGAAGCCCCACCACTCCGACCCTGGTCCCTGCAGAGGCATGGGGGGTGGGGGCAGGGGAAGTCTTAGCACCGGGATCTCTGCAGCCCCGGGACGGGAGGACTCTCACTACCTGCTGCGGCCTCAGCGCTGGGGGAGCTCTCACTCCCCACTGCACCTCGGGGCAGGGGCGTGGGAACAGAGCTTCTCCGTTCTTGGGGCCGCGGTGGGGGGGGAAGAAAGGAGCAAGTGTGTTGCGGGGCTGCAGTGGGGGGACAGAATGGGGCGGAACTCTGGGTGGAATGGGGCTGGGCCCCGGAGAAGGGGCGGAAGGGGTGGGGCTGTGGGCGGGGCTGCAGGCCGAGGAGTCGGAACAGGAGAGGCAAGGCAGGTGGAAGGGGTGGGGAGGGATCCCCCTTGCTCTGGCCCAGGGCCCCAGGAAACCTTATTCCACCTCTGCCCATGACTCAGCATCGATCGTTACTGTCAGTCCAGGGAGGGGGGTCTGTGGCTGGGGATGGTGCCGGCTCGGCAGCCCCTGAGTCCGGACTCCTCTGTGCATCCCCAGAGTGGGGACAACTTGGGGAGCATCCCCTGGGATAGGCCCCCTGCTCTGCAGCTCCCCCTGAGAGCCGGGATCCCAACTCCCTTGGCCCTGAATCTCCAGTGGCTGCTGCTCCCCCCTGGCTGGGGAGCCCCCCAGTGACTCTGTCCCCGCTCCCCAGCCGGGCGTCCCCTCTGCTGGGCCCAGGGATCAGGGCAGAGCCTGGCTCTGAGCATCCCATCAGTGCAGAGACCCCCTGTGAATCTGGCTGGGTGTGGGGCTGGGAGCTGGGACACTGAGCTGGGCCCCTCCCTCACCTCCTACAATGATCTCGATAGGGTCGCTAAGATCCGACCAGCGATTCTGTTCCATTATGGAGTGGTATTCGCAGGTGTAGCTCCCTCCATCTTCCCGGTTGACACTGGGGATGGGAAATTCAGCCACGGTCCCATCAGGCAGCATCCGCACCTGCTGGTTCGGGTGTCCAGCTTTACGCAGAAAGAACTTCATGGATCGGTACCGACCCTCACAGCGGATGGTGACGCTTCCCCCAAGCACCACCACCCACCTGAGGCTCACCGAGATGGTGGGTTTGGGGTATTCTCACCCAGCTTTCAACAAGAGACAGGAGTTAAACAGGGGAGACACAGCCCCCCACCTCCCCCCACCCCAATTCAGTTCATTCGGCCTTTCTAGGAGTCTGTCCCTACCAGGATTGGCACTGCCTGCCCATGGGGCTTGGGGGCAGGAGGTTCACCCAGATGTAGCTCAGGTCCCAGCTGCATGACAGATCACCTGCCCTCCCCGGCCCCGCCTGAAGCCAGCCAGGGAGCCTGAGCCCTGAGCCCCCTGCAGCTCTGCCCCCCACCCCAGGGTTGGAAATAGAGTCTGTGACCCATGGGAGTCACACAAGACCCACCTTTCCCCAGGCCTTCGGAACAGGGGGGCTGTGAGTGCAGGGGAGGGAGCTGTTGGGGGTTGATCTGGGGGTTGATCTGGGGGGTTTCTCCCGCACGGCTGCACTGACCGTGAACGTTTCGGTTCCCTGATGGGATCTAGAGCCCATGGACGGGCCCTCTTAGCATTTGTATGAGCTGAAATAAATCCATTTGCCGCCCCCACCCCCTCCGATCCTCACAGCCTCGGGGGACAGGACATTGAACCACGGGATGGTTCCTGTCTGCTTCCTCAGACCCTGGGAGTCACATTCGGCTCCTAGTTACTTCATGGTGTGGGGGGCACAGAAGAATGGGGCCGGGACTGAGCTCACTGGGGGAGTTTGGATTGCGTTTTGGGGAAGGTTCAGGGCTCCGTTCCTCTTCCCCCCCCCATGCATCCCCTCCCCCGACGTTGATGTTACCGTCCTCCCCACCTCCCCACACCACACTGTGCTCGGCCAGTCAGCAGCTTGGAAAGGAGACAGCTCATTAGTGACCAGATCCCAGAGCATCTGGATCTTACACCCTGGTCTCAGATCCCTCCCCCATGGGCACACGCCCTGGCTGTCTCTGATACTCACCGAGGAGGAGGATGGTGAGAGCAGACGCCATGACGAGGCAGTAGGGGTCCCTCAGCGCTGCCACCAACACCCCAGTGCTGAGCTCCACTGAGCCTGAAGCCAGAGTGTGAGCAGAATGAGGAACGGCACTGGGGGCTGCAGCCCCAGGAAGCCAGTGATGCGCTCGGCCCCTTTCTTCCCATCAGATGGTTTCTCTGCAATCTCGAGACCAAATCTACCACGGTCAGAGCAAAGCCAGCTCCTTGCAATGCCCAGCAAACCACATCCCCTCACCCAGTTGCCTGGACCCCACCCCCATCACCTCCCAGGCCCACATGGGAGCTACCTAGTCCGGGGACAAGCTCGGAACGGGGCAATCTCAGGAGGTGTCAAGAGATGCCCAGGCTGCCCTGACCTTTTCCAACAGGCCCGTCTAGCCTCCCTGGAGCTGCAGTTCAGAGTAGAGGAAGGCTCCCCACACAAACACTCAGTGCCCCCCACAGAGCAACCCTCTCCCATGGAGCAGGGCAGAGGTTCCTTCCTGACCCAGCTGGGCCCAGCGCCCACCCTGGAGCATGAGGGTGGAGGGGCCTGGCCAACCTCCTTCCCAGGTAGTGTCCCTGCATCGTCGTTTAGCTCAGTGATGTGGCACAGAGACAGGATGCGGTTTGAGGCATTGTGGTTTCTGGCCCCCGCGAGTGGGGGAGGGAGGGATAAATGTAGATCCTGAGTTGCTAAAGGAGCAGTCAATAAATCCAGGAAAGGGGAAGTCTGCTCAGAGCCAGCGCTCGCTTCCTGTTTCTGCTACTGCCAGTGAAACTCTGTGTAAACCTGATGCCCCAGCAGCTACCCTGTTATATACCCCAGTTCTGGGAGGGGAATGGGGTCTAGTGATTGGGGCATGGGAGTGGCTAGGAGCCAAGACTCCTGGGTTCTCTCCCTGGTTTAGAGAAAAGGACACAGATTAGCGCCAGCCCCCTAGAGGTGAAAGGCCCCGTGTCCCCTTCCCCAGCCCATCCCCGGGGCAGTGGGTCTGCACAGCTGAGGGCCCAGGGCAGAGCTCACAGGGGTTGACGGCTGAGCCGAGTTTCCCTCTCCAACCTCAGGATGCTGCAAAAGAGAGATGGGGGGAGGGGGCAGCCGACCAGCCCCCCAGAAAGGGGAGGGGGGAAGAACACAGGGACAGAGCTCAAGAGAAACTGCCCCCCCCCCAGCAGATGCCCCAGCTCTGGCTCCCCAGCTGATTTGTCCTTCACCCCCGACCCCAACGTTCACGCATTGGGCCCCTCAGCCCCCTGGCCTGCGTCCTCTCCCCCATTCACATCCCCCCAACCCCACCCCCGTCCCATGTCCTCTCATGTCCCCATTGCCTCCGTTCTGCCCTGTGGCCCGAGTCTGCTATCACATTGTGTATCAACCAGGCAAGGTACTAACACACTGCAACAGGACTTTATTTTTACAGTGGAAACCTCTTTACCAAACTGCTGCTCCTGCACCCCCTGTAACCCTCACTTCGCCTCCTCAACTCCTCCCCCTCCTTTCCGACTCCCAACAGCCAGTGCTCCCAGTTCTAATCATTACAGCAGCATCTAAACACCACATTCCCTCCTCTCGTAAGAACCTCTCCCAGTTAAAATAAACATTGTTGTTCTAACCCACAGGAACAAATAGGAAACGAGACTATACTATTCGCAGAAATATTACACTGGAAACACTGTAGATACTACTTAACTTTGCTTGGTTCTCTTCAACTGTTTTTCTCACATCATCTTCGGTTGGGGCATCAGGTCGTGCCTTTCACAATCCAGCAATGTTCAGTTTCGTATTCATCTGTTCGCCATGCAGTAACTCTGCTGGTGATCTTTGCATTGTGGCATGTCGTGTAGCCTTGCAAGAAATCAGTAGTGAAGGGTATCCACAATCGCCCTTCCAGTTTAGCCGTTTGCAAACTCTCTTTCAAACTTCTGGTCAACTGTTCGATTTCCCCATTGGCTTGAGGGTAATATAGGGATGACCTTCTGTGTAAAATGTTTCTCTCTGCTAGAAAGGTTTCAAACTCCAGGGAAGTAAATTGACTACCATTATCGGAAACCGGTTCTTTGGGGTTACCTTCCCTGCTAAAAACTGAAGAGAGGAACTTAATTATTGTAGCAGAAGAGATTTGCGATGTAAACGCTACCTCGGGCCATTTACTGAAATAGTCTATTAAAGTGATGGCGTAACGGCAGTCAATTGGAGCAGTATCAAAGGGTCCTACAATGTCAATCGCCACTTTTTCCCATGCAGATTCAGGAGGAGGAACAGGCTGTAATGGAGGGGTACATGTCACTGCTGTCTTAGCATGCAGTTGGCAAGTGACACAGGATTTTATGAGTGCTTCAGTTTGAGACTCCATCCCTGGCCACCACTACAGATCCCGTAGTCGTCGTTTGGTTCGGACAATTCCTTGATGAGTATCGTGTGCCAGCTGTATGAGTTTTGACTGTAATCCTTCTGGCACAAGTAGCCGGTGTGTTCCTCGTAGCACACAGGCATCGAGCAAAGAAAGTGCACCCCGAACTCTAAAATAAGGCAGGAAAACTGGGTCAAGGTTTTTAGGGTTACTGGGCCATCCCTTTGTCAGAAATTCCCGTAGTTTTTGTTGAATTGGACACACTGAACAAACAGCTTGAAACTGTTCTCTTGTAACTGAAGTAAGAGTGTTTGTAATAAGCTCAACTATTACATCCTCATCCTCCGGTGGACCATCTGGTGAAGACAAAGGCAGGTGAGAAAGGCAATCAGCTACCACATTTTTGTTTCCAGGTCATAATTGAAAGAGGTCTCTACTATCTTCATGCAACATAGCCTTCCCACGCAGAGCTGGTTTCAGTGTCTGTGTCTTTCTGCAGCTGGGTGTGTCCCTACCTGTGTGTGTGCTGAAGGAGGCTTGAGGGCCTGGCTCAGCAGGACAGCATGAGGGAGCCCAGGCTGGTGGAATGGGGGGGCTCAGTGTTACCCCAGTACATCAGGTGGCATCCCCAGAGTGGAGGGCAACCATCACACCAGTGTTGGAACCATTCACCATTGTTTACTCCTGGGGGAATTCTGTGCATCTGCGAATGGGCAGAATTAATCTGTCCCGTATAAATTTTGATTTTTCATGCATAAAATATATTCTGCCCAAGAAGTGCTGCAGTTCTGCCTTTTGCCCACCGGAGGCCGCCGTGGCACCAGAGCAGCCAGCTGCGTCCATGCACTGCCAGCCGCTAAGGGAGTGGCACTAGCTGGGCAGTGAAGGGAAAACTGCCTGAGACCCCGGTGCGGAGGGAGACTTTGAATGGGGGGAAAAGCGTGCTGTAACCTGGCCGCTGGGCTGAATCACAGAGGCCTGGTCTACACTACGACTTTAAATCGGATTTAGCAGCGTTAATTCGAATTAAGCCTGCACCCGTCCACACAACAGCGCCATTTAATTCGAAATAAAGGGCTCTTTAAATCGATTTCTGTACTCCACCCCGACGAGCGGAGTAGCGCCAAAATCGATTTTAGCATTTCGGATTAGGGTTAGTGTGGCCGCAATTCGATGGTATTGGCCTCCGGGAGCTATCCCACAGTGCACCATTGTGACCGCTCTGGACAGCAATCTGAACTCGGATGCACTGACCAGGTAGACAGGAAAAGCCCCGCGAATATTTGAATTTCACTTCCTGTTTGCCCAGCGTGGAGAGCACAGGTGACCACAGATAGCTCATCAGCACAGGTAACCATGCAGGCCGATAATCGAAAAAGAGCACCAGCATGGACCGTACGGGAGGTACTGGATCTGATCGCTATATGGGGAGAGGATTCAGTGCTAGCAGAACTTGGTTCTAAAAGACGAAATGCCAAAACATTTGAAAAAATCTCCAAGGGCAAGATGGAGAGAGGTCACAATAGGGACTCAGATCAATGCCGCGTGAAAGTCAAGGAGCTCAGACAAGCCTATCAAAAAACAAAGGAGGTAAACGGTCACTCCGGGTCAGAGCCGTGGACATGCCGCTTCTACGCCGAGCTGCATGCAATTCTAGGGGGGGGCTGCCACCACTACCCCACCTGTGATCGTGGATTCCGGGTCGGGGATAGTCTCATCAGCTACACCTGAGGATTCTGCGGATGGGGAAGAGGAGGAGGAGGAGGAGGTGGACGCGCTTGCAGAGAGCACACAGCACTCCATTCTCCCCAACAGCCAGGATCTTTTTCTCAGCCTGACTGAAGTACCCTCCCAAGCCAGTACCCAAGACCATGACCCCATGGAAGGGACCTCAGGTGAGTTTACCTTTTAAAATATAAAACTTGTTTTAAAAGCAAGCGTTTTTTAATGATTACTTTGCCCTGTGGACTTGGGATGCATTCGCGGCCAGTACAGATACTGGAAAAGTCTGTTAACGTGTCTGGGGATGGAGCGGAAATCCACCAGGGACATCTCCATGAAGCTCTCCTGGAGGTACCCCAAAAGCCTTGCCACAAGGTTTCTGGGCAGTGCAGCCTTATTCCGTCCTCCATGGTAGGACACTTGATCACACCATGCTTGCAGCAAGTAATCTGGTATCATTGCCTGACAAAGCCTGGCAGCGTATGGTCCCGGTGTTTGCTGGCATTCAAGCAACATCCGTTCTTTATCTTGTTGTGTAATCCTCAGGAGAGTGATATCACTCATGGTAACCTGGTTGAAATACGGGAACTTAATTAAAGGGACAGAGGTGGCCGCTCCTACTGGGTTGTTTGCCTGTGGCTGAAAAGAAATCCTTCCCTGCAGTTAGCCAAGCACAGGGGGGGAAATTGGCCCTGAGCTTTTCGCGTTTGGCTAGCAGGGATCTTCCCTGTTACCAGCCACGTGGTGGGGGGAGGGGTACAGCGATCATCCCAGAGAATTCATGGCGGGAGGGGAGGGCGGGGGGGTTAGTTTGGTTCCTGCAGGGATCTTCCCTGATACCAGCCACGTGGTGGGGGGAGGGATAAAGCGATCATCCAGAGAATTGGATGGGGGGGGTGGTTAGTTTGTTTTCTGCTGCTGCTGAATGTTAACAGGAAAACTGCAGCACTCAACGGGCTTTGCTTGGTATGTGGAAAAGGAGGGCGCAGAAGCCGAAAGACAATGGCTTACCATGGCCGCATGCAAGCCGAATTCTGTTGCCCGGACCTGTGATCTCTAGCAGCAAAGCCACAGGCACTCAATATTAAGAGGTGAAATGTGACCTTGCACAGAAATCACATGTGCTATGTAATGTGAATAGTCTTGTTCACCGTGAAACAGTATAAGCATTGTTCTGCAAAATGTATCTTTTAAAAAAATTCTCTCTTTTTTTCCCTCCCTACAGCAGCTGCAAATTCTTCAAGCCTCCCTCCTCTGTCCCGAAGGCTATCACAGATAAGGCGTCAGAAAAAGAAGACACGAGACGAGATGTTTGCAGAAATCATGGAATCCACCCGCAGTGACAGAGCTCATCTGAATGAGAGGAAGGACACGGTTTCAAAGTATAGGAAAGAAGCTAGTGAACGTGAGGACAGGAGGGACCAACGTGAGGACAGGAGGGACCAACGTGAGGACAGGAGAGACGCTCGAGATGAGAGGTGGCGGCAGGAAGATCAGAGGAGGCAGGATTCAATGCTGGGGCTGCTGCGTGAGCAAACAGACATGCTCCGGCGTCTGGTGGAGCTTCAGGAACGGCAGCAGGAAAACAGAGTGCCGCTACAGCCCCTGTATAACCCCCCTCCCCCTTCCCCATGTTCCATATCCTCCTCACCCAGACATGTAAGAACGCGGGGGGGAGGCTCCGTACACCTTCCCATTCCACCCCAGTGGACAGCCCAAGCAAAAGGCTGTTATTTTTTTAACCCTTTTTAGTGGCCTTTTCCTTCCCACTGATCCTCCTCCCAAACCCCACCTGGGTTCCCTCCCTCTTTTTATAATCTACTAATAAAGAATAAATGATTTTTAAACGATAGTGACTTTATTTGGTTTGAAAGCAAGCTGGGGGAAGGGGGAGGGTGGGTTCCTTACAGAGAATGAGTCAATAAAGGGGGCGGGTTTTCATGAAGGAGAAACAAACAGATATTTCACACTGTAGCCTGGCCAGTCATGAAACTGGTTTTCAAAGCTTCTCTGATGCACAGCGCTTTCTGGTGTGCTCTTCTAATCGCCCTGGTGTCTGGCTGTGCGTAATCAGCAGCCAGGCAATTTCCCTCAGCCTCCCACCCCGCCATAAAGGTCTCCCCCTTACTTTCACAGAGATTGTGGAGCACACAGCAAGCAGAAATAACAATGGGGAGATTGGTTTGGCTGAAGTCTGAGCGTGTCAGTAACTATCACCAGCGACCTTTTAAACGGCCAAATGCACATTCTACCACCATTCTGCACTTGCTCAGCCTGTAGTTGAACAGCTCCTGACTCCTGTCCAGGCTGCCTGTGTATGGCTTCATGAGCCATGGCATTAAGGGGTAGGCTGGGTCCCCAAGAATAACTATTGGCATTTCAACATCCCCAATGGTTATTTTCTGGTCCGGAAAGTAAGTCCCTTGCTGCAGCCCTTTAAACAGAGTAGTGTTCCTGAAGATGCGAGCGTCATGAACCCTTCCCGGCTAGCCCATGTTGATGTTGGTGAAACGTCCCTTGTGATCCACAAGTGCTTGCAGCACCATTGATAAGTACCCCTTGCGGTTTATGTACTGGGTACCCTGGTGCTCCAGTGCCAAGATAGGGATATGGGCTCCATCTATCGCCCCACCACAGTTAGGGAATCCCATTGCAGCAAAGCCATCCACTATGACCTGCACATTTCCCAGAGTCACTACCTTTCGTAGCAGCACCTGAGTGATTGCTTTGGCTACTTGCATCACAGCAGCCCCCACAGTAGATTTGCCCACTCCAAATTGATTCCCGACTGACCGGTAGCTGTCTGGCGTTGCAAGCTTCCACAGGGCTATCGCCACGCGCTTCTCAACTGTGAGGGCTGCTCTCACCTTGGTATTCTGGCGTTTCAGGGCAGGGGACAGCAAGTCACAAAGTTCCATGAAAGTGCCCTTACGCATGCGCAAGTTCCGCAGCCACTGGGAATCGTCCCAGACCTGCAACACTATGCGGTCCCACCAGTCTGTGCTTGTTTCCCTTGCCCAGAATCGGCGTTCCATGGATAGAATCTGCCCCATTAACAACATGATCTCCAAAGCACCGGGGCCTGCGGTTTGACAGAATTCTGTGTCCGTGTCCGTGTCCATGTCCATGTCCTCATCACGCTTGTCGCTGCGCTGCTGCCGCCGCTGCCTCCTCGCCTCGTTTTTCTGGTCCTGGCTCAGCATAAACTCCACGAGAACGCGCGAGGTGTTTACAATGTTCATGACTGCTGTCTTGAGCTGAGCGGGCTCCATGCTTGCCGTGGTATGGAGTCTGCAGTGTTCACCCAGGAAAAAAGGCGTGAAATGGTTATCTGCCGTCCGTTGCTTTCGTGCAGGGAGGGAGGGAAGGGTGAGGCTGTACCCAGAAACACCTGCGACAATGTTTTTTGTCCGATCAGGCACTGGGATCTCAACCCAGAATTCCAATGGGCGCGGGAGACTGCGGGAACTATGGGATAGCTATGGGATAGCTACCCACAGTGCAACGCTCCAGAAATCGACGCTAGCCCCAGTACTTGGACGCACACCGCCGAATTAATGTGCCTAGTGTGGCCGCATACATTCGACTTTATACAATCTGTTTCCCAAATTCGAATTATATAAATTTAGATTAATCTCGTAGTGTAGACATACCCAGAGAGGCAGCAGAAGCTGCTGGAGCAAGAGAGAGAGAGAGGCGGAGAGACAGCAGGCAGCCGAGAGAAGGGGCTGCTGTCTGCTTCCAGGGCGCTGTGCGGTCCACGGTGCCAGGACAAACAGGAAGCCTGCCTTGGCACCCCTGCTGCGCTGCTGACCGGGAGCCGCCCGAGGTAAGCCCGATCCCGAATCCCCTGCCCCAGCACTGAGCCCCCCCGGGACAAAGTGGGGGATTTTCTTGGTTTTTCCAATGGTTTACATGCAGAGGGAGTGGGACTCAGTTTCCCTGTGTGTTCCTGGTTTAACGAGGTGAGGGGAGAGGACCAGCGAAGGAACTTGGGACCCCAGCCAATGGCCTGGAAAATGGATACCCCAGTGACTGGTGACGGGCTGCACCTGTTCCCAACAGGCAACTGGGTAGTTAAATCCCACAGGACCACCAGAGCTCATCGCTCAGCCCCGAGCCAGGACCCCCACATCCCACAGAATCGCACACACCCCAGTGCCCCGAGTCAGAGCCCCTGGCCCCTGTGTGTGGGGTGTTGCGTCTAGCCCTGGTGCTGGAATAAAGGCACTTATTGCCCCCCCAGTGACTGTCCTCCTCCTCCTCTCTCTGCAGTGCGGTACCCCAGCCCCTTTTTTCTCCCTCCTTTCTCCATAGACCTCCCCTGCCCTGTATTTCTATTGTACAAACCCCCAGAGCTTCCTGGGTGAGTGAGTGAGAAGTTCAGGCAGCGTCACAAGAACCTGGACGAATGAACGCTGGGGAGAAAGTTGGCGAGACAGAAAGACGGGATTAGTCCAACCCGAACGGCTGCTGGACAGAACCCACGAGCCGGGCTGGGGCCCGCCTGGGATGCGGGAGAAGTGGGGGAGAAGAAATCTGTGACCCAAAATTGGGGTGTTGGAAACGAGGCCTCATTGGTGGATATTTCGGTGATGGGACTTAAAAAAGAGACTCACTTCAGAGTCGTGGCTGCCACCCCCCATCTCCTGGGACCCCCGGGTCATCCGGACCCTACTCCGCAGAGACGTCCTGAGCAAAGCAGCTGGAGAGAGGGACCCCGACACCATCACCCCTCCCCCAGCTGAACCCCCAACCCGGAGGAAATGGGGTCAGACTTTAACTGCAGCCGTGGTGACACCGGCTCCAGCCCAGCTCTGCCGGCTGCTCTGCCCCCCTAGGACAGTCACTAGCGTCTCTGGGGCCAGCAGGGAGATGCCGAAACCCGGGGGACTTTCCAGCTAGAGACTCGCTCCAGCGAATGGGGCCGGGGCCGGAACAATCCCCTCGTTTCACATGGCGCCTGCCACGGCTCACCTGGTTCCTGTTCTGCTGGGTCTGTAACAGCCGGTCCCAGGGGTCAATGGGGGGTTTGCCGTGGGGCTGAGCAGACTGCGGGCTCTGGACTCCGCCCTGGCCCATGTTTAACCCTGTTTGGTGTGGGGCAGGGGCTGGGGCATGTTCGCACCTTGGGCCCTTTATGGCATCTCCATGAACACAACAGGGCGCAGAGTGATTTAGCCGCCATCGCTTCTGGGCCCCCCATGGCGGGTGTTTTCGGGGGAGCCAGATGGGGGGAGCCAGGAGTTTGAGGGAAGTAGTTTGGGTGTGAGGAAGGGGATTGAGGGCAGAAGGGTCGGGATGGGGACCGGAGTTTGAGGGGAGACAGGGTCCCCGCAAAGGTCAGAGCTGGGGGGCAGGATTGTTTGGGGGTGTGAGGGGGGAGGAGCAGACAGTGCCACCCAGGAGAGAGCTGCCAGTTCATAATTGAAAGAGAGTAGTCTTGCAGACCAGCTAGCAATACGATATCCTGCTCTTCCCAGTCCTTTCGTGGTGAGCAACGTCGTCAAAGGGCTCTGGTCTGTGCGTAACTTGAACGTGCGGCCCCACAGGTAAGTTCTCCATTTTTCAGTAGCCCAGACGCAAGCAAGTGCTTCTTTTTTGACTGCAGAATATTTTCTCTCAGCATTATTTAGTGTCCTTGAAGCAAATGCAACAGTCCTCTCTGTGTTGTCCTCATGAATTTGTGTGAGGACAGCCCCAAGTCCATAATCAGAAGCATCATTAGTTACAATTGTGGGTAATGTGAGACTGAATAGTGGAAGTATTGGACTATGTACAATCAAGTCTTTCACCATTTCGAAACTAATTATGCATCCGTTGTCCACACTAAGGTTGAACTTCTCCGTAGTAATTCTCGTAAGGGTTCAATGACAGAGGCATAATTGGGAATGAATTTTGCATACCAGGAGGTAAGACCCAAGAAGGAAGGTAAGGTTTGTAAATCTGTTGGAGGAGGAGCATTTGAAATTGCCAGGATACGATCTGGATCAGGATTTAGTCCATCCTGTGAAATTGTATGCCCCAGAAAGGAGAGTTCAGTTTGTCTAAATTTGCATTTGGACCTATTGAGCTTGGGGCCTGCTTTGTTGATGCAGTTTAGTACAGACTGCAGGTTATTGTCATGCTCCTCAGTAGTATTTCCAAACACGATAATCTCATCCAAATAGCACTGAACTCCATGTTGATTCTTCAGAATCAATGACATCATTTTTTGGAAGGCACTTGGGCCTGACGAGAGACCGTATGGAACAGGTTAAAAACGAAATAGTCCCTCATGGGTAATAAATGCTGTGAGGTCTCTGCTGTCTTCATGCAACATAACCTGGTGGTATGCGCTCTGCAAATCAAGAGTCCAAAACATCTTTGCTCCATGGAATTCTGCAAATACTTCTTCTATGTGAGGAAGAGGATGGCTGTCAATCACAATAGTTTAATTTGGCTCCCTTCAGTCCACACAAAGGTTAATGCCTCCACCCTTCTTCTGCATCACCACTGTAGGTGAAACCCATTCTGAGGAGTTAATCTCTTCAATAATGTCCTTTTGAACAAGTTTTCTAAGTTCCTCTGAAACAGTTTCCCTTACTGAAAATGGTAAGAGTCGTAATTTCTGTCATACAGGCATCACATTATTCCGCATTTTAACTTTATGCAGAAACCCATAAGCACAGCTGAGTTTCTCCTCAACCTGGTCTTGGGTCCCAGCTGAAACTGGTATGTGTACCGCAAGAGTGCTTTGCTGAGGAAGATGAATTCGTCCATTAACTACCCTGAGATTTAAAGCAGCCAATAAATCTCTGCCAAGGATAGGAGTGCCTTTGTGGACAATGTAGAACTCTGCAGTTACACAGCGATCACCAAAAGTAACTATTGCTGGCAGGCAGCCATGTACTGGAATATGGTTTTTCAAATAGCATACCAAGTGAAGTCTGGGTTCAGTAAGAGGCACATCTTTCAAGTAATGCAAATAGATGGAATCAGGTAGAATAGATACTGCTGAGCCAGTGTCCAACATTAGCTGAATAGAGTGTGATTTGCCGGAGGGTATGGCGGAAACATTTACGGTGCACTTTGTCTGTTCTGGAATATGTGCAGTAGTGATTTTGTCCACACTCAGCACAGTAACATCTGGTAATGTAACTGCATGCACCTGTTGATTGAACTGGCGACTGTGACATACTTTAGCAAAATGCCCAATCTTTTTGCAATGATTGCACTGAGCTACTTTTCCTGGACATCCTGTGTAGCTTGCAAGATGTTGTGGGGATCCCCAGCGAAAGCATGCTTGTACTGTATTTTGAATTTCCTGATTCAGTGGCTTTTCATTAGTTTTCTTCCTTCAATTGTTTGTCTGCAGCGATAGTGAACTTTTCTGCAAAGGAGACACAGCCTGGACTGTACCATCTGCATCTCTGCTCATTAGTTTGGCTTCAGCTGTAGCTGACTCAGTCTGAGTAGCAATGGGTATTGCTTTTTCTAGTGTCAGTTGTGGTTCTAGGAGTAAGTGTTCTCTTACACGAAGCATGGTTCTTTTCTCAATGAGCTGGTCTCTAATCATCTCATCTGCCATATTCCCAAAGTCACAATATACTGCATTATAGTCTCCCCTGGTTTCTGTTCACACTGGCGAAATCTGTAGCGATTTGCTTCTACATTCACTCTTGGCACAAAAAAGTTCTTTAATGCAGTGAGTGCAGTCTCATGTTTATCATCTGCAAGGGGGAAAGTGTCAAATATATGCTGCCCTTCTGCTCCCAGGCAGTGGATTAGCAGAGCACGCTTTCTTACTTCAGAAATCTCTGTAGCACTGATCGCAATTGTGGAGATTAATGGAAGAAGGAGGCACACATCAGGACCCTAGGGGGGGTCTGGGTGATTGCTACTTCCCACCACCCAACACAGATGGAATGAGGTTGAGTAGTGTCTGCAAAAGAGAAACTAAACAACTAATTATTCCTTAAGAAAGGTTTTTAATGACTTACAACCATAAAGGCAACACAGACAGAATGTGCCTAATGACTTTACATGTAGGGTTACCATATCTAGCAAATAAAAAAAGAGGACCCTCCACGGGCCCTGGCCCCGCCCATTTCCCCACCCCAGCCCCGCCCCAACTCCGCCCCTTCCCCGCCCTAACTCTGCCCCCTCCTCCCTCCCACTCCCAGTCACGCGGAAGGGGCTGCCCGAGTGCTACCGGCTTCACGGTTTGCCGGGCAGCCCCCAGACCCTGCGCCCCCAGACGGCACTTCCCCAGCACAGCTGGAGCCCGTGAGGGGAAGCGCCCAGCCGGGGGCGCAGGGTCTGGAGGCTGCCCGGTAAAACATGAATCCGGTAGCGCTTGGGCTTCGGGCAGCCCCCATGCCTCCGGACCCTGCGCCCCCAGCCGGGCACTTCCCCTCCCGGGCTCCGGCAGCGCAGGGTCCAGAGGCATGGGGGCTGCCCGAAGCCGGTAGCGCTCGGCTCTTAAACAGAGCCTAAGAGTTAGGGGAGGAGCAGAGCCACCGTGGCTGGAGGCTCTGCTCCTCCCCTGACTCTTCGGCTCTGTTTAAGAGCCGAGCTGCCCCAGCGCTACCGGCTTCGGGCAGCCCCCATGCCTCCGGACCCTGCGCCGCCGGAGCCCGGGAGGGGAAGTGCCCAGCCCGCGGCTGGGGTCCGGAGGCAAGGGGGCTGCCTGAAGCCCATAGCGCTCGGGCAGCTCGGCTCTTAAACAGAGCCGAAGAGTAAGGGGAGGAGCAGAGCCGCCATTTTCCCGGACATGTTCGGCTTTTTGGCAATTCCCCCCGGACGGGGGTTTGAGTGCCGAAAAGCCGGACATGTCCGGGAAAAAGAGGACGTATGGTAACCCTATTTACATGTATTGTAACCATTCCCAACCAACACAAATTTATATGCAATACTGATACATTAAATAACTATAGTTTACTAATTTTAACCTTCCTATTAACTTATTTAACAACTTATAAACTTTTACTGGCTTTTATGATAAACGGAATGACAACTTATACTGAAGAGAGCCACAGCGACATGCAAAGCTATTATTGTTTACAAACTTCTAGCTTTACCAGCGCTGTACCCGTCTTCAGCAAGGCACAAAAACATATACAGTTCCTATATATTGATCAACTATTGACTACTACTATCTCTAAACACCTTAAACAATTTACTAATATACTTAAACTATAGTATTTATACAGACTTAAGATTAACTAGCTTGAGCACAACCGGATCTCTTCAGTCCAAAACCTTACCCTGCGTTTTTCCAAAGATACGTTACCTTTCAGTCGACCGTTTCCTGCGCTGGCCAAGCACAGATAGTCGGGGAAGCGCAAGTCCCTTTGGTTCAGGGGGTGCATGTGAGCCTGATGAAGAGTGATCTCCTTTAGGTCAACACATACAGAAAACACTTGCGTTTTTGCACCTTTTTTATAAGGTGTTTGCTGGCCACGTTTCAAAACAGGTCAACCAATGAAGGTGGCCAAATGTTTCAGTGTGGTATTTGCCGTTGTCTCAATCTTATGAACTGTGCATCTGTGCTCAGCTCATCTCTTCTCTATGCGGCTAACTGTGGTCCATTTGCTAACCTCAGCTTAAAGAGGTATTTGGTTGCAGAGCATAGTGACCACAAGTCCGTATCTATCTTTACAGAGTTTCCTAGCTAGATTATGCTTAGGCTTGCAGGATTTAACTGTACTCGCTGCTTACAACTTCCGGAAGTTTTAGGCCTAACGCTGCTTGTGCACATTAATCACAGCAAGCAGATAAGTCTCAGACATATGGAGCTAGACCTATATCTCATAGAGCTGGAAGGGACCCTGAAAGGTCATTGAGTCCAACCCCCTACCTTCACTAGCAGGATCAAGTACTGATTTTTGCCCCAGATCTGTAAGTGGCCCCCTTTGCAGAAAAGATGCAGGTGGGTTCAGAGGCAGAAGATCCCACCCTCGTCGCCAAAATGTTGTATCGACCAGGAAAGGTCCTAACAAGCTTCAACAGGACTTTATTTTTACAGTGGAAACCTCTTTACCAAACTGCTGCTGCACCTAGGGTGACCAGATCACCCAGGTCAAATATCAGGGTGGGGGGGTGGAGAAAAAAAACACACAAAAAGAAAAGGTGGCAGAGCAAAAAACAACAACAACCACCTCCCCTTCCTCTTCCCTCCGCAAGCGCTGGAGGGAGGCCCCAGAGACGCAGGGGGAGCACAGGGCCGGGGTTAGTGAGAGTCTGGCCTGGCCCTGAGCACAGGCAGGACTCAGTCAGGCGGTACCTGGAGGGAGAGTAGGGGGGCGGCCCGTGGGGCCAGGCGGCGGCTGTTCTCCCCCCCTGGGCAGTGGAACTCGGGAGCAGCCGCTGCTGCAGCTCCCACTGCCGAGGCCGGAGGAAGCGGCCATGGCACTCGGTGGCTGCTGCTCTGGTGGCCGGGGCCCGAATCCCCCGAGCCCGGGCCTGTTGCGGGGACCCAGCAGCGCCCACGCTGCGCCCAGCCCCTGGCCAGTCGCGTCTGGGCTGGCTGACCAGCTGGTGCAATCCCACGGCGGCCCTGGGGCGGAAGCATCGGCAGCCCTGTTCATTCCCCTGCAGGACCCAAGCGGGATGGGGGGGCTGGGGCCAGGGCTCAGGGGGTTCGGGGGCGCCAGAGCCCCAGCCGCCGAGTGCCATGGCCACTTCCTCCGGCCACGGCAGTGGGAGTTGCAGCAGCGGCTGCTCTCGAGTCCCGCTGCCAGCGGGGGAGAACAGCTGCCGCCTGGCCCCGCGGGCCACCCCCCTACTCTCCCTCCAGTACCGCCCGACTGAGCCAGGCCAGACTCTCACGCTTCCCTGCATCTCCCGGGCCTCCCTCCAGCGCTTGTGGAGGGTGGAGGAATGGCGAGCCTGGGGAAGAGGTGAGGATTTGGGGAGGGAGCCAATGGGGGAAGGAAGGGGCGGAGTCGGGGCCGGGGGCGGGGGGGCGCGAGCACTTCCGGGCTCCGGAGCCTTTGCTTGTTTGTCCAGTGACCCGACATAACATTGGTCGGGACGCGGGACAAACAAGCAAATATCGGGCCAGTCCCGATAAAATCGGGACATCTGGTCACCCTAGCTGCACCCTCTGTAACCCTCACTCAGCCTCCTCAACTCCTCCCCCTCCTTCCTGTTTCCCGTCCTTTCCGACTCCCAACAGCCAGTGCTCCCAGTTCTAATCATTACAGCAGCATCTAAACACCACACATACACGTCCCCCCACCCCCACCCCATCTTGTGTCCCCTCATGTTCCTGTCTCCCCCTTTCCTCCCCCTGGCCCGTGTCCCCTTCCCCATTCTGTAGTTCCCTCACATCCCCCGTCAGGTCCGCATCCCCCCAATTCTGCCCCCTCTCCCATGTCCCTTTACCCACCATTGTGTTTCCTCATGCCCCATCCCCTCCCCCATTCTACCCACGCCATCCCCTATCCCCTCACCCCCCCCCAACTTCCCTCAGGGAATGTGGGGCAGTGGGGTATGTGGGGTTTTGTGGGGCCAGGAGACTGAGGGGAAAGAAAATGGGGGACCCAGGACTGAGGGGTCAGGAGCAGGAGGGGACAATAAAGGGGAACCTGCTGAGGGGTGGAAATGGCAGCTCCCTCCTAGGTGGCACCATCTGCCCCTCCCCCGCTCACACCCCCAAACAATCCTGCCCCCAGCTCTGACTTTTGCGGGGACCCTGTCTGCCCTCAAACTCCTGTCCCCATCCCAACCCCTCTGCCCTCAACCCCCATCCTGACACCCCCAAACTACTTCCCTCAAACTCCCGGCTCCCCCCACCTGGCTCCCCCCAAAACACCCATCATGGGGAGGCCCAAAAGCGCCGGCGGCTAAATCATCTCTGTGCCCTGTTGTGTTTATGGAGATGCAATAAAGAGCCCAAAGTGCGAACACGCCCCAGCCCCTGCCCCACACTGAACAGGGTTAAACACGGGCCGGGGCGGGGTCCAGAGCCTGCAGCCTGCTCAGCCCCACGGCAAACCCCCCATTGACCCCTGGGACCGTCTGTTACAGACACAGCAGAGCAGGAACCAGGGGAGCTGTGGCAGGCGCCGTGTGAAACGTGGGGTTTGTTCCAGCTCCGGCCCTGGCCCCGTTCGCTGGAGCAAGTCTCTAGCTGGAAAATCCCCCGGGTTTGGGCGTCTCCCCACTGGCCCCGAAGATGCTAGCGACTGTCCTAGGGGGCAGAGGAGCCAGCGGAGCTGGGCTGGAGGCGGCGTCACCTGACCCCGTTTCCTCCCGGGTTCGGGATTCAACGGGGGGGAGGGGCGATGGCATCGGGGTCCCTCTCTCCGGCCACTCTGCTCAGGACGTCTCTGCGGAGCAGGGTCCTGAGCGGCCCGGGGGTCCAGAAGACGGGGGTGGCAGCCACGACTGTGAAGCGAGTCTCTTTCTTTAAGGCCCATTCTTGAAATATCCACCAATGAGGCCTCGTTTCCAACACCCCAATTTTGGGTCACAGATTTCTGCTCCCCCACTTCTCCTGTGTCCCCGGTAAGCCCCAGCCCGGCCCGTGGGTTCTGTTCGGCGGCTGCTCCGGTTGGACTAATCCCGTTTTTCTGTCTCGCCAACTTTCTCCGCAACGTTCATTTGTCCAAGTTCTCGTGACACTGCCTGAACTTCTCACTCACTCACCCGGGAAGCTCTGGGGGGTTGTACAATAGAAATACAGGGCGGGGGAGGTCTATGGAGAAAGAGGAAAGATAAAAGGGGCTGGGGGACCCGGCTGCAGAGAAAGGAGGGGGACAGACACTGGGGGGGGCAATAAGTGCCTTTATTCCAGCGCCAGAGCCAGACGCAGCGCCCCACACATGGGGCTGTGGGCTCTGTCTCAGGGCACTGGGGTGTGTGTGATTCTGCGGGATGTGGGGGTCCCAGCTCAGAGCTGAGCGATGAGCTCTGGTGGTCCTTGGGATTTAACTACCCAGCTGCCTGTTGGGAACAGGTGCGGCCCATCCCCAGTCGCTGGGGTATCCATTCTCCAGGCCATTGGCTGGGGTCCCAAGTTCCCTTTCTGGTCCTCTGTACCAACAAACACCCTCTCCCCTCACCTCATTAAACCAGTAACACCCAGGGAAACTGAGTCCCACTCCCTCTGCATGCAAACCATTGAAAAAACCAAGAAAATCCCCCACTTCGTCAAGGGGGGGCTCAGTGCTGGGGCAGGGGATTGGGGCGCGGGCTCAGCTCGGGCGGCTCCCACTCAGCGGTGCAGCAGGGGTGCCAAGGCAGGCTTCCTGTTTGTCCTGGCACCGTGGACCGCACAGCGCCCTGGAAGCTGACAGCAGCCCCTTCCAGCGGCTGCCTGCTGTCTCTCCGCCTCTCTCTCTCGCTCTTGCTCCAGCAGCTTCTGCTGCCTCTCTGTGATTCAGCCCGGCGGCCGGGTCATGACACACATTTTCCCCCGTTCAAAGTCTCCCTCTGCACCAGGGTCTCAGGTCGTTTTCCCTTCACTGCCCAGCTAGTGCCACTCCCTTAGTGGCTGGCAGTGCATGGACGCAGCTGGCTGCTCTGGTGCCATGGCGGCCTCTGGTGGGCACCAGGTGGAACTACAGCACTTCTTGGGCAGAATATATTTTATGCAGGTGTGACGAAGTGGGGGGTTTTCTTGTTTTCTGTGGAGTTTGCATGCGGAGGGGGTGGGACTCAGTTTCCCTGGGTGTTACTGGTTTAATGAGGTGAAGGGAGAGGGAGTGTGTTTTGCAGAGGACCGGAGAGAGGACGTGGGGACCCAGCCGATGGCCGGGAGGATGGAAACCCCAGCGACCGGTGACCTGGCGACTTGGTGACCCAGAGGCCCAGCTGAGGAGACGCAGCCGGTTCTGGCCAGTGGGTGGACAATGGGCTGTAAAGAGAGGACCCCAATGACCTGACCAGCCGGTTCCAGCCAGAGGGTGCCCAAAGACAGAAGAGAGGAGAGGAGGCCCAGGGGACCCTGTTTCCCTGGAGAGAAGACAATGGACAGAGGTGGGGCTTGGGTCGGTGATATCATGCCCAGCTGGGAAGCAGGGGGGCTCCGGACTGGAGAGGGGGAGCAGGCAGAGACCACCCGGATGCAGGGGAGACTTGGATGTGCTGTGCTGAGGGAGGCCAAGCCTGAGGGACCTGAGAGTTTCCTGTGCTGGGTTCAGACGCTCAATAAACCCTCCTGTTTTACGCTGGCTGAGAGTCACTCTGGGCTAGAGAACAGGGTTGCATTATTCCATCTGGGAGTGGAGGCCCAGGGGGTCCAAAGAGAGTGGACTCCCTGAGGGGGCCCATGGCGAGAGACAGGCGTGCTAAGGCTCAGAGACGTCGGTTCCAGGAGGTGTAGGGGCTTAACCTCTGGGAGAGAGTGGACCCCCGAGAAGGGGTGTCACACTGAAGGGAGTTCCCCCCATGGACCGCATGGGGCCAAGAGTGGGCGCGACCTGTGAGTCCGTGACAGATCCATCTTGCATAAAATACATCTTAGTTATGCTCTATTCATATCATAAGCGTATCTCTTTGAAGAAGGGCCACAACTGGGGCAGCGGGGATTCCACACAAACACGCTGGCCTGTGCTCCGGCGACAAAACGGGATGAAAGTCTGTTGTCCCTGGGCTACTTCGTACCACAGTCTGGGCGGGCGGGGGGGTTCCCGCAGTCCTGGCACCTCGTCTCCAGGGTTGGTCTCCCCCAGGGGCAGGGCACTGCACAGCACAGGCTCAGCTCTGGCATTCAGCAGAGGGCTGGAGACGTCTGCCTCCTGTGACGAACTGGGACTGTTCTTACTGCGGTCTGTGAATGCTGACAGGGGAGTGTGGCTAGGATAGTCTGCATTGGGGGATGGGAGTCTGCCCGAAGGCGAATACCTGAGCGTGTAACATGAGAACCCAGGAAGGGGTTGGAGGCCAGGTGACACCTTGGCCCGGGAAACTGAACAAAGGCGGTGGGAGAGGTCGCTGAAGGCAGAGTCTTGGAAGCTGGGTGGTGAGATGGCTGGGGGGAGAGATTGCTCTGACCTCCCAAGGGGGGCTGGGATGCCCTGGGACCCCCAGATGGACCTAACTGAGGGGGGCCCTGTTGTCTGTGCCTGCAAGACCTGTCTTAGACTGTATTCCTGTCATCCAAATAAACCTTCTGCTTTACTGGCTGTCTGAGAGTCATGGTGAATTGCAGGAAGCCGGGGGTGCAGGGCCCTGAGTCCCCCAATACTCCGTGACAACTGGTGGCAGCGGCGGGATCTAGTGCACCCCGTGGACGGCGCTTCCTGCAGTAAGTGAGTGGGGAGCAGTAAAACGAAGGGGGATTGACGGGGACCAGGCGTGCTGAAGAGTGAGAGAGAGACAGTTATTACCCCTGGGAGTGTGTGACCAGCGAGAAAGACTTTTGCAGTAACAGGGTCCGCCGGGGGGATCGCAGCGAGTGGTCCCAGGGGCGGAGGAGTCTGCAGCTCGACCCTGGCAGAGAGGTGGTGACCTCGAGAAGGGCTGGCACACTAGGGGCCTCCCTGGGAACTGTGGGGAGCTGTGAGCACACGGGCCGGTGAGTGGCCAGCAGGAAGATGTATGCCAAGCGGCTTAAGAGCGACCTGGTGGAGCTGTGCAAGCAGAGGGGGCTGCGCAGTGGGAGGCTCGCCAAAGAACAGCTCATTGCCCGGCTGGAGGCGGAAGATCGCGCGAATGAACTGAACCCTGTGTCTCAGGGAAGCAGCCTGGCAAATGCAGCGCAGGCACCAGTGTCTGTCCCAGCTGGGAGTGGTCAGCCGGCTGCTGAGGGCTTCCCGAGACCCCTCCTTCCTATGCCTAGGGGAAGGGTGGGGAGGAGCCCAGCAAATACCAAGGGCGCCGTGACCCCCCCGGCCAGCAGAGGATCCTCCCGGCGACGTTCGGCATCCGTGGAGCGGAATTGGCTGGAATGGGAGAAAGAGCTAAAACAGAGAGCTGGAGGATCGTGAACAACAGAGACAGCATGAAGAGAGACAGCGTCAGCATGAACGGGAGGAGAAAGAGAGACAGAGACAGCATGAAGAGAGACAGAGGCAGCATGAAGAGAGACAGCGTCAGCATGAACTGGAACTGGCGAGACTGAAGGGCAGCGAACCCCCGGCTGCGGTGAGTGAGGTGGGACCCAGGACTGCACGGAGCTTTGATAAGTGCATCCTGGCCCCACGCAAGGAGGGGGAGGACATGGATGACTTCCTGGAGGCCTTTGAGACGGCCTGCGAGCTGCACCGGGTTGATCCCGCGGACAGACTCCTGGTCCTTACCCCCTTACTGGACCCCAAAGCCGTGGCATTGTACCGCCAACTGGAAGAGGCAGAGAAAGGGGACTACGAGCTATTCAAAAAGGCCCTGCTACGTGAGTTTGGGCTGACTCCTGAGATGTACCGGGAAAGGTTCCGGAGTCAGGATAAAACCCCTGAGATCTCATATCTGCAACTAGCCGTCCGCATGGAAGGATACGCCAGCAAGTGGGTTGATGGGGCCCAGGCTAAGGAGGACCTGGTCAAACTGCTGATACTGGAGCAACTGTATGAGCGGTGCCCATCCGACCTGAGGCTGTGGTTGGTGGACAGAAAGCCAGAGAACCCGCGACATGCAGGCCGGCTGGCCAATGAGTTTGTAAAGAGCCGGTCAGGAGATAACAGGGAGGAGTCCCAAAGGAACAGTCCCACCACAACGCAGAGAGAGAGTCACCATGGGACCTCCCCGTTGGAAAATACAGAAAAACCCCATCAAAGGGGAACATCCGGCGTCAGGACCATCCGACCCACTCAAGGGGACCCATGGGACATGGGCTGCTACCACTGTGGCCAAAAAGGCCACATACGGGCCCAGTGCCCCAGGCTCAGGGACAGACTGAGCAGACCGAACCCACAGAGGGTTGACTGGGTAGAGACCCAGCCCGGTGAGAGGCAGCATTCCCAGGGAAGTGGGGCTGGCAGAGTACCACCTGCTAAGGAGGGAGGAGAGCTCCAGGCCAGCTCCTCTAGGGGGCTGGATGCTCCAGACTCAGGGTTTTTGGTTTATACGGTAGGCGTGGGGCTGTCCCTCCGGAGAGAGTACCTTGTTCCCCTGGAGGTGGATGGGAGGAAGGTCAATGGATACTGGGATACGGGCGCAGAGGTGACGCTGGCCCGGCCCAAGGTGGTGGCCCCAGATCAGGTGGTGCCCAACACCTACCTGACCCTGACGGGGGTGGGCGGAACACCAGTCAAAGTGCCCGTGGCAAGGGTACACCTGAAGTGGGGGGCCAAGGAGGGCCCCAAGGATGTGGGGGTACACCCGTATTTGCCCACTGAGGTATTGATGGGGGGGGACCTGGAGAACTGGCCAAGCAACCCCCAAAGGGCACTGGTTGTGACCCGCAGTCAGAGCTGGCGAGGGGCACTGCGCCCTGGCCTTGGGGGGGGTGCCTTGCCTGAGGCGCAGGACCCTAACCTGGTGGGGAGGGAACGCCCAGGGACACGGCTCAGGGAGGCTGCAGCTTCAGACCCAGCGGGCGAGAAAGAGCAGGTGGCCATCCCTGTCCCAGCTGCTGAGTTCCAGGCCGAGTTGCAGAGAGATCCCTCCTTGCGGAAGATAAGGGACCTGGCCGACCTCAGTGCGGTACAGACCATGGGACGAGGTGGCCGGAAAAGGTTCCTGTGGGAGAAGGGGTTCCTGTACCAAGAATGGGCTCCCCCAGGGAAAATGGAGTCAGGGGGGATCAGGAGGCAGCTGGTGGTACCCCAGAAGTATCGCTGCCAGCTGCTGTGCCGGGCCCAAGACATTCCTCTCTCAGGGCACCAGGGAACCTGGCGTACCCAGCAGAGGCTGCTACGGAGCTTTTACTGGCCTGGGGTCTTTGTCACTGTCCGACAGTACTGCGGATCCTGTGACCCCTGTCAGAGGGGGAGGAAGGCCTGGGACAAGGGGAAAACAGCTTTAGGACCCTTGCCCAGCATAAAGGATCCTTTCCGGAGGGTGGCCAAGGTTAAAAGGGAGGCTCTAAGCCAAGAGAGCCCAAAGCACAGACCTCCAGACTGGAGCGCTGGGAGAAGACCACAGCCCAGTTGGAACCCCAGAGGTATGGGGGTGGGAAAAGGGCACAGGCCGCATAAACCTTCCCACATGCGAACTGCGAGTGCCATCAAGCAACCCCGACCTAAGGGGGGGCGTGAAACTGGAGGGGCCTGGTGTAATTCTCACCAAGGAATGGGAGGGATGCGGGGGCATCCATGGGAACGGGGGTAGGTTCGAACTTCCCCGGGTCACTGGCTAAAGTGACCCTGCTCAGTTTGGTCTCGAAGGGGGGAGATGTGACGAACTGGGAATGTTCTTACTGCGGTCTGTGAATGCTGACAGGGGAGTGTGGCTAGGATAGTCTGCATTGGGGGATGGGAGCCGGCCCAAGGGAACATACCTGAGCTTGTAACATGAGAACCCAGGAAGGGGTTGGAGGCCAGGTGACACCTTGGCCCGGGAAACTGAACAAAGGCGGTGGGAGGGGTCGCTGAAGGCAGAGTCTTGGAAGCTGGGTGGTGAGATGGCTGGGGGGGAGAGATGGCTCTGACCTCCCAAGGGGGGCTGGGATGCCCTGGGACCCCCAGATAGACCTAACTGAGGGGGGCCCTGTTGTCTGTGCCTGCAAGACCTGTCTTGGACTGTATTCCTGTCATCCAAATAAACCTTCTGCTTTACTGGCTGGCTGAGAGTCATGGTGAATCGCAGGAAGCCGGGGGTGCAGGGCCCTGAGTCCCCCAATACTCCGTGACACCTCCTTCCCCTGTGGGGCCTCCCTTTATACTTCCTGCTCCGCCCCGGTACTTCTGGGATGGGGGCAGGGCACATTTGACTCCTCCCACCAGGGGGGACATAGTGGTCCCTCCCTCTTAAGTCCAGAGGGAGGCTGCTTTGCTCAGACCTGTAAGATTTTAGCTTTGCCAGACTAGGCCAGAGGCTTAAGATTATTGAGTGACCGAACAATACCGATAAGACCAGAGGTTACTGCATAAGATGTGCCAATAGGTGAGGTTATGGAAAAATGGATTGCAATAGACACAAGGTATTGTCTGAAACCACCAGCCACCCGGCCTGACTGTAACATCTTTAAATGTCTGTCCTGACCGCAGGGTACCTGCCATGTGTAGCTGCGCGAGACAAAAACGAACTACAAACAACTTATGAAAAACAGGGCACACCAATAATCATGGGGTGTGGAAGTGCAGCTAAGGAAAAGTGTGTTGACACCTTGTGACGAAGCAGGGGATTTTCTTAGTGTTGAGCATGAGTACTTTGTGTGCCTCAGTTTCCCCTGTGTGCTGCATGTGTAACGAGGTGGTGGGAGAGGGGGGTTGCTGGTACAGAGGGCCAGGTGGGACCTCGCCTAGCAGCCTGGACCCCAGACAACGGCCTGGACATGGTAGAACTTAGCAACCGGTGACCCGGAGGCCCAGCCTGTGTTGGGAGCCGGCCAGTTCTGCCCAGTGGGAAGACAGATGACGGAAGAGAGGGGAGCCCGGTGATCTGTTTGCCTGGAAGGAAGACAAAGGGCGGAGGAGGGGCTGTGGGGAAGGTGATACGGGGGGTCAGCTGGAAGGATGTTGCTTCTGGACTGGGGACAAAGAGGAGTCTGACCCCACCTTGACTGGGACAGACCCATCTGGACGGTGCTGAGACTGGCCAGGCCCGAGGCCCCTGAGCACTGCCTGGGCTGGGTTCGGCCCTACAATAAACCCTCCTGTTTTACGCCAGCTGAGGGTCCCAGTAGGCTGGGGATCGGGGGCATCACTCCCTCTGGGGGTGGTGGCCTCATGGGGCCAGAGGAAGGGGACCTCCCGAGGGGGCTCCCGGAGGGAGCCAGGCAGGCTGGAGACTCAAAGGTGCAGTTCCAGGAGGTGATAGAACCCAGGGCTTAGCCTCCAACGGAGAGTGGACCCCGAGAAGGGCTGTCAGACTGAGGGGAGTTCCTCCCGTGGACCCTACAGAGCTGAGAGAGCACAGGGGGTGGAGGCTGTGAGTGCCTGACACACCTTCATGCATAAACAGTGAGGTGGCAAAAATTGCAGATGATACAAAACTACTCAAGATAGTTACATCCCAGGCAGACTGCAAAGAGCTACAAAGGGATCTTGAGAATGTATGTGACCAGGCAACAAAGTGGTAGATGTGATAAAACAAACCACAGGAACTATTGTGGAACTCCTTGCCAGAGGATGTTGTGAAAGCCAAGGTTATAACAGGGTTCAAAAAAGAACTAGATAAGTTCTTGGAGGATAGGTCCATCAATGGCTATTAGCCAGGATGGGCAGGGATGGTGTCCTTAGCCTCTGTTTGCTGGGAGGATGACAGAGGATGGATCACTCGCTGATTACCTCTTCTGTTCATTCCCTCTGGGGCACCATGCATAACACCCCCTAGTGCAGCAGTGGAGTATTGGGACCTGTCACGGACTCACAGATCGGGCCCACTCTTGGCCCTGTACAATCCCTGGGGGGAACCCCCTTCAGTGTGACAGCTCTTCTCAGGGGTCCACTCTCTCTCAGGGTTAGGCCACTCCACCTCCTGCAGCCGCAATTCTCTGAGCCTTAGCTCACTGTGGGCCCCCTCAGGGAGTCCCCTCTGGACCCCCGGGTCCTCCACTCCCAGAGGGAATAATGCAACCCTGATCTCTAGACCAGAGTGACTCTTGGCTTGTGTAAAACAGGAGGGTTTATTGAGCTTATGAACCCAGCACAGGAAACTCTCAGGCCTGGCCTCCCTCAGCACAGCACATCCCAGTCTCCCCTGCATCCAGGTGGGCTCTGCCTGCTCCCCCTCTCCAGTCCTGAGCCCCCCCTGCTTCCCAGCTGAGCATCTGAGATCACCGGCCCCAAGCCCCACCTCTGTCCACTGTCTTCTCTCCAGGTAAATAAGGTCACCTGGGCCTCCTCTCCCCTCTTCTGTCCTCTGGCTGGAACCGGCTGGTCAGGTCACTGGGGTCCTCTCTTCACAGCCCATTGTCCTCCCACTGGCCAGAACCGGCTGTGACTCCTGAGCTGGGTCTCCCGGTCCCCAGTCACTGGGGTCTCCATTCTCCAGGCCATTGGCTGGGGTCCCAAGTTCCATCGCTGGTCCTCTGTGTAACCCTTCTACCCCTCAGAGTTGGCAGCAACAGGGGCCGGGTTCTGTATCTAGGTGTTCTGTTTCAATAACACAATGCAAAACCGGCTGGAGCCCCCACCCAGTGACCTGGGGCAATTACATACCACCCCCGGGCACCTCTAAGAGGCAATACTTCCCCTCTTGCAAGCGCAGAGTTTGAGTGTAGCAAAAGCCTTTTAATAAAGGAGGGAAACAATGTGGCATTATCTTGGGCAAACACCACAAACAGGATTCATAACACAAACCATGAGCAAAAGACCCACCCCCAAGTAAGTTGGGCAGTGTCCTTTTCCCCTCAGGGTCTTAAGTCCAACAACCCAACAGTCACCCCTCCCACAGTTTTGACTTTGCTCAGAGCAGCCCCCAGAGTTCAGAAGTTCCTCTGCAGAGTTTACCTCCCAGCCTGGGTGGAAGTGGGGGGAAGTATGGGGGCAGCTTACATGCTCTGCTGCTCGGGTCGACAGCCAATTGCTGAGGAACCCCTCGTTGCCCCCATCATGGCGTCTGCTCTCACTGTCCTCCTCGGTGGGTATCGGAGACAGCCAGGGTGTGTGCCCCTGGGGGGGATCTGAGACCAGGGTGCACGGACTCCCAGGTGGTGCCCACTCTTGGCCCCATGCGGTCCGTAGGGGAACCCCCTTCAGTGAGACAGCCCTTCTCGGGGGTCCACTCTCTCTCGGGGGTTAAGCTCCTCAGCCTCCTGGAGCTGCACTTCTCTGAGCCTTAGCACGCCTGTCTCTTGCCGTGGGCCCCCTCAGGGAGTCCACTCACTCTGGACCCCCTGAAGGGGTTGATGTAACCCTGTTCACTAGCCCGGAGTGACTCTCAGCCAGCAAGAAACAGGAGGGTTTATTGAGCATTGAACACAGCACAGGAAACTCTCAGGGCCTCAGGCCTGGCCTCCCTCAGCCCTGCACATCCCAGTCTCTCTGCATCCAGGTGGGCTCTGCCTGCTCCCCCTCTCCAGCCCCGAGCCCCCCTGCTTCCCAGCTGGGCCTCTCAGATCACCTCCCCCAAGTCCCGCCTCTGTCCATTGTCTTCTCTCCAAGTAAATAGGGTCGGCTACGCCTCCTCTTCTCTCTTCCATCCTCTGGCCCCCTCTGGCTGGAACTGCCTGGTCAGGTCACTGGGGTCCTCTCTCTGCAGCCCTTTGTCCTCCCACTGCCCAGAACCATCTGTGATTCTTGAGCAGGGCCTCCCGGTCACCAGGTCCCCAGTCGCTGGGGTCTCCATGCTCCAGGCCATTGGCTGGGGTCCCACGTTCCCTCTCCAGTCCTCTGTAAAAACAAACTCCCTCTCCCCTCCCCTCGTTAAACCAGTAACACCCACGGAAACTGAGTCCCACCCCCTCTGCATGCAAACCATTGAAAAACCTAAGTAAAAACAGGAAAATCCCCCACTTCGTCACACTGGACTTTCAAAAGTTTACAATTAAACATGGACTTAGTACAGCTTTGAAACTTACCTATGCCGAAGAAAAATGCTGTTTTTAACCAGCTTAATTTAAATGTGACAATCACAGAAACAGTTTCCTTCCCTTGTCAAATCTTCCTTTTTAAACTTTCCCTTTATTTGTTTAGCAGTTTATGGTTAACACAGAATTGTTCTGTATTTGCTTGTGTTTTTAAGTTATCTCTGCTGCCGTCTGATTGCTCACTTCCATTTCCAAATGAGGGGTGTGGTTGGTTGGTCAGTTGGTAACTCTGAGGTTCTACTGTAGTGATCAGTGGAAGATTGAAGACAAGACCCTGTGGTCTCCTGGCTCCCAGCCCGATGCACCTTCCCCAATGCTGCCGGGTGCACTGAGGGTGACCTCTTCCCCCTCCCCACAGAGACATAGACAAGCTGGGAGCTGCATGATGCTTGGCCAGGCTGATGGGCCCAGGGTTTCCTGGGTTTTGCAGGGATTTCTGCTTGCTTTGGCTGCTCTAGATTTCAGCTGCAGATTAGAGACAATGTGTGATGGGCGCAGGAAGAGATGAGACATCGTCGACTTCCTGTAGCTGGAGCCACCAGCTGAGTTCCTTATCTTCAGCTCGGTGGAGCTGGGCACCGGGGCATTGGTAGTAGAGCTGAGAGGGCCCCTCGCTGCTCCCAGCATGGCATCTGCTCTCACAGTCCTCCTCCTCAGTGAGTATCGGATAAAGCCAGGGCATGTGTCCATGGGGTGGCAGGATCTGAGGCTAGTGCATGTGTCCATGGGGGGATTTGACTTCCTGTAGCTGGAGCCATCATTTGAGTTCCTTATTTGGGTTCGGTGGAGCTGGGCACTGGGGCATTGGTGGCGGCCCTGAGGGGTCCCTCGCTGCCCCCATCATGGCATCTGCTCTCATCGTCCTCAGTGAATATCGGATAAAGGCAGGGCATGTGTCCCTTGGGGGGATGGGATCTGAGACCTGGGTGTCTGTCCATGGGGAGCAGGGTCTGAGGCTCGTCTGTGCGCCAATGGGGGGGATCTGGGACCAGGGTGTAGGATCCAGCTGCTCTGGGATCTGGTCACTAACGAGCCATCTCCTCTCCAGGCTGCTGGCTGGCCGGGCACAGCGGGCTGTGGGGAGGTGAGTATCAGTCTGTGGGGAAGACTGTAACATCAAGGAAGGGGGAGGGGCTACGTGGGATGGGGAAAAGAGGAACTGAGCCCTGAACCTTCCCCAAAACTCAACCCAACTACACCTGTGAGCTCAGATCCGTCCCCGTTCTTCTGTGCCCCCCTGTCCCCGACCAGGGAGTAACCAGGAGCCAAATCTGGTGCCTGGGGTCTGACGAAGCAGATAGGAACCGGCCCTTGGTTCAAAGTCCTGCCCCCCGCCCCAGGCCGCGAGTGTCGGGTGTGGGGTCGTCACATGGATTTATTTAAGCTCATACAAACACTAACAGGGCCTGTCCATGGGCTCTAGAGCCCCTCGGGGAACCGAAACGTTCATGGTCAGTGCAGCCGTGGGGAGAACCCCCCAGATCCACCCCTAGATCCACCCCCAACAGCTCCCTCCCCTGCACTCACAGCCCCTGCCCCCGTTCCCAAGCCCTGGGGAAAGGTGGGTCTTGTGCGACTCCCGTGGGTCACAAACTCTATTTCCAACACCAGGGTGGGGGGGCAGAGCCGCAGAGGGCCCACTGGTCAGGCTCCCTGGCTGGCCTCAGGTGGGGCCGGGACGGGGGTGGCAGGTGATCTGTCATGCATCCGGGTCCTGAGCGATGTCTGGGTGATCCCCTGCCCCCAAGTGCCCACCCTGGTAAGGGACAGACTCCTAGAGAGGCTGAATGACGGATGGACTGAATTGGGGTGGGGGAAGGCGGGGGCTGTGTCTCCCCTGTTTAACTCCTGTCTCTTGTTGAAAGCAGGGCAAAAATACCCCAAACGCCCCATCTGGGTGAGCCCCAGCAGTGTGGTGGCGCTGGGGGGAAACATCACCATCTGCTGTGAGGGTCGGTACCACTCCATGGAGTTCTTTCTGCGTAAAGCTGGACAAACAAACCCACAGGTGCAGTCGGTGCCTGATGGGACAGTGGCTAAATTTCCCATCCCCAGTGTCAGCCGGGAAGATGGAGGGAGCTACACCTGCGACTATCGCCCCATAACGGATCAGAATCGCTCGTCGTATCTCAGCGACCCCGTCGAGATCATTGTAGGAGGTGAGGGAGGAGCCCAGCTCAGTGTCCCGGCTCCCAGCCCCACACCCAGCCAGACCCTCAGGGGGTCTCTGCACCAATGGGACACTCAGGGCCAGGCTCTGCCCTGAGCCCTGACCCAGCAGAGGGGACGCCCGGCCGGGGAGTGGGGACGGAGTCACTGGGGGGTTCCCAGCCAGGGGGGAGCAGCAGCCACTGGAGATTTGTGGCAGAGGAAGGGGGGATCCCTGCCCCCAGGGGGAGCTGCAGAGCAGGGGGGCCTTTCCCAGACAACACATCAGTTAGGGGGTGATGGGCTGAAGGTTATAAACCTCAGTGTATAGTAGAGACTTGCACAGTCCCCTACAACTCAGTGGTGGTGCTGTGCACAAAATCCCAGGAGTCCTGGCTCCCAAGCCCCCTACTCTAACCACTAGACCCCACTCCCCTCCTAGAGCTGGGGAGAGAACCCAGGAGTCCTGGCTCCCAACCCTCCCAGCAAAGAAGCCAGGCAGTGAATGGACCCTGGAGACTGGACTGGCCTGTCACACGCTAGGGAGCAGAGCTTTGGGCCCCCAGGGGCTGGGGTTGCTCCGTGTCTCATGCTGTTAGCCCAGGGCTCAGAGGAAACTCTGGCCCCTGTGGAAAGGCATCCAGGAGCCCGTCTCCAGGGCCCTGGGTCTGACCCACCACTGAGGCCGCGTGGTGAGGACGGGCCCCAGGACTGAGTGACGGGGCCTGCATCTCACTGCCTGTCTGCTTCCCACTGCAGAGCCCAGCTACCCCAATCCCAACATCTCCCTGAGCCCCAGCAGGGAGGTCTCCCTGGGGGGAGCCGTGACTGCCCGGTGTCGGGGGCAGCACCAGGGCGTGAGGTTCGTGTTGAATAAAGACCGATGCCATTTCCCACCTGTGGATTCGGACGGGTTTGAGGCTGTGTTTCCCATCAGCAACGTGAGCCCGGAGCACGGCGGGAGCTACAGCTGCTCCTATCACAGCAGATCGGAGCCGTTCGCCGTGTCGTACCCCAGCGACCCCGTGGAGCTGGTGGTGAGAGGTGAGGGGCCCGGCTCGGCGTCACCGTTCCCAGCCCCACCCCCAGCCAGACCCTCACGGGGGCTCGGTGCCAATGGGACGCTCAGAGCCAGGCTCTGCCCTGAGTCCTGACCCTGCAGAGGGGACGCCCGGCCGGGGAGCAGGGACGGAGTCACTGGGGGGTTCCCCAGCCAGGGGGGAGTAGCAGCCCCTGGAGACTCGGGGCAGGGAGGCGACTTTAACGCTGCCCCTTGCGCATAGGAACCGTGAGTCGCTATTTAATCCCGTGATCCCATCCCCTCTGTGCTCCAGGCCCAGCCCCAGGCAGTGCCCCGGCCGGGGTTGAATGAGGCAGGGGCTGCAGGAGAAGCGGTGGCTTGATGGACACAGCAGGGGACTGGGAACCAAGAGATCTGGCCCAGCTCCTGGCGCAGACACAGACTCTGTGTGACGGGAGCACGTTGCGGTTTTCAAAAGTGTCCTTCCTTGTGGGGGGGCCTCAATCTTGGGGGATCTCAGGCCAAACTCCCATAAACCGAGATGCCCAGAGTTAGTAGAGACCTCTGCAAACACTGGCCTCAATAGATCCCTTGTGTCGGGGGAGCATGTAGGGCCCCCACCATGATCAGGGCCCGTTGTGCTAGGCGCTGCATAAACACAGAGTGAAGAGACAGTCCCTGAAACTGGGAGCTCACTGAGGAAAGTGAATCTGTTTGTGCCTCAGTTTCCCCCCATGTAAAATGGGGATAATGACCCCTCCTGCCTCCCTGGGGAATGAGGCAGGGACCACACACGGCATATGAGGATCCCAAGAATTAGGGAGCCATGGCTCTGTGTCTGTGGGGCTGGGAGCCCAGCTCGCAGGGCCGGGCTTCTGAGCATGGGGAGCTCTGGGACCTGGGAGAGAATCTCTGCCCGGGGGCCCCTGGATCTGCCCATGGCTGGGATAGGCCGGGGAGTCCAGGGCTGGGTGGGTGCCCGGTTCTGGCTCTCAGCCTGTCTCCTGTGCGCAGATCCCAGCTTACCCAGACCCTCCATCTCGCTGAGCCCCACTGGCGTCACCGCTCCAGCGGCAAACGTCACCATCCGGTGTCAGGGTCCGCGCTGGGACGTGAGGTTCTTCCTGCACAAGGCTGGAGACCTGAACCCGCAGCAACACATGGACCCTGCTGGGGACGGGGCCGAGTTCCGCATCCCCACCGTGGGCCGGCAGCACGCAGGGAGCTACAGCTGCAGCTACTGGAACCGATCAGAGCCCTTCGTCTCCTCGCAGCCCAGTGACCCCGTGGAGCTGGTGGTAGCAGGTAAAGGGTCTGGCTCATTGTCCCGGCTCCCCAGCCCCACAACCAGATGGATCCTCGGAGCGGGGAGGTGCTGTGCACTAACAGGTCGCTTAGAGCCAGACCTGAGTCGGTGTGGCCAGGCCTGACTGGTGCCATGGCACCGTGAGGGGTGGTGGGGGGACGGGATTGGAAATGGTTACTCAGGCAGCACCCCCTAGTGCCACATTGGGGAATTGGGGGCAGGCCTGACTGCCGGGGGAGAGCACCCCCTACTGAGCCCCCTGCACCCAGCACCTAAATCTGCCAAATATTGCTGGCTCTGACCCCACTTGATTCCTCAGGGCCCCTGACATCCTCCCCATAGAATTTTCTGCTGCCCTTGGGCGTCACCTGGGTGGGAGGGGCTGGGAAGGGAACAGACCAGCTGCTCCCGGCACTCACGGCTGCTGCAATTTCCCAGACGGATCGGAATCGCCGGCACCGACCAGCGGCATCATCGCCGGGGTGAGTGCAGCAGCCGCCGTCCTCCTCCTCCTCCTCGTGGCCTTCGTCTGCTTCAGAAAAACCCGAGCCAGTGAGTGTCCCGCCCAGCAAGGGAAGGGTTAAACCTGCCGCTAAGCAGGGAGGGATGGGGTCACGGCTGGGATGGGGGACTGTGCCGGGGAAGCCAAGGAGTGGGGTGGAGGCTCAGCAGAGGACACTGTTGCATGTGTAATCCCTGTACACACGCACCTGTCCCACCCCAGAGGTGGCTGCGTCTCAGTGCCGGGCTAAGGGTCCCTGTATAAAGAGCTTCTCAGGTACCTCGGGTGGCAGAGGAGCCGACCGGCCTGGATCAGGTTCGTTATAATGAGTCACTAATGAGGGAGGATTGGGGACAGGAAAAGCCCCCGAGTTAATTTGTCCCTCCCCCCGGCGCATGCTCTGGTGTTGTGCTGCCCCCTGCTGGTCCAGATCACCCCAGCCGGGATCAAGGCTCAGCACCAGCAGCAGAGGGGAGACCCCCAGATCCCCCATCCCTGCTGCCCTGTGGGGGTGAGTGGCTGGGCGCTGGGACCGGGGGATCCCGATCAGCTCATGGGGGATTCTGGTTTGTGTCCCTCTGCAGGAAAAGGAGCCGCACCGAGACCGAGCAGGTAGGAACCCGGCTCCTCCCCCTCCCGAACGACCTGCCGGGGTCACAGGGCTCCTGGGTTCTGTCCCAGCTCGGGAAGGGGAGTGGGGTATAGTGGTTAGAACAGGGGGGCTGGGAGCCAGGACTCCTGGCTTCTCTCTTTGGTCTGGGAGGGGAGTGGGGTCTAGTGGTTGGGGCGAGGTTGAATTAAGGAACAGGGTTCAGTGTGAGGCAGGATGGGGGGCTCTCTGGCTGTGTTGGGGAATCTCCCTGCGGTTGGGGGGATATGACATTTACAAAGGGATTTTCTCTCTTTTAATGCCAGCCCTTTGGGGGTGTTGAAGGCCCCGGCTCAGCAAGACCCCGTCTGTGAGTAACATACCCAAGGGGGTACCGGGATGGGGCAGGACCCCTGGGGAAGGGAGGGGCTTTTGGGGGCTCCCCTCCCCCTCTAGTTCATGATCTCCCTCTGTGTGCCCCCCATTCTTCCCCCCTGGCCTGGGGGGGTCTTCTGTCCCCCCCCCTTCACTTCTCCATTGGATCTTCCCAGCCAGTGACCTACAGGGAATCCCCATCCACTCCTGGCCTCAGCCCCCTGCTCTAACCTCTAGACCCCACTCCCCACCCAGAGCCGGGGAGAGAACCCAGGCATCCTGACTCCCAGCCCCGCTCCCACCCCACCGTAACACCCTAGACTCTGCCATCGTCTCTGTGCCTCAGTTTACCTCTCTGTAACATGGGGCTAATGACCCTGGCCCATGCTGTGGGTTGGAGGAGGGGGGTGGCTGTGCTGGGCTCTGACCCCACTGGCTCGACAGAGGGGTCAGGGCTGGGTGTGGGGTTCTGCTCTGGGCCAGCCGGGGATGCAGCTCAGCGGGTGTCTCTGTTCCGCAGACGCCTCCATGGACGAAGGGAAAGAGCCGCAGACCCTGGTAAGTGTCCCCTGTTCCCCCAGGGGCCTGACCCCCAACCCTGACCCACATGGGCCCCAGCAGGCCTCTCACACACACACACACACACACCAGCCTATCCTGGCACACTCAGTGGTTTGGGGTGGGGGTCAGGCAATAAGGGGGGGATTATGGGATCGCCAGCTGGGATTGCAGGGTGTGTGTGTGTGTGTTTCTCTGTCGCCCCCTGTTGGAGGGGATGGACCCTTCTCTGTGTGTGTGACGGGGGGTTGGTGCATGCGCGGGCACGCACACACAGACACACACACGAGTGACTCTCTCCCCTCCCACCCCAAGGAGCCTGACCCCGACACCTACGCCGAGCTGGACCACCAGACGCTGCAGCCCAGTGTGTATGGTGTGATCAACATGAGCCGGGGAGCCCCGCAGTGAGAGCCCCCCGCAGCCATGGGGCACCAGACCTCGGGGCAACAGCCTCACGCCCCAACAGCGACAACCCCAGAGAACTCTGCATCTAGGGAAGATTTAGGGGGGATGCTGCCCTCCCCCTGCTGCAGCCCCGTCCCATCAAGCTTCTGTCCCCCTGCCCCGCCCAGACCTACATGTAGGGGGAAGGGGGGCCTCAGCACTGCGATGGGTAGGAGACGCATCAAGGCAGCTTTGATGTTATTTTGCATCCTGTTAACCTCCAGCTTTGTAATAAACACAGATCATTAAACCAGCCCCCCCGGCAGCCCCCAACCCCTGTCCCGGCGCCAGGAGAGTGTGTCACACCTGGGGGAGATGGGGCGCTGCCGGGGAATCAGGTTTATGCAGAGTATCACTGGGAGTAGCAGAACCAGCAAGCGAGCGCCGGTTCTGGACACACTTCTCCTTTTCACAGATATTTCGGTTGCTGTTTTAGCAACTTAGGATCTAAATTTACCCCTCCCTCATCCCATTCCTGGGGCTGGAAACCACAACCCCTCCACCCCTCTGTCCCGTCTCTGTCTCACACCACTGTGCAAAGAACAGCATCTACAGCGATGCTACCTGAGAAGGAGGTTGGCCAGGCCCCTCCACCCTCATGCTCCAGGGCGGGTGCTGGGCCCAGCCAGGTCAGGAAGGAATCTCTGCCCTGCTCCATGGAAGAGGGTCGCTCCGTGTGGGGCACTGTGTGTGTGTGGGGAGCCCTCCTCTGCTCTGAGCTGCTGCTCCAGGGAGGCTAGACGGGCCTGTTGGAGAAGGTGAGGGCAGCCTGAGCCTGGGCATCTCTTGACATATCCTGAGATTCCCCCTGTGACGTTGTTGTCACGGACTCACAGATCGTGCCCACTCTTTGTCCCATGCAGTCCGTGGGGAGGTGCCCCTTTTAGTGAGACAGCCCTTCTCGGGGGTCCACTCTCTCTTGGGGTCCGGCCCCTCCACTTCCTGGATCCGCACCTCTCTGAGCCTTAGCACGTCTGTCTCTGCCGTGGGCCCCCTCAGGGAGTCCACTCGCTCTGGACCCCCGGGGGCCTCCACCCCCGAAGGGGTTGATGCCACCCTGTTCTCTAGACCGGAGTGACTCTCAGCCAGCATGAAACAGGAGGGTTTATTGAGAGTTGAACACAGCACAGGAAACTCTCTGACCCTCAGGCCTGGCCTCTCTCAGCCCAGCATATCCCAGTCTCTCTGCATCCAGGTGGGCTCTCCCTGCTTCCCCTCTCCAGCCCCGAGCCCCTCTGCTCGCAGCTGAATAAATAAAATCACTTTTTATTTAAAAAAAGAACAGGAGTACTTGTGGCACCTTAGAGACTAACAAATGTATTAGTCTCTAATAAATTTGTTAGTCTCTAAGGTGCCACAAGTACTCCTGTTCTTTTTGCAGATACAGACTAACACGGCTGCTACTCTGAAACTTTTTATTTAGTAATTTACTCAGAGTATGTATTAATACCTGGGGGAGCAAACAGCTGTGCATCTCTCTCTATCAGTGTTATAGAGGGCGAACAATTTATGAGTTTACTCTGCATAAGCTTTAGGCAGGGTAAAATGGATTTATTTGGGTTTAGACCCCATTGGGAGTTGGGCATCTGAGTGCTAAAGACAAGCACACTTCTGTGAGCTGTTTTCAGGTAAACTTGCAGCTTTGGGACAAGTGATTCAGACCCTGGGTCTGTGTTGGAGCCAGATGGGAGTGTCTGGCTCAGCAAAACAGGGGGCTGGAGTCCTGAGCTGGCAGGGAAAACAGGAACAGGGGTAGTCTTGGTACATCGGGTGGCAGCTCCCAAGGGGGTTTCTGTGATCCAACCCATCACACCCCCTTTCCCAGCTCGTCCCTGGTGTGGGCAGCTCCCATGTGGGGCTGGGAGGTGATGGTGGGAGCAGGGGACCAGGCTAGCATGACCAGACAGCAAGTGTGAAAAATCAGGACGGGGGGTGGGGGGTAATAGGAGCCAATATAAGAAAAAGACCCAAAAAATCGGGACTGTCCCTATAAAATTGGGACATCTGGTCACCCTAGACCAGGCAGCTGCAGGAGGGGATCTGGTTTGCTGGGCATGGCAGGGAGCTGGCTTTGCTCTGACAACAGTAAATTTGCCCTCGAGATTGCAGGGATGGGAAGAAAGGGGCCGAGTGCATCACAGGCTTCCTGGAGCTGCAGCCCCTGGTGTATTCCCACTTTCTGCTCGCACTTGGGCCTCAGGCTCAGTGGAGCTCAGCACCGGGTGTTGGTGGCAATGTGACGAAGCAGGGGGGTTTCTTGTTGTTTTCAATGGTTTGCATGCAGAAGGGGTGGGACTCAGTTTCCCTGGGTGTTACTGGTTTAACGAGGTGATGGAAGAGGGGGGTTGTTTTACAGAGGGACAGTGAACGGCCTGGAGAATGGATACCCCAGTGACTGGGGACCGAGAGGCCCAGCTCAGGAGTCGCAGCCAGTTCTGGCCCGTGGGAGGAGAATGGGCTGCGGAGAGAGGACCCTGGTAACCTGACCAGCTGGTTCTAGTCAGTGGGGAACTGTGGCGGGCCTGGCACCACAGGGCCCCTTTGTGGCAGGGGTAGGATGGGGTGGCGGCGCCTCGCCACTCTCGAGTCCTTGCGCCTGCCTCTCTGTGGGTGGCCGGTTACGGCCTCTTGGCCTTCTTCCCTACTATCACCCCTGTCTGGCGGGGTACCGTACTAGTGTGGGGCCACTCTGCCCCATCACACACCCTCCTCCTTAAGACAGGTGCCTGGGCCGGCTGACCCTTGATCATTTCCTCCCCCTCCTCTTCCCTGACTCGGGAAAAGAAGTCCGCATTCCCATGAGCCTTTCCTGGCCAGTGTAACAGGCGGAAGGATGAGGGTTGGAGGGACAAGTACCACCGCATGACTCGTGTATTTGTCTCCTTCATGCTATTAATCCACATGAGGGATGCATGGATCCATTACCAAGGAGAAGGGGTTCCCTAATAGGTAGTACCTCAGTGCTTCGACCGCCCATTTAACCTCCAGGGCCTCCCGCGCTATGGTGGAATACCGGGTTTCTCAGGGGAACAGCTTGTGGTTTAGGTACAAGTTGGGGTGTTCTTCTCCCCCCACCTCTTGTGACAGTACGGCTCCCAGCCCTACCTCTGAGGCGTCGGTCTGGAGGCTAAAGGGCCTTGTGAAGTCGGGCTGTATCAGTATTTGCTCCCGTGTCAATCGTTCCCACAGCGCACAAAAAGCCTTCTCACAGTCTTCCGACCACTGGACCTTCCGTGGCTGGGAGCTTCTCGTCACGTCTGTCAGGGGGGCGGCGAGCGTGGCAAAGTTAGGCACGAACCAATGATAGTATCCAGCCAGCCCTAAGAACTGCCGTACTTGCCTTTTTGTTGTGGGTGTCGGATAGTTCTTCAAGGCTTCCACCTTGTCTACCAAAGGGCGGAGTTTCCCTCGACCCACCGTATAGCCCAGGTAGGTCACTTCTCTTTGGCCCAAGTGACACTTGGCTGGGTTTGCGGTAAGGCCTGCTTTGCCCAGCGCTCGTAGCACCTCGGCGAGGTGCTGGAGATGTTCCTCCCAGTTGGCACAGTCAACGATGATCTCGTCGATGTATGCTGCGGCGTACGAGCTGTGGGGGCCTCAGCACTTGATTCATGAGTCGCTGGAAAGTAGCCGCGGCCCCATGTAACCCGAATGGCATCATTGTAAATTGGTAGAGTCCTAATGGTGTTGGGAACGCTGTCTTTTCTCTGGAGGCTGGTGGCAAAGGGATCTGCCAATATCCCTTGGTCAGATCTAGGGTGGAGATGAATTCTGCCTTACCTAGTCGCTCCAACAGCTCATGGGGTAGACATCAACACAAGCGACCGCGTTCACCTTGCAGAAATCAATACAGAACCTGACTGTTCCATCTGGCTTGTGAACTACTACTATAGGGCTCTGCCATTCGCGTCTTGACTCTTCGACCACCTCCAGGGCCAACATCCTGTCGAGCTCTCTCCGTACAGTCTCCCACATCTTCCTGGGGAGTGGGCGGTGGTTCTCCCTCTTTTTGCGGCCGGGGATGGTGGCAATATGGTGGCTGGTCAACGTGGTCTTCCTGGGCAGTGTCGACAGGACTGTGGGGAAAGCTGAAATCAGCTGTCGTACCTGCTCCTGCTGTACCGGGTCGAGCTCTGGGCCTATGGCCGCTGCCCCTGGTTCCTCTGGTTACCACGCCAACGGCCCTAACTCGGGTTCCGGAGCGTACGGGGCAATCATCAGGCCTTCCTGGTCTCTCCAGGCCTTGAGGAGGTTTACATGGTAGACCTGAGTGTCCTTCCTTCGCCCCGACATCCGTACTTCATAGTCGACGGGCACTATTCATCTGGTCACATCAAAGGGGCCTTGCCACTTGGCTAACAGCTTAGACTCGGAGGAGGGTAGCAACAAGAGGACACGGTCTCCGGGCTCAAAACTTCTCATCTTGGCCCCTTTATTATATTGAGCCTCCTGGCTATGTTGGGGTTTCACCAGGTTCTCTTGTGCCAAGGCTCCCAACTCCCGGAGCCGTTCCTGCAGGTGGAGGATGTATTGGGCGGATCCTTGGATGCGGGTCTCTGCTCTTCCCAGGTTTCTTTTAGAAGATCTAGAATTCCCCGGGGTTTCCTCCCATAGAGGAGTTTGAAAGGGGAGAACCCTGTGGAAGTCTGTGGCACCTCTTGCACGGCAAAGAGGAGTGCCGGGAGCAATTTATCCCAGTGCCGAGGATCATCGTCTACAAACTTCCTCAGCATGGCTTTCAGAGTGCCATTAAATCTCTCTACCAACCCATCCGTCTGAGGGTGGTAGACTGAGGTCTTAAGCGCCCGGATATTCAGCAGACAGCATAACTCTGCCATTAGTCTAGAAGTTACGTTAGTCCCTTGGTCCATTAGTATCTGCCGCAGAAGGCTGACCTGAGCAAAGATCTGCAAGAGCTCGTTGGCGATGATCGGTGCTGTGGTGGTCCATAGTGGTACCGCCTCTGGGTACCGCGTTGCATAGTCAACCACGACCAGGATGTACTTGTGGCCCGAGCTACTCTTCTCCAAGGGCCCCACCAAGTCCAAGCCTATCCGCTCAAAGGGTGTCCCAATCACCAGCAAGGGCACAAGGGGGGTACACCTTTTGGGCCAGTCTTCTGGCATTCGGGGCAGGAGGCGCAGTAGTCCCGCACCTCCCTATGGATGCTCAGCCAGAAGAACCTCTGGGCCACCCGTTGCAGCATTTTCTCCCTCCCCAGGTGACCAGCCCACGGCACTGAGTGAGCCAAGTGGAGTAAGTTCTGCCGGAACCGCCGCGGGACCAATAGTTGGCGCAGATCTTCTTTTGTTTGTGGTTCCTGGACCACCCGATAGAGTAGGTCATTATGGATCTCAAATCGGGGTCCTTGCTGCTGGCGTTAGGGCGGGTCTTCCTCCCCGGGGGGTCCCATCTCCTGCTCCCAGGCCCGGATGAGGGTGGTGTCCCTCCTTTGTTCTTCCAGGAAGTCAGTGTCTACATCCAGCCATCCATGGCCCTCTCCCATTGGGGCCTCGGTAGTGGTTCGACTCCCTTCATCTATCTCGGGATTCTCCAAGGGCCCCTCCAGGGGGTTGTCCAACACTGGTTGGCCTAGTAATCCAGGCCTTCTAGCATGCCCCTCTCTTTTCCTCGTAGGCCGAGTACCCCACTCTCGCAGGATGTCAGCAAAGCCTGGCCACTCGCGTCCCAGGATCATTGGGTAAGCCAACTTTGGGGCCACCCCAACTAGACACTGCCCTCCGTGTTGAGCAGCCTCGAGCTGCACCCAGATGGTGGGGTAGGGCTTCACATCCCCGTGAATACAATGCAGGTGTATGGGGACCCCGGGGGGCCGGTGGGCTCTACCAGCCCTGCCTGGATGACCATCTGGCTACATCCCGAGTCCACCAAGGCCCGGGTAGACATCCCGTCCACTCTCATTGGTATGACGATCTTCGGCGGCTCCCATGTCTGGGCACGATGACCAGCGGCCCAAACCTGCCCATAATTACAATCCATGTATGGGCACTCCCTCCAGAAGTGCCCTATCTGTCCGCACTCGTAACACCGGTCCCACTTCCCTTCTTCGGTCGGGGTATGGCGGGGACTGCTCTGCCTTCCCAGTGTGTCGTCTTGGCTCCGTACGAGGTTCACCCCTAGTGGTAGGGTGACCAGACGTCCCAATTTTATCGGGACTGTCCCGAAATTTCCTTGTTTGTCCCGCGTCCCGACCGATGTGCGGTCGGGACACTGGACAAACAAGGAAATGCTCCGGAGCCCAGAAGTGCTCGCGCCCCCTCCCTGCCCCGACTCCACTCCCTGCTCCCCCCATTGGCTCCCTCCCCGAATCCCCGCCTCTTTCCCAGGCTCACCATTCCTCCTCCCTCCACAAGCGCTGGAGGGAGGCCTGGGAGACGCAGGGGAAGCGCGGGGCCAGGGTGAGTGAGAGTCCGGCCTGGCCCCAAGCAGGCAAGACTCAGTTGGGTGGTAGGGAAAGTATGGGGGCGGCCCGCGGGGCCAGGCGGCGGCTGTTCTCCCCCCCTGGGCAGCGGGACTCGGGAGCAGCCGCTGCTGCAGCTCCCACTGCCGCGGTGGGAGGAAGCTGCCGATGGCCAAGCTCGGTGGCTGTGGCTCTGGTGCCCCCGAACCTCCCGAGCCCGGGCCTGCCGCGGGGACCCAGCAGTGCGTACGCTGGGCCCAGCCCCTGGCCAGTCGCGTCTGGGCTACTGCCCAGCTGGTGCTATCCCGCGGCGGCATCGGCAGCCCAGCCCCGTTCATTCCCCTGCGGGACCGAGCGGGACGGGGGGCTGGGGCCTGCTGCCCCCACTCCGGGACCGCCCGACTGAGTCCTGCCTGCACTGGGGCCAGGCCAGACTCTCACTCACCCCGGCCCCGTGCTTCCCCTGCGTCTCCCAGGCCTCCCTCCAGTGCTTGTGGAGGAAGGGTTTTTTTGTTTTGTTTTGTTTTTGCCATGGCCCCCCCTCACCACGCCCCCCCCCACGTCCCGATATTTGACTTGGGTGATCTGGTCACCCTACCTAGTGGGTCCCTGGCACTGCGGGTCGTGGGTGTCCCTGATGGTTGGGCATACCAACGAGGGCTTCCCACTCCATCTTACGGGCGCCCCTGGCCAGATTCAGGTTCTGTTTGCCAGAGTTTCCCCCTTTGGGGCTGGCCTTCTGTTCTCCCTCTGTTGCCAGGTAATCCTCCATCAGGGAGGTCGCCTGCACAAGGGTCTTCGGGCGGTGTCTCTTCACCCACTCTTTCCCCCCGGTGGGAAGGGTCTGCAGGAACTGCTCTAGGGCCACAGTCTCGGCTACTTGAACACTTGTCTGTTGTTCTGATTCAACAGAGGTCGTGGATTTGCTGGGCCACGGCTGTGGTCTGGCTCCCGGCGGGTACCGTTCTCTGCAGAGTCGCTGGTGGTAAGTTTTGGGGCTGACGCCCATTTGGTCTAACACAGCGGCCTTGACATTAGAATAGTCCAGCACCACCTGCGGATCGAGGTTACGATAAGCGGCTTGTGCCGGGCCCGTTAGGTAGGGGGCTAGAATAGTGGCCCAATGTGCGGGGGGCCATTGTATGGCAGTCGCAACCCGCTCAAAAGTCACAAGAAAGGCCTCGGGGTCATCCCCCGGCCCCATCTTTGTTAGGCGCACTGGTAGTCCTCCGAGCCCATCACCGGCGCTGCCCCCTACCACGCCGAGGGGAGGACTTGGTGCCTGTCCTATCAGCATTCCCATCTGCTGAAATAGTCGCTCCTGGTTGGATTGTGGTTGGGCCGTCAGCTCCCGAATCAGCGGTTGCTGTTGCTTGTGCTGCTGGGCCGCTTGCAACGGCTGTTGTGCTGCTAACTGTTGGAGCAAATGCGCTTGCTGCTGTTGCGCCACCTGCTGCTGTTGGTTCTCCCGCAGCCATTTCAGAAGTTTCTCGGGTTCCCTCCTGGGTGTCTGGGTCCTTGTTTCAGGCCCTGATCGATGCCCACGTTCTCCACCAGCTGTGGCGGGCCTGGCACCGCAGCGCCCCTTTGTGGCGGGGGTAGGATGGGGTGTTGGTGCCTCGCCACTCTCGAGTCCTTGCACCCTCCTCTCTGCGGGTGGCCGGTTACAGCCTCTTGGCCTTCTTCCCTACTATCACCCCTGTCTGGCAGGGTGGTGTGGCCTGGCAGCCGGAGTCCATACAATCCCCCTCATGAGCGGGGTAGCGTGGCCTAGTGGCTGGAGTCCATACAATCCCCCTCACAAGCAGGGTAGCACGGCCTTGCGGCCGGAGTCCCTACAATCCCCCTCATGAGCGGGGTAGCACGGCCTAGTGGCTGGAGTTCCTACAATCCCCCTCACAAGCAGGGTAGCGCGGCCTAGAGACCGGAGTCCCTACAATCCCCCTCACAAGCGGGGTAGCGTGGCCTTATGGCCGGAGTCCATACAATCCCCCCTCACCATTTGGGGGTGAGGTGGTAGGGGGCCCTGGTGGTGGCAAGCTCCCCTTGCCACTTGCTTGGCGGGGATCCACCCGCAACACGCCGAGCATCTATGCGGCTCTAACCGCCGTTTGCCTCTAAAGTTCCCCTGGGTCACTTCCTACCATGAATGCCAGGTCATCTGCCGCGGGGGGACCTCCGGTCTGTTCTCCTCCTGTGACGTCCTCCTTCGGGGTCTCAGGGAGTGTCCTGGCTTCGCTGGCTCCCAGATCCTGGCGCGCAGGCTCTCCCTCCTCAGGAGCTAGCAGCGCGCCTCCTTCTCCTCCAGCGGTCAGCCCAGACTGAGCTCTCCTGCAGGCTTTTCTACCTGTTCTCCAGTTGGAGCATGTCCAGCAGAGCTTCCCAGGTGTGGCTTCCTCTGCTGGGAAAGAAGGGTTAACCCCTGCGGTACCAGTGCTGGGCCACTCTGCCCCATCACAGGAACAAAGGACGGATGAGAAGAGAAGAGGCCCAGGCAACCTGTTTACCTGGTTCAGAAGACAAAGGACAGAGGTGGGGCTTGGGGCCGGTGATATCAGATGCCCAGCTGGGAAGCAGGGGGGCTCTGGGCTGGGGAGAGAGCAGGCAGAGCCCACCTGGATACAGAGGAGACTGGGGTGTGCTGTGCTGAGGGAGGCCAGGCCTGAGGCCCTGAGAGTTTCCTGGGCTGTGTTTAGACGCTCAATAAACCCTCCTGTTCTACGCTGGCTGAGAGTCGCTCCGGTCTAGAGATCAGGGTTGCATTATTCCCTCTGGGAGTGGAGGCCCCGGGGGGTCCAGAGCGAGTGGACTCCCTGAGGGGGCCCACAGCGAGAGACAGGCATGCTAAGGCTCAGAGAGGTGCGGCTCCAGGAGGTGGAGGGGCTCAACCCCCGAAAGAGAGTGGACCCCTGAGAAGGGCTGTCGCTCTGAATGGGGTTCCCCCCAGGGACCGCATGGGGCCAAGAGTGGGCACGATCTGTGAGTCAGTGACAACGTGGTAGCAGAGGATGGTTGGTGGCTGCACCCTGTAGACGGTTGGCTGCGAGTGCAGGCGCTTTGCAGAGAGTGGTGGCCAGCAATAAAACCAGGGAATTGAAAGGAACCAGCCTGGAGATGGCCTAGAACCAGCTCCGTAAGAGCGACCTGGCACGTCTCTGCAGGGAGAGGGGGCTGAGCGTGGGGAGGCTCACTAAGGAGCAGCTGCTTGCTCAGCTTGTAGAGAATGGCCCGTCTGAGGAACAGGCTCCAGACCCCAGGTGGGCTCTTGGGGTGTAGCCAGGGGGCGGTCAGTGTAGCAGCCGGAAGTCTATCAGATCCAAGGCCCAGTCAGCGGGGGGCTCCCCAGTCAGGTTTCTGCCTGGAGGAGCTGCGGAGACTGGAGCTGGAGCTAAAAGCGAAGGAGCTGGAGCTGGAGGAGCAGAGGCTGGTGGACCGTGCAGAATAGCAGAAGCACGAGTTGGAGATGGACGAGCGGCGGGCCAAGAGGGCCTGCCGGGGGGTAAGTGGGGAAGGGCCCCGGGACGCCAGTTTTGTGGGGAATCTAGACACCAAACTGCTGCCCCAGTTCAAGGAGGGGGGGGTGAGAAGGCTTGTGATCTGAACCAGATTGACATCGCAGATAGGCTTCACTGTCTGACCCCCCGTGCTGGGTCCCAAGGCCATAGAGGGATTCAGCCAAATGGATGATGTTGAGACGGGCGACTATGACCTGTTCAAACAGGCTTTGCTGCTGAAGTTTGAACTGACCCCCGAGGCGTACAGGAAACGATTCCGGGGTGTACGCAAGACCTCAGGTGTCACTTACAAGGAGGTCACCAACCTGCTGGGGGAATATCTCTGCAAGTGGGGAAAGGGCACAGGGGCCACTACCGCAGAGGACGTGTATAATCTGGTGGGGTTGGAGTAGCTGTATGACATCTGCCCTCCGCACCTTAAGATGTGGCTAGTGGACCGGAAGCCCAAAGATCTGCGCAGTGAGGGTGCACTGGTGGATGAGTTTGTGGACAGCAGAGAGGGGGCAGGAGGGAGACCCACATCGGGGACTCAGAAGGGGAGTCACCCAGAGACCTATCAAAGGTGGGACTCCAGGAAGCCCAACTCAGGGGTGCCCGGGAATGCTGGAGTGGGCCGAACCCCTCGTGGGACTTGAGAGACCTGAAATGTACTTACTATGGCCAAAAGGAACACGAGGTGGCACAATGCCTGAAGATGAAGGAAGTGGCCAAGCAGAACCCAAGGGTGTCAACCCACTGAGAGGGGGCATCGCCAGTCCAGGGGGCTGCAGTCGAGAGGGCTGCACCAGGGGGAGGGGACCACCAGGCCCGGTGGGGAAGGTGGGGCCCCAGGTCCAGAACACCCATATTCCATCTGCTGGGTGAGTTTCCTAGCTAGATTATGCTTAGGCTTGCAGGATTTAACCGTACTTGCTGCTTACAACTTCCAGAAGTTTTAAGCCTAACACTGCTTGACAAGGCTTGTGCACATTAATCACAGCAAGCAGATAAGTCTCAAACATATGGCACTATACCTATCTCATAGAGCTGGAAGGGCCCCTGAAAGGTCTTGGAGTCCAGCCCCCTGCTTTCACTAGCAGGACCAAGTACTGATTTTTGCCCCTAAGTGGCCCCCTCAAGGATTGAACTCATGACCCCAGGTTTAGCAAGCCAATGCTCAAACCACTGAGCTATCCCTGGGCATTGCAGAAAGGGTGCAGGTGGGTTCAGAGGCAGAAGATCCCACCCTCGTTGCCAAAATGTTGTATCAGGCAGGCAAGGTACTAACACACTGCAACAGGACTTTATTTTACAGTGGAAACCTCTTTACCAAGATGCTGCTGCACCCTCTGTAACCCTCACTCCACCTCCTCAACTCCTCCCCCTCCTTCCTGTTTCCCGTCCTTTCCGACTCCCAACAGCCAGTGCTCCCAGTTCTAATCATTACAGCAGCATCTAAACACCACACATACACGTCCCCCCACCCCCACCCCATCCTGTGTCCCCTCATGTTCCTGTCTCCCCCTTTCTTCCCCCTGGCCCGTGTCCCCTTCCCCATTCTGTAGTTCCCTCACATCCCCCGTCAGGTCCCCATCCCCCAATTCTGCCCCCTCTCCCATGTCCCTTTACCCACCATTGTGTTTCCTCATGCCCCATCCCCTCCCCCATTCTACCCACGCCATCCCCTATCCCCTCACACCCCCCAACTTCCCTCAGGGAATGTGGGGTTTTGTGGGGCCAGGAGACTGAGGGGAAAGAAAGTGGGGGACCCAGGACTGAGGGGTCAGGAGCAGGGGGGGCAGTGAGAGGGGAGCCTGCTGAGGGGTGAAAATGGCAGCTCCCTCCTGGGTGGCACCATCTGCCCTCTTCCCCCTCACCCCCCCAAACAATCCTGCCCCCCAGCTCTGACCTTTGCGGGGACTCTGTCTGCCCTCAAACTCCAGTCCCCATCCCAACCCCTCTGCCCTCAACCCACATCCTGACACCCCCAAACTACTTCCCTCAAACTCCCGGCTCCCCCCATCTGGATCCCCCCAAAACACATGGGGGGCTCAGAAGTGCCGGCGGCTAAATCACTCTGTGCCCTGTTGTGTTCAAGGAGATGCAATAAAAGGCCCAAAGTGCGAACACGCCCCAGCCCCTGCCCCACACTGAACAGGGTTAAACACGGGCCGGGGGCGGAGTCCAGAGCCCGCAGCTTGCTCAGCCCCACGGCAAACCCCCCATTGACCCCTGGGACCGGCTGTTACAGACCCAGCAGAGCAGGAACCAGGGGAGCCGTGGTAGGCGCCGAGTGAAATGAGGGGTTTGTTCCAGCCCCAGCCCCGTTCGCTGGAGCGAGTCTCTAGCCGGAAAATCCCCTGGGTTTGGGCATCTCCCCACTGGCCCCGGAGACGCTAGCGACTGTCCTGGGGGCAGAGGAGCCGGTGGAGTTGGGCTGGAGCTGATATCACCATGGCTGCTGTTAAAGTCCAACCTCGTTTCCTCCAGGGTTGGGGTTCATCTAGGGGAGGGGCGATGGCATCGGGATCCCTCTATCCGGCCGCTCTGCTCAGGATGTCTCTGCAGAGCAGGATCCGGACCGCCTGGGGAGCCCAGGAGATGGGGGTGGCAGCCACGATGGTGAAGTGAGTCTCTTTCTTTAAGGGCCATCCCCAAAATATCCACCAATGAGGACTCGTTTCCAACACCCCAATTTTGGGTCACGGATTTCTGCTCCCCCACTTCTCCTGTGTCCCAGGCAGGCCCCATCCCGGCCCATGGGTTCTGTCTGGCTGCCGCTCAGGTTGGACTAATCCCGTCTTTCTGTCTTGCCAACTTTCTCCCCAGCGTTCATTCATCCAGGTTCTCGTGATGCTGCCTGAACTTCTCACTCACTCACCCAGGAAGCTCTGGGGGGTTGTACAATAGAAATACAGGGGGAGGGATGTCTATGGGGAAAGGAGGGAGAGAAAAGGGGCTGGGGGACACCGCTACAGACAGAGGAGGAGGACAGAAACTGGGGGGGCAATAAGTGCCTTTATTCCAGTGCCAGGGCCAGACGCAGCGCCCCACACACAGATGCTGGGGGCTCTGTCTCAGGGCACTGGGGTGTGTGTGATTCTGCGGGATTTGGGGGGCCCGGCTCGGGGCTGAGCGATGAGCTCTGGTGGTCCTGTGGGATTTAACTACCCAGTTGCCTGTTGGGAACAGGTGCGGCCCATCACCAGTCGCTGGGGTATCCATTCTCCAGGCCAATGGCTGGGGTCCCAAGTTCCCTTTCTGGTCTTCTGTACCAACAAACACCCTCTGCCCTCCCCTCGTTAAACCAGTAACAGCCAGGGAAACTGAGTCCCACCCCCTCTGCATGCAAACCATTGAAAAAAACAAGAAAATCCCCCAGGTGAAACTGCAGCACTTCTTGGGCAGAATATATTTTATGTGGGAAAAATCAAGATTATGCAGGACAGATTAATTCTGCCCATTCGCAGATGCACAGAATTCCCCCAGGAGTAAACCATGGTGAATGGTGCCCCCCACTCCAAGGATGCCACCTGATGTACTGGGGTACCAGTGAGCCCACCTGTTCCACCAGCCTGGGTTCCCTCACCCTGTCTTGCTGAGCCAGGCCCTCAAGCCTCCTCCAGTACACACACAGGTAGGGACACACACAGCTGCAGACAGACACAGACACTGAAACCAGCTCGGCATGGGAAACCTTCAGCTAAGGAATTGACCTGCACTCAAGTGCACACCCTCTGGGGTGCAAACCCAAAATTGTATTGTCTTGCACTGCACAGAGAACTGTACTGCGTAAGCTGATTGAAATTTGCCTCCTCCCTCAATGTGGAGGAAGAGACGCACAGCTTGTTGCCCCTCCCCCCACTAGTAATGAGTTCCACAAACTGGGTTTTGAGAAAACAAAACAAGTTTATTAACTATAAAGGACAGATTTTCAATGATTATAAGGGATAGCAAACAGATCAAAGCTAATTACTGAGCAAATAAAACAAACATGCAAACTAAGCTTAATACACTAAAGAAACTGGTTACAAGCAGTAATTTCTCACCCTAAAACTTGTTTTGAGCAGGTTGCAGAGTTTCTTGAAGACAAACTGCTCTTGCTTGTGTGACGAAGTTGGGGGCGGTTCTTGGTTTTTCCTTGGTTTTTCCAATGGTTTGCATGCGGAGGGGGTGGCACTCAGTTTCCCTGGGTGTTACTGGTTTAACGAGGTGATGGGAGAGGAAGTTTGTTGTTACAGAGGACCGGGGAGGGAACTTGGGGCCCCAGTCAATGGCCTGGAGAATGGAGACCCCAGCGACTGGTGACCTGGTGACACGGATTCCCAGCTTGGGAGTTGCAGCCGGTTCTGGCCAGTGGGAGGACAATGGGCTGTAAAGGGAGGACCCCGGTGACCTGACCAGCCGGTTCCAGCCAGAGGGGGACAGAGGACAGAAGAGAGGAGAGGAGGCCCAGGTGACCCTGTTTCCCTGGAGAGAAGACAATGGACAGAGGCGGGGCTTGGGGCCGTGATATCAGATACCCAGCTGGGAAGCAGGGGGGCTTTGGGCGGGAGAGACGGGGAGCAGGGAAGTCCATGACAAATCCATCTTCAATAAAATAAATCTTAGTTATGCCCTATTCCTCTCAGAAGTGTATCTCTATGAAGAATATGAAGTACCACAACTGGGTCAGCAGGGATCCAACCCAAACACGCTGACCTGTGCTCCGGCGACAAAACCGGAAGAAAGTCTGGTGTCCCTGGGCTACATCCTACCACAGTCTGGGCGGGGTGGGGGGGGGGTTCCACAGTCCATGGGTCCTCTGTCTCCGCGGGGTACACTACGGACGACAGTCCCGGCACCTCATCTCCAGGGTTGGTCTCCCCCGGGGGCAGGGCACTGCACAGCACAGGCTCAGCTCTGGCGTTCAGCAGCGAGCTGGAGATGTCTGCCTCCTTCCCCTGCGGGGCCTCCCTTTATACTTCCTGCCTAGCCCCGGTACTTCTGGGAAGGGGGCGGGGCACATTTGGCTCCTCCCACCAGGAGGGGACATAGTGGTCCCTCGCTCTTAAGTCCAGAGGGAGGCTGCTTTGCTCAGACCTGTAAGATTTTAGCTTCGCCAGATTAGGCCAGAGGCTTAAGATGATTGAGTGACCTAACAATACCGATAAGACCAGAGGTTACTGCATAAGATGTGCCAATAGGTGAGGTTATGGAAAAATGGATTGCAATAGACACAAGGTATTGTCTGAAACCACCAGCCACCCGGCCTGATTGTAACATCTTTAAATGTCTGTCCTGACGGCAGGGTACCTGCCATGTGTAGCTGCGTGAGACGAAAACGAACTACAAGCAACTTATGAAAAACAGGGCACACCAATAATCACGGGGTGTGGAAGTGCAGCTAAGGAAAAGCGGGTTGATGCCTTGTGATGAAGCAGGGGATTTTCTTAGTATTGAGCATGAGTACTGGGCGTGCCTCAGTTTCCCCTGTGTGCTGTGTGTGTAACAAGGTGGTGGGAGAGGGGGTTTCTGGGTACAGAGGGCCAGGTGTGATCTCGCCTAGCAGCCTGTACCCCTGACAATGGCCTGGACATGGTAGAACTTAGCAACCAGTGACGCGGAGACCCAGCCCATCTTGGGAGCCGGCCAGTTCTGGCCAGTGGGAAGACAAAGGATGGAAAAGAGGGGGGGGGCAGTGATCTGTTTGCCTGGAAGGAAGACAAAGGGCGGAGGAGGGGCTGTGGGGAAGGTGATATGGGGGGTCAGCTGGAAGGAAGTTGCTTCTGGACTGGGGACAAAGAGGAGTCTGATCCCACCTGGACTGGGACAGACCCATCTGCACGGTGCTGAGACTGGCCAGGACTGAGGCCCCTGAGAACTGCCTGGGCTGGGTTCGGCCGTACAATAAACCCTCCTGTTTTGAGGGTCCCAGCAGGCTGGAGATTGGGGGGCATCATTCCCTCTGGGGGTGGTGGCCCCATGGGGCCAGAGCAAGGGGACCCCCCGAGGGGGCTCCCGGAGGGAGCCAGGCGGGCCTGAGGCTCAGAGGTGCAGTTCCAGGAGACGCTGGAAGCCCGGGCTTAGCCACTAAGAGAGAGTGGACACTGAGAAGGACTTTCAGACTGAAGGGAAGTTCCTCCCAGGGACCATACGGAGCTGAGAGAGCACGGGGGTGGGGGGGCTGTGAGTGCGTGACACACCTTCATGCATAAACAGTGAGGTGGCAAAATTTGCAGATGATACAAAACTGCTCGAGATAGTTACGTCCCAGGCAGACTGCGAAGAGCTACAAAAGTATCTCAAAACTGGGTGATGGAGCAATACAATGGCAGATGAAATTCAGTGTTGATCAATGCAAAGTAATGCAAGTTGGAAAACATCATCCCAACCAGACCTATAAAATGATGGGGTCTCAATTGGCTGTTACCACTCAAGAAAGAGATCTTGGAGTCATTGTGGAGAGTTCTCTGAAAACATCCACTCAATGTGCAGCGGCAGTCAAAAAAGCAAACAGAATGTTGGGAATCATTAAGAAAGGGATAGATAATAAGACAATAAATAATATATTGCCTCTATATAAATCCATGTTACGCCCACATCTTGAATACTGCATGCAGATGTGGTCGCCCCATCTCAAAAAAGATACATTGGAATTGGAAAAGGTTCAGAAGAGGGCAACAAAAATGATTAGGGGTATGGAATGGCTGCCATATGAGGAGAGATTAAAACTTTTCAGCTTGGAAAAGAGATGACTAAGGAGGGATATGACTGAGGTCTATAAAATCATGACTGGTGTAGAGAAAGTAGATAAGGAAATGTTGTTACTCCTTCTCATAACACAAGAACTAGGGGTCACCCAATGAAATTAATAGGCAGCAGGTTTAAAACAAACAACAGGAAGTATTTCTTCACCCAATGCACAGTCAACCTGTGGAACTCCTTGCCAGAGGATGTTGTGAAAGCCAAGATTATAACAGGGTTCAAAAAAGAACTAGATACGTTCATGGAGGAGAGGTCCATCAATGGCTATTAGCCAGGATGGGCAGGGATGGTGTCCCTAGCCTCTGTTTGCTGGGAGGACGACAGGGGATGGATCACTCGTATTGACCAGTGTCAGACGACAGGATACTGGGCTAGATGGACCTTTGGTCTGATCCAGTCTGGCTGTTCTTATGTGTAGTCAGAACTACAATATCAAAGAGGGCAGACCCAAGGGAAACCCCAGCAGAAACCATCCCGCTAGCGATGCTTGTCTATTGAGAGGTCCATCGGAGCCGAGAATACCGGTGGGGATGTGAAGATGACCACGGCTGTAATTGTCGCACAGGTTTTCGTAGGATTTCTCTCTGCAGGAGTAATTGGAACTTTGCTTAGGACTGGGGCCACCACTGAGAGCAGGAGAGAGCTCCCCCTAGTGACCTCTGCCCCACTCCCTGCAGCACAGCGCCCCCTAGCAGTACACTGGGGTATCAGGGCCAGCACTGACTGACAGGGGAGAGCGCCCCTCTACTGAGCCCCTCCTCCTGCTCCCTGCAGCATAGCACCCCCTAGTGCAGCAGTGGCGTATTGGGGCCTGTCACGGACTCACAGGTCGTGCCCACTCTTGGCCCCGTACACTTCCTGGGGGGAACCTCCTTCATTGAGACTGCCCTTCTCGGTGGTCCACTCTCTTTCGGGGTTAGGCCCCTCCACCTTCTGGAAGTGGAACCGCACCTCTCTGAGCCTTAGCACGCCTGTCTCTTGCTGTGGGCCCCCTCAGGGAGTCCGCTCGTTCTGGACCCCTTGGGCCTCCACTCCCAGCAGGAATAATGCAACCCTGATCTCTAGCCTGGAGTGACTCTGAGCTTGCGTAAAATAGGAGGGTTTATTGAGCGTATGAATCCAGCACAGGAAACTCTCAGGCCTGGCCTCCCTCAGCACAGCTCATCCAAGTCTCCCCTGCATCCAGGTGGGCTCTGCCTGCTCCCTCTCTCCAGTCCCGAGCCCCCTTGCTTCCTAGCTGGGCATCTGAGATCAAGCCATTGTCCATTGTCTTCTCTTCAGGTAAACAGGGTCACCTGGGCCTCCTCTCCTCTCTTCTGTCCTCTCTGGCTGGAACCGGCTGGTCCTCCCTTCACAGCCCATTGTCCTCCCAATGGCCAGAACCGGCTGTGACTCCTGAGCTGGGCCTCCCAGTCACCAGTCACTGGGGTCTCCATTTTCCAGGCCATTGGCTGGGGTCCCAAGTTCCATCGCTGGTCCTCTGTGTAACCCTTCTACCCCTCAGAGTTGGCAGCAACAAGGGCCGGGTTCAGTATCTAGGGGTTCCGTTTCAATAAATAACACAATGCAAAACCGTCTCAAGCCCCCACCCAGTGTCCTGGGGCAATTACATACCATGCCCCCGGGCGCCTCTAAGAGGCAATACTTCCCCTCTCGCAAGCGCAGAGTCTGAGTGTAGCAAAAGCCTTTTAATAAAGGAGGGAAACAATGCGGCATTATGTTGGGGAAACACCACAAACAGGATTCATAACACAAACCATGAGCAAAAGACCCACCCCCAAGTAAGTTTGGCAGTGTCCTTTTCCCCTCAGGGTCTTAAGTCCAGCAACCCAATTGCTGAGGAGCCCCTCATAGCCCCCATCATGGCATCTGCTCTCACTGTCCTCCTCGGTGAGTATCGGAGACAGCCAGGTTGTGTGCCTCCGGGGGGGATCTGAGACCAGGGTGTCACGGACTCACAGGTCGTGCCCACTCTTGGCCCCATGTGGTCCATGGGGGGAACCCCCTTCAGTGAGACAGCCCTTCTCGGGGGTCCAGTCTCTCTCGGGGTTAGGCCCTTCCACCTCCTGGAGCTGCACCTCTCTGAGCCTTAGCACACCTGTCTCTCGCCATGGGCCCTCTCAGGGAGTCCCCTCGCTCTGGACCCCCGGGGCCTCCACTCCCAGCAGGAATAATGCAACCCTGTTCTCTAGGCTGGAGTGACTCTGAGCTTGCGTAAAACAAGAGGGTTTGTTGAGCATCTAAACACAGCACAGGAAACTCTCAGGGTCTCAGGCCTGGCCTCCCTCAGCACAGCACATCCAAGTCTCCCCTGCCTCCAGGTGGGCTCTGCCTGCTCCCCCTCTCCAGTCCAGAGCCCCCCTGTTTCCCAGCTGGGCATCTGAGATCACCGGCCCCAAGCCCCGCCTCTGTCCATTGTCTTCTCTCCAGATAAACAGGGATGCCTGGGACTCTCTCCCCTCTTCTGTCCTCTGGCCCCCTCTGCCTGGAACCAGCTGGTCAGGTCACCGTGATCCTCTCTTCACAGCCCATTGTCCTCCCACTGGCCAGAACCGGCTGTGACTCCCGAGCTGGGCCTCCCAGTCACCAGGTCCCCAGTCACTGGGGTATCCATTCTCCAGGCCATTGGCTGGGGTCCCAAGTTCTCGCTCTGGTCCTCTGTCACAACAACCTCCCTCTCCCCTCACCTCATTAAACCAGTAACACTCAGGGAAACTGACTCCCACCCCCTCTGCATGCAAACCATTGAAAAACCTAAGTGAAAACAAGAAAATCCCCCACTTCGTCACACTGGACTTTCAAAAGCTTACAACTGAACATGGACTTAGTACAGCTTTGAAACTTAACTATGCTGAAGAAAAATGCTGTTTTTAACCAGCTTCATTTAAATGAAACAATCACAGAAACAGTTTCCTTCCCTTGTCAAATCTTCCTTTTTAAACTTTCCCTTTATTTGTTTAGCAATTTGTGTTTAACACAGAATTGTTCTGTTTTTTTTAAGTTATCTCTGCTGCCATCTGATCGCTCACTTCCAGTTTCAAATGAGGGGTGTGGTTGAGGTTCTACTGTAGTGGTCAGTGGAAGATTGAAGACAAGACCCTGGGGTCTCCTGGCTCCCAGTCAGATGCACTTTCCCCACTGCTGCAGGGTGCATTGAGGGTGACCTCTCCCCCCTCCCCACAGAGACATAGACAAGCTGGGAGCTGCATGATGCTTGGCCAGGCTGATGGGCAGTGGGATTCCTGGGTTTTGCAGGGACCTCTGCTTGCTTTGGCTGTGCTAGATTTCACCTGCAGATTAGAGACAACGTGTGATGGACGCAGGAAGAGGTGAGACATCGTCAACTTCCTGTAGCTGGAGCCACCAGTTGAGTTCCTTATTTGGGGCTTGGTCGAGCTGGGCACCGGGGTGTTGGTGGCAGCTCTGAGAGGGCCCTCACTGCCCCAATCATGGCATCTGCTCTCATCGTCCTCCTCCTCAGTGAGTATCAGAGATAGCCAGGGTGTCTGTCCATGGGGAGCAGGGTCTGAGGCTCGTGCATGCGCCATGGGGGGATCTGAGACCAGGGCATGTGCCCATGCGGGGGCGGATCTGACACCAGTGTGTAGGATCCAGTTGCTCTGGGATCTGGTCACTAACGAGCCGTCTCCTCTCCAGGCTGCTGGCTGGCTGGGCACAGCGGGGTGTGGGGAGGTGAGTATCAGTCTGTGGGGTGGACGGTAATATCAACGATGGGGGAGGGGATACGTGGGGTGGGGTGGGCCTGTCCGTTGGCTCTAGAGCCCCTCGCGGAACAGAAACATTCACGGGCACTGCAGCCATGGGGAGAACAAACCAGATCCACCCCCATCCCCACATCCACCACCAGCAGCTCCCTCCCCTGCACTCACAGCCCCCCCACCCCCCGATCCCAAGGCCTGGGGGAAAGTTAGGACATGTGTGACTCCCGTCGGTCACAGACTATTTCCAACACCAGGGCGGGGGGCAGAGCTGCAGGGGTCTCCAGGCTGGCCCCAAGTGGGGCTGGGGGGGGGGGCAGGTGATCTCTCATGCAGCTGGGTCTTCAGCTATGTCTGGGTGAACCCCCTGCCCCCAAACCCCATGAGCAGCCAGTGCCAACCCTGGTAGGGGACAGACTCCTAGAGAGGCTGAATGACGGATGGACTGAATTGAGGTGGGGGGAGGCGGGGGCTGTGTCTCCCCTGTTTAACTCCTGTCTCTTGTTGAAAGCAGGACGTGAATTTCTCAAACCCACCATCTCGGTGACCCCCAGCAGGGTGGTGGCGATCGGGGGAAGCGTCACCATCCGCTGTGAGGGTCGGCAACGATCCATGGAGTTCTTTCTGCGTAAAGCTGGACACCCGAACCGGCAGGTGCGGTCGGTGCCTGATGGGACCGTGGCTGAATTTCCCATCGCCAATGTCAGCCGGGAAGATGGAGGGAGCTACACCTGTGAATATCGCTCCATAATGGAACAGAATCGCTCGTCGTATCCGAGCGACCCCGTCCAGATCATTGTAGCAGGTGAGGGGCCCGGCTCAGTGTCCTGGCTCCCACCCCCACACCCAGCCAGCCCCACAGGGAGTCTGTACACCGATGGGACGCTCAGAGCCAGGCTCTGCCCTGATCCCTGGGTCCAGCAGAGGGGACGCCCGGCTGGGGAGCGCGGACAGAGTCACTGGGGGGTTCCCCAGCCATGGGGGAGAAGCAGCCATTGGAGATTTGTGGCAGAGGAAGGGGGATCCCTGCTCCCAGGGGGAGCTGCAGAGGAGGGGAGGCCTTTCCCAGACAACACATCAGTTAGGGGGTGATGGGCGGAGCTGATGGTTATAAACCTCAGTGTATAGTAGAAACTTGCACAGTCCCCTACAAGTCAGTGGTGGTGCTCTGCATAGAACCCAGGAGTCCTGGACCCAATCCATCCCCACCCCTGCCCTCCCAGCAGAGAAGCCAGGCAGTGAATGGACCCTGGAGACTGGACTGGCCTGTCACCCGCTAGGGAGCAGAGCTCTGGGCCCCCAAGGGCTGGGGTTGCTCCGTGTCTCATACTGTTAGCCCAGGGCTCAGAGGAAACTCTGGCCCCTGTGGAAAGGCATCTGACCCACCACTAAGGCCGCATGGTGAGGACGGGCCCCAGGACTGAGTGATGGGGCCTGCGTCTCATGGCCTGTCTGCTTCCCACTGCAGAGCCCAGCTACCCCAAATCAAACATTTACCTGAGCCCCAGCGGGGAGGTCTCCCTGGGGGGAGTCGTGATCGTCTGGTGTCACGGGCAGCGCCGGGGCGTACGGTTCGTGCTGAATAAAGAGGGACGCCATTTCCTACCTGTGGATTCGTACGAGTTTGAGGCTATGTTTATCATCGGCAACATGCGCCGGGAGGACGGAGGGCGCTACAGCTGCTCCTATCACAGCAGATCAGAGCCGTTCGCCGTGTCGTACCCCAGCGACCCCGTGGAGCTGGTGGTGAGAGGTGAGGGGCCCGGCTCAGCGTCCCTGTTCCCAACCCCACCCCCAGCCAGACCCTCACGGGGGCTCGGTGCCAATGGGATGCTCAGAGCCAGGCTCTGCCTTGAGCCCTGGGCCCAGCAGAGGGGACGCCCGGCCGAGGAGCGGGGATGGAGTCACTGGGGGGGTTCCCTAGCCGGGGGGAGCAGCAGCCCCTGGAGACTCGGGGCATGGAGGCTACTTCAACGCTGCCCCTTGTGCATAGGAAATGTGAGTCACTATTTAATCCTGTGATCCCATCGCCTCTGTTCTCCAGGCCCCACCCCAGGCAGTGCCCCAGCCGGGGCAGAATGAGGCAGGGGCTGCAGAAGAAGCAGTGGCTTGGTGGACACGGCGCTGGGCTAGGACCCAGGAGATCTGGCCCAGCCCCTGGTGCAGACACAGACTCTGTGTGATGGGAGAAAGTTGCAGTTTTCAAAAGTGTCCTTCAGCGTGGGGGGGCCTCAATCTTGGGGGATCTCAGGCCGAGCGCCCACAAACCGAGACACCCACAGTTACTGGAGACCTCTGCAAACGCTGGCCTCAATAGCACTGGATCCCTTGTGTTGGGGGAGCATGTAGGGCCCCCACCATGATCAGGGCCCTGTTGTGCCCCTGGGAGCTCACTGAGGAAAGTGAATCTGTTTGTGCCTCAGTTTCCCCCATGTAGAATGGGGATAATGACCCCTCCTGATTCCCTGGAGGTGACTCCCTTACTGTGGGGGGCTCAGGCCCTGCTAGAGTGGCCAACTTTCCAATTTGTGAAAACCAGACACTGAGTGCGGGAACCTCTCCCCCACCCTGCCACACTCATCCCCACCATCTCCCCCTACCACACCCTGCACCACTTCCTGACTTCCTGTTCGGTGCCAGGTGCCAGAGACCAGCCTGTGAGTCGCTCTGTCCAGGGCAGGCCGGATGCAGTGAATGAGGCAGGGGTCACACATGGGCATATGAGGATCCCAAGAACTAGGGAGCCGCGGCTCAGTGTCTGTGGGGCTGGGAGCCCAGCTCGCAGGGCAGGATTCTGGGTGGGGGGAGCTCTGGGATCTGGGAGAGAATCTCTGCCTGGGGCCCCTGGATGTGCCTGTGGCTGGGGACGGCCAGGGAGGCCGGGTCTGGGTGGGTGGCGGGGTCTGGTTCTCACAGCCTGTCTCCTGTGCACAGATCCCAGCTTACCCAGACCCTCCATCTCTCTGAACCTCACTGGGGTCACCGCCCCAGGGGCAGAAATCACCATCCGGTGTCAGGGGCAGCGCCGGAACGTGAGGTTCTTCCTGCACAAGGCTGGAGACCGGAACCCACCGCGACACATGGACCCTGCTGGGGACGGGGCCGAGTTCCACATCCCCACCGTGGGCCATCAGCACGCAGGGAGCTACAGCTGCAGCTACCGGAACCGATCAGAGCCCTTCGTCTCCTCGCAGCCCAGTGACCCCCTGTGGCTGGTGGTAGCAGGTGAGGTGCCCGGCTCCATGTCGCAGCTCCCAGCCCCACACCCAGCCGGACCTTGGCGGGGGAGGGGGGGCTGTGCACTGATGAGACGCTCAGAGCCAGACCTGAGTCGGTGTGGCCAGGGGTGACTGGTGCCATGGCACCGTGAGGGGTGGTGGAGGGACGGGACTGGAAATGGTTACTCAGACAGCACCCCCTAGTGCCACACTGGGGCATTGGAACCAGCCTGACTGCCGGGGGAGAGCGCCCCCTACTGAGCCCCCTGCACCTGAGTGCCCCCAGCACCTAAATCCATCAAATATTTCTTGCTCTGACCCCACTTGATTCCTCAAGGCCCCCAACAGCCTCCCCATAGAATTTTCTGCTGCCCTTGGGCACCACCTGGGGTGGGAGGGGCTGGGAGGGGGGAACAGACCAGCTGCTCCCGGCACTCACAGCTGCTGCTGTTTCCCAGGCCCGCCGGCACCTCTGTGTCTGATCAGCAACATCAGCACGGCAGCCGTCGTCCTCCTCCTCCTCCTCCTCGTGGCCTTCGTCTGCTTCATAAAAACCCGAGCCAGTGAGTGCCCCGCCCAGCAAGGGAAGGGTTAAACCTGCCGCTAAGCCGGGCGGGATGGGGTCACGGCTTGGATGGGGGACTGTGCTGGGAAAGCCAAGGAGGGGGGGCGCTCAGCAGAGGACACTGTTGCATGTGTGATCCCTGTACACACGCACCTGTCCCACCCCAGAGGTGGCTGCGTCTCAGTGCCGGGCTAAGGGTCCCTGTATAAAGAGCTTCTCGGGTACATGGGGTGCCAGGGGAACCGACCGGCCTGGATCAGGTTTGTTATAACAAGTCACTAACGAGGGAGGATTGGGGACAGGAAAAGCCCCTGAGTTAATCTGCCCCTCCCCCCGGTGCACGCTATGGTGTTGTGCTGCCCCCTACTGGTCCGGCCCAGCCCAGCAGGGATCCAGGCTCAGCACCAGCAGCAGAGGGGACCCCCCACACCCCCTCATCCCTGCTGCCCTGTGGGGGTGAGTGGCCGGGCGCTGGGACCGGGGGATCCCGATCGGCTCATGGGGGATTCTGGTTTGTGTCTCTCTGCAGGAAAAGGAGCTGCACTGAGACCGAGCAGGTAGGAACCCGCCGCCTCCCCGCTCCCAATCGACCTGCCGGGGTCACAGGGCTCCTGGGTTCTCTCCCAGCTCGGGGAGGAGAGTTCGGTCTAGTGGTTAGAACAGGGTGGCTGGGAGCCGGGACTCTCCCTGGTCTGGGAGGGGAGTGGGGTCTAGTGGTTGGGGCAAGGTTGAATCAGGGAACAGGGTTCAGTGTGAGGCAGGATGGGGGCTCTCTGGCTGTGCTGGGGAATCTCCCTGTGGGTGGGGGGATATGACATTTACAAAGGGATTTTCTCTCTTTTAATGCCAGCCCTTTGGGGGTGTTGAAGGCCCCGGCTCAGGAAGACCCCATCTGTGAGTAACACACCCAAGGGGGTACCAGAGTGGGGCAGGACCCCTGGGGAAGGGAGGGGCTTTTGGGGGCTCCCCTCCCCCTCTAGTTCATGGTTTCCCTCTGTCTGCCCCCAGGCCTGGGGGGTCTTGTGTCCCCCCCTTCACTTCTCTATCAGATCTTCCCAGCCAGTGACCTACAGGGAATCTCCATCCACTCCTGGCTCCCAGCCCCCTGCTCTAACCTCTAGACCCCACTCCCCACCCAGATCCGGGGAGAGAACCCAGGCATCCTGACTCCCAGCCCCCCTCCCACCCCACCGTAACACCCTAGACTCTGCCATTGTCTCTGTGCCTCAGTTTTCCTCTCTGTAACATGGGGCTATTGACCCTGGCCCATGCTCTGGGGCGGAGGAGGGGTGGTTGTGCTGGGCTCTGACCCCACTAGATGGATGAAGGGGTTGGAGCTGGGTGTGGGGTTCTGCTCTGGGCCGGCCGGGGGTGCAGCTCAGCGGGTGTCTCTGTTCTGCAGACGACTCCATTGACGAAGGGGAACAGCCACAGACCCTGGTAAGTGTCCCCTGTTCCCCCATGGGGTCTGACCTCCAACCCTGACCCACATGGGCCCCAGCAGGCCTCTCACATCCCCCCCCAGCCTATCCTGGCACACTCAGTGGTTTGGGTTGAGGATCGGGCTATAAGGGGGGGGATTATGGGATCGCCAGCTGGGATTGCAGGGTGTGTGTGTGTGTGTGTGTGTGTGTGTGTGTGTGTTTCTCTGTCGCCCCCTGTTGGAGGGGGTGGACCCTGCTCTGTGTGTGTGGTGGGGGGTTGGTGCATGCGCGCGCACACACACACGTGACTCTCTCCCCTCCCACCCCAAGGAGCCCGGCATCTACGCCGAGCTGGACCGCCAGACGCTGCAGCCCAGTGTGTACGATGTGATCAACGTGAGCTGGGGAGCCCCGCAGTGAGAGCCCCCCGCAGCCATGGGGCGCCAGACCTCAGGGGGCAACAGCCTCACACCCCAACAGCGACAGCCCCAGAGAACTCTGCATCTAGGGAAGATTTAGGGGGGACGCTGCCCTCCCCTCACTGCAGCCCCGTCCCATCAAACTTCTGTCCCCCTGCCCCACGCAGACCCAAATGTGGGGGGAAGGGGGGGCTCAGCACTGGGATGGGTAGGAGACGCTTCAAGGCAGCTTTGATGTTATTTTGCATCCTGTTAACCTCCAGCTTTGTAATAAACACAGATCATTAAACCAGCCCCCCCGGGCAGCCCCCAACCCCTGTCCCAGCGCCAGGAGAGTGTGTCACATGTGGGGGAGATGGGGAGCTGCCGGGGAAAACAGGTTTATGTTGAGTTTCACTGGGAGTAGCAGAACCAGCAAGCGAGCGCTGGCTCTGGACACACTTCTCCTTTTCACAGATATTTCGGTTGCTGCTTTAGCAACTTAGGATCTAAATTTATCCCTCCCCCATCCCATTCTGGGGCTGGAAACCACAACCCCTCCACCCTCTGTCCCGTCTCTGTCTCACACCATTGTGCTAAGAACAGCATCTACAGCGATGCTACCTGAGAAGGAGGTTGGCCAGGACCCTCCACCCTGAGAGAGTGGACCCCCAAGAAGGGCCCTCGCAGTGAACGGGGTTCCCCCCAGGGACCGCATGGGGCCAAGAGTGGGCACGATCTGTGAGTCCGTGACAACGTGGTAGCAGAGGATGGTTGGTGGCTGCACCCTGTAGATGGTTGGCTGCGAGTGCAGGCGCTTTGCAGTGAGTGGTGGCCAGCAATAAAATGAGGGAATTGAAAGGAACCAGCCTGGACATAGCCTAGAACCAGCTCCGTAAGAGGGACCTAGCACCTGGGAGACAGGGCTAAGCATTGGGAGGATCCCCAAGGAGCGGCTGATTGCTCAGCTTGTAGAGAACGACCAGTCTGAGGAACAGACTCCAGACCCCAGGTGGGCTCCCGGGGTGTAGCCAGGGGGCGGTCACTGTAGCAGCCGGGAGTCTATCAGATCGAACACCCCAGTCAGCGGGGAGCTCCCCAATCAGCTTTCTGCCTGGAGGAGCTGTGGAGACTGGAGCTAAAAGCGAAGAAGCTGGAGCTGGAGAAGCAGAGGCTGGTGGACCGTTCAGAACAGCAGAAGCACGAGTTGGAGATGGACGAGAGGCGGGCCAAGAGGGCCTGCCGGGGGGTAAGTGGGGAAGGGCCCCGGGAAGCCAGTTTTGTGGGGAATCTAGACACCAAACTGCTGCCCCAGTTCCAGGAGGGGGGATATTGATGCCCACCTCACAGCCTTTGAGAAGGCTTGTGATCTGAACCAGATTGATCCTCCAGCCAGGCTTCGCTGCCTGACCCCCCCTGCTGGGTCCCAAGGCCATAGAGAGATTCAGCCAAATGGACGGTGTTGAGACAGGGGACTATGACCTGTTCAAACAGGCTTTGCTGCTGAAGTTTGAACTGACCCCCGAGGCGTACAGGAAACAATTCCGGGGTGTGCGCAAAACCCCAGGTGTCACTTACAAGGAGGTCACCAACCTGCTGGGGGAATATCTCGACAAGTGGGGGAAGGACGCAGGGGCCACTACCACAGAGGACGTGTATAACCTGGTTGGGTTGGAGCAGCTGTATGACATCTGCCCTCCGGACCTTAAGATGTGGCTGGTGGACCGGAAGCCCAAAGACCTGCGCAGTGCTGGTGCACTGGCAGATGAGTTTGTGGACAGCAGATAGGGGCAGGAGGGAGACCCACATTGGGGACTCAGAAGGGGAGTCACCCAGAGACCTCTCAAAGATGGGACTCCAGGAAGCCCAACTCGGGGGTGCCAAGGAATGCAGGGGCAGGCTGACCCCCTCCATGGGACTTGAGGAACCTGAAATGTAATTACTATGGCCAAAAGGGACACAAGGTGGCACAGTGCCTGAAGATGAAGGAAATGGCAGCCAAACAGAACCCGTGGGTGTCAACTGGGTGGAAACCCCACGAGAGGGGGCACCACAGGTCCAGGGGGCTGCAGTCGAGAGGGCTGTGTCAGGGGGAGGGCACCATCAGGCCAGGCCAGCAGGGGAAGGCGGGGACCCAGCCCCAGAGTGCCCGTACTCAATCCGCCGGGTGAGCGTGGGACAGGCCCCAGGGAACAATCGCCACATCATCCCTATTGAGGTGGGGGGAAGACACATCCAGGGGTTCTGGGACACGGGTGCAGAGGTGACGCTGGCACTTTACAAGGTGGTGGGCCCAGACCAGCTAATGCCCGATGCCTACATGACTCTGAGGGGAGTGTTTGGGCCCCCCGTCTGTAACAGACTCACAGAACGTGCCCTGGCCTCCCTCAGCCCAGCACATCCAAGTCTCCCCTGCATCCCGGTGGGCTCTGCTGCTTCCCAGCTGGGCATCTGATATCACCGGCCCCAGGCCCCGCCTCTGTCCATTGTCTTCTCTCCAGGTAAACAGGATCATAAACCAGGTCGCCTGGGCCTCCTCTCCTCTCTTTGCAGCTGTCAGGGTGTAGACTCACCCCTGCAGCGCCTCCTGCTGGTCATCTCAGGAATTAGCTCTGCAGCCTGGGGCTTTCCTAGGCCAGAGCTCCCCAGCTCCCTTGGCCTTTCCCCAGCCCTGCTCCACTCCAGATGCCTGGTTGACCTCCCTGCAGCCAGGCCCTTCCCTCCCTGAACCCAGAAAGACACTGCTGAGCTCCTGGCTCCCGGCCTTTTCATACAGGCCAGCTGAGGCCTGATTGGGGCGTGGCCCGGCTGCGGCCGCTTCCCCAGTCAGTCCAGCTTTTAGAGCTGCAGCCCTCGCCCCGGCTGCTTTCCAGCCCTCCCAGGCAAGAGTGAGTGTCCATCCCGCTACAGCAGCCCATTGTCCTCCCCCTGGCCAGAACCGGCGTCGACTCCTGAGCTGGGCCTCCGGGTCACCCGGTCACCAGTCGCTGGGGTCTCCATTCTCCACGCCAGTGGTTGGGGTCCCAAGTTCTCTCGCCGGTCCTCTGTAACAACAAACTCCCTCTCCCATCACCTCGTTAACCTGTGGCACCTAGGGAAACTGAGTCCCACCCCCTCTGCATGCAACCCTAGGAAAACCAAGAAAATCCCCCATAGGGAACAAGGAAAACAAGAAACTCCCTCACTTCGTCACACCATCAAGGTGCGTGTAGCGAGGATACTCCTGAAATGGGGGGCTAAGGAGGGACCCAAAGAGGGATCACCTGCCTACCAAGGTGCTAATGGGTAATGACTTGGAGAACTGGCTGGATGGCACTCACAGCACCCTGGTCTTTACCCAGAGCCAGAGCCAGCGAGGGGTGCAGGACCTCCCGAAGGGGGGGACCAAAGCGCTGAGGGTAGAGCTCGACAGGGCTGGGCCGGAGCCTCCGTCCCAAGGGGGGGAAACTGAGGCACTACCAACCAGGGCTGTATCCTCAAATCCAGCAGCTGAGTTCCAGATGGAGCTGCAGGAGGATCCTTCCTTGGAGAAGCTGAAGGCCGTGGTTGGCCATGGCAGTGCAGGATCCCAGGGGGAGGACCGCCAGGAGAGATTCCTGTGGCAGAAGGGATTCCTGTACTGGGTATGGGAGGGTTCAGGGCAAACCGAACCTTGGAAAGTCGGGAGGCAGCTGGTGGTTCCCCAGAGGTACCGCCACAAACTGTTGTTCTTAGCCCACGATATCCCCCTTGCAGGGCCTCAGGGCATCTGGCGGACCAGGCAGAGGCTGCTGCAGAACTTTTACTGGCCCGGGGCCTTTGACGCTGTCCAATAGTATTGCAGGTCCTGGGACTCCTGCCAGAGGGTGGGGAAGGCCCGGGATAAGTGTAAAGCACCGCTGAGACCTTTGCCCATCATAGAGGAGCCTTTCCAGAAGGTGGCCATGGACATAGTGGGGCCCCTCAGCAGGGTTACCTGGTCAGGGAAGAAATACATTCTGGTGGTGGTAGATTTCGCTATGCGCTACCCCGAGGCAGTGGCCTTGTCCTCTATCAAGGCAGACACCATGGCAGACACGCTGCTGGCCATCTTCAGCTGTGTGGGGTTCCCCAAGGAGGTCCTTACAGACTAGGGGTCTAACTTCATGTCAACCCTGCTCCAGTGCTTGTGGGAGAAGTGTGGGGTCTGGCACACCTGGGCCTCGGCCTACCACCCTCAGTCCAACGGGCTGGTGGAGAGGTTCAATGGGAGCCTAAAGATGATGCTGAAAACCTTTATGGACCAGCTCCCGCAGGACTGGGACAAGTATTTACCCCACCTGCTGTTCGCATACAGTGAAGTGCCCCGGGAATCCACAGGGGTTTCCCCTTTCGAGTTGCTGTACGGGAGGAGGGTGAGGGGGCCCCTGGACTTGATGAGGGCCAAGTGGGAGGGAAAGGCCTCTCCAAACGGGGAATCAGTGGTGGAGTATGTACTGACTTTCTGGGAAAAGCTCGTGGAGCTCATGGGCTCAGCTAGGGGAAACCTAGCAAGGGCCCAGAGGAGGCAGAAGGTCTGGTAGGACCGCTCAGCACGTATCCACTCCTATGCTACCGCGGACCAAGTGATGCTCCTCATCCCCGTGAGGAAGAACAAGCAGCAAGCTGCCTGGGACGGCCCCTTCAAAGTCATCAGACAGGTAAATGAGGTGAACTATGTGGTGGAACTGTCCAACCGGGCTCACAGCCACTGGGTGTATCATGTCAACATGATGAAACCATACTGGGACAGGGAGAAGTTGGTGCTGGCTGTGTGTGGACAGTGGGAAGAGAAGGCAGAGGATCCCCTGGTGGGACTCCTCCCTGAAGCTGGGGCTGACCCCTCGCTGGAATCAGTTCCCCTCTCAGACCAGCTAACCCCTGCCCAGAGATCAGAGAGGTCTTGCATTCATTCCAGCAGCTGTTCTCCAACTGGCCTCGGCTCACTAACCTGGCTGTCCACTGGTTAGAGACGGGGGACATGCTGGCTTTAGGGGTGATCCAGTCATCCACCAGCCCTTGGGCCTCACCTGTGGTGCTGGTCCCCAAGAAGGACGGTGTCACAGACTCACAGATCGTGCCCACTCGTAGCCCCGTGTGATCTGTGGGGGGTGCCCCTTTCAGTGCGACAGCCCTTCTCGGAGGTCCACTCTCTCCCGGGGTCAGGCCCCTCCACCTCCTGGAGCCGCACCTCTCTGAGTCTTAGCACGTCTGTCTCTCGCTGTGGGCCCCCTCAGAAAGTCCACTCGCTCTGGACCCCCGGGGCCTCCACCCCCAAAGGCGTTGATGCCACCCTGTTCTCTAGACCGGAGTGACTCTCAGCCAGTGTAAAACCGGAGGGTTTATTGAGAGTTGAACACAGCACAGGAAACTCTCAGGGCCTCAGGCCTGGCCTGCCTCAGCCCAGCACCCCCCAGTCTCTCTGCATCCCAGTGGGCTCTGCCTGCTCCCTCTCTCCAGCCCAGAGTCCCCCTGCTTCCCAGCTGGGCATCTGATATCACCGGCCCCAAGCCTCACCTCTGTCCATTGTCTTCAATCCAGGTAAACAGGGCTGTAAACTGGGGCCTCTTCTCCTCTCTTCTGTGCTCTGGCTGGAACCGGCTGGTTCGGTCACTGGATCCTCACTCTGCAGCCCATTGTCCTCCCACTGGCCAGAACCGGCTGCAACTCCTGAGCTGGGTCTCTGGGTTGTGGTCTCAGGTCACCGGTCGCTGGGGTATCCATCCTCCAGGCCATTGGCTGGGGTCCCAAGTTCCCTCTCCGGTCCTCTGTAACAACAAACTGCCTCTCCCCTCACCTCGTTAAACCAGTAACCCCCAGGGAAACTGAGACCCACCCCCTCTGCATGCAAACCATTGAAACCCCACAGAAAACAAGAAAAACCCCCACTTCGTCACAGACGGGTCGATGCGGTTCTGTGTGGACTATCAGAAGCTCAATGCCATCACCGTGTCCAATCCCTTCCTCATGCCTAGGACTGATGAGATCCTAGACAAGTTGGGGGGCACCCGGTTCCTCACTACCATGGATCTTACCAAAGGCTACTGGCAGGTGCCCTTGGACCCAGAGGCCAAGGTGAAGTCTGCCTTCACCACCCCAATAGGGCTCTTTGAGTTCCTGGTCCTGCCTTTCGGCCTCAAGGGGGCACCTGCCACCTTCCAGCGCCTGGTGGATCAGTTACTAAGGGGGATGGAGGAGTTTGCTCTGGCGTATATTGACGATATCTGTGTCTTTAGCCAGACCTGGGAGGAACATGTGTCCCAGGTGAAGAGGGTGCTGGTTCACCTCCAGGATGCAGGACTGACCATAAAAACTGAAAAGTGCAAGGTGGGATTGGCAGAGGTTTCATACCTGGGCCACAAGGTGGGGGGAGGCCACCTGAAACTGGAGTCAGCCAAAGTGGAGGCAGTCAAGGATTGGCCTGTTCCCCAGACTAAGAAATGGGTCCAGGCTTTCATTGGGATGGTGGGCTACTACCAGAGGTTTGTGCCCCACTTTAGCTCCCTGGCAGCTCCCCTCACGAAGCTGTGTAGGAAGGGAAAGCCGGACAAGGTGGTCTGAACCGAGCAGTGCCAGAGGGCTGTCTCTGTGCTGAAGAGGGCACTTATCCAAGGCCCAGTGCTGGTAAACCTATATTTTAACAAACCCTTCACTGACGCCTCAGACCCGGGACTGGGTGCAGTGCTGATGCAAACTGATACTAAGGGGAGAGACACCCCATTGTGTACCTGAGCAAGGAGCTGGTGCCCCGGGAGCAGCACTATGCGGCCATAGGGAAGGAATGCCTGGCCATGGCGTGGGCCCTTAAAAAACTGCAGCCAAATCTATTTGGGCGGCACTTCAATGTGTACACCGACCATTCGCCCTGACGTGGCTGCATCAAATGAAAGGGGCTAATGCCAAGCTGCTGAGATGGAGCCTTCTCCTCCAGGGGTATGACATAGAGGTGGTCCATGTGAGGGGGAGTGCCAATGTTATAGCTGATGCTTTATCATGGGGTGGGGGCCCTGAACTTCCCCAGGTCACTGGCTAAGTGACCCTGCTCCGTTCAGCCTTGAAGGGGGGAGAGATGTGACAAAATGGGGGATTTTCCTGTTTTTTCCTTGTTTTACCAATGATTTGCATGCAGAGGGAGTGGGACTCAGTGTCCCTGGGTGTTACTGGTTTAACGAGGTATGGGGAGAGGGAGTTTGTTGTTACAAAGGACTGGAGAGGGAATTTGGGACCCCAGCCAATGGCCTGGAGGACAGATACCCCAGCGACTGGTGACCTGGTGACCCAGCTCAGGGATCGCAGCTGGTTCTTTCCAGTGGGAGGACAATGGGCTGAGAACAGAGGACCCCGGTGACCTAACCAGCCGGTTCCAGTCAGAGGGGGCCAGAGGCCAGAAGAGAGAAGAGGAGGCCCAGGCGACCCTGTTTATGACCCTGTTTACCTGGGTCGAAGACAATGGACAGAGGCGGGCCTTGGGGCTGGTGATATCAGATGCCCAGCTGGGAAGCAAGGGGGCTCCGGGCTGGAGAGGGAGAGCAGGCAGAGCCCACCCGCATGCAGGGGAGACTGGGATGTGCTGTGCTGAGGGAGGCCAGGCCTGAGGCCCTGAGAGTTTCCTGTGCTGGGTTCAACGCTCAATAAACCCTCCTGTTTTACGCTGGCTGAGAGTCACACCAGGCTAGAGAACAGGGTTGCATCATCCCCTTCAGGGGGTGGAGGCCCCGGGGGTCCAGAGCGAGTGGACTCCCTGAGGGGGCCCATGGCGAGAGACAGACGTGCTAAGGCTCAGAGAGGTGCAGCTCCAGGAGGTGGAGGGGCCTAACCCCAGGAGAGAATGGACCCTTGAGAAGGGTTATCTCACTGAAAGGGGCACCCCACCACGGACCGCATGGGGCCAAGAGTGGGCACGATCTGTGAGTCCGTGACACGTTGCACTCCATATGTTTATGGAAATATGCTTATGAGTGTAAATATAATGTAACTGGAATATGCTTTAAGCAAAAGCTGTCTTGTAAGGTATCATTACAAAGCTTATGATCTACTGAGTGTGTTCATCCCATTTGGATGCACGTATCATTCTTGTATCTAGAACGAGAAATATTAAGTTAAGTCTGAAGTCAATTAATGGTGGTTTAGAATCTTGATGGCCCCCATTGACTAGGACAATTTGCTGTAGATGGTTTACTTAGCCTCAAGCCTTCTTGTGGACGTGGGGGCCAGCCTTTGGGTAATGAAGAATGAGGTCTCACAGGGACATGTTACCATGTCACCTGATACTGGAATCTATCTTAAACCTGGTGCTTTTTCATTTAGAAGGAGGGGTGGGAACCCAGAGAGACAAAGGATTCCCTCCTTGTGCCAAACATATAAATGGGGGTGGAACAGAACAAAGGGGGCTGCCAGTCATGAGGAATCCCTTAGTTACCACCTGAGCTGGAACTAACAAGGACTGTACCAGGGGAAAGGATTGGGCTCAGACTAGGAAGGAGTCTAGTCTGTGAAAGAAGCTTATTGGAACATCTCTGAGGGTGAGATTTACCTGTATTCAGTTTCTTAATGTATTAGGCTCAGACTTGCATATTTTGTTTTATTTTGCTTGGTAACTTACTTTGTTCTGTCTGTTATTACTTGAAACCACTTAAATCCTACTTTTTATACGTAATTAATAAACAAAAGTGATTTTATTAACCCAGAGTAACTGATTAATACCTGCGGGAGCAAACAACTGTGCATATCTCTCTATCAGTGTTATAGAGGGCGAACAATTGATGAGTTTACTGTGTATAAGCTTTATACAGAGTAAAACAGATTTATTTGGAGTTTGGATCCCATTGAGAGCTGGGTGTCTGGGTGCTGGAGATAGGAAACCTGCTGAGCAGGTTTTGGTTAAAGTCTGCAGCTTTGGGCGCGTGGACCAGACCTGGGTCTGTGTTGCAGCAGGCTGGCGTCTCTGGCTCAACAAGGCAGGGTTCTGAAATCTCAGGCTGACAGTGGAAAATGGGCTCAGAGGTAATCCCGGCACATCAAGTGACAGTCCCAAGAGGGTATCTGTGACCGAGCCCATCACATCGTGAGCACGAGCCCCTTCGGTACCTGCTAGAGGAGCCGCCCCTGCACTGGGCGCATCGGGCTCCCCACGGAGCAGCCCCTGGAGGGCGACGGGGTTCCACTCAGTGGTCCAGCCGGGCTGGTCTCTGCCCAGGGCTCTCAGTGGGGAACGGGGCCGTAGCAGGGCTCAGCATGGGGAGTGCACCACCTGTGTCTGTGGGGAGCCCAGAGCACTGGGGGGCCAGGCACTCGATAACTAATCCCTTCCTGTCCGGATTCCCAGTGCTGCCCGCTCTGCCCACTCCTTTTCCTTAGGACCGGGCACACGGCATTTCACAGCCACGGTCACCCCACCCGCCTGCCCCTTCACACCCAGCTCTTGCCTGGGGGTCCCCATCGAGTCTAAACCGGCCGCTCCCAGTTACAGCCTCCCCCTCGGACACCCGCCGTTGTCCCCCATCCATCCAGGGCAGGGCAGGGTGCGTTCGGCCCTACTCCTTTCCCAACCCAGCATCTGGGTTGTTAAATCCCCGAGGACCACCAGGGCTCATCGCTGAGCCCCGAGCCAGGCCCCCCCATCCCGCAGAATCCCAGCGCCCCCCCCCCCCATCATCCCTAGACAAAGCCCTCGGCCTCTGTGTGTGGGAACACTGCATCTGGCCCTGCCGCTGGAATAACAGCACTTACTGCCCCCAGATGTCTGTCCCCCTCCTCTCCCTGCAGCAGGGTCCCAAGCTGGCAGGGAAAACGGGCTCAGAGGTACTTTCAGCACATCAGGTGACAGTCCTAAGGGGGTCTCTGTGACCGAACCCATCACAGTCAGACTTTAACAGCAGCCGCAGCGACGCCGGCTCCAGCCCAGCTCCGCTGGCTCTTCTGCCCCCCCCCCCCTCCAGGACATTTACTAGCATCTCCAGGGCCAGGAAGGAGATGCCCAAACCCAGGGGGATATTCCGGCGAGAGACTCACACCAGTGAACAGGGCCGGGGCTGGAACAATATTTCAGATGGCACCTGCCACGGCTCCCCTGGTTCCTGCTCTGCTGGGTCTGTAGCAGCCGGTCCCAGGGGTCACTGGGGGGTTTGCCATGGGGCTGAGCAGGCTGCGGGCTCTGGACCCTGCCCCCGGCCTGTGTTTAACCCTGTTCAGTGTGGGGCAGGAGCTGGGGTGTGTTCGCACCTTGGGCCCTTTATTGCATCTCCATGAACAAAACAGGGCGCACTGGGGGCCCCCATAGTGAGTGTTTCGGGCGGCCAGCTGAGGGGAGCCGGGAGTTTGAGGGAAGTAGGTTGGGGGTATTGGGAGGGGGGCTGAGGGGACAGGGGCTGGATGGGGGACAGGCGTTTGAGTGCAGACAGGGTCCCCCCAGAAGGTCAGAGCCGGGAGGCATGATTGTTTGAGGGGGTCGGGGGGAGGGGCTAATGGTGCCCCCCAGAGGGAGCTGTGATTTCTATGCCTTCGCAGGTTTCCCTTGCACTGCCCCCTTCTACTCCTGCCCCCTCAGTCCTGGGTCCCCCACTTTCTTTCCCCTCAGTCTCCTGCCCCCCCAGCATCCTGCAGCCCCCTCTGCCCCACATTCCCTGACCCATAATGGCCCCCATACTTCCCCTCCCCTACTCCTTCCCCCGCCCCTCTAGATGCTTCTACCCCACCCACATTCCCAGCCCCCAATACCCTTTACTGACCCCACTTCTCTGCTCCCCAAACTTTGCCATGTAGCCCCCCCATCTGCAGTGGGTGTGAGCTGGACGTTGGGGGCAGGATTGTTTCCTGCAAAAAACCCTGCAGAGCTGGGAGGGGACGGGGTGCCCCATGGCCATGGGGCAGGTTCAGTCTGAAACACACTGGGTGGGACCCCACTCACCCCCCTCCCCTGTCACTGTCCTGCCCCAGCCTCCCCTCAGTTCCTGCCCCCTCAGTCTCAGCTCCCCTTCCCCTCCCCCCACATTCTTCTTCCCTCCCTCCCCCTGCCCCACACGCTGCCTGGCCTATAATGGCCCCCTCATCCCCATGTGCCCTCAGCCTCCCTCCCTGATGGGGAACAGGCCGGGAGGGAGATGGGGGATTTGGGGGAGACGGGCTGACTGGGGGTGAGTTTATGGGGGGCAGGCTGGAGGACTCTTTCCCATGTAGCTCCCCCCACACAGCAAAGCAGGGGGCAGGATTGTTTTCACACTGACACCCAGCCAGGGGAAGGAGTGGGCGAGGTGGAGGCAACGACCCTGCCATGGCCACAGAGTGGGATCAAGAGATGGAAGTTGGGGGAGGCACAGGCTGGGGACAGGCTGGGTCAGAGAAGGAGTGGGGGGGCTCATTTCCACACACCCATCACCCACCCCAACAGTCCAGGGGGCCAGATTGTTCCCCCCCAGACAGAGATGTCGGCCATTTTGCCAGGGGGCAGCATGAGAAAGAAAGGGGCCAACCATGTTAACTGAGGGCCGCCGGGGGCTTCCCTCCCTTTGAGAGCAATGGGAGATGGCGACCAGGTCTAGTGGGATGGTGTGTGACATATTTCTGTTACCAATCTGCCCGGGGGCGTCAGGTGATCAGGCGGAGGCCACAGGATCTTTAGGGGAGAAGATGACGGAGCACACCAAGTGTCTGAATTTTAAAGCTTTATTAATCAAATAATAAAATAACAGCAGAGAGCAATGGGTGCTCCCCACGTCACTCAGAGGAAGGAAGAAAGCGTTAGTGCCCCAAGCCCTAACCCACTTTCAAACTCACACACGTACGACCCGAGGCTGGCCAAGCCTGGGTGTAACGTAAGAAGAAGAGGGGTAAAGGTGGACGGGAGTTCTGTCCTGGGCCCAGGTCACCCAAGGTTCCCCGTTGATCTCCGACTTGCCTCAGCTCTTGGGAGGTTTTTAAACCTTAGGGTCTTCTGGGGGCATCTCGGTCCTGGACTTCTACCCCCCCCCCATGCTCTTTGTACCAGTCCAAACTGGCCTTTTGTAGCTTCTCCAGTTTTCCCAAAACATCCTGGCTTTAGGGGCGCTACATCAGTTGTTTTCCCCCTCGTCGGCCTTCACTGTCTCGCTCAGTTTTGCAGCCACTGCAGGTTTATGCAGCTGAATCTTCCTTTCTCACGGCTGGTCGGGGTTGGACTCCAGGCCCCCGTCTTTCTTGGCAGGCTGCCCAGCGTCCATCGTGTGCTGTGGCCTTAGGCTGGAGCCTGTGTCTTATCTTCAGACCTGGAGCATCGAGTTAATCCATTCCTGTCTCCCTGCTTCCCCCTTCGGCCTGCAACCTGCAAAAGAATCTTTCACTCCATGCTCACACCTTTAACCCTTCCCCAAAATGCCTGGTAATGCTTGCAACAGCGTTAGCAACATACAATGCTGATTTGCCTCCCCAGGGACCCCCTGAGGGAGGGGGCCATTGGGTCGTGACAGGGGCAGGCTGGGGGGCAGAACATGGGTGTGAGGCGACATGGGCCAGGGGGGCAAAGTGGAGAAGCGGACAGGGGTGTGAGGGGATATGGGATGGAGGGCAGAGGGACATGAGGGGATATGCGGGGGAGAATGGGGATGGGATTGGGGGTTAGGAGGGGACATGGGTCAGGAGGGGCAAAGGGATACAGGACCCCCACCCAATGGTGAAAGGATAGTTGACTCTTCTTGTGCCCCTGCCTTGGGGCTGGATTGGAACCAGTGCCCCCCCCAGAGGGGAGAAACCCCGTGTCCCATTGTTCACCCCCTGAGCCAGCCATTCCCCAGCCCTGGAACAAGGAGATACCCCACTCCCCTCCCAGAGCCAGGGGTGGAACCCAGGAGTCCTGGCTCCCAGCCCCCCCGATCTAACCACTGAGACTCCCCAGAAAGCAGGGAGGGAGACACAGGCTAGGGGGCCCATCGCTCTGCCCCGATGTGGCAGGGGGAGTTGGTGACAGTGTCCGCACATCCCGGGGGTGACCCCTGCCCTGCGCGGGGGCCGTGGCACGAGAGGATGTGGTTTGCTGGGGCTATTTTGTCCGATGTAGATGTTGCTGGCAGATGACAGAGCAAAGGTGTGAGGGACGCAGGAAGAGACGAGCCATCACCGGCTTCCTGTGGCTGCAGCCCCTGGCTCAGTGCCTCTTTCAGTGCTCGGTGGAGCTGGGCACCGGGGCATTGGTGGCAGCGCTGAGGGGCCCCCCACTACCCCCATCATGGCGTCTGCTCTTACCATCCTCTCACTCAGTGAGTATTGGAGACAGCCAGGGCGTGTGCCCATGGAGATGGTGGATCTGAAACCAGGGCATGTGCTCATGGGGAGGATCTGCGACCAGGTCATGTGCCAATGGCGGGGGGATCTGAGACCAGGGCGTGTGCACATAGAGGGGGGAACTGAGACCAGGGTGTAGGATCCAGTTGCTCTGGGATGTGGTCCCTAACGACCCGTCTCCTTTCCAGGCTGCTGGCTGGCCGGGCACAGCTGGGCATTGGGATGTGAGTATCAGTCTATGGGGAGAACATTAACATCAGAGAGGGTCCAGGATGCAGGGGAGGAAGAGGAACTGAGCCCTGAACCTTCCCCAAAACTCAACCCAAAGTCCCCCTGTGAGCTCAGACCCGGCCCCATTCTTCTGTGCCCCTCCCCCCCATGGAGTAACTAGGAGCCGAATCTGGCTACCGGGGTCTGACGAAGCAGCTGGGATTTGAACCGTCCCCTGGTTCATTGTCCTGCCCCCCACAGGCTGTGAGGATCGGGCATTGGGGGCGGTACGTGGATTTATTTCAGCTCATACAGATGCTAATAGGGCCCGTGCGTGGGCTCCAGATCCCCTCGGGGAACCGAAACGTTCACGGTCAGTGCAGCCATGGGGAGAACCCCCCAGATCCTCCCCCAACAGCTCCCTCCCTTGTACTCACAGCCCCCCATTCCCGAGACCTGGGGAAAGGTGGGTCTTGTGCGACTACTGTCAGTCACAGACTCTATTTCCAACCCCAGGGTGGGGTCAGAGCTGCAGGGGGCCCACTGGTCAGGCTCCCTGGCTGGTCTCAGGTGGGGCTGGGGGTGGGGGGGGAGGCGGGTGATCTCTCATGCAGCCGGGTCCTGAGCTACATCTGGGTGAAGCCCCTGCCCCCAAGCCCCATGGGAAGGCAGTACCAACCCTGGTAGGGGACAGACTCCTAGAGAGGCTGAATGACGGATGGACTGAATTGGGGCAGGGGGTAGGTGGGGAGCTGTGTCTCCCCTGTTTAACTCCTGTCTCTTGTCAAAAGCAGGGTGAGAATACCCCAAACCCACCATCTCGGTGAGCCCCAGCAGGGTGGTGGTGCCTGGGGGAAGCGTCACCATCCACTGTATGAATGGCCCTCCTAGAGCCAGGGATAGAACCCAGGAGTCTTGGTTCCCAGCCCCGCCCCCCTGTTCTAACCACTAGCTCCCACTCCCCTCCCAGAGCCAGGGAGAGAACCCAGGAGTCCTGGCTCACAGGTGGATGCAATAGGCGAGGCAGCTGCTGACGGCATGTCTTGCCATCTGGACTAGGGGGTTCAGGAGCAGCGTGGGATATAAACCGACCCCTAGATGCAGGTGGCTTTTATTTGGCAGAGAGGGAAATGGGCAGGAAAGAGTGGACGGGGTCAGGGGCAAGTGTGGGGCACCAGATGTCAGGCGAGGGCGCCCCCCTGGCAGTAGCACCAGCTGCTCTGCGGGGGGGGGAGCTACCACAGGACACCACTAGGGGGAGCCCTGTCTCCATGGAGGGACATCCAGCAGCCACGGTGTTCCCTGGTTATGTACAGCCCCGTGCACCCTGCCTGAGCTGGGGGCGGGTGTCACTCCTTGTCCCAGGGGACGGTCCCAGCCAGCTTCTGCAGCCGCTTTCGGTAAATCTGGGTAAAGCGCTCGCTCTGCGCCATGGTGAAATGATTCTTCCAGTCGCCGGCGCCCCCTGCGAAGCAGGGACACTGGTTGGGCAGCAATTCTGTGCAGTGGAGACGCCCCCTACTGGGAGAGATGGAGCTGGGGAAGTGGGGAGTCCCCCCACCACCACATAGCCACTGCTCCCACCCTACTCTCCACAGCGCCTCCCAGTGGGAGAGTATTTCCGTAACAGCCGTGCCATGTGCCAAAAGGTGGGATTAGGTTATAGGGCGCTGGGGTGGGGGGTCAGGACTCTCGGGTTCTATCTCTGGCTCTGGGAGGTGAGTGGGGTCTAGTGGTTAAAGCATGGGGGCTGGGAGCCAGGACTCCTCGGTTCTACCCCTAGCTCTGAGAAGGGAGTGGGGTCTAGTGGTTAGAGCAAGGGGACTGGAAGCCTGGGTTCTATCCCAGGCTCTGGGAGGAGAGTGGGTGACTCCAGATTGCCATCTGGGATCAGAATCTAGCCCTGAGCCCATTGCAGTTGGGGGGCCCGTATCCCACCTCCCCTCAGCCTTTGGGCTAAGAGCCCAGTGCGTGGCAAACCTGGGACCTTCCAGGGCAAGCCCCCCTGGCAATAGGCCCCTGCTTGGGGGAACCAGTCCTGGACCAGGCGTCCCTTTTCCTTCCTAATTGTCCTACAAGCCAGCCGGTGCCAGCCCTGGGAAGGGGCTGCAGGGCCGTGGGGCAGTGTGGAGGGAGCTGCGGTCGCTGCTGGGAACGAGGGGAAGAGCCCAGTTGCCCCAAAACTCATCAGCCACCCCTCCCGTTGGGAAGTTCTGGTTGCCCCCCTCTTCTGCCCCTTCCACAGTCTCCCCAGACTGGTGCCACCTACCCCCGTTCACCAGCTACACTCCCACAGGTCCAGCCTGGTTTCACGCGCCCAGTTGCTCTGTCTGCTCTGGGGCCCTTTGTACAACACAGAACCCGGTGAGTGCCCATTGAGGGCTCACCTCCAGTTTAAAGGGGTACTGTCCTATTTCTGCATGCTGCAGAGCCACCTTGTACAGCAGAACGGGGATGTCTCCCCGTGTGTGACCAAGGGGCAATGCCCTGTAATATTATTATGAAGCCTCAGCGTGCCTCAGTTTCCCTCTGTCCTTCGCATGGCTACCAGGGTTGGGGGAGGACTAGGGTTACAGCTGCTCTCAGGGGCAGCGCGGGCCCGGAGGTGTGGGTGGCACCAGGCTGTCTGGGCCTTTAAGTAATTGATTGAATCCGACCCAGATCCAGAGGGACATCAGAGGGCCCGACCCTGAACCATCCACATGCAACGGCAGGAAGCACCGGTGAACTCAGTGGCTGCGTCTCCATGGCAATGCAAACACAGGCTCAGGTCTACCCCCTGTTTCGTCTATACAGCCATCATGCTCCCCCGGGGCTTGGACCTAGTGCCGCAGCACCCCATGGGAGTCAAGCCGGCCCCCAGGGTTCAAGCCCTATTGCTCTGCAGTGTAGACGCAGCCCCAGGCCATCCAGACCCTGCTCTGTGGAGACGTCCTGAGCAAAGCGGCCGGAGAGACGGACCCCAACGCCATCGCCCCTCCCCGGGATGCACCCCCAACCTGGGAGGAAACCGGGTTGGACTTTAACAGCAGCCGCGGCAACGCCGGCTCCAGCCCAGCTCCGCCGGCTCCTCTCCCCCCCCAGGACAGTCGCTAGCGTCTCCGGGGCCAGCGGGGAGACACTCAAACCCGGGGGATTTTCCGGCTAGAGACTCGCTCCAGCGAACGGGGCCGGGGCTGGAACAAACCCCTCGTTTCACACGGCGCCTGCCACAGCTCCCCTGGTTCCTGCTCTGCTGGGTCTGTAACAGCCGGTCCCAGGGGTCAATGGGGGGTTTGCCGTGGGGCTGAGCAGGCTGCGGGCTCTGGACCCTGCCCCTGGCCCGTGTTTAACCCTGTTCAGTGTGGGGCAGGGGCTAGGGCGTGTTCGCACCTTGGGCCCTTTATTGCGTCTCCATGAACACAACAAGGCGCAGAGGGATTTAGCCACCGGCATTTCTGGGGCCCCCCATGGCGGGTGTTTGGGGGGAGCCAGAAGTTTGAGGGAAGTAGGTTAGGGGTGTCGGGAGGGGGGTTGAGGGGGACAGGATGGGGGACAGGAGTTTGAGGGCAGACAGGCTCCCCCCAGAAGGTCAGGGGGGGAAGGGGGTTTAGGATTGTTGGGGTGTCTGAGGGGGGAGGAGAAGACGGTGCCCCCCAGGAGGGAGCTGCCATTGCTACCCCTCTCACTGCCCCCACCTGCTCCTGCCCCCTCAGTCCAGGGTCCCCCACTTTCTTTCCCCTCAGTCTCCTGCCCCCACATACCCTCCTACCCCACATTCCATGCCCCATAATGGCCCCCCCATGCCTCACCTTCCCCTCCCCTCTTCCTCCTCTCTGACCCTTTAGATACTCCTGCACACCAACATTCCCAGCCCCCCAATACCCTTTCCTGACCCCCCTTCTCTGCTCCCCACACTTGCAGAAGGGGCGTGGGGGCAGGAAACGACCCCCCATGGCCACAGGGTGGGATCAAGAGATGGGAGTTGGGGGGGACACAGGCTGGGGGTCAGGCTAGGGTCAGAGATGCCGGGGGGCTCATTCCCATGCAGCCATCGCCCCACCCCGACAGTCGGGTGGGGGGGAGGATTGTTCCCGTCCCCAGGCTGAGGCATCAGCCATCTTAGCCAGGGGTCAGTGAGGGCTGCAGGGGGTTTCGGGGCGGCCACGTTAACTGAGGACAGCCAGGGGTCCCTTCCCTACGATGGGGAGGTCGGGGGCGTGAGGGGATGGGGATGGGGGGAGAACAGGGGACGGAACATGGGGCATGAAGGCAGAACGGGGGGTGAAGGGACATGGGACGGGGCAGCACTAGGAGTGTGGGGACCTGAGGGGGGGGACATGAGGCAATTACAGGCTGAGGGGACAGAACAGGGGGGACAGCCAGGGACATGAGGGGACACGGGATGGGGTGGGGTTGGGGGGATGTGATTGGGGGAAGGGACGCAGGCCAGGGGGCAGAACAGGGGGCTGAGGGGGCCAATGGCTGAACGTTGGGAGTGGGGGGTGAAGGGCAAATCAGTTGGGGAGCCAGAGCTGGGGTATCTACCAGGGGGCCCAGTTTCTCTTGCGCTCTGTCCCCGTGATCTTGTCCCCTCCCCTTTCTAGGCTCCCCCCTCCCCCCATGTCCCTTTCTCAGCATCCTGGCTCAGCCCCGCTGGGCCGTGAGCTGCGCAGACCCACTGCCCTGGGCATGGGCAGGGGAAGGGACACGGGGCCTTTCACCTCCATTGGGGCGGGGCTGGCTCTAATCTGTGTCCTTTTCTCTATCCACTACAGCCCACTTCCCCAACCAGAGCCAGGGAGAGAACCCAGGAGTCCTGGCTCCCAGCCATCCATGCCCCCCAATCATTGCCCCCTCACCCCCACCAGAGCCAGGGTATATAACAGGGTAGGTGCTGGGGCATCAGATTTATGCAGAGTTTCACTGGCAGCAGCAGAAACAGGAAGCGAGCGCTGGCTCTGGGCAGACTCCCCCTTTCACAGATTTATCTGCTGCTCCTTTAACAACTCAGGATCTAATTTACCCCTCCCTGCCCTGCTCATGGGAACCAGAAACCACAACCCCCGCCATCCTGTCTCTGTGCCATATCACTCAGCTAAGAACAGTGTCTGCAGCGACGGTACCTGAGAAGGAAGTTGGTGTGACGGAGCAGGGAGCAGGGCAGATTTGACCTGGGAATGTTGCAGGGGGATTGCAGTGAGGAGGGGGAACTTCCCTTGAAGGAAGCTACCTGAGCTGTAACCTGAGCCAGGAACGGGGGTGGGGAGAATTAACACCTTCTGCCCGGGAGACTGAACAAAGGAGAGGAGCAGCGGGAGGAGTTGGGAGTTTAGTTTCGGTTTGGGCTGGGTGGTGCAACGCAGGGAATCCCAAGCTGGGGTCTAAGCCCCCTGAACCTCCCAGAGGGACCTAACTGAGGGGGTCTGGTCGTACCTACACGCTCTGCTTGAGACTGTGTTCCTGTCCTTAAATAAACCTTCTGCTTTACTGGCTGGTTGAGAGTCGCAGTGAATCTCAGGAAGAGGGGTGCAGGGCCCTGACTCCCCCACACTCCACAACAACTGGTGGCAGCGGCGGGATCTACTGCACCCCGTGGACGGCGCTTCCTGCAGTAAGTGACTGGGGAGCAGTAAAACGAAGGGGGATTGACGGGGACCAGGCGTGCTGAAGAGTGAGAGAGAGACGGTTATTACCCCTGGGAGTGTGTGACCAGCGAGAAGGACTTTTGCAGTAACAGGGTCCCCCGGGGGGATCGCAGCGAGTGGTCCCAGGGGCGGAGGAGTCTGCAGCTCGACCCTAGCAGAGAGGTGGTGACCACGAGAAGGGCTGGCACACTAGGGGGCCCCCTGGGAACTGTGGGGAGCTGTGAGCACACAGGCCGGTGAGTGGCCAGCAGGAAGATGTATGCCAAGCGGCTTAAGAGCGACCTGGTGGAGCTGTGCAAGCAGAGGGGGCTGTGCATTGGGAGGCTCACCAAAGAACAGCTCATTGCCCGGCTGGAGGCGGAAGATCGCGCGAATGAACTGATCCCTGTGTCTCAGGGAAGCCGCCTGGCAAATGCAGCGCAGGCACCAGTGTCTGTCCCAGCTGGGAGTGGTCAGCCAGCTGCTGAGGGCTTCCCGAGACCCCTCCTTCCTATGCCTAGGGGAAGGGTGGGGAGGAGCCCAGCAAATACCGAAGGCGCCGTGGCCCCCCCGGCCAGCAGGGGACCCTCCCGGCGAAGCTCACCGGCCAGCAGAGGATCCTCCCGGCGACGTTCGGCATCCGTGGAGCGGAATTGGCTGGAATGGGAGAAAGAGCTAAAACTGAGAGAGCTGGAGGATCGTGAACAACAGAGACAGCATGAAGAGAGACAGCGTCAGCATGAACGGGAGGAGAAAGAGAGACAGCATCAGCGTGAACGGGAGGAGAATGAGAGACAGAGACAGGAGAATGAGAGACAGCGTCAGCATGAACTGGAACTGGCGAGATTGAAGGGCAGCGAACCCCCGGCTGCGGTGAGTGAGGGGGGACCCAGGACTGCACGGAGCTTTGAGAAGTGCATCCTGGCCCCACGCAAGGAGGGGGAGGACATGGATGACTTCCTGGAGGCCTTTGAGACGGCCTGCGAGCTGCACCGGGTTGATCCCGCGGACAGACTCCGGGTCCTTACCCCCTTACTGGACCCCAAAGCCGTGGCATTGTACCGCCAACTGGGAGAGGCAGAGAAAGGGGACTACGAACTATTCAAAAAGGCCCTGCTACATGAGTTTGGGCTGACTCCTGAGATGTACCGGGAAAGGTTCCGGAGTCAGGATAAAACCCCTGAGATCTCATATCTGCAACTAGCCGTCCGCATGGAAAGATATGCCAGCAAGTGGGCTGGTGGGGCCCAGACGAAGGAGGACCTGATTAAACTGATGGTACTGGAGCAGCTGTATGAGCGGTGCCCATCCGACCTGAGGCTGTGGTTGGTGGACAGAAAGCCAGAGAACCCGCGACACGCAGGGCAGCTGGCGGATGAGTTTGTAAAGAGCCGGTCAGGGGGTGGCAGGGAGGAGCCCCAAAGGAACAGGCCCGCCGCGATGCAGAGAGAGAGTCACCCTGGGACCTCCCAAAGGGGGAATATGGGGAATCCCCTCCCACGGGGAATGCCCAGCATCAGGGACAACCGACCGGCTCGAGGGGACCCACGGGACATGAGCTGCTATTACTGCGGCCGAAGAGGCCACGTTCGGGCCCAGTGCCCCAAGCTCAAGGACAGACTGAGCAGACCGAACCCGCACCGGGTTAACTTGGTAGAGGCCCAGACGGACGAGGGGCAGGCTTCTCACGCAAGAGGGGCTGGCAGCTTATCAACTGCTCAAGAGAGAGAAGGGCCCCAGGCCAGCTTCTCTGGGGGGCCAGATGCTCCGGATTCAAAGTTCTCCGTTTACAGGGTTGGCGCGGGGCTGTCCCTGCGGAGCGAGTGCCTTGTTCCCCTGGAGGTGGATGGGAAGAAAGTTTATGGATACTGGGACACGGGCGCAGAGGTGACACTGGCCCGGCCCGAGGTGGTGGCCCCAGATCGGGTGGTGCCCAACACCTTCCTGACCCTGACCGGGGTGGACGGGACCCCATTCAAGGTTCCCGTAGCGAGGGTACACCTGAAATGGGGGGCCAAGGAGGGCCCCAAGGACGTGGGAGTGCACCACCATTTGCCCACTGAGGTGTTGATGGGGGGGGACCTAGAGGACTGGCCAAGCAGCCCCCAGACCGCCTTAGTCGTGACCCGTAGCCAGAGCTGGCGAGGGGCACTACGCCCTGACCTTGGGAAGGATATCCCACCGGAGGCACCGAACCCTTCCCGGGTGGGGAGGGAACACCCAAGGACAGGCCTCGGGGTGGCTGGGGCTTCCGACCCAGCCGACGAGAGGGAGCAGGTCCCCATCCCTTCCCCAGCCGCCGAGTTCCAGGCTGAGTTGCAGAAGGACCCCTCCCTGCGGAAGCTAAGGGGCCTGGCTGACCTCAGTGTGGTACAGACCATGAGGAGAGGATGCAAGGAGAGGTTCCTGTGGGAGAAGGGGTTCCTGTACCGAGAGTGGGCTCCCCCGGGGGAAGTGGAGTCGTGGGGGATCAGGAGGCAGCTGGTGGTTCCCCAGAAGTTTCGCCACAAGCTACTGTACCTGGCCCATGACATCCCTCTCGCAGGGCACCAGGGGATCCGGCGCACCAGGCAGAGGCTGCTACAGAACTTTTCTGGCCCGGGGTCTTCACCAACGTCCGGCAGTACTGCCGATCCTGTGACCCCTGCCAGAGGGTGGGGAAGGCCCGGGACAAGGGGAAGGCAGCGTTGAGACCTTTGCCCATCATAGAGGAGCCTTTCCAGAAGGTGGCCATGGACATAGTGGGACCTCTCAGCAAGACGACCCGGTCTGGGAAGAAATACATCCTGGTGGTGGTAGATTTCGCCACCCGCTACCCCGAGGCAGTGCCCTTATCGTCCATCAAAGCAGACACTGTGGCGGATGCGCTGCTGACCATTTTCAGCCGAGTGGGGTTCCCCAAGGAAGTCTTGACGGACCAAGGGTCCAACTTCATGTCGGCCCTACTCCGGGGCTTGTGGGAGAGATGTGGGGTCCGGCACAACTGGGCCTCAGCATATCACCCCCAATCCAACGGGCTGGTGGAGAGGTTCAATGGGACGCTAAAAATGATGCTGAAAACATTTATAAATCAGCACCCGCAGGACTGGGACAAGTACTTACCTCACCTGCTGTTTGCGTACAGGGAGGTACCCCAGGAGTCTACCGGGTTTTCGCCTTTCGAACTGCTATATGGAAGGCGGGTAAGGGGGCCCCTGGACCTGATGAGAGACGAATGGGAGGGGAAGGCCACTCCTGACGGAGAGTCGGTGGTGGAGTATGTCCTGACCTTCCGGGAACGACTTGCCGAGCTCATGGGCCTGGCCAGGGAGAATCTGGCCAGAGCCCAGAGGAAGCAGAAGGTCTGGTATGACCGCACAGCTCGGGCCCGCGCCTTCGCCACTGGGGATCAGGTGATGGTCCTCATCCCCGTGAGGAAAAACAAACTCCAGGCCGCCTGGGAAGGGCCCTTCAAGGTTGTCAAGCAACTAAACGAGGTAAACTATGTGGTGGAGCTGTCGAACCGGGCACACCATCACCGGGTGTACCATGTGAATATGATGAAGCCATATTATGACAGGGGGAATATGGTGTTGGCCGTGTGTGGACATTGGGAGGGGCAGGGAGATGACCCTTTAGTAGATCTATTCCCTGGGACAAGAGTTGGCTTCCCCCTGGAAGCAATTCCCCTCTCTGATCGGCTAACCCCTGCCCAGCGAGCTGAGATCGGAGGGGTGCTGCATCTGTACCAACAGCTGTTTTCCAACCAGCCTGGACGCACTAATCTGACTGTCCACCGGGTGCAGACAGGATCGCACCCGCCTATAAAATGCTCCCCCTTCCGAGCCACAGGGAAAACTGCTCAGGACCTGGAAAGAGAGGTCAATGACATGCTGGCTTTGGGGGTGATCCAGCCGTCTTCCAGCCCTTGGGCCTCGCCGGTGGTGCTGGTCCCCAAAAAGGACGGGTCGATCCGGTTCTGTGTGGACTATCGGAAGCTCAATGCCATCACTGTAGCCGATGCCTACCCCATGCCCAGGCCGGACGAGCTCCTAGACAAGCTGGGAGGTGCTCGGTACCTTACCACCATGGATCTTACAAAGGGCTATTGGCAAGTGCCGCTGGATGCAGATGCCAGGCTGAAATCGGCCTTTGTCACCCCTCTGGGGCTCTATGAGTTCCTGACCCTGCCCTTCGGCCTCAAGGGAGCGCCGGCCACCTTCCAGCGCCTGGTGAATCAGCTACTGAGGGGGATGGAGAGTTTTGCCGTGGCGTATATCGATGACATCTGTGTCTTTAGCCAGACCTGGGAGGACCACATATCCCAGGTTAGACAAGTGCTGGACCGACTCCAGAAGGCTGGGCTGACCATAAAACCGGAGAAGTGCAAGGTGGGGATGACTGAGGTATCCTACCTAGGCCACCGGGTGGGAAGCAGCTGCCTAAAGCCGGAACCAGCCAAAGTGGAGGTGATCAGAGACTGGCCCGCTCCTCAAACCAAAAAGCAGGTCCAAGCCTTTATTGGGATGGCAGGGTACTATCGGAGGTTCGTGCCCCACTTTAGCGCCATAGCCGCCCCCATCACTGAGCTGTGCAAGAAGGGGAAGCCAGACAAAGTGGTCTGGACCGAGGAGTGCCAGGAGGCTCTCCGGGCGCTGAAGGAGGCTCTGGTCAGTGGCCCAGTTCTGGCAAACCCAGACTTTGACAAGCCCTTTATGGTGTTCACCGACGCCTCAGACACAGGACTGGGGGCGGTGTTAATGCAGGAGGATGAAAAGGGAGAGAGACACCCCATCGTGTACCTGAGCAAGAAGTTGCTACCCCGGGAGCAGAACTACGCGGCCATCGAGAAGGAATGCCTGGCCATGGTGTGGGCCCTCAAGAAACTACAGCCATATCTCTTTGGGCATCACTTCACCGTGCACACCGACCACTCTCCCCTGACCTGGCTGCACCAGATGAAAGGAGCCAACGCCAAGCTCCTGAGATGGAGCCTGCTCCTGCAGGATTATGACATGGACGTGGTCCATGTGAAGGGACGTGACAACCTGATAGCGGACGCATTGTCCCGGAGAGGGAGCCCTGAACTTCCCCAGGTCACTGGTCAGAGTGACCCCGCTCAGTTCAGTCTCGAAGGGGGGAGAGATGTGACGGAGCAGGGAGCAGGGCAGATTTGACCTGGGAATGTTGCAGGGGGATTGCAGTGAGGAGGGGGGACTTCCCTTGAAGGAAGCTACCTGAGCTGTAACCTGAGCCAGGAACGGGGGTGGGGAGAATTAACACCTTCTGCCCGGGAGACTGAACAAAGGAGAGGAGCAGCGGGAGGAGTTGGGAGTTTAGTTTCGGTTTGGGCTGGGTGGTGCAACGCAGGGAACCCCAAGCTGGGGTCTAAGCTCCCTGAACCTCCCAGAGGGACCTAATTGAGGGGGTCTGGTCGTACCTACACGCTCTGCTTGAGACTGTGTTCCTGTCCTTAAATAAACTTTCTGCTTTACTGGCTGGTTGAGAGTCGCAGTGAATCTCGGGAAGAGGGGTGCAGGGCCCTGACTCCCCCACACTCCGCAACAGTTGGCCAGGTCCTTCCACCCTCATGCTCCAGGGCGGGTGCTGGGCCCAACCAGGTCAGGAAGGAACCTCTGCCCCACTACATGGGAGAGGGTCACTCCATGGGGGGCACTGTCTGTGTGGGGTGGGAGCCTTCCTCTGCTCTGAGTTGCTGCTACAGGGAGTCTAGATGGGACCATTGGAAAAGATCAGGGAAGCCTGGGCACCTCTTGACGCCTCCTGAGATTCACACGTTCTCAGCTGGTCCTTGGACTGGGCAGCTCCCATGTGGGGCTGGGAGGTGATGGGGGGACCAGGCAGCTGCAGGAGGGGATGTGGTTTGCTGGGCGTGGCAGGGAGTTGGCTTTGCTCTGACCGTGGTAGATCTGGGCTAGAGATTGCAGAGAAAATCAGCTGATGGGGTGGAAAGGGGCCGAGCGCATCACGGGCTTCCTGGGGCTGCAGCCCCCGGCACAGTTCCTCATTCCGCTCACACTCGGGCCTCAGGCTCAGTGGAGCTCAGCACCGGGGTGTTGGTGGCAGCACTGAGGGGCCCCCACTGCCCCGTCATGGTGTCTGCTCTCACCGTCCTCCTCCTCGGTGAGTATCGGAGACAGCCAGGGCGTGTGCCCATGGGGGGCGGGGATCTGAGAGCAGGGTGTAGGATCCAGTCACTCTGGGATTTGATCTCTAATGAGCCATCTCTTCTCCAGGCTGCTGGCTGGCCAGGCGGAGCGGAGTGTCGGGCCGTGAGTATCTGTGGGGAATGGGGCAGCTGGGGGAATTTCCGCATTAAGGACGAGCGATGTGCGTTGGGGGTGGGGGGCACAGATCCCCCAAAGGGGTGATCCTGTCAGACACGTGCTCCCTCCCACACCCAGAGGTGGGGGCTGGGACCTCGCCCCACTCATTACAGGGATGGGAACCTGTTAGAACAACTGGGGGATTTTGTAAACATGTTTTCTTGGGGGCCCTGTCCTGGGAGCCACTTACTCAAATGACCCAAATTTGGACCAGGAACCCCACAGCGTAGATCCCAATTCACTGCCTGACTGTGATTGGGGCAGGGCCGGGTTCTGAGCTCAGCCCCTGGGGTCAATCCGGAGTCGCCCCTGAGTGCAGCGGGGGCAGGGCTGAATTGACCCTGCATAACTAAAGGAATCAGAGACTGGAAATCTCCTTTCCCTCGTCCTGTGTCTCTTCCCGGCTGTGAGCCGCGGGGCTGGGCCTGCACCCCAGGGAGGGGCGGGGGGTAAAAATCTGGAGCGACAGATGGGCAGAGGACTGAATCAGACGGACGCAATTTGTGTCACCCCCACTTACTGCCTGTTTGTTTGTGAATCCAGAGGGGTCCTACCGCAAACCCTGGCCCCTGTGAAAGGCATCCAGGAGCCCGTTTCCAGGGCCGCCGGGTCTGACCCACCACTGAGGCCGTGTGGTGAGGACGGGCCCCAGGACTGAGTGACGGGGCCTGCGTCTCACGGCCTGTCTGCTTCCCACTGCAGAGCCCAGCTACCCCAAACCCAGCATCGCCCTGAGCCCCAGCGGGGGGGTCTCCCTGGGGGGAGCCGTGACTGTCCAGTGTCGGGGGCAGCGCCTGGGCATGCGGTTCGTGCTGAATAAAGAGGGACGCCATTTCCCACCTGTGGATTCGGACGGGTTTGAGGCTGTGTTTCCCATCAGCAACGTGCGCCGGGAGCACGGCGGGAGCTACAGCTGCTCCTATCACAGCAGATCGGAGCCGTTCGCCGTGTCGTACCCCAGCGACCCCGTGGAGCTGGTGGTGAGAGGTGAGGGGCCCGGCTGCGCATCCCCGTTCCCAACCCGACCCCCAGCCAGACCCTCCCGGGGGCTCAGTGCCAATGGGACGCTCAGAGCCAGGCTCTGCCCTGAGCCCTGACCCTGCAGTGGAGACGCCCGGCTGGGGAGCGGGGACGGAGTCACTGGGGGGTTCCCCAGCCAGGGGGGAGCAGCAGCCCCTGGAGACTCGGGGCAGGGAGGCTACTTTAATGCTGCCCCTTGTGCGTAAGAACCGTGAGTCGCTATTTAATCCTGTCATCCCATCCCCTCTGTTCTCCAGGCCCCACCCCAGGCAGTGCCCTGGTTGGGCTCAATGAGGCAGGGGCTGCGTGAGAAGCAGTGTCTTGGTGGACGTGGCGCTGGGCTGGGACCCAGAAGATCTGGCCCAGCTCCTGGTGTGGCCACAGACTCTGTGTGATGGGAACACGTTGCTGTTTTCAAAAGTGTCCTTTCTTGTGGGGGGGCCTCGATCTTTGGGGATCTCAGGCCTAGCGCCCACAAACCGAGATGCCCACAGTTAGTGGAGACCTCTGCAAACGCTGGCCTCAATAGTGCTGGACCCCGTGTGTTGGGGGAGGATGTAGGGCCCCCGCCATGATCAAGGCCCCGTTGTGCCAGGTGCTACATAAACACAGAATGAAGAGACAATCCCTGCCCCTGGGAGCTCACTGAGGAAAGTGAATCTGTTTGTGCCTCAGTTTCCCCCCATGTAGAATGGGGATAATGACCCCTCCCTGCCTCCCAGGGGGTGACTCCGTTCCTGTGGGGGGCTCAGGCCCTGCTAGGGTGGTCAACTTTCCAGTTTGTGAAAACCAGACACTGAGTGTGGGAACCTCTCCCCGCTCCTGCTCCGCTTCTTCCGCAAGGCCCCGCCCCCTGGTCCTCTTCCCTCCCCACCTCCACAATCACTCGCTGCTCTCTCCACCACCCTCCCCCTGCCAGGTGAGCCACGCTCCAGGATTGAGGGTGGGGGAGGGGGAGCCAGGCTCCGTGGGTGGGTGTGAGTGGGCAATACCCGGCCGCAGTCGGGGGCTTCAGCAGCACTTCGCGGCAGGGGGGGTCCACTCCAGGTCTTCCGCTGCACTGAAGGACCCCCCCGCCACCGAAATGCCACCGAAGACCTCCAGAGCGGGGCCCTCTTAGGCGCGGGCGCGGGACCCGATTCCGGGGAATCAGGTGAATCAGCTTAAAGCCGGCCCTGTGAGTGGGGCAGGGCAGGGGAGGGAGAGCTGAGCTCTGGGGGTGGGGGTGGCGGTGACTGGGGCAGGGAAGGGGAGAGAGAGCTGCGCTCCTGGGGTGGGGGTGGGGGTGAGTGGGGCAGGGGACGGGGAGCCACGCTCCTGGGGTGGGGGTGGGGGTGAGTGGGGCAGGGGAGAGGGGAGCCACGCTCCTGGGGTGGGGGTGGGGGTGAGTTGGGCAGGGGAGGCGACCTGCATTCTGGAGGTGGGGGTGGAGCAGGGAGTGGGGAGGGGGAAGGGGGGGAGCGGTTGGGGGTGAGTGGGGCAGGGCGACGGGAAGGTGGGAGATGGGGAGCCACGCTGTGGGGGTGGGGTGAGGGGGCAGGGCCCCTGCTGAGTAGCTCCACTGCTCCTCCAGGCTCCAGCAGCAGCTGCTCTCTCTGCCCCCTGGTGGCAGAGGCTGGGTACTGCAGGGAATGAGACAGTGTCCGGTCAGCGGCACTGCCAGGTTCCCTTTTCAACCCACTTTCCGGCTGAAAACTGGACACCGGCAACCCTGGGCCCTGCGGTGCCGGGAACCAGAGACCAGCCCATGAGTCGCTCTGTCCAGGGCAGGCCGGACGCAGTGAACGAGGCAGGGGCCACACACGGCATATGAGGACCCAAGCACTAGGGAGCTGCGGCTCGGTGTCTGTGGGGCTGGGAGCCCAGCTCGCAGGGCCGGGATTCTGGGTGGGAGGCGCTCTGGGATGTGGGAGAGAATCTCTGCCCGGCGGCCTCTGGATCTGCCTGTGGATAGGGCCAAACAGGGAGTCCAGGGCTGGGTCTGGGTGGGTGCCTGGGTCTGGCTCTCTCAGCCTGCCTCCTGTGTGCAGATCCCAGCTTACCCAGACCCTCCATCTCTCTGAGCCCCACTGGGGTCATCGCCCCAGGGGCAGACGTCACCATCCGGTGTCAGTGGCAGCGCTGGGACGTGAGGTTCTTCCTGCACAAGGCTGGAGACCTGAACCCGCAGCGACAGATGGACTCTGCTGGGGACAGGGCCGAGTTCCGCATCCCCACCGTGGGCCGGCAGCACGGAGGGAGGTACAGCTGCAGCTACCGGCTCCAATCACAGCCCTTCGTCTCCTCAGAGCCCAGCCACACCGTGCAGCTGGTGGTAGCAGGTGAGCGGCCCGGCTCGGCGTCCCTGCTCCCAGCTGGACCCTCATGGGGGCTCTGCACTGATGGGCCACTCAGAGCCAGGCTCTGCCCTGGGCCCAGCAGAGGGGATGCCCGGCCAGGGAGCAGGACGGAGTCACTAGGGTGTTCCACAGCCAGGGAGGAAGAGCAGCTACTGGAGATTTGGGGCTGAGGGGGGCTCCCAGCCCCCAGATGGCTGTCCCTGCTCTGGGGATGCACAGAGGTGTCAGGACCCAGTGGCCCCCTAAGGCACTGGCCCCAGCAACACAAACACCCTGTCCCCCCAGGAATAACTGAAGCTGAGTTTCGGGGGAGGGGCAATCGCTGAGTTGGTGTTTCAGCCCCTCCCCCCGCCTCAACAGACACTGGTTCTATTCCCGCAGGTGGAACCGACCCGACCCAGCCTGGAGCGGCACCGGCTCCCACGCACCCGGGCAGCGCGTGGACAGGTACCGGGGCCAAGGGGGGAATCACCATTGACCAGCCCTGGAAGGCTCATGCTGCTCAAGGAGCCGCCCCCGAGGGGTTGGGGCTGGCTGGGCGGGAGGGGGGCAGTGACTCCTGGTGCATGAGCCCAGACACCAGGGGGAGGGGCAGCCCCGCCCCTCCCTCACCACCAGATCCCCGCCTCCTCCGGCACCTCCTGCCCTGTAGGTTACTGCCTGGAAGCTACTGGGGGATCCCAGGAGAGGGACAGGATCTAGGGGTCCTGGCTCTGGGGTTGGGACCAGCTGGGTGCCCAGGCGGGTCCTGGGACTAGGGTTGCCGGGTGTCTGGCTTTTGATCCGAACACCTGGTTGCAAAGGGACCCTAGTGTACCCCAACCCCCTGCCCCAGCCTGGTGAAAATGAGCAAGTGAGTGAGGGTGGGGAAGAGCGAGCAATGGAAGGAGGGGGATAGAGTGGGTGGGGGGTGGGGCCTCAGGGCAGGAGCAGTTCATCCACCTGGGCAACCGCCTTGTTGGGGAAGCTGAGGCCCCAGAGCCAGACCTGCTGGACGGGGGGTCGTGGGCTTCACTCCCGGGGCAGTGCCAGCTGCTGATCTCCCCGTCTGAGCCGGCAAGTGACTCTTCCCTTCCCCCCGCAGCAGCCCCCAAAGGGAACCCGGATTTCACCTACGCCAACATCGCCCGTCTGGGGCTGGGCACCATGGTCCTGCTCGTCCTGGGGCTGATCCTGGCTGAGGCCTATTTCAGCCGCCCGAGGGGGGCGCCCTAGGTGAGGTGACCCCTTTGTCACTCACGTCTGGATCCTTTTCCAGTTTCTCCACATCCTTTCTACACAGCGGTGACAGAACTGGACACAGCACTCCCAGCCTGTCCAGCGCCGAGCAGAGCGGTACTCTCAGCGCCCGTGACTTGCACGCTGCACCTCTGTTAATGCAGCCGAACATTGCATTTGCTTTTGTTTTGCAACGGCATCACGTTGCTGACTCACGTTGAGGGTGTGATGATCCACGACAACTCCCCGCTCCGTCTCAGGAGTGCTGCTGCCAAGCCAGTGAGCCCCCATCCTGTGCTTGTGCATTTGGTTTTTCTTCCCAAAGTGCAGCACCTCTATTGACTTTCAAACAGCTTGTAAAAGAGATGACTAAGGGGGGATACGACAGAGGTCTATAAAATCATGACTGGTGTGGAGAAACTAAATCAGGAAGTGTTGTTTACTCCTTCTCATAACACAAGAACTAGGGATCACCCAATGAAATGAATAGGCTGCAGGTTTCAAACAAACAACAGGAAGTATTTCCTCACCCAATGCACAGTCAACCTGTGGAACTCCTTGCCAGAGGATGTTGTGAAAGCCAAGATTATAACAGCGTTCAAAAAAAGAACTAGATAAGTTCATGGAGGACAGGTCCATCAATAGCTATTAGCCAGGATGAGCAGGGATGGTGTCCGTAGCCTTTGTTTGCCAGAAGCTGGGAATGGGGGACAGGGGATGGATCACATGATGATTCCCTGTTCTGTTCATTCCCTCTGGGGCACCTGGCGTTGGCCACTGTTGGGAGATGGGTGTCACGGACTCACAGATCGTGCCCACTCTTGGCCCCGTGCGGTCCGTGGGGAGTACCCCTTTCAGGGCGATAGCCCTTCTCGGGGGTCCACTCTCTCTCGGGGTCAGGCCCCTCCACCTCCTGGATCCGCACCTCTCTGAGCCTTAGCACGTCTGTCTCTGCCGTGGGCCTGCTCAGGGAGTCCACTCGCTCTGGACCCCCGGGACCTCCACCCCCGAAGGGGTTGATGTCACCCTGTTCTCTAGACCGGAGTGACTCTCAGCCAGCAGAAAACAGGAGGATTTATTGAGAGTTGAACACAGCACAGGAAACTCTCAGGGCCTCAGGCCTGGCCTCTCTCAGCCCAGCACATCCCAGTCTCTCTGCATCCAGGTGGGCTCTGCCTGTTCCCCCTCTCCAGCCCCGAGCCCCTCTGCTTCCCAGCTGGGCATCTGAGCTCCCCGGCCCCAAGCCCGGCCTCTGTCCTTTGTCTTCTCTCCAGGTAAACAGGGTTGTAAACCGGGGCCTCCTCTCCTCACTTCTGTCCTCTGGCTGGAACCGGCTGGTTAGGTCACTGGGTCCTCACTCTGCATCCCATTGATACTCACCCACGATGGGACCAGCTGCAAAGTACCAGGGCTCCACCCTCCTTCCCATCACCTGAGCGCGGGGGAGCATCTCATGCTGCCCTGGGTTGGGGGCAGCCAGCAGGGAGCAGGACACACACACACATGAGCAGGGGGCAGGACACACACACACACACACCAGCAGGGGGCAGGGCTGGAAACAGACACACATACACCCCAGCAGGGGGCTGGACACACACACACACTACCAGGGGGCAGGACACACACAGACACCAGCAGGGGGAAGGACTGGATGGACACATGTGTGTGGGCTCCCGGGGGAGGCACCAGCTGTTCCCACCGGACCCCTAGGGGGTCAGGCCCCCTCCAGGATCCCCCCGCCCACATCATTGCCCAGCATGGGGACCAGCTTCAGCTGGGGCTGCCCTGGGGGAGGGGAATGGGGAGGGAATCCCCTGAAACTCCCCCTCCAGCAGTGACCCAGATTCACACAAGGCCCCATTGTGCAGGGCTGGCAGTGGGACCCACGTGGGCCCTTTGGGGCGGGGCCATGGGAACGGGACACAGACAGAGCCCTGGAAAGACCCGGGCCGGAGGGTGAGGGGTGTGGCGCAGCCGCTGTTTGCTGGGAGGACGACGGGATGGATCACTTGAGGATTCGCTCTGGGACACCTGGAATTGGCCACTGTCGGAAGACAGGATACTGGGCTAGATGGACCTTTGGTCTGACCCAGGCTGGCTGTTCTTCTGTGTTAGGTGTGGTCAGAACTACAGTATCAAAGAGGGCAGACCCAAGGGAAACCCCAGCAGGAACCATCCCGCTAGCAATGCTTGTCTATTGAGAGATCCCTCGGAGCCGAGAACACCGGTGGGGATGTGAAGATGGCCACGGCTGTAATTGTCGCACAGGTTTTTGTAGGATTTCTCTCCGCAGGAGTAATTGGAACTTTGCTTAACACTGGGGCCACCACTGATGGCCAGGGGAGAGCGCCCCCTAGTGACCTCTGCCCCACTCCCTGCAGCACAGCGCCCCCTAGCAGTGCACTGGGGTATCAGGGCCAGCACTGACTGTCTGGGGAGAGCGCCCCTCTACTGAGCCCCTCCTCCTGCTGCCTGCAGCATAGCACCCCCTAGTGTAGCATTGGGCTATTGGGGCCTGATGGGTTAGAACTGGTGGGCTGGACGCCAGGACTCCTGGGTTCTCTCCCTGGCTCTGGGAGGGGACTAGGGTCTAGTGGTTACAGCGAATGGGAGGCTGGGAGCCAGGACTCCTGGGTTCTGTTTTGAAGGCTGGGCACCCCACCTCTTTTTCTCTCAGCAGCTAGTTCCCAGCCTGCCAGCCCACCTTTGGATCCAGGCTCTTGCCAATCCTGGCTGGGATCAGGGAGGGGCAGCGTGGGTGGATGTGATCCAGCAATCTGGGCACAAGCAGTGCATGGGGTGGGGGTGCCAGGGGGCTGGACAGGGAGCTGTTGGGGGGAGGGAGGGAGGGCCGGGGGCGCACCATGCCGGAACTGGACAGGAAAGGACAGGCTGGCACTAGAGGATGAATAAGGAGCGGGGGGCCCCGGCTGTCACAGACTCACAGGTGGTGTCCACTCTTGGCCCTGTACAGTCCCTGCAGGGAACTCCCTTCAGTGAGACAGCCCTTCTCAGGGGGCCACTCTCTCTCGGGGTCAGGCCCCTCCACCTCGTGGAGATGCACCTCTCTGAGCCTTAGCACACCTGTCTCTCGCCGTGGCCCACTCAGAGAGACAACTCGCTCTGGACCCCTGGGGCCTCCACTCCCAGAGAGAATCATGCAACCCTGTTCTCCAGACCGGAGTGGCTCTCAGCCAGCATAAAACAGGAGGGTTTATTGAGCGTTGAACCCAGCACAGGAAACTCTTTGGGCCCTCAGGCCTGGCCTCCCTCAGCCCAGCACATCCCAGTCTCCCCTGCATCCAGGTGGGCTCTGGCTGCTCCCCCTCTCCAGCCCCGAGCCCCCCTGCTTCCCAGCTGGGCATCTGATATCACCAGCCCCAAGCCCCGCCTCTGTTCATTGTGCTCTATCCAGGTACACCGGGTCACCTTGGCCTCCTCTCCTCTCTTCTGTCCTCTGGCCCCTCTGGCTGGAACCGGCTAGTCAGGTCACCGGGATCCTCTCTTCACAGCCCATTGTCCTCCCCCTGGCCAGAACTTGTTGTGACTCCTGGCCTGGGCACCAGGTCCCCAGTCGCTGGGGTATCCTAGGGTTACCATATGTCCAGATTTTCCCAGACATGTCCGGTTTTTTGGGCCTCAAATCCCCGCCTGGGAGGAAATCCCAAAAAGCCAGACATGTCCAGGAAAATAGGGAGGGAGGGGTTGTGGGGCTTGGGTCCGGGTCGGAGCTGCTGGTGCCAGACCCGCTCAGCTGGGAGCCTTAGCCACTGGGGCCAGTGGTGCTCGGCCGGGGACCAGAGCCGCTGGCACCGGCGGTGCTCGGCCGGGGGCTGCAGCCTCTGGGGCCGGCGGTGCTCGGCTGGGGTCCGGGGCCGCTGGCGCCGGCAGTCCTTGGATGGGGTCCGGGGCCGCTGGGGCCGGCGGTGCTCGGATGGGGTCCGGGGCCGCTGGGGCCACCGGGGCCAGGGCGGGCCGGAACCAGGGCCGGCACCGCAGGGCCCGAGCCGAGCCGGGCAGGAGATGCCGGGGCCAGAGCCTCTTGGCCTGGGCCGGCCGGCCACCAGAGAGAGCCACTCGACTGGGCCGCACCGCGCCCTGCCCCAGCCCCAGCTTACCTGCTGCCCCCCTGTTTCAGGCTTCCCGTGAACATTTGATTTGCGGGAAGCAGGGGAGGCAGAGGAGCAGGGGGGCGGAGCGTTCAGTGGAGGGGGCAGAGTTGGGGCGGGGAATTTGGGGAAGGGGTGGGGAAGGGGAAGGGGTGGAGTTGGGGCAGGGCTGGGGCCCCATGGATTGTCCTCCTTTTTTTAAATTAAAATGTGGTAACCCTAGCTTATCCATTCTCCAGGCCATTTGCTGGGGTCCCAAGTTCCATCGCTGCTTGCTTTGGCTGCTCTAGATTTCGCCTGCAGATTAGAGACAACGTGTGATGGAGGCAGGAAGAGATGAGACATCGTCGACTTCCTGTAGCTGGAGCCACCAGCTGAGTTTCTTATTTGGGGCTCGGTGGAGCTGGGAACTGGGGTGTTGGTGGCAGCCCTGAGGGTCCCCTCACTGCCCCCATCATGGCATCTGCTCTCACTGTCCTCCTCCTCGGTGAGTATCGGATAAAGCCAGGGCATGTGTCCCTTGGTGAGGATGGGATCTGAGACCCGGGTGTGTATCCATGGGCAGTAGGATCTGAGGCTCGAGCGTGCACCCATGGGGGGATCTGAGATGAGGTTGTAGGATCCAGTTGCTTTGGGATCTGGTCACTAACGAGCCATCTCCTCTCCAGGTTGCTGGCTGGCCGGGCACAGTGGGGTGTGCGGAGGTGAGTATCAGTCTATGGGGAAAACGGTAACATCAAGGATCGGGGAGGGGATGCATGGGGTGGGGAAAAGAGGAACTGAGCCATGAACCTTCCCCAAAACTCAACCCAAACTCCCCCTGTGAGCTCAGACCCGTCCCCGTTCTTCTGTCCCTCCCCCACCCTCCGCCAGTGAGTAACTAGGAGCCGAATCTGGTTCCCGGGGTCTGATGAAGCAGGAACCGTCCCTTGGTTCAAAGCCCTCCACTCCACCCCCCCAGGCTGTGAGGATTCGGGGTGGGGGGTCATCACATGGATTTATTTCAGCTCATATAAACGCTAACAGGGCCCGTCCGTGGGCTTTAGGTCCCCTCGTTCACGGTCAGTGTAGCCATGGGGAGAACCCCCCAGATCCTCCCCCACTCCCAGATCCACCCCCAACAGCTCCCTCCCCTGCACTCACAGCCCCCTGTTCCCAAGGCCTGGGGAAAAGTTGGGTCTTGTACGACTCCCACAGTCACAGACTATTTCCAACCCTGGGGCGGGGGGCAGAGCTGCAGGGGGCCCACTGATCAGGGTCTCTGGCTGGCCTCAGGTGGGGCCGAAGGGGGCAGATGATCTTTAATGCAGCCCGGGTCCTCAGCTACGTCTGGGTAAATCCCTGGCCCCCAAACCCCGTGGGCAGCCAGTGATAACCCTGGTAGGGGACAGACTCCTAGAGAGGCCAAATGACGGATGGACTGAATTGTGGCGGGAGGAGGCGGGGAGCTGTGTCTCCCCTGTTTAACTCCTTTCTCTTGTTGAAAGCAGGGCGTGAATTTGTCAAACCCACAATCTCGGTGAGCCCCAGCAGGGTGGTGGCGCTCGGGGGAAAGGTCACCATCCGCTGTGAGAGTTTGTACCCGGGCATGGAGTTCTTCCTGCGTAAAGCTGGACACCCGAATCTGCAGGTGTGGATGGTGCCTGATGGGACCGTGGCTGAATTTCCCATCCCCAGTGTCGGTCGGGAAGATGGAGGAAAATACACCTGCAACTATCACTCCAGAACGGATCAGAGTCGCTTGTCGTATCTCAGCGACCCCGTCGAGATCATTGTAGGAGGTGAGGGGCCCGACTCAGTGGCCCGGCTCCCAGCCCCACACCCAGCCAGACCCTCAGGGGGTCTCTGCATTGATGGCACACTCAGAGATAGGCTCTGCCATTAGCCCTGGGCCGAGCAGAGGGGACATCCTGCCAGGGAGCAGGGACGGAGTCACCTCGGGTTCCCAGCCAGGGGGAGAAGCAGCCACTGGAGATTTGGGTCAGAGGAAGGGGGGATCCCTGCCCCCAGAGGGAGCTGCAGAGCAGAGGGGAACTTTCCCAGACAACACAATAGTTACGGGGTGATGGGCAGAGCTGAAGTTTATAAATCTCAGTGTATAGTAGAGACTTGCTCAGTCCCCTACAAGTCAGTGGTGGTGCTGTGCACAGAACCCAGGAGTCCTGGCCCCCATCCTCCCTGCTCTCCCCACTAGACCCCACTCCACTCCTTGAGCCGGGGAAAGAACCCAAGAGTCCTGGCTCCCAGCCCTCCCAGCAGAGAAGTCAGGCAGTGAATGGACCCTGGAGACTGGACTGGACTGGCCTGTCTCCTGCTAGGGAGCAGAGCTCTGGGCCCCCATGGGCTGGGGTTGCTCCGTGTCTCAAGCTGTTAGCCCAGGGCTCAGAGGAAACTCTGCCCCCTGTGGAAAGGCGAACAGGAGCCCGTCCCCAGGGTCTGACCCACCACTGACCCGCGTGGTGAGGACGGGCCCCAGGACTGAGTGACGGGGCCTGCGTCTCACAGCCTGTCTGCTTCCCACTGCAGAGCTCAGCTACCCCAAACCCAGCATCTCCCTGAGCCCCAGCAGGGGGGTTTCCCTAGGGGGAGCCGTAACCATCTGGTGTCAGGGGCAGCACCAGGGCGTGCAGTTCGTGCTGAATAAAGAGCGACGCCGTTTCCAAACTGTGGATTCGGACAGGTCTGAGGCTGTGTTTCCCATCAGCAACATGCGCCGGGAGGACGGCGGGAGCTACAGCTGCTCCTATCACAGCCGATAGGAGCCGTTCGCTGGGTCGTACCCCAGCGACCCGGTGGAGCTGGTGGTGAGAGGTGAGGGGCCCGGCTCAGCGTCCCCGTTCTCAGCCCCACCCCCAGCCAGACCCTCACGGGGGCTCGGTGCCAATGGGACGCTCAGAGCCAGGCTCTGCCCTGAGCCCTGACCCCGCAGTGGAGACGCCCGGCCGGGGAACGGGGACAGAGTCACTGGGGGATTCCCCAGCCAGGGGGGAGCAGCAGCTCCTGGAGACTCGGGGCAGGGCGGCTACTTTAACGCTGCCCCTTGTGCGTAGGAACCATGAGTCGCTATTTAATCCCATGATCCCCTCCCCTCTGTGCTCCAGACCCCGCCCCAGGCAGAGATGAATGAGGCAGGGGCTGCAGGCGAAGCAGTGGCTTGGTGGACACGGCGCTGGGCTGGGACCCAGGAGATCTGGCCCAGCTCCTGGCGCAGACACAGACTCTGTGTGATGGGAGCACGTCGCAGTTTTCAAACGTGTCCTTCATTGTGGGGGGGCCTCAATCTTGGGGGATCTCAGGCCGAGCGCCCACAAACCGAGACCCCCACAGTTAGCGGAGACCTCTGCAAACGCTGGCCTCAATAGCGCTGAATCCCTTGTGATCAGGGCCCCGCTGTGCCAGCCGCTGCATAAATACAGAGCGAAGAAACAGTCCCTGCCCCTGGAAGCTCACTAAGGAAAGTGAATCTGTCTGTGGCCTGTAGAATGGGGATAAAGACCCCTCCCTGCCTCCCCGGGGGCTGACTCCCTTCCTGTGTGGGGCTCAGGCCCTGCCGTGCCAGGCACCAAAGTCCAGCCCGAGAGTCGCTCTGTGTTCAGGCCAGGCCGGACACAATGAATGAGACAGAGGCCACACACGGCATATGAAGAACCCAAGAACTAGGCAGTCGCAGCTCTGTGTCTGTGGGTTTGGGAGCCCAGCTCGCAGGGCCGGGATTCTGGCTCAGGAAAACTCTTGGATCTGGAAGAGAATTTCTGCCAGGGGGCCCCTGGATCTGCCCATGCCTGGGGTCAGCTGGGGAATCACAGAAGATTAGGGTTGGAAGAGAGCTCAGGAGGTATCTACTCAACCCCCCTGCTCAAAGCAGGACCAACCCCAACTAAATCATCCCAGCCAGGGCTTTGTCAAGCCGGGCCTTAAAAACCTCTAAGGATGGAGATTCCACCATCTCCCTAAGTAACCCATTCCAGTGCTTCACCACCCTCCTAGTGAAATAGTGTTTCCTAATATCCAACCTAGACCTCCCCCACTGCAACTTGAGACCATTGCTCCTTGTTCTGTCATCTGCCACCCCTGAGAACAGCCGAGCTCTATCCTCTTTGGAACCCCCCTTTCAGGTATTTGAAGGCTGCTATCAAATCCCGCCTCATTCTTCTCTTCTGCAGCTGGAGGACGGGGCTGGGTGGGTGCCCGGGTCTGGTTCTCACAGCCTGTCTCCTGTGCGCAGATCCCAACTTACCCAGACCCTCCATCTCTCTAAGCCCCACTTGGGTCACCCCCCTAGGGGCAGACGTCACCATCCGGTGTCAGGGGCAGCGCCGGGACGTGAGCTTTTTCCTGCACAAGACTGGAGACCTGAACCTGCAGCGACACATGGACCCTGCTGGGGACGGGGCCGAGTTCCGCATCCCCACCGTGGGCCGGCAGCACGGAGGGAGCTACAGCTGCAGCTACCGGCCCCGATCAGAGCCCTTCATCTCCTCAGAGCCCAGCAACACCGTGGAGCTGGTCATAGCAGGTGAGGGGCCCGGCTCCACGTCCCTGCTCCCAGCCGGACCCTCAAAAGTTCGGCACCCTAATGGGATGCTCAGAGCCAGGCTCTGCCCAGAGCCCTAGGACTGGCCTGGACAGAGAGTGGGGACAGTGTCACTAGGGGGCTTCCCAGCCAGGGGGCAGCAGCAGCTCCTGGAGGTTCAGTTCCAAGGGAGGGGGATTCCTGCCTCAAGGGGGAGCTGCAGAGCAGGGGGGCTTTGCCAGGGGACGCTCCCCCGGCTGCCCCTGCACTGGGGGCACTCAAAGGAGTCAGGGCCCAGGGGCTGCCCATCCCGTCACTCTCCTGTTCTGCCTCCTCAGCCTGCGTCCCCTCCCATGGCCCCACCCCTTTCTGCCCCTTCTCTGGGGCCCCGACCCTATTCCACCCATGTATCTGCCCCATTCCATCCCCCCATTGCAGCCCCGCAACCCATTTTCTACTTTCTGCCTCGCAGCCCCCACTGCGTCCCTCAGACCGTAGAAGCTCTGTCCCCCCGCCCTGGCCCTGGGGTGCAGTGGGGAGTCAGAGTGCCCCAGTCCTGTAGCCACAGCGGGTAGCGAGAGTGCTCCCGTCCTGGGGCTGCCGCGGAGGTCCTGGTAATAAGGCTTCCCCTGTCCCCACTATGGTGCTTCTGTGAGGACCAGGGTCGGGGTTCTGGGCCTTCTCCTGTCCTGCTCGCCCGGTGGCCAGGGCTCCAGGGTAACTGAAACATTCCCAGTCAGTGCAGCCATGCGGAGAACCCCCCAGATCCACCCCTACCCCAGAACCACCCCCAACAGCTCCCTCCCCTGCACTCACAGCCCCCCCGTTCCCAAGGCCTGGGGAAAGGTGGGTCTTGTGTGACTCCCGCCAGTCACAGACTGTTTCCAACCACAGGGCGGGGGGCAGAGCTGCAGAGGGCCCACTGGTCAGGCTCCCTGGCTGGCCTGTGGTGGGGCCGAGGGTGGGGCAGGTGATCTCTCATGCAGCTGGGTCCTGAGCGACGTCTGGGTGAACCCCCTGCCCCCGAGCCCCATGGGCAGCCAGTGCCAACCCTGGTAGGGGATAGACTCCTAGAGAGGCTGAATGACGGATGGACTGAATTGGGGCAGGAGAGGCGGGGGGCTGTGTCTCCCCTGTTTAACTCCTGTCTCTTGTTGAAAGCAGGGCAAGAATACCCCAAACCTCCCATCCGGGTGAGCCCCAGCAGGGTGGTGGCACTCGGGGGAAGCGTCACCATCCGCTGTGAGGGTCGGTACCCGGGCATGGAGTTCTTTCTGCGTAAAGCTGGACACCCGAACCCGCAGGTGCAGACGGTGCCTGATGGGACCGTGGCTGAATTTCCCATCCCCAGTGTCAGCCGGGAAGATGGAGGGAGCTACACCTGCGACTATCGCTCCATAACGGATCAGAATCGCTGGTCGTATCTCAGCGACCCCGTCGAGATCATTGTAGCAGGTGAGGGGCCCGGCTCAGTGTCCTGGCTCCCAGCCCCACACCTTGCCAGCCCCACAGGGAGTCTGTACACCAATGGGACGCTCAGAACCAGGCTCTGCCTTGATCCCTGGGTCCAGCAGAGGGGACACCTGGCCGGGGACGGAGTCACTGGGGAGTTCCCCAGCCAGGGGGAAGCAGCAGCTCCTGGAGATTCAGGGCCAAGGAAGGGGGGATCCTGCCCCCAGGGGGAGCTGCAGAGCAGGGGCCTTTCCCAGGGGATGCTCCCCCGGCTGCCCCCGCTCTGGGGACTCACAGAGGAGTCACGTCTCAGGGGCTGCCGAGCCGGCACCATCCCCAGCCACAAACCCCCCTCCCCAGGACTGACAGTAACGATCAATGCTGAGTCACGGGCAGAGGTGGATAAAGGTTTCCTGGGGCCCTGGGCCAGAGCAAGGGGTCCCTCCCCACCCCTCCCACCTGCCGTCCCTCTCCTGTCCCGCCTCCTAGGCCTGCAACCCCACCCACGGACCCATCCCCTTTGCCCCTTCCCCAGGACCCCGCCCCTATTCCATCCACGGTCCTGCCCCATTCTGTCCCCCCACTGCAGCCCTGCAACCCATTTGCTACTTTATGGCCCCCCCCCCACTACTGCCTCCCCAAGACCGGAGAAGCTCTGTCCCCACGCCTTGGCCCTGGGGAGAAGCGGGGAGTGAGAGTCCCCCAGCCCTGAGGCCATCCTGGGGCTGCAGTGGAGATCCTGTTGCTAAGGCTTCCCCTACCCCCCCCCCCCATGCTCCTGCAGGGGACCAGGGTCGGGGTGCTGGGGCTTCTCCCGTCCTGCTCGCCCGGCAGCCAGAGCTGTGGGGCCCCCCACTTGGCCAGGGCCGTAGGGTCTGTCTCTGATCTACCAGTGGTCGCGGAGGGTGGGGGGCGATCTCTGAGTCAGTGTTTCAGCCCCTCCCCACGCCCCGACAGACACTGGTTCTATTCCCACAGGGGGAACCAACCAGAACCAGTCTGGAGCGGCGCCGGCTCCCTCCCGCCCGGGCAGCGCGGGGCCAGGTACTGGGGCTGGGGAGGAATCTATTGAGTCACAGATTATGGGGCAGCTTCCCCCAGTGGTTGCCCAGGAGGAGGGATGGAGGTTGTCAGGGCCGGCTTTAGGCCGATTCAGCCGATTCAGCTGAATTGGGCCCCGCGCCAAGATGGCCCCGCGCTGCAGCTCTCCACCCCGCCCCCAGCTCACTTCCCCCTCCTCCCCTCCCCTGAACGCTCCGCCCCCTCCCCTGCTTCCCACGAATCAGAGATTCGCGGGAAGTCTGAAAAGAAGCAGGGGCGGGCAGGCAGTACAAGGTAAGCTGGGGTGGTGGGGGCGCGAGAAGGGCTCCGGGGAGGCGCCACCCGTTCCCGCCGAGCACGCAGGCCCCAGCGGCTCTGGCCCAGCTCGGGTCCGGCCCGGCCCCCGTGGCGCAGCCCTGCTCCGGCTCGGCCTGGCCCCCGCGGCGCTGCTCGGGTCCAGCCCGGCCCCGGCCCGGCCCCCGCGGCGCTGCTCGGGTCCAGCCCAGCTCCGGCCCCCGCGGCGCGGCCCTGCTCCGGCTCGGCCCGGCCCCGGCGTGGCTCAGGTCCGGCCCGGCTCCCGCGGCGCGGCTCCGGGTCAGACCCAAGCCCGGCAACCCCGGCCGGAGCGCGGCTCGATTCCTGGGGGCGGGGCTTGCAGCAAGCCCCGCCCCCATGAATCGGGCCCCGCTCTTGCTAAAGCCGGCCCTGGAGGCTGTTCACAGGGGCAGTGACTCCCCCCACCGCCGCCAACAGATTTGTGAGGGGACTGAAGCCTCCTGCTCAGACACGAACCCACAGCTAACGGGGCAGCTGGAGGCTTCCTCTAGGGGCAGCGGGGCCCATCAGTGGCCATGGGCCGGGGGGTGGTGCGTTGGAGCTCCCCGTGAAGCAGCCAGGAAGAGACAGCATGGGAGGCGGGATACCGGGCTAGATGGGCCCGTTGGCCTGAGCCAGTGTGGCCATGAGGCAGGGGTTGAAATGCCTTAAAAATGATGGCCAGGATGGATCAGACAGCGCCCCCTAGCACCGTGCTGGGGCAATCGGGCCAGCCCTGACCAATGGAGTGAATGCCCCCTCCTGAGCCCCCTGCAGTCCAGTGCCCCCTAGCACTACAAATCCCCCAAATCTTGCTGGCTCTGACCCCACTTGATACCCTGGGGCCCCCAAATCCTCCCCATAGAATTTTCTGCTGCCTGTTCCCTGCAGAGCCCCAGCCCCTTGGGCACCGCCTGGGGTGGGAGGGGCTGGGGGGGGGGAAACAGACCAGCCGCTCCTGGCACTCACGGCTCTGCTGTTTCCCAGGCGGATCGGAATCGCCGGCACCTCTGGGTCTGACCTGGCCCATCATCGCCGGAGTTAGTGTGGTAGCTACTGTCCTCCTCCTCCTCCTTGTGGCCTTTGTCTGCTTCAGAAAAACCCGAGCCAGTAAGTGCCCCCCCAGCGAGGGGAGGGTTAAACCTGTTGCTAAGCAGGGCGGGATGGGGTCACGGCTTGGATGCGGGACTGTGCCAGGAAAGCCAAGGACGGGGGGTGGGGAGGGGGGGTGAAGGCTCAGCAGGGGGTTCTGCTGCATGAGTAATCCCTGTACACACAGCTGTCACACCCACCCCAGAAGTGGTTGCATCTCAGCCTTGGGCGAGGGGTCCCTGTATAAAGAGCCACTGGTACCGTGCCTCTCAGGTGCCAGGGGAGCCAAGCTGTGGACCAGGTTCGTTATAACAAGTCACTAACGAGGGAGGATTGGGGACAGGAAAAGCCCCCTGAGTTAATCTGCCCCTAGCCCCTGGAGCATGCTCTGGTATTGCGCTGCCCCCTGCTGGTCCATTGCACCCCAGCAGGGATCCAGGTTCAGCACCACCAGCAGAGGGGACCCCCCCAGGCACCTCCATCCCTGCTGCCCTGTGGGGGGTGAGTGGCCGGGTGCTGATACCAGCGGATACCGATCGGCTCATGGGGGATTTTGGTTTGTGTCCCTCTGCAGGAAAAGGAGCTGCACCAAGACCAAGCAGGTAGGAACCCGGCTCCTCCCCCCTCCGAATCAACCTGCCGGGGTCACAGTGCTCCTGGATTCTGTCCCCAGTTTGGGGAGGGGGGTGGGGTCTAGTGGTTAGAGCGGGGTGGGGGTGGGGTCTGGTGATTGGGGCAAGGGGGGTTTAGGGAACTGGGTTCAGTGTGAGGCAGGATGGGGGCTCTCTGGGTGTGTTGAGGAATCTCCCCACGAGTGGGGGGATATGACATTTACAAGGGAATTTTCTCTTTTAGCACCAGCCCTATGGTGGCATTAAAGGCGCCGGCTGAGCAAGACCCCATCTGTGAGTAACACACCCAGGGGGGTACCAGGGTGGGGCAGGAACCCTGGGGAGGGGAGGGGCTTGTGGGGGCTCCACCCACATGGTGCAGGACCTGATTTATAGCTGCTGCTGGGCAGGACTAAGGAGAGGGTCCCAGAGGTAGCCGGTGTCAGCTGAGAGTGTTGGACTCCCAGGAGCTCCCTGGAGCCTCCCTCCCTTCCCACTCTAGTTCCCCATCCACTCCTGGCTTCCAGACCCCTGCTCTAACCACTAGTCTAGACCCCGAGCCAGGGAGAGAACACAGGCGTTCTGACTCCCAGTCCCCCGTCCCGCTGTAACCCCCTAGACATCTTTGTGCTTCAGTTTCCCTCTCTGTAACATGGGGCTAATGACCCTGGCCCATGCTCTGGGGCGGAGGAGGTGTGGTTGTGCTGGGCTCTGACCCCACTGGCTGGACAGAGGGGTCGGAGCGTTCTGCTCTGGGCTGGCCAGGGGTACAGCTCAGCGGGTGTCTCTGTTCTGCAGACGCCTCCATGGACGAAGGGAAAGAGCCGCAGACCCTGGTAAGTGTCCCCTGTTCCCCCATGGGGTCTGACTCCCAACCCTGACCCACATGGGCCCCAGCAGCCCTCTCACATCCCCCCCCCAGCCTATCCTGGCACACTCAGTGGTTTGGGTTGGGATCGGGCTATAAGGGGGGGATTATGGGATCGCCAGCTTGGATTGCAGGGTGTGTGTGTGTGTGTTTCCCTGTCGCCCCCTGTTTGAGGGGATGGACCCTGCTCTGTGTGTGTGGCGGGGTGTTGGTGCATACGTGCGCGCACACACAGACACACACATGAGTGACTCTCTCCCCTCCCACACCAAGGAGCCTGACCCCGGCATCTATGCTGAGCTGGACCGCCAGACGCTGCAGCCCAGTGTGTATGGTGTGATCAACGTGAGCCGGGGGCCCCCGCAGTGAGAGCCCCCCGCAGCCATGGGGCGCCATCCTCCCGGGGGCAACAGCCTCACGCCCCAACAGCGACAGCCCCAGAGAACTCTGCATCTAGGGAAGATTTAGGGGGGACGCTGCCCTCCCCCTGCTGCAGCCCCGTCCCATCAAGCTTCTGTCCCCCTGCCCCACGCAGACCCACATGTGGGGGGAAGGGGGGGCTCAGCACTGGGATGGGTAGGAGATGCTTCAAGGCAGCTTTGATGTTATTTTGCATCCTGTTAACCTTCAGATTTGTAATAAACACAGATCATTAAACCAGCCCCCCCGGGCAGCCCCCAACCCCTGTCCCGGCGCCAGGAGAGTGTGTCACACCTGGGGGAGATGGGGAGCTGCCGGGGAATCAGGTTTATGTTGAGTTTCACTGGGAGTAGCAGAACCAGCAAGCGAGCGGCGGCTCTGGACACACTTCCCCTTTTCGCAGCTCCCTTGGCCTTTCCCCAGCCCTGCTCCACTCCAGATACCTTGTTAACCTCCCTGCAGCCAGGCTCCCGGACTTTTCATACAGGCCAGCTGAGGCCTGATTGGGGCGTGGCCCAGCTGCGGCCGCTTCCCCAGTCAGCCCAGCTTTTAGAGCTGCAGCCCTCGCCCCGGCTGCTTTCCAGCCCTTGCAGGCAAGAGTGAGTGTCCACCCCGCTACAGCAGCCCATTGTCCTCCCCCTGGCCAGAACCGGCGTCGACTCCTGAGCTGGGCCTCCGGGTCACCCGGTCACCAGTCGCTGGGGTCTCCATTCTCCACGCCAGTGGTTGGGGTCCCAAGTTCCCTCTCCGGTCCTCTGTAACAACAAACTCCCTCTCCCATCACCTCGTTAACCTGTGGCACCTAGGGAAACTGAGTCCCACCCCCTCTGCATGCAACCCTAGGAAAACCAAGAAAATCCCCCATAGGAAACAAGGAAAACAAGAAACTCCCTCACTTCATCACACCATCAAGGTGCCTGTAGCGAGGATACTCCTGAAATGGGGGGCTAAGGAGGGACCCAAAGAGGGATCACCTGTCTACCGAGGTGCTAATGGATAATGACTTGGAGAACTGGCTGGATGACACTCACAGCACCCTGGTCCTTACCCGGAGCCAGAGCCAGCAAGGGGCGCGGGACCTCCCAAAGGGTGGGGACCGAAGCGCCGAAGGTAGGGCTCGACAGGGATGGGCCGGAGCCTCTGTCCCAAGGGTGGGAAACTGAGACACTACCAACCAGGGCTGTATCCTCAAACCCAGCAGCTGAGTTCCAGATGGAGCTGCAGGAGGATCCCTCCTTGGAGAAGCTGAAGGCCCTGGTTGGCCACGGCGGTGCAGGATCCCAGCGGGAGGACCACCAGGAGAGATTCCTGTGGCAGAAGGGATTCCTGTACTGGGTATGGGCGGGTTCAGGGCAAACGGAACCTTCGAAAGTCGGGAGGCAGCTCGTGGTTCCCCAGAGGTACCGCTGCAAACTGTTGTTCTTGGCCCACGATATCCCCCTTTCGGGGCATCCAGCGCACCAGGCAGAGGCTGCTGCAGAACTTTTACTGTCCCGGGGCCTTTGACGCTGTCCAACAGTATTGCAGGACCTGGGACTCCTGCCAAAGGGTGGGGAAGGCTCGGGATATGTGTAAAGCACCGCTGAGACCTTTGCCCGTCATAGAGGAGCCTTTCCAGAAGGTGGCCGTGGACATAGTGGGGCCCCTCAGCAGGGTGACCTGGTGTCACGGACTCACAGATCGTGCCCACTCTTGGTCCCGTGCGGTCCGTGGGGGGTGCCCCTTTTAGTGCGACAGCCTGTGATGAACTGGGCCTGTTCTTACTGTGGTCTGTGAATGCTGACAGGGGAGTGTGGCTGGGATAGTCTGCATTGGGGGATGGGAGTCTGCCCGAGGGCGAATACCTGAGTGTGTAACATGAGAACCCAGGAAGAGGTTGGAGGCCAGGTGACACCTTGGCCCGGGAAACTGGACAAAGGCTGTGGGAGGGGTCGCTGAAGGCAGAGTGCTGGAAGCGAGCTGGAGAGATGGCTGGGAGGCAGAGATGGCTCTGACCCCCCCCAAAGGGGGGTGGGCTGGGATGCCCTGGGACCCCAAGCTGGACTTAACTGAGGGGGTCCTGCTGTCTGTGCCTGCAAGACCTGTCTTGGACTGTATTCCTGTCATCCAAATAAACCTTCTGCTTTACTGGCTGGCTGAGAGTCATGGTGAATCGCAGGAAGCTGGGGGTGCAGGGCCCTGAGTCCCCCAATACTCCGTGACACAGCCCTTCTTGGGGGTCCACTCTCTCTCGGGGTCAGGCCCCTCCACCTCCTGGATCCATACCTCTCAGAGCCCTAGCACACCTGTTTCTCGCAGTGGGCCCCCTCGGGGAGTCCTCTTGCTCTGGACCCCCCGGGCCTCCACCCCCAAAGGGGTTGATGCCACCCTGTTCTCTAGACCGGTGCGACTCTCAGCCAGCATAAAGCAGGAGGGTTTGTTGAGAGTTGAACACAGCACAGGAAACTCTCAGGGCCTCAGGCCTGGCCTCCCTCAGCCCAGCACATCCCAGTCTCTCTGCATCCAGGTGGGCTCTGCCTGCTCCCCCTCTCCAGCCCCGATCCCCCCTGCTCCCAGCTGGGCATCTGAGATCCCCTGCCCCAGGCCCCCCTGTGTCCATTGTCTTCTCTTCCGGTAAACAGGGTTGTAAACCGGAGCCTCCTCTCCTCGCTTCTGTCCTCTGGCTGGAACCGGCTGGTTAGGTCACAGGATCCTCACTCTGCAGCCCATTGTCCGCCCACTGGCCAGAACCAGCTGCGTTTCCTCAGCTGGGCCTCCAGGTCACCAGGTCGCCAGGCCACCGGTCACTGGGGTATCCATCCTCCCGGCCATTGGCTGGGTCCCCGAGTCCTCTGTCTGGTCCTCTGAAAAACACACTCCCTCTCCCCTCACCTCGTTAAACCAGTAACACCCAGGGAAACTAGGTCCCACCCCCTCTGCATGCAAACCATTGAAACTCCACAGAAAACAAGAAAACCCCCCACTACATCACACCTGGTCAGGGAAGAAATACATTCTGGTGGTGGTAGATTTCACTACACTCTACCCCGAGGCAGTGGCCTTGTCCTCTATCAAGGCAGACACCATGGCAGACACGCTGCTGGCCATTTTCAGCAGAGTGGGGTTCCCCAAGGAGGTCCTTACAGACTAGGGAGTCTAACTTCATATCAACCGTGCTCCAGTGATTGTGGGGGAAGTGTGGGGTGCAGCACACCTGGGCCTCGGCCTACCACCCTCAGTCCAACGGGCTGGTGGAGAGGTTCAATGGGAGCCTAAAGATGATGCTGAAAACCTTTATGGACCAGCACCCGCAGGACTGGGACAAGTATTTACCCCACCTGCTGTTTGCATACAGGGAAGTGCCCCAGGAATCCACAGGGTTTTCCCCTTTCGAGTTGCTGTATGGGAGGAGGGTGAGGGGGCCCCTGGACTTGATGAGGGCCAAGTGGGAGGGAAAGGCCTCTCCAAACGGGGAATCGGTGGTGGAGTACGTACTGACTTTCCGGGAAATGCTCGTGGAGCTCATGGGCTCGGCTAGGGAAAACCTAGCAAGGGCCCACAGGAGGCAGAAGGTCTGGTGCGACCGCTCAGCACGTATCCACTCCTATGCTACCGTGGACCAAGTGATGCTCCTCATCCCCGTGAGGAAGAACAAGCAGCAAGCTGCCTGGGACGGCCCCTTCACCGTCATCAGACAGGTAAATGAGGTGAACTATGTGGTGGAACTATCCAACCGGGCTCACAGCCACTGGGTGTATCACGTCAACATGATGAAACCATACTGGGACAGGGAGAAGTTGGTGCTGACTGTGTGTGGCCAGTGGGAAGAGAAGGGAGAGGATCCCCTGGTGGGACTCCTCCCTGAAGCTGGGGCTGACCCCTCGCTGGAATCAGTTCCTCTCTCAGACCAGCTAACCCCTGCCCAGAGATCAGAGAGGTCTTGCATTCATTCCAGCAGCTGTTCTCCAACCGGCCTCGGCTCACTAACCTGGCTGTCCACTGGTTGGAGACGGGGGACATGCTGGCTTTAGGGGTGATCCAGTCATCCACCAGCCCTTGGGCCTCACCTGTGGTGCTGGTCCCCAAGAAGGACGGTGTCACAGACTCACAGATCGTGCCCACTCGTGGCCCCATGCGGGCGGTGGGGGGGAGCCCCTTTTAGTTAGACAGCCCTTCTCGGGTCCACTCTCTCTCGGGGTCAGGCCCCTCCACTGCCTGGAGCCGCACCTCTCTGAGCCTTAGCACGTCTGTCTCTCACCGTGGGCCCCCTCAGGGAGTCCACTCGCTCTGGACCCCCCGGGCCTCCACCCCCGATGGGGTAGATGCAACCCTGTTCTCTAGACCGGAGTGACTCTCAGCCAGCGTAAAACCGGAGGGTTTATTGATAGTTGAACACAGCACAGGAAACTCTCAGGGCCTCAGGCCTGGCCTCCCTCAGCCCAGCACACCCCAGTCTCTCTGCATCCCGGTGGGCTCTGCCTGCTCCCTCTCTCCAGCCCAGAGCCCCCCTGCTTCCCAGGTGGCCATCTGAGATCCCCGGCCCCAAGCCCCGCCTCTGTCCATTGTCTTCAATCCAGGTAAACAGGGTTGTAAAGTGGGGCCTCCTCTCCTCGCTTCTGTCCTCTGGCTGGAACCGGCTGGTTAGGTCACTGGGTCCTCACTCTGCAGCCCATTGTCCTCCCGCTGGCCAGAACCGGCTGCAACTCCTGAGCTGGGTCTCTGGGTTGGGGTCTCAGGTCACCGGTCGCTGGGGTATCCATCCTCCAGGCCATTGGCTGGGGTCACAAGTTCCCTCTCCAATACTCTGTAACAAGAAACTCCCTCTCCCCTCCCCTCGTTAAACCAGTAACCCCCAGGGAAACTGAGTCCCACCCCCTCTGCATGCAAACCATTGAAACCCCACAGAAAACAAGAAAAAACCCCACTTCGTCACAGACGGGTTGATCCGGTTCTGTGTGGACTATCAGAAGCTCAATGCCATCACAGTGTCCAATGCCTACCTCATGCCTAGGACCGATGAGATCCTAGACAAGTTGGGGGGCACCCGGTTCCTCACTACCATGGAGCTTACCAAAGGCTACTGGCAGGTGCCCTTGGACTCAGAGGCCAGGGTGAAATCTGCCTTCACCACCCCAATAGGGCTCTTTGAGTTCCTGGTCCTGCCTTTCGGCCTCAAGGGGACACCTGCCACCTTCCAGCACCTGCGGGATCAGTTACTAAGGGGGATGGAGGGCTTTGCTCTAGCGTATATTGACGATATCTGTGTCTTTAGCCAGACCTGGGAGGAACATGTGTCCCAGGTGAAGAGGGTGCTGGGCCGCCTCCATGATGCAGGACTGACCATAAAAACTGAAAAGTTCAAGGTGGGATTGGCAGAGGTTTTATACCTGGGCCACAAGGTGCGGGGAGGCCACCTGAAACCGGAGTCAGCCAAAGTGGAGGCAGTCAAGGATTGGCCTGTTCCCCAGACTAAGAAACGGGTCCAGGCTTTCATTGGGATGGCAGGGTACTACCGGAGGTTTGTGCCCCACTTTAGCTCCCTGGCAGCTCCCCTCACGGAGCTTTGTAGGAAGGGGAAGCCGGACAAGGTGGTCTGAACCGAGCAGTGCCAGAGGGCTCTCTGTGCTGAAGAGGGCACTTATCCAAGGCCCAGTGCTGGTAAACCTGTATTTTAACAAACCCTTCACTGACGCCTCAGACCCGGGACTGGGTGCAGTGCTGATGCAAACTGATACTAAGGGGGAGAGATACTCCATTGTGTACCTGAGCAAGAAGCTGCTGCCCCGGGAGCAGCACTATGCGGCCATAGAGAAGCAATGCCTGGCCATGGCGTGGGCCCTTAAAAAACTGCAGCCGTATCTATTTGGGTGGCACTTCACCGTGTACACCGACCATTCGCCCTGACGTGGCTGCATCAAATGAAAGGGGCTAATGCCAAACTGCTGAGATGGAGCCTTCTCCTCCAGGGGTTTGACATGGAGGTGGTCCATGTGAGGGGGAGTGCCAATGTTATAGATGATGCTTTATCATGGGGCGGGGACCCTGAACTTCCCCAGGTCACTGGCTAAGTGACCCTGTTCCATTCAGCCTCGAAGGGGGGAGAGATGTGACAAAGTGGGGGATTTTCCTGTTTTTTCCTTGTTTTACCAATGATTTGCATGCAGGGGGGTGGGACTCAGTGTCCCTGGCTGTTACTGGTTTAACGAGGAGAGGGGAGAGGGAGTTTGTTGTTACAGAGGACCAGAGAGGGAACTTGGGACCCCAGCCAATGGCCTGGAGAACAGATACCTCAGCGACTGGTGACCTGGTGACTCAGCTCAAGGATCGCAGCTGGTTCTTGCCAGTGGGAGGACAATGGGCTGAGAACAGAGGACCCTGGTGACCTAACCAGCCAGTTCCAGACAGAGGGGACCAGAGCCCAGAAGAGAGGAGAGGAGGCCCAGGCGACCCTGTTTATGACCCTGTTTACCTGGGTCGAAGACAATGGACAGAGGCGGGCCTTGGGGCTGGTAATATCAGAGGCCCAGCTGGGAGCAGGGGGCTCTGGGCTGGAGGGGGAGAGGAGGCAGAGCCCACCTGGATGCAGGGAGACTGGGATGTGCTGTGCTGAGGGAGGCCAGGACTGAGGCCCTGAGAGTTTCTTGTGCTGGTGTCATGGAGTCTCTGGGCCATGCTCTGGAACTGCTCCCCACAAAGCCAGTCAGGACTTTGGGGAGCCTCCTCTCCCTTGGAGCAGATTGTCTTCAGGGAAAGAAGCTCACACGGCTTCACCTCCTGGGTCTGTCCTGGGAGCATTCAGCATATGCCCCTCCGTGCGCTTCCAACAGCGAGTCCGCCCAGGCGGGGTCCTGGGGAAGCCAAAGGGTTCTGCACCCCCCACTTTGCAGTCAGACGTGACTCTCAGCCAGCCAGTAAAACAGAGGTTTATTAGATGACAGGAACACGGTCTAAAACAGAGCTTGTAGGGCCAGCGAACAGGACCCCTCTGCCGGGTCCATTCTGGGGCCCAGCGAGGCAGACCCCCGTCTGCCCTCCCTTCCAGTCCCCAGCTAGCTCCAAACTCCCACCCCTGTCCAGCCCCTCCTTCTCTGGGCTTTTTCTCTTTCCCAGGCCAGGAGGTCACCTGATCCCTTTGTCTCCAACACCTTCAGTTGGCACCTTTGCAGAGGAGGGGCCCAGGCCATCAGTTGCTAGGAGACAGAGTGTCGGGCATTTATGTACCCTGGCCCTTTGCTCTGCAGCAACCATACACCCTTATCCCACCACCTAGATACTTAAGAACTGCATAGGGGAAACTGAGGAAAACATTAAGAACAGTCCCACTTCGTCACAGCTGGGTTCAACGCTCAATAAACCCTCCTGTTTTATGCTGGCTGAGAATCACACAGGGCTAGAGAACAGGGTTGCATCATCCCCTTTGGGGGGTGGAGGCCCAGGAGGTCCAGAGCGAGTGGACTCCCTGAGGGGGCCCATGGCAAGAGACAGACATGCTAAGGCTCAGAGAGGTGCAGCTCCAGGAGGTGGAGGGGCCTAACCCCGGGAGAGAGTGGACCCCCAAGAAGGGCTGTCTCACTGAAAGGGGCACCCCCCCACACGGACTGCACGGGGCCAAGAGTGGGCACGATCTGTGAGTCCGTGACACGTTGCACTCCATATGTTTATGGAAATATGCTTATGAGTGTAAATAAAATGTAACTGGAATATGCTTTAAGCAAAAGCTGTCTTGTAAGGTATCATTACAAAGCTTATGATCTACTGAGTGTGTTCATCCCATTTGGATGCATGTATCATTCTTGTATCTAAAACTAGAAATATGAAGTGAAGTCTGAAGTCAATTAATGGTGGTTTAGAATCTTGATGGCCCCCATTGACTAGGACAATTGGCTGTAGATGGTTTACTTAGCCTCAAGCCTTCTTGTGGATGTGGGGGCCAGCCAGTGGGTAATGAAGAATGAGGTCTCACAGGGACATGTGACCATGTCACCTGATACTGGAATCTATCTTAAACCTGGTGCTTTTTCATTTAGAAGGAGGGGTGGGAACCCAGAGAGACAAAGGATTCCCTCCTTGTGCCAAACATATAAATGGGGGTGGAACAGAACAAAGGGGGCTGCCAGTCATGAGGAATCCCTTAGTTACCACCTGAGCTGGAACTAACAAGGACTGTACCAGGGAAAATGATTGGGCCCAGACTAGGAAGGAGTCTAGTCTGTGAAAGAAGCTTATTGGAACATCTCTGAGGGTGAGATTTACCAATATTCAGTTTCTTCATGTATTAGGCTTAGACTTGCATATTTTGTTTTATTTTGCTTGGTAACTTTCTTTGTTCTGTCTGTTATTACTTGAAACCACTTAAATCCTACTTTTTATACTTAATTAATAAACAAAAGTGATTTTATTAACCCAGAGTAACTAATTAATACCTGGGGGAGCAAACACCTGTGCATATCTCTCTATCAGTGTTATAGAGGGCGAACAATTGATGAGTTTACCCTGTATAAGCTTTATACAGAGTAAAACAGATTTATTTGGAGTTTGGATCCCATTGGGAGCTGGGTGTCTGGGTGCTGGAGATAGGAAACCTGCTGAGCAGGTTTTGGTTAAAGTCTGCAGCTTTCGAGGCATGGACCAGACCTGGGTCTGTGTTGCAGCAGGCTGGCGTCTCTGGCTCAACAAGGCAGGGTTCTGAAATCTCAAGCTGGCAGTGAAAAACGGGCTCAGAGGTAATCCTGGCACGTCAGGTGACAGTCCCAAGAGGGTCTCTGTGACCGAACCCATCACATCGTGAGCACGAGCCCTTTCGGTACCTGCTAGAGGAGCCGCCCCTGCACTGGGCGCATCGGGCTCCCCACAGAGCAGCCCCTGGAGGGCGACGGGGTTCCACTCAGTGGTCCAGCTGGGCCGGTCTCTGCCCAGGGCTCTCAGGGGGGCCGTAGCAGGGCTCAGCATGGGGAGGGCACCACCTGCATCTGTGGAGAGCCCAGAGCACTGGGGGGCCGGGCACTCGATAACTAACCCCTTCCTGTCTGGATTCCCAGTGCTGCCCGCTCTGCCCACTCCCTTTCCTTAGGGCCGGGCACCCGGCATTTCACAGCCATGGTCACCCCACACGCCTGCCACCTGCCCCTTCACACCCAGCTCTTGCCTGGGGGTCCCCATCGAGTCTAAACCGTCCGCTCCCGGTTACAGCCTCCCCCTCGGACACCCGCCGTTGTCCCCCATCCATCCAGGGCCGCACTGGGCAGGGTGCGTTCGGCCCTAGTGCTTTCCCAATCCAGCATCTGGGTTGTTAAATCCCCCAGGACCACCAGGGCTCATCGCCCAGCCCCGAGCCAGGCCCCCCCATCCCGCAGAATCACAGCGCCCCCCCCCCCCCCCCCATCATCCCTAGACAGAGCCCTCGGCCTCTGTGTGTGGGAACACTGCATCTGGCCCTGCCGCTGGAATAACGGTACTTACTGCCCCCAGATGTCTGTCCCCCTCCTCTCTCTGCAGCAGGGTCCCAAGCTGGCAGGGAAAACGGGCTCAGAGGTACTTTCAGCACATCAGATGACAGTCCTAAGGGGGTCTCTGTGACCGAACCCATCACAGTCAGACTTTAACAGCAGCCGCAGCGACGCCGGCTCCAGCCCAGCTCCGCTGGCTCTTCTGCCCCCCCCCACCCCCAGGACAGTTACTAGCATCTCCAGGGCCAGGAAGGAGATGCCCAAACCCAGGGGGATATTCCGGCGAGAGACTCACACCAGTGAACAGGGCCGGGGCTGGAACAATATTTCAGATGGCACCTGCCACGGCTCCCCTGGTTCCTGCTCTGCTGGGTCTGTAGCAGCTGGTCCCAGGGGTCACTGGGGGGTTTGCCGTGGGGCTGAGCAGGCTGCGGGCTCTGGACCCCGCCCCCGGCCTGTGTTTAACCCTGTTCAGTGTGGGGCAGGGGCTGGGGCGTGTTCACACCTCGGGCCCTTTATTGCATCTCCATGAACACAACAGGGCGCACTGGGGGCCCCCATAGTGAGTGTTTGGGGCAGTCACCTGAGGGGAGCCGGGAGTTTGAGGGAAGTAGGTTGGGGGTATTGGGAGGGGGGCTGAGGGGACAGGGGCTGGATGGGGGACAGGCGTTTGAGTGCAGACAGGGTCCCCCAAGAAGGTCAGAGCCGGGAGGCACGATTGTTTAGGGGTGTGAGGGGGGAGGGGCTGATGGTGCCCCCCAGAGGGAGCTGTGATTTCTATGCTTTAGCAGGTTTCCCTTGCACTGCCCCCTCCTACTCCTGCCCCCTCAGTCCTGGGTCCCCCACTTTCTTTCCCCTCAGTCTCCTGCCCCCAACAGCATCCTGCAGCCCCCTCTGCCCCACATTCCCTGCCCCATAATGGCCCCCATACCTCCCCTCCCCTACTCCTTCCCCCCGCCCCTCTAGATGCTCCTACCCCACCCACAATCCCAGCCCCCAATACCCTTTACTGACCCCCCTTCTCTGCTCCCAAAACTTTGCCATGTAGCCCCCCCATCTGCAGTGGGTGTGAGCTGGACGTTGGGGGCAGGATTGTTTCCTGCAAAAAACCCTGCAGAACTGGGAGGGGATGGGGTGCCCCATGGCCATGGGGCAGGTTCAGTCTGAAACACACTGGGGGGACCCCACTCACCCCCCTCCCCTGTCACTGTCCTGCCCCAGCCTCCCCTCAGTTCCTGCCCCCTCAGTCTCAGCTCCTCTTCCCCTCCCCCCACATTCTTCTTCCCTCCCTCCTTGCCCCACACGCTGCCTGGCCTATAATGGCCCCCACATCCCCATGTGCCCTCAGCCTCCCTCCCTGATGGGGAACAGGCTGGGTGGGAGATGGGGGATTTGGGGGAGATGGGCTGACTGGGGGTGAGTGTAGGGGGGGCAGGCCGGAGAGCTCTTTCCCATGTACCTCCCCCCACACGGCAAAGCAGGGGGCAGGATTGTTTTCACACCGACACCCAGCCAGGGGGAGGAGTGTGCAGGGTAGAGGCAACGACCCTGCAATGGCCACAGAGTGGGATCAAGAGACGGAAGTTGGGGGAGGCACAGGCTGGGGACAGGCTGGGTCAGAGAAGCAGTGGGGGGGCTCATTTCCACACAGCCATCACCCACCCCGACAGTCCAGGGGGCCAGATTGTTCCCCCCCAGACAGAGATGTCAGCCATTTTTCCAGGGGGCAGCATGAGAAAGAAAGGGGCCAACCATGTTAACTGAGGGCCGCCGGGGGCTTCCCTCCCTTTGAGAGCAATGGGAGATGGCGACCAGGTCTAGTGGGATGGTGTGTGACATATTTCTGTTACCAATCTGCCCAGGGGCGTCAGGTGATCAGGCGGAGGCCACAGGATCTTTAGGGGAGAAGATGACGGAGCACACCAAGTGTCTGAATTTTAAAGCTTTATTAATCAAATAATAAAATAACAGCGGAGAGCAATGGGTGCTCCCCACGTCACTCAGAGGAAGGAAGAAAGCGTTAGTGCCCCAAGCCCTAACCCACTTTCAAACTCACACACGCACGCCCCGAGGCTGGCCAAGCCTGGGTGTAACGTAAGAAGAAGAGGGGTAAAGGTGGACGGGAGTTCTGAACTGGGCCCAGGTCACCCAAGGTTCCCCGTTGATCTCCGACTTGCCTCAGCTCTTGGGAGGGTTTTAAACCTTAGGGTCTTCTGGGGGCATCTCGGTCCTGGACTTCTACCCCCCCCCCCCCCCATGCTCTTTGTACCAGTCCAAACTGGCCTTTTGTAGCTTCTCCAGTTTTCCCAAAACATCCTGGCTTTAGGGGCGCTACATCAGTTGTTTTCCCCCTCGTCGGCCTTCACTGTCTCGCGCGGTTTTGCAGCCGCTGCAGGTTTATGCAGCTGAATCTTCCTTTCTCACGGCTGGTCGGGGTTGGACTCCAGGCCCCCGTCTTTCTTGGCAGGCCGCCCAGCGTCGATCGTGTGCTGTGGCCTTAGGCTGGAGCCTGTGTCTTATCTTCAGACCTGGAGCATCGAGCTAATCCATTCCTGTCTCCCTGCTTCCCCCTTCGGCCTGCAACCTGCAAAAGAATCTTTCACTCCATGCTCACACCTTTAACCCTTCCCCAAAATGCCTGGTAATGCTTGCAACAGCGTTAGCAACATACAATGCTGATTTGCCTCCCCGGGGACCCCCTGAGGGAGGGGGCCATTGGGTCGTGACAGGGATAGGCTGGGGGGCAGAACACGGATGTGAGGGGACATGGGCCAGGGGGGCAGAGTGGGGAAGCAGACGGGGGTGTGAGGGGATATGGGATGGAGGGCAGAGGGACATGAGGGGATATGGGGGGGAGAATGGGGATGAGATTGGGGGTTAGGAGGGGACATGGGTCAGGAGGGGCAAAGGGATACAGGACTCCCACCCAATGGTGAAAGGATAGTTGACACTTCTTGTGCCCCTGCCTTGGGGCTGGATTGGAACCAGCGCCCCCCAGAGGGGAGAGACCCCGTGTCTCATTGTTCACCCCCTGAGCCAGCCATTCCCCAGCCCTGGAACAAGGAGATACCCCATTCCCCTCCCAGAGCCAGGGGTGGAACCCAGGAGTCCTGGCTCCCAGCCCCCCCGATCTAACCACTGAGACTCCCCAGAAAGCAGGGAGGGAGACACAGGCTAGGGGGCCCATCACTCAGCCCCGATGTGGCAGGGGGAGTTGGTGACAGTGTCCGCACATCCCGGGGGTGCCCCCTGCCCAGCGCGGGGGCCGTGGGCCGTGGCACGAGAGGATGTGGTTTGCTGGGGCTATTTTGTCCGATGTAGATGTTGCTGGCAGATGACAGAGCAAAGGTGTGAGGGACGCAGGAAGAGACGAGCCATCACCGGCTTCCTGTGGCTGCAGCCCCTGGCTCAGTGCCTCTTTCAGTGCTCAGTGGAGCTGGGCACCGGGGCATTGGTGGCAGCACTGAGGGGCCCCCCACTACCCCCATCATGGCGTCTGCTCTTACCATCCTCTCACTCGGTGAGTATTGGAGACAGCCACGGCGTGTGCCCATGGAGATGGGGGATCTGAAACCAGGGCATGTGCTCATGCGGGAGGATCTGCGACCAGGTCATGCGCCAATGGCGGGGGGATCTGAGACCAGGGCGTGTGCACAAAGAAGGGGGAACTGAGACCAGGCTGTAGGATCCAGTTGCACTGGGATGTGGTCCCTAACGACCCGTCTCCTTTCCAGGCTGCTGGCTGGCCGGGCACAACTGGGCATTGGGACGTGAGTATCAGTCTGTGGGGTGGACATTAACATCAGGGAGGGTCCGGGATGCGGGGGAGGAAGAGGAACTGAGCCCTGAACCTTCCCCAAAACTCAACCCAAACTCCCCCTGTGAGCTCAGACCCGGCCCCGTTCTTCTGTGCCCCTCCCCCCCATGGAGTAACGAGGAGCTGAATCTGGCTACCGGGGTCTGACGAAGCAGCTGGGATTTGAACCATCCCCTGGTTCAATGTCGTGCCCCCCACAGGCTGTGAGGATCGGGCGTTGGGGGCGGTACATGGATTTATTTCAGCTCATACAGATGCTAATAGGGCCCGTCCGTGGGCTCCAGATCCCCTCGGGGAACCGAAACGTTCACGGTCAGTGCAGCCATGGGGAGAACCCCCCAGATCCACCCCCAACAGCTCCCTCCCTTGTACTCACAGCCCCCCATTCCCAAGGCCTGGGGAAAGGTGGGTCTTGTGCAATTCCTGTCAGTCACAGACTCTATTTCCAACCCCAATCAGAGCTGCAGGGGGCCCACTGGTCAGGCTCCCTGGCTGGTCTCAGGTGGGGCTGTGCGGGGTGGGGGTGATCTCTCATGCAGCCGGGTCCTGAGCTACGTCTGGGTGAAGCCCCTGCCCTCAAGCCCCATGGGAAGGCAGTACCAACCCTGGTAGGGGACAGAATCCTAGAGAGGCTGAATGACGGATGGACTGAATTGGGGCAGGGGGTAGGTGGGGAGCTGTGTCTCCCCTGTTTAACTCCTGTCTCTTGTCGAAAGCAGGGTGAGAATACCCCAAACCCACCATCTCGGTGAGCCCCAGCAGGGTGGTGGTGCTTGGGGGAAGCGTCACCATCCGCTGTATGAATGGCCCTCCTAGAGCCAGAGATAGAACCCAGGAGTCCTGGTTCCCAGCCCCGCCCCCCTGTTCTAACCACTAGCCCCCACTCCCCTCCCAGAGCCAGGGAGAGAACCCAGGAGCCCTGGTTCCCAGCCCTGCCCCTTGTTCTAACCACTAGACCCCACTGCCCTCCCAGAGCCAGGGATAGAACCCAGGAGTCCTGGTTCCCAGCCCCGCCCCTTTTTCTAACCACTAGACCCCACTGCCCTCCCAGAGCCAGGGATAGAACCCAGGAGTCCTGGTTCCCAGCCCCGCCCCTTGTTCTAACCACTAGACCCCACTGCCCTCCCAGAGCCAGGGATAGAACCCAGGAGTCCTGGTTCCCAGCCCCGCCCCTTGTTCTAACCACTAGACCCCACTGCCCTCCCAGAGCCAGGGATAGAACCCAGGAGTCCTGGTTCCCAGCCCCGCCCCTTTTTCTAACCACTAGACCCCACTGCCCTCCCAGAGCCAGGGATAGAACCCAGGAGTCCTGGTTCCCAGCCCCGCCCCTTGTTCTAACCACTAGACCCCACTGCCCTCCCAGAGCCAGGGATAGAACCCAGGAGTTCTGGTTCCCAGCCCCGCCCCTTTTTCTAACCACTAGACCCCACTGCCCTCCCAGAGCCAGGGATAGAACCCAGGAGTCCTGGTTCCCAGCCCCGCCCCTTGTTCTAACCACTAGACCCCACTGCCCTCCCAGAGCCAGGGAGATAACCCAGGAGTCCTGGCTCACAGGTGGATGCAATAGGCGAGGCAGCTGCTGACGGCGTGTCCTGCCATCTGGACTAGGGGGTTCAGGAGCAGCGTGGGATATAAACCGACCCCTAGATGCAGGCGGCTTTTATTTGGCGGAGAGGGAAATGGGCAGGAAAGAGTGGACGGGGTCAGGGGCAAGTGTGGGACACCGGATGTCAGGCGAGGGCACCCCCCTGGCAGTAGCACCAGCTGCTCTGCGGGGGGAGCTACCACAGGACACCACTATGGGGAGCCCTGTCTCCATGGAGGGACATCCAGCAGCCACGGTGTTCCCTGGTTATGTACAGCCCCGTGCACCCTGCCTGAGCTGGGGGTGGGTGTCACTCCTTGTCCCAGGGGACGGTCCCAGCCAGCTCCTGCAGCCGCTCTTGGTAAATCTGGGCAAAGTGCTCGCTCTGCGCCATGGTGAAATGATTCTTCCAGTCGCCGGCGCCCCCTGCGAAGCAGGGACACTGGTTGGGCAGCAATTCTGTGCAGTGGAGACGCCCCCTACTGGGAGAGATGGAGCTGGGGAAGTGGGGAGCTCCCCCACCACATAGCCACTGCTCCCACCCTACTCTCCACAGCGCCTCCCAGTGGGAGAGTATTTCCATAACAGCCGTGCCATGTGCCAAAAGGTGGGATTAGGGTATAGGGCACTGGGATGGGGGGTCAGGACTCTCGGGTTCTATCTCTGGCTCTGAAAGGTGAGCAGGGTCTAGTGGTTAAAGCATGGGGGCTGGGAGCCAGGACTCCTCAGTTCTACCCCTAGCTCTGAGAAGGGAGTGGTGTCTAGTGGTTAGAGCAGGGGGACTGGGAGCCAGGACTCCTGGGTTCTATCCCAGGCTCTGGGAGGAGAGTGGGTGACTCCAGATTGCCATCTGGGATCAGAATCTAGCTCTGAGCCCATTGCAGTTAGGGGGGCCCGTATCCCACCTCCCCTCAGCCTTTGGGCTAAGAGCCTAGTGCGTGGCAAACCTGGAGCCTTCCAGGGCAAGACCCCTGGCAATAGGCCCCTGCTTGGGGGAACCAGTCCTGGACCAGGCGTCCCTTTTACTTCCTAATAGTCCTACGAGCCAGCTGGTGCCAGCCCTGGGAAGGGGCTGCGGGGCCGTGGGGCAGTGTGGAGGGAGCTGCGGTCGCTGCTGGGAACCAGGGGAAGAGCCCAGTTGCCCCGAAAGTCATCAGCCACCCCTCCCTTTGGGAAGTTTTGGTTGCCCCCCTCTTCTGCCCCTTCCTCTTCTGCCCCTTCCACAGTCTCCCCAGACTGGTGCCACCTACCCCCGTTCACCAGCTACACTCCCACAGGTCCAGCCTGGCTTCACGCGCCCAGTTGCTCTGTCTGCTCTGGGGCCCTTTGTACAACACAGAACCCGGTGAGTGCCCATTGAGGGCTCACCTCCAGTTTAAAGGGGTACTGCCCTATTTCTGCATGCTGCAGAGCCACCTTGAACAGCAGAACGGGGATGTCTCCCCGTGTGTGACCAAGGGGCAATGCCCTGTAATATTATTATGAAGCCTCAGCGTGCCTCAGTTTCCCTCTGTCCTTCGCATGGCTACCAGGGTTGGGGGAGGAGTAGGGTTACAGCTGCTCTCAGGGGCAGCGCGGGCCCGGAGGTGTGGGTGGCACCAGGCTGTCTGGGCCCTTAAGGAATTGATTGAATCCAACCCAGATCCAGAGGGACATCAGAGGGCCCGACCCTGAACCATCCACACGAAAGGGCAGGAAGCACCGGTGAACTCAGTGGCTGCGTCTCCATGGCAATGCAAACACAGGAGGAAACGACCCCCCATGGCCACAGGGTGGGATCAAGAGATGGGAGTTGGGGGGTGTGACGTTATTGACATAAACTGGGACCATATAGATCATTGTTGCAACCAAGGTCCTGTAGTGGCACCCAAATCTTGTATAAAGGGGGTCAAATGGGGTGTCTAGGACAAGGTTATGGTTTACTGGTTATGATTATGCTGTCTATATGTGTGTATCAGTTTTGTAGTTGAAGTTATGAATATTGGCTCTATACTGTCTGTATGGCAAACTTATGCTATGCTTCTGGGTGACATCCCAGACAAACTGGTGTTAGCTCTGCCTAGCCTGCTTGATGGCCCATTAAGGACCATCAGCTATACAATGGACCCATTGAGAGAAGGCAGATACGCCTTGTACCTCAGCAAAGTATGCAGGGACAAAGACTATATAAGGCTGATGCCTGATCTCCATCTTGTCTTCAATCCTGCTTCTTACCTCTGGAGGAACTTTGCTACAAGCTGAAGCTTTGAACAAAGGACTGAGGACCCATCCCAGCGGGGGATGTATTCCAGAGACTTGATCTGAACCTGCAGTTTATTCCATCGCAGCTGCAAGCCTGAACCAAGAACTTTGCCATTACTGTATGTAATTGATTCCATTTAACCAATTCTAACTCTCATCTCTATCTTTTTCCTTTTATGAATAAACCTTTAGATTTTAGATTCTAAAGGATCGGCTACAGCGTGATTTGTGGGTAAGATCTGATTTGTATATTGACCTGGGTCTGGGGCTTGGTCCTTTGGGATCAGGAGAACCTTTTTCTTTTACTGGGGTATTGGTTTTCATAACCATTTGTCCCCATAACGAGTGGTACTGGTGGTAATACTGGGAAACTGGAGTATCTAAGGAGATTGCTTGTGAGACTTGCAGTTAGCCAGTGGGGTGAGACTGAAGTCCTCCTAGTCTGGCTGGTTTGGTTTGCCTTAGAGGTGGAAAAAACCCCAGCCTTGGGCTGTAACTGCCCTATTTGAGCAATTTGTCCTGAGTTGGCACTCTCAGTTGGGTTCCGCCAGAACCGCATTGTCACAGTGGCGTAGTCGTGCTTGGATCCACAGAACCAGGTCAATTAAGCTTTGGGTCAGAACCCCACGCTATCCAAATTTGAATTTTGGGATTGAGAGTTTTGTTGGTTAAAGAGCTGCTGCAATGGCTGAGCAAAGAGCATATGAGGGACTTGGGAAAAAAGCCCTGGAAAATTTGTGTTCAGAAAAGAGGATAAGCTTTAGAAAGAAAGCTACAAAGGAAGAATTGAGAAATTTGCTAATAGCCAGTGATCAGGGGGCAAGAGCACAGCCCTTACCTGAGGCTGCAGAAGAGGCAGAAAAAATTAGGATGCAAAGGGTGACAAGTAAACTGCAATTTGAGCATGAACAGAAGCTAGCAGATCTTCGATTGCTGGAGAAGCACAAAATAGCAGAGTTAGAAAGAGAGAGAGAGAAAGAGGCTGCCGAGAGAGAGAAAGAGGCTGCTGAGAGAAAGGAAGAGGCTGCTGAGAGAGAGAAAGAAGCTGATCAAAGAAAGAAGGAGGCTGATGAGAGAGAAGAGAGAGCCCGTAAGGGGCGTCTAGAGCTGCTCGCTGCTGAGCAGGAGACTCACAGGATGGAACAGGAGACGGCCAGACTTCAGCTCCAAGTAATGGAAGAGCGGAGAAAGTCATCCCCACCTGGTACTCCACTTCCCCCCCGCCATGAGAAAAACTGGGAAAGGATGTGTCCCATTTACAATGATACTGAGGATATAGAGGAGTTTTTGTCTACCTTTGAATGCCTCTGCAATCTGTACCAGATCCCTGAGGGTCAGCGAATGCCTGTCCTGCTAACCAGACTGACTGGAAAAGCCAGGGAGGTGTTTAATGACTTGGGGGAACAAGAAGCATTAAATTATGAGCGGTTTAAGGATTCTGTTTTAAGGCGATTCAAGGTTACTCCTGAATCTTACAGAGTTAAGTTTAGAGAGTTTAAAATGCCTAAGGATTGTACTTTTGTAGAATGTGCTCATAAGCTGATGGGTTTTGTTAAAAAGTGGGTTATGGGAGCCAAGGTTCATGGGAGTTTTGAAAAACTGCTGGATTTAATAACTTTGGAACAGTTCTTAGACATTGTGCCTGACAATGTGAGAGCAGCTGTGTGTGACAGGGACCCTGAGTCAGTCCTACGGGCAGCAGAGATTGCTGATGCCCATACCCAAAACAGGGCTCGAGAAGGGTGTAAAACCCCGGGGAAAACTGATCACCATTCTCCCCAGTTCAAGAGGAGGGAAGGATTTAAAAATAAACCTGACTCTTCTAAAGGAGTTCAAGGGGGCCCGGAGGGTAGGAACTCACATCCCCAGCAGGTTACATGCTATCGCTGTGGTATGCTGGGCCACATGAGACCAGACTGCCCGACACTGAAGGGCAGCCCAAAACCAGCAACCCCAAATGCCACGGCCAATGCTAACCCTGTTGTTGTAAACTCACAGGCAAGCCACACAGAGCCCAGCATTGGTGCCCTGTGTGCAAGTGCTGTTTCTGTTGTCTCTGAAGGATTTGACCTTAAAACTCACATTAAAGCTAAATATGGGGGAAATAATGCAGAGTTTATTAGCAGTGCAGAAGTGAATGGAGTGAGGTGTATGGCATGGAGGGACACCGCAGCAGATATTACTCTGGTTAAAGCAAGTCTGGTCAGGAAGGAAGATTATTTGCCAGGTGAAGAGGTAACTGTTGTAGCCTTATCTAAGTATTTTGTCAGGGTGCCTTTGGCTAAAATCCACCTGAAATGGAAGGGATTGGAGGGCACCATGGTTGTGGGAGTAAAAGACATAATCCCTAAGGATATTATGATTGGAAATGATATTAAAGCTATGGTCAGTCAAGTTAATACAAACCAGGCACAAGAGAGGATTGATCCTAAGGTTGTGCCTATGGAGGGTTTCTCCAAAAGTTTGTCTTTGGAAAGTAGCTGTTTGGCTGTGAATGAAGTTTCTGAATGTCTATCTAATGTCTCAGAAGTAAATCTGGAATTAGATCAAGCGAAGGGAGAGGAGAACAAGGAGATTTTGGATGAGCCTAGGCAGTCTTGTGAGCTGATGGCTTTATCTAGTCAGCAGTTTGGGAAGGCAAGGAGAGTGGAAGATGGGTGCCCCTATACCTTATCTGTTTCCTGTGCGAAGAATAGTGACAGTGAAGGAAATGTGCCTGTGTCTGTCAGGGGTATTGACTTGCCTATGGAGGAAGCTACCCCAGTCTCCAAGCAGTTGTCTGTGAACAGCCCGGTGTGCTGGGACAAGGGAAATGAGATCCCAGACAGTATGTCTAGTAAAGGAAAATGCGTCTCCAACTCTTTTTTGTCTGTGGAGCAGACAGAAGGTGCCTTTCGGCCTGTGATGGTTGAGAGTAATTTAGTTGTCTCAGAGTTGGTTCTGGATTCAACCAAAGCCCAGGAAGGGAATGGTCCTAAGTTTGCATCTGCTGGGGAGAATGGCCCCGTAACTAGGTTGCATCCAGTTAGTGGCTTAGCAAAATCCCAGAGACCAAACAGTTCTGGTGCTTGTATTTTGCCTGTTGCTCATGTGTGGTTGGAGAAGGGTGTAACAACTCTGTCTGATCAGGGTGATACCCTAGCCAGGGCACAAGGAGAGCAGAAAGGTAATTTGGTTGTGTTACCTACGGACAGTTTAACAACTTGTAGCAAAAAGGAAAAAATTCCTAAGCTTGTGTGTGGCAAAGAGAAGGGAAGTATTTCTAACCTTTTATCTAGGAAGTCTATGGGTTCGCCTGAAAGGGGATTGTGTAGAGATCTGCCTGATGGGCCAAAGGTGATCCTGAATATAAGTAAGATCCAGACAGAGTTGTTGGATCAGAGTTGTTGCTCAGGAAAGTGTGCCTTTAGAGCAAGCCCTAGGTGAAGAGGGTAAGGGCAGAATTTCTGTGAGGGGTGAATTGCTGCTTAGAAAAGCTCCTGGAGAAAGGAATCCTCATGGTACTCGGTGCAAGCAGTTCCCTGCAATTGAAGGGTGTGAGAGTGATTTAATCAAGGAAGTTTCAGTTCCTAGCAGCCAAAAATTGTCTGTTGTGAAGGGATCCACTAACTTTCCTTGTAAAAGATCCAGTGTGGGTAGCTTTGAGAAGGTCTCAGAGGAAGTAAAAGTTGTTAAGGGATTGAGGCATCCCTATAACCAAGTGGCTGTGTGGGGCCAACTTGTTGGGGAGACAATGGTGTTGGAACAGGAATGTCTCCTTTCTGATTCTTTAAATGAGCAGTTTGTGCTTCAGGGTTTGAGGACAGATTTGGTTACTGATGTGTCAGAGCAGAGCAGTTTTATGGCTAAATGCTTGAGGATGCGGGGGAGAGGAAGCAAACTCTCACCCGCAGACTCTTTGGATTTGTGTGGTATCTCTTTAAGACAGAGTCCAGCCTTGGAGATGATAGCAGTTACGAATATGAAAACTGGTGGACTGGCTCTGGTCTGGGGTAGTGCAAATTACTTGCCTGGCTGGGAAAGGAAGGACTTGCTAATAGCTGTTAGCAAAGAGGGCCCACCCCATCAGCCAGTGAATTCTGTTAAGCAAGAGAAATCAGGGTTTGATCCTGCAGGACAAGGAGGAAAGAGAAAACGGAATTGTGCAAAGGGAAGCCACAGGTTGACCCTAAAATGCCCAAACTCCAATGGTATTGAGCCAAAGGTGTGGCATGACAAACATGACTGTAGATGGACACTTGCAATGAACTTGTTGTTATTGCTAAATTTTGTAATTAATGTGTTGCTATTGCCACAAACGGTAAAAATATACAATGTGCCTAATCTTTTGGAGAATTCATTGAACATGTTAAAAGGAATACATGAAAACACACGTTATGTTAAAAGGCCTTGTTACACTGGGGTTTCACAGGCAATGCATATAAACAATATGGGAACTTTTCACAGGGGAAAGGACATTCCAGACCTAATGTGCTGTATGAAAAGGAAGACTGAGGCACACTACCATATTGCTTTCATGGCTAAATGCCAAGATTCCTGGACTATGAAGAACATTAATATCTGCATTTATGCGATGTTAATTGGGTTCCAAACATTGGCCCGAGCTTGTATGGATAAAGTAGCAGTTTTCTTTAGCTCTTGGCAAGATCACATGGCACATACAGGAACCATGCTGCCAGAGCAGATCCAATCCACTATTGTTCTAACTAAGTGTTACCTTGAGTTTGTAAAGAGGTTCAATCATGTTATTGAACATGACTTTGATGAACCATTTCTGTTATGCACTGGTATGGCTTCTAACCCAATACTAGCTGTAGTGAGACAGAACCCAGGATGGGGAGCTCTTGGGATGCAGTCAGTGATGTTTGTGTCATCCCTTCCTGCATCAATTTTGCGTTGGGGGTGTGACGTTATTGACATAAACTGGGACCATATAGATCATTGTTGCAACCAAGGTCCTGTAGTGGCACCCAAATCTTGTATAAAGGGGGTCAAATGGGGTGTCTAGGACAAGGTTATGGTTTACTGGTTATGATTATGCTGTCTATATGTGTGTATCAGTTTTGTAGTTGAAGTTATGAATATTGGCTCTATACTGTCTGTATGGCAAACTTATGCTATGCTTCTGGGTGACATCCCAGACAAGCTGAGATTAGCTCTGCCTAGCCTGCTTGATGGCCCATTAAGGACCATCAGCTATACAATGGACCCATTGAGAGAAGGCAGATACGCCTTGTACCTCAGCAAAGTATGCAGGGACTGGCCCATGTGACTCCAGACTCCATGTTGCTGTAATTTTCCACAGTAAGAACAAAGAGGTGTTCTTACACCTGGAAAAGACTATATAAGGCTGATGCCTGATCTCCATCTTGTCTTCAATCCTGCTTCTTACCTCTGGAGGAACTTTGCTACAAGCTGAAGCTTTGAACAAAGGACTGAGGACCCATCCCAGCGGGGGATGTATTCCAGAGACTTGATCTGAACCTGCAGTTTATTCCATCGCAGCTGCAAGCCTGAACCAAGAACTTTGCCATTACTGTATGTAATTGATTCCATTTAACCAATTCTAACTCTCATCTCTATCTTTTTCCTTTTATGAATAAACCTTTAGATTTTAGATTCTAAAGGATCGGCTACAGCGTGATTTGTGGGTAAGATCTGATTTGTATATTGACCTGGGTCTGGGGCTTGGTCCTTTGGGATCAGGAGAACCTTTTTCTTTTACTGGGGTATTGGTTTTCATAACCATTTGTCCCCATAACGAGTGGCACTGGTGGTTATACTGGGAAACTGGAGTATCTAAGGAGATTGCTTGTGAGACTTGCAGTTAGCCAGTGGGGTGAGACTGAAGTCCTCCTAGTCTGGCTGGTTTGGTTTGCCTTAGAGGTGGAAAAAACCCCAGCCTTGGGCTGTAACTGCCCTATTTGAGCAATTTGTCCTGAGTTGGCACTCTCAGTTGGGTTCCGCCAGAACCGCATTGTCACAGGGGGGACACAGGCTGGGGGTCAGGCTAGGGTCAGAGATGCCGGGGGGCTCATTCCCATGCAGCCATCGCCCCACCGCAACAGTCGCGGGGGGGCAGGATTGTTCCCGTCCCCAGGCTGAGGCATCAGCCATCTTAGCCAGGGGTCAGCGAGGGCTGCAGGGGGTCTCGGGGCAGCCATGTTAACTGAGGACAGCCAGGGGTCCCTTCCCTACAATGGGGAGGTCGGGGGCGTGAGGGGATAGGGGGTGGGGGGAGAACAGGGGATGGAACATGGGGCATGAAGGCACAACGGGGGGTGAAGGGACATGGGACGGGGCAGCACTAGGAGTGTGGGGACCTGAGGGGGGGGACGTGAGGCAATTACAGGCTGAGGGGACAGAACAGGGGGGACAGCCAGGGACATGAGGGGACACGGGATGGGGGTGGGGTTGGGGGGATGTGATTGGGGGAAGGGACGCAGGCCAGGGGGCAGAACAGGGGGCTGAGGGGGCCAATGGGTGAACGTTGGGGGGGGTGAAGGGCAAATCAGTTGGGGAGCCAGAGCTGGGGTATCTGCCAGGGGGCCCAGTTTCTCTGGAGCTCTGTCCCCATTATCTTGTCCCCTCCCCTTTCTAGGCTCCCCCCTCCCCCCATGTCCCTTTCTCAGCATCCTGAGAGGGAAACTTGGCTCCGCCCCCCTGGGCCCTGAGCTGTGCAGACCCACTGCCCCGGGGATGGGCTGGGGAAGGGACACGGGGCCTTTCACCTCCACAGGGGCGGGGCTGGCTCTAATCTGTGTCCTTTTCTCTATCCACTACAGCCCACTTCCCCAACCAGAGCCAGGGAGAGAACCCAGGAGTCCTGGCTCCCAGCCATCCATGCCCCCCAATCATTGCCCCCTCACCCCCACCAGAGCCGGGGTATATAACAGGGTAGGTGCTGGGGCATCAGATTTATGCAGAGTTTCACTGGCAGCAGCAGAAACAGGAAGCGAGCGCTGGCTCTGGGCAGACTCCCCCTTTCACAGATTTATCTGCTGCTCCTTTAACAACTCAGGATCTAATTTACCCCTTCCTCTCCTGCTCATGGGAACCAGAAACCACAACCCCTGCCATCCTGTCTCTGTGCCATATCACTCAGCTAAGAACAGTGTCTGCAGCGACGGTAACTGAGAAGGAAGTTGGCCAGGTCCTTCCACCCTCATGCTCCAGGGCGGGTGCTGGGCCCAACCAGGTCAGGAAGGAACCTCTGCCCCACTACATGGGAGAGGGTCACTCCATGGGGGGCACTGTCTGTGTGGGGTGGGAGCCCTCCTCTGCTCTGAGTTGCTGCTACAGGGAGTCTAGATGGGAAAATTGGAAAAGATCAGGGAAGCCTGGGCACCTCTTGACGCCTCCTGAGATTCACACGTTCTCAGCTGGTCCTTGGACTGGGCAGCTCCCATGTGGGGCTGGGAGGTGATGGGGGGACCAGGCAGCTGCAGGAAGGGATGTGGTTTGCTGGGCGTGGCAGGGAGTTGGCTTTGCTCTGACCGTGGTAGATCTGGGCTAGAGATTGCAGAGAAAATCAGCTGATGGGGTGGAAAGGGGCCGAGCGCATCACGGGCTTCCTGGGGCTGCAGCCCCCGGCACAGTTCCTCATTCCGCTCGCACTCGGGCCTCAGGCTCAGTGGAGCTCAGCACCGGGGTGTTGGTGGCAGCACTGAGGGGCCCCCACTGCCCCGTCATGGTGTCTGCTCTCACCGTCCTCCTCCTCGGTGAGTATCGGAGACAGCCAGGGCGTGTGCCCATGGGGGGCGGGGATCTGAGACCAGGGTGTAGGATCCAGTCACTCTGGGATTTGATCTCTAATGAGCCATCTCTTCTCCAGGCTGCTGGCTGGCCAGGCGGAGCGGAGTGTCGGGAGGTGAGTATCTGTGGGGAATGGGGCAGCTGGGGGAATTTCCGCATTAAGGACGAGCGATGTGCGTTGGAGGTGGGGGGCACAGATTCCCCAAAGGGGTGATCCTGTCAGACACGTGCTCCCTCCCATACCCAGAGGTGGGGGCTGGGACCTCGCCCCACTCATTACAGGAATGGGAACCTGTTAGAACAACTGGGGGATTTTGTAAACATGTTTTCTTGGGGGCCCTGTCCTGGGAGCCACTTGCTCAAATGACCCAAATTTGGACCAGGAACCCCACAGCGTAGATCCCAATTCACTGCCTGACTGTGATTGGGGCAGGGCCGGGTTCTGAGCTCAGCCCCTGGGGTCAATCCGGAGTTGCCCCTGAGTGCAGCGGGGGCAGGGCTGAATTGACCCTGCATAACTAAAGGAATCAGAGACTGGAAATCTCCTTTCCCTCGTCCTGTGTCTCTTCCCGGCTGTGAGCCGCGGGGCCGGGCCTGCACCCTAGGGAGGGGCGGGGGGTAAAAATCTGGAGCGACAGATGGGCAGAGGACTGAATCAGACGGACGCAGTTTGTGTCACCCCCACTTACTGCCTGTTTGTTTGTGAATCCAGAGGGGTCCTACCCCAAACCCTGGCCCCTGTGAAAGGCATCCAGGAGCCCGTTTCCAGGGCCACCGGGTCTAACCCACCACTGAGGCCGTGTGGTGAGGACGGGCCCCAGGACTGAGTGATGGGGCCTGCGTCTCACGGCCTGTCTGCTTCCCACTGCAGAGCCCAGCTACCCCAAACCCAGCATCGCCCTGAGCCCCAGCGGGGGGGTCTCCCTGGGGGGAGCCGTGACTGTCCAGTGTCAGGGGCAGCGCCTGGGCATGCGATTCGTGCTGAATAAAGAGCGACGCCATTTCCCACCTGTGGATTCGGACGGGTTTGAGGCTGTGTTTCCCATCAGCACCGTGCGCCGGGAGCACGGCGGGAGCTACAGCTGCTCCTATCACAGCCGATCGGAGCCGTTCACCATGTCGTACCCCAGCGACCCCGTGGAGCTGGTGGTGAGAGGTGAGGGGCCCGGCTCGGCGTCCCCGTTCCCAACCCGACCCCCAGCCAGACCCTCCCGGGGGCTCGGTGCCAATGGGATGCTCAGAGCCAGGCTCTGCCCTGAGCCCTGACCCTGCAGTGGAGACGCCCGGCTGGGGAGCGGGGACGGAGTCACTGGGGGGTTCCCCAGCCAGGGGGGAGCAGCAGCCCCTGGAGACTCGGGGCGGGGAGGCTACTTTAACGCTGCCCCTTGTGCGTAAGAACTGTGAGTCGCTATTTAATCCCGTGATCCCATCCCCTCTGTGCTCCAGGCCCCGCCCCAGGCAGTGCCCTGGCTGGGCTCAATGAGGCAGGGGCTGCGTGAGGAGCGGTGTCTTGGTGGACGTGGCGCTGGGCTGGGATCCAGGAGATCTGGCCCAGCTCCTGGTGTGGCCACAGACTCTGTGTGATGGGAACACGTTGCTGTTTTCAAAAGTGTCCTTTCTTGTGGGGGGGCCTCAATCTTTGGGGATCTCAGGCCTAGCGCCCACAAACCGAGATGCCCACAGTTAGTGGAGACCTCTGCAAACGCTGGCCTCAATAGTGCTGGACCCCTTGTGTTGGGGGAGGATGTAGGGCCCCCGCCATGATCAAGGCCCCGTTGTGCCAGGTGCTGCATAAACACAGAATGAAGAGACAATCCCTGCCCCTGGGAGCTCACTGAGGAAAGTGAATCTGTTTGTGCCTCAGTTTCCCCCCATGTAGAATGGGGATAATGACCCCTCCCTGCCTCCCAGGGGGTGACTCCGTTCCTGTGGGGGGCTCAGGCCCTGCTAGGGTGGTCAACTTTCCAGTTTGTGAAAACCAGACACTGAGTGTGGGAACCTCTCCCCCCTCCTGCTCTGCTTCTTCCGCAAGGCCCCGCCCCCTGGTCCTCTTCCCCCCCTCCACCTCCACCTCCACCATCACCCGCTGCTCTCTCCACCACCCTCCCCCTGCCAGGTGAGCCACGCTCCAGGATTGAGGGTGGGGGAGGGGGAGCCAGGCTCCGTGGGTGGGTGTGAGTGGGCAATACCCGGCCGCAGTCTGGGGCTTCAGCAGCACTTCGCGGCGGGGGGGGTCCACTCCAGGTCTTCCGCTGCACCGAAGGACCCCCCCCCCGCCACCGAAATGCCACCGAAGACCTCCAGAGCGGGGCCCTCTTAGGCGCGGGCGCGGGACCCGATTCCGGGGAATCAGGTGAATCAGCTTAAAGCCGGCCCTGTGAGTGGGGCAGGGCAGGGGAGGGAGAGCTGAGCTCTGGGGGTGGGGGTGGCGGTGACTGGGGCAGGGAAGGGTAGAGAGAGCTGCGCTCCTGGGGTGGGGGTGGGGGTGAGTGGGGCAGGGGACGGGGAGCCACGCTCCTGGGGTGGGGGTGGGGGTGAGTGGGGCAGGGGAGAGGGGAGCCGGGCTCCGGGGGTGGGGGTGGGGGTGAGTTGGGCAGGGGAGGCGACCTGTATTCTGGAGGTGGGGGTGGAGCAGGGAGTGGGGAGGGGGAAGGGGGGGAGCGGTTGGGGGTGAGTGGGGCAGGGCGACGGGAAGGTGGGAGATGGGGAGCCACGCTGTGGGGGTGGGGTGAGGGGGCAGGGCCCCTGCTGAGTAGCTCCACTGCTCCTCCAGGCTCCAGCAGCAGCTGCTCTCTCTGCCCCCTGGTGGCAGAGGCTGGGTACTGCAGGAAATGAGACAGTGTCCGGTCAGCGGCACTGCCAAGTTCCCTTTTCAACCCACTTTCCGGCTGAAAACTGGACACCGGCAACCCTGGGCCCTGCGGTGCCGGGCGCCAGAGACCAGCCCATGAGTCGCTCTGTCCAGGGCAGGCCGGACGCAGTGAATGAGGCAGGGGCCACACACGGCATATGAGGACCCAAGCACTAGGGAGCTGCGGCTCTGTGTCTGTGGGGCTGGGTGCCCAGCTCGCAGGGCCGGGATTCTGGGTGGGAGGCGCTCTGGGATGTGGGAGAGAATCTCTGCCCGGCGGCCTCTGGATCTGCCTGTGGATAGGGCCAACCAGGGAGTCCAGGGCTGGGTTTGGGTGGGTGCCTGGGTCTGGCTCTCTCAGCCTGTCTCCTGTGCGCAGATCCCAGCTTACCCAGACCCTCCATCTCTCTGAGCCCCACTGGGGTCACCGCCCCAGGGGCAGACGTCACCATCCGGTGTCAGGGGCAGCGCCAGGACGTGACGTTCTTCCTGCACAAGGCTGGAGACCTGAACCCGCAGCGACAGATGGACCCTGCTGGGGACGGGGCCGAGTTCCACATCCCCACCGTGGGCCGGCAGCACGGAGGGAGGTACAGCTGCACCTACCGGCTCCAATCACAGCCCTTCGTCTCCTCAGAGCCCAGCCACACCGTGCAGCTGGTGGTAGCAGGTGAGCGGCCCGGCTCGGCGTCCCTGCTCCCAGCTGGACCCTCATGGGGGCTCTGCACTGATGGGCCACTCAGAGCCAGGCTCTGCCCTGGGCCCAGCAGAGGGGATGCCCGGCCAGGGAGCAGGACGGAGTCACTAGGGTGTTCCACAGCCAGGGAGGAAGAGCAGCTACTGGAGATTTGGGGCTGACGGGGGATCCCAGCCCCCAGATGGCTGTCCCTGCTCTGGGGATGCACAGAGGTGTCAGGACCCAGTGGCCCCCTATGGCACTGGCCCCAGAAACACAAACACCCTGTCCCCCCGGGAATAACTGAAGCTGAGTTTCGGGGGAGGGGCAATCGCTGAGTTGGTGTTTCAGCCCCTCCCCCCGCCTCAACAGACACTGGTTCTATTCCCGCAGGTGGAACCGACCCGACCCAGCCTGGAGCGGCACCGGCTCCCACGCACCCGGGCAGCGCGTGGACAGGTACCGGGGCCAAGGGGGGAATCACCATTGACCAGCCCTGGAAGGCTCATGCTGCTCAAGGAGCCGCCCCCGAGGGGTTGGGGCTGGCTGGGCGGGAGGGGGGCAGTGACTCCTGGTGCATGAGCCCAGACACCAGGGGGAGGGGCAGCCCCGCCCCTCCCTCACCACCAGATCCCCGCCTCCTCCGGCACCTCCTGCCCTGTAGGTTACTGCCTGGAAGCTACTGGGGGATCCCAGGAGAGGGACAGGATCTAGGGGTCCTGGCTCTGGGGTTGGGACCAGCTGGGTGCCCAGGCGGGTCCTGGAGCTAGGGTTGCCGGGTGTCTGGCTTTTGATCCGAACACCTGGTTGCAAAGGGACCCTGGTGCACCCCAACCCCCTGCCCCAGCCTGGTGAAAATGAGCAAGTGAGTGAGGGTGGGGAAGAGCGAGCAATGGAGGGAGGGGGATAGAGTGGGTGGGGGGTGGGGCCTCAGGGCAGGAGCAGTTCGTCCACCTGGGCAACCGCCTTGTTGGGGAAGCTGAGGCCCCAGAGCCAGACCTGCTGGACGGGGGGTCGTGGGCTTCACTCCCAGGGCAGTGCCAGCTGCTGATCTCCCCGTCTGAGCCGGCAAGTGACTCTTCCCTTCCCCCCGCAGCAGCCCCCAAAGGGCACCCGGATTTCACCCACGCCAACATCGCCCGTCTGGGGCTGGGCACCGTGGTCCTGCTTGTCCTGGGACTGATCCTGGCTGAGGCCTATTCCAGCCGCCCAAGGGGGGCACCCTAGGTGAGGTGACCCCTTTGTCACTCACGTCTGGATCCTTTTCCAGTTTCTCCACATCCTTTCTACACAGCGGTGACAGAACTGGACACAGCACTCCCAGCCTGTCCAGCGCCGAGCAGAGCGGTACTCTCAGCGCCCGTGACTTGCACGCTGCACCTCTGTTAATGCAGCCGAACATTGCATTTGCTTTTGTTTTGCAACGGCATCGCGTTGCTGACTCACGTTGAGGGTGTGATGATCCACGACAACTCCCCGCTCCGTCTCAGGAGTGCTGCTGCCAAGCCAGTGAGCCCCCATCCTGTGCTTGTGCATTTGGTTTTTCTTCCCAAAGTGCAGCACCTCTATTGACTTTCAAACAGCTTGGAAAAGAGATGACTAAGGGGGGATACGACAGAGGTCTATAAAATCATGACTGGTGTGGAGAAACTAAATCAGGAAGTGTTGTTTACTCCTTCTCATAACACAAGAACTAGGGATCACCCAATGAAATGAATAGGCAGCAGGTTTCAAACAAACAACAGGAAGTATTTCTTCACCCAACACACAGTTAACCTGTGGAACTCCTTGCCAGAGGATGTTGTGAAAGCCAAGATTATAACAGCGTTCAAAAAAAGAACTAGATAAGTTCATGGAGGATAGGTCCATCAATAGCTATTAGCCAGGATGGGCAGGGATGGTGTCCATAACCTTCGTTTGCCAGAAGCTGGGAATGGGGGACAGGGGATGGATCACTTGATGATTCCCTGTTCTGTTCATTCCCTCTGGGGCACCTGGCGTTGGCCACTGTTGGGAGACGGGTGTCACAGACTCACAGATCGTGCCCACTCTTGGCCCCGTGCGGTCCGTGGGGGGTGCCCCTTTCAGGGCGACAGCCCTTCTCGGGGGTCCACTCTCTCTCGGGGTCAGGCCCCTCCACCTCCTGGATCCGCACCTCTCGGAGCCTTAGCACGTCTGTCTCTGCCGTGGGCCCCCTCAGGGAGTCCACTCGCTCTGGACCCCCGGGGCCTCCACCCCCGAAGGGGTTGATGCAACCCTGTTCTCTAGACCGGAGTGACTCTCAGCCAGCAGAAAACAGGAGGATTTATTGAGAGTTGAACACAGCACAGGAAACTCTCAGGGCCTCAGGCCTGGCCTCCCTCAGCACAGCACATCCCAGTCTCTCTGCATCCAGGTGGGCTCTGCCTGTTCCCCCTCTCCAGCCCAGAGCCCCTCTGCTTCCCAGCTGGGCATCTGAGCTCCCCGGCCCCAAGCCCGGCCTCTGTCCTTTGTCTTCTCTCCAGGTAAACAGGGTTGTAAACCGGGGCCTCCTCTCCTGCTTCTGTCCTCTGGCTGGAACCGGCTGGTTAGGTCACTGGGTCCTCACTCTGCAGCCCATTGATACTCACCCACGATGGGACCAGCTGCAAAGTACCAGGGCTCCACCCTCCTTCCCATCACCTGAGCGCGGGGGAGCATCTCATGCTGCCCTGGGTTGGGGGCAGCCAGCAGGGAGCAGGACACACACACACACATGAGCAGGGGGCAGGACACACACACACACACACCAGCAGGGGGCAGGGCTGGACACAGACACACATACACCCCAGCAGGGGGCTGGACACACACACACACTACCAGGGGGCAGGACACACACAGACACCAGCAGGGGGAAGGACTGGATGGACACATGTGTGTGGGCTCCCGGGGGAGGCACCAGCTGTTCCCACCGGACCCCCAGGGGGTCAGGCCCCCTCCAGGATCCCCCCGCCCACATCATTGCCCAGCATGGGGACCAGCTTCAGCTGGGGCTGCCCTCGGGGAGGGGAATGGGGAGGGAATCCCCTGAAACTCCCCCTCCAGCAGTGACCCAGATTCACACAAGGCCCCATTGTGCAGGGCTGGCAGTGGGACCCACGTGGGCCCTTTGGGGCGGGGCCATGGGAACGGGACAGAGACAGAGCCCTGGAAAGACCCCGGCCGGAGGGTGAGGGGTGGGGCGCAGCCGCTGTTTGCTGGGAGGACGACGGGATGGATCACTTGAGGATTCGCTCTGGGACACCTGGAATTGGCCACTGTCGGAAGACAGGATACTGGGCTAGATGGACCTTTGGTCTGACCCAGTCTGGCTGTTCTTCTGTGTTAGGTGTGGTCAGAACTACAGTATCAAAAAGGGCAGACCCAAGGGAAACCCCAGCAGGAACCATCCCGCTAGCGATGCTTGTCTATTGAGAGATCCCTCGGAGCCGAGAACACCGGTGGGGATGTGAAGATGGCCACGGCTGTAATTGTCGCACAGGTTTTTGTAGGATTTTTCTCTGCAGGAGTAATTGGAACTTTGCTTAACACTGGGGCCAGCATTGACAGCAGGGGAGAGCGCCCCCTAGTGACCTCTGCCCCACTCCCTGCAGCACAGCGCCCCCTAGCAGTGCACTGGGGTATCAGGGCCAGCACTGACTGTCTGGGGAGAGCGCCCCTCTACTGAGCCCCTCCTCCTGCTGCCTGCAGCATAGCACCCCCTAGTGTAGCATTGGGCTATTGGGGCCTGATGGGTTAGAACTGGTGGGCTGGACGCCAGGACTCCTGGGTTCTCTCCCTGGCTCTGGGAGGGGACTAGGGTCTAGTGGTTACAGCGAATGGGAGGCTGGGAGCCAGGACTCCTGGGTTCTGTTTTGAAGGCTGGGCACCCCACCTCTTTTTCTCTCAGCAGCTAGTTCCCAGCCTGCCAGCCCACCTTTGGACCCGGGCACTTGCCAATCCTGGCTGGGATCAGGGAGGGGCAGCATGGGTGGGTGTGACCCAGCAATCTGGGCACAAGCAGTGCATGGGGTGGGGGTGCCAGGGGGCTGGACAGGGAGCTGTTGGGGGGAGGGAGGGAGGGCCGGGGGCGCACCGTGCCTGAACTGGTCAGGAAAGGACAGGCTGGCACTAGAGGCTGAATAAGGAGCAGGGGGCCCCGGCTGTCACAGACTCACAGGTGGTGTCCACTCTTGGCCCTGTACAGTCCCTGCAGGGAACTCCCTTCAGTGAGACAGCCCTTCTCAGGGGGCCACTCTCTCTTGGGGTCAGGCCCCTCCACCTCGTGGAGATGCACCTCTCTGAGCCTTAGCACACCTGTCTCTCGCCGTGGCCCACTCAGAGAGACAACTCGCTCTGGACCCCTGGGGCCTCCACTCCCAGAGAGAATCATGCAACCCTGTTCTCCAGACCGGAGTGGCTCTCAGCCAGCATAAAACAGGAGGGTTTCTTGAGCGTTGAACACAGCACAGGAAACTCTTTGGGCCCTCAGGCCTGGCCTCCCTCAGCCCAGCACATCCCAGTCTCCCCTGCATCCAGGTGGGCTCTGGCTGCTCTCCCTCTCCAGCCCCGAGCCCCCCTGCTTCCCAGCTGGGCATCTCATATCACTGGCCCCAAGCCCCGCCTCTGTTCATTGTGCTCTATCCAGGTACACCGGGTCACCTTGGCCTCCTCTCCTGCTTCTGTCCTCTGGCCCCTCTGGCTGGAACCAGCTAGTCAGGTCACCGGGATCCTCTCTTCACAGCCCATTGTCCTCCCCCTGGCCAGAACTTGTTGTGACTCCTGGCCTGGGCACCAGGTCCCCAGTCGCTGGGGTATCCTAGGGTTACCATACGTCCGGATTTTCCCAGACATGTCCGGCTTTTTGGGCCTCAAATCCCCGCCTGGGAGGAAATCCCAAAAAGCCGGACATGTCCAGGAAAATAGGGAGGGAGGGGTTGTGGGGCTTGGGTCCGGGTCGGAGCCGCTGGGGCCAGAGCCGCTCAGCTGGGAGCCGGAGCCACTGGGGCCAGTGGTGCTCGGCTGGGGACCAGAGCCGCTGGCGCCGGCGGTGCTCGGCCGGGGGCTGCAGCCTCTGGGGCCGGCGGTGCTCGGCTGGGGACCAGAGCCGCTGGCGCCGGCGGTGCTCGGCCGGGGGCTGCAGCCTCTGGGGCCGGCGGTGCTCGGCTGGGGACCAGAGCCGCTGGTGCCGGCGGTGCTCGGATGGGGTCCGGGGCCGCTGGGGCCGGCGGTGCTCGGCCGGGGACCAGAGCCGCTGGCGCCGGCGGTGCTCGGATGGGGTCCGGGGCCGCTGGGGCCGGCGGTGCTCGGATGGGGTCCGGGGCCGCTGGGGCCACCGGGGCCAGGGCGGGCCGGAACCAGGGCCGGCACCGCAGGGCCCGAGCCGAGCCGGGCAGGAGATGCCGGGGCCAGAGCCTCTTGGCCTGGGCCGGCCGGCCACCACAGGGAGCCACTCGACTGGGCCGCACCGCGCCCTGCCCCAGCCCCAGCTTACCTGCTGCCCCCCTGTTTCAGGCTTTCCGTGAACATTTGATTTGCGGGAAGCAGGGGAGGCAGAGGAGCAGGGGGGCGGAGCGTTCAGTGGAGGGGGCAGAGTTGGGGCGGGGAATTTGGGGAAGGGGTGGGGAAGGGGAAGGGGTGGAGTTGGGGCAGGGCTGGGGCCCCATGGATTGTCCTCCTTTTTTTAAATTAAAATGTGGTAACCCTAGCTTATCCATTCTCCAGGCCATTTGCTGGGGTCCCAAGTTCCATCGCTGCTTGCTTTGGCTGCTCTAGATTTCGCCTGCAGATTAGAGACAACGTGTGATGGAGGCAGGAAGAGATGAGACATCGTCGACTTCCTGTAGCTGGAGCCACCAGCTGAGTTTCTTATTTGGGGCTCGGTGGAGCTGGGAACTGGGGTGTTGGTGGCAGCCCTGAGGGTCCCCTCACTGCCCCCATCATGGCATCTGCTCTCACTGTCCTCCTCCTCGGTGAGTATCGGATAAAGCCAGGGCATGTGTCCCTTGGGGAGGATGGGATCTGAGACCCGGGTGTGTATCCATGGGCAGTAGGATCTGAGGCTCGAGCGTGCACCCATGGGGGGATCTGAGATGAAGTTGTAGGATCCAGTTGCTTTGGGATCTGGTCACTAACGAGCCATCTCCTTTCCAGGTTGCTGGCTGGCCGGGCACAGTGGGGTGTGCGGAGGTGAGTATCAGTCTATGGGGAAAACGGTAACATCAAGGATCGGGGGAGGGGATGCATGGGGTGGGGAAAAGAGGAACTGAGCCATGAACCTTCCCCAAAACTCAACCCAAACTCCCCCTGTGAGCTCAGACCCGTCCCCGTTCTTCTGTCCCTCCCCCACCCTCCGCCAGTGAGTAACTAGGAGCCGAATCTGGTTCCCGGGGTCTGATGAAGCAGGAACCGTCCCTTGGTTCAAAGCCCTGCCCTCCCCTCCACCCCCCAGGCTGTGAGGATTCGGGGTGGGGGGTCATCACATGGATTTATTTCAGCTCATATAAACGCTAACAGGGCCCGTCCGTGGGCTTTAGGTCCCCTCGTTCACGGTCAGTGTAGCCATGGGGAGAACCCCCCAGATCCTCTCCCGCTCCCAGATCCACCCCCAACAGCCCCCTCCCCTGCACTCACAGCCCCCTGTTCCCAAGGCCTGGGGAAAAGTTGGGTCTTGTACGACTCCCACAGTCACAGACTATTTCCAACCCTGGGGCGGGGGGCAGAGCTGCAGGGGGCCCACTGATCAGGGTCTCTGGCTGGCCTCAGGTGGGGCCGGAGGGGGCAGGTGATCTTTAATGCAGCCCGGGTCCTCAGCTACGTCTGGGTAAATCCCTGGCCCCCAAACCCCGTGGGCAGCCAGTGATAACCCTGGTAGGGGACAGACTCCTAGAGAGGCCAAATGACGGATGGACTGAATTGTGGCGGGAGGAGGCGGGGAGCTGTGTCTCCCCTGTTTAACTCCTTTCTCTTGTTGAAAGCAGGGCGTGAATTTGTCAAACCCACAATCTCGGTGAGCCCCAGCAGGGTGGTGGCGCTCGGGGGAAAGGTCACCATCCGCTGTGAGGGTTTGTACCTGGGCATGAAGTTCTTCCTGCGTAAAGCTGGACACCCGAATCTGCAGGTGTGGATGGTGCCTGATGGGACCGTGGCTGCATTTCCCATCCCCAGTGTCGGCCGGGAAGATGGAGGGAACTACACCTGCGACTATCGCTCCATAACGGATCAGAGTCGCTTGTCGTATCTCAGCGACCCCGTCAAGATCATTGTAGGAGGTGAGGGGCCCGGCTCAGTGGCCCGGCTCCCAGGCCCACACCCAGCTGGACACTCAGGGGGTCTCTGCATTGATGGGACGCTCAGAGATAGGCTCTGCCATTAGCCCTGGGCCGAGCAGATGGGACATCCTGCCAGGGAGAGGGACAGAGTCACCTCGGGTTCCCAGCCAGGGGAGAGAAGCAGCCACTGGAGATTTGGGTCAGAGGAAGGGGGGATCCCTGCCCCCAGGGGGAGCTGCAGAGCAGGGGGGCCTTTCCCAGACAACACAATAGTTAAGGGGTGATGGGCAGAGCTGAAGGTTATAAACCTCAGTGTATAGTAGAGACTTGCACAGTCCCCTACAAGTCAGTGGTGGTGCTGTGCACAGAACCCAGGAGTCCTGGTCCCATCCTCCCTGCTCGCCCCACTAGACCCCACTTCCCTCCTTGAGCCGGGGAAAGAACCCAGGAGTCCTGGCTCCCAGCCCTCCCAGCAGAGAAGTCAGGCAGTGAATGGACCCTGGAGACTGGACTGGACTGGCCTGTCTCCTGCTAGGGAGCAGAGCTCTGGGCCCCCATGGGCTGGGGTTGCTCTGTGTCTCAAGCTGTTAGCCCAGGGCTCAGAGGAAACTCTGGCCCCTGTGGAAAGGCATCCAGGAGCCCGTCCCCAGGGTCTGACCCACCACTGACCCGCGTGGTGAGGACGGGCCCCAGGACTGAGTGACGGGGCCTGCGTCTCACGGCCTGTCTGCTTCCCACTGCAGAGCTCAGCTACCCCAAACCCAGCATCTCCCTGAGACCCAGCAGGGGGGTTTCCCTAGGGGGAGCCGTAACCATCTGGTGTCAGGGGCAGCACCAGGGCGTGCGGTTCGTGCTGAATAAAGAGCGACGCCGTTTCCAAACTGTGGATTCGGACAGGTCTGAGGCTGTGTTTCCCATCAGCAACATGCGCCGGGAGGACGGCGGGAGCTACAGCTGCTCCTATCACAGCCGATAGGAGCCGTTCGCTGGGTCGTACCCCAGCGACCCGGTGGAGCTGGTGGTGAGAGGTGAGGGGCCCGGCTCAGCGTCCCCGTTCTCAGCCCCACCCCCAGCCAGACCCTCACGGGGGCTCGGTGCCAATGGGACGCTCAGAGCCAGGCTCTGCCCTGAGCCCTGACCCCGCAGTGGAGACGCCCGGCCGGGGAACGGGGACAGAGTCACTGGGGGATTCCCCAGCCAGGGGGGAGCAGCAGCTCCTGGAGACTCGGGGCAGGGCGGCTACTTTAACGCTGCCCCTTGTGCGTAGGAACCATGAGTCGCTATTTAATCCCATGATCCCCTCCCCTCTGTGCTCCAGACCCCGCCCCAGGCAGAGATGAATGAGGCAGGGGCTGCAGGCGAAGCAGTGGCTTGGTGGACACGGCGCTGGGCTGGGACCCAGGAGATCTGGCCCAGCTCCTGGCGCAGACACAGACTCTGTGTGATGGGAGCACGTCGCAGTTTTCAAACGTGTCCTTCATTGTGGGGGGGCCTCAATCTTGGGGGATCTCAGGCCGAGCGCCCACAAACCGAGACCCCCACAGTTAGCGGAGACCTCTGCAAACGCTGGCCTCAATAGCGCTGAATCCCTTGTGATCAGGGCCCCGCTGTGCCAGCCGCTGCATAAATACAGAGCGAAGAAACAGTCCCTGCCCCTGGAAGCTCACTAAGGAAAGTGAATCTGTCTGTGGCCTGTAGAATGGGGATAAAGACCCCTCCCTGCCTCCCCGGGGGCTGACTCCCTTCCTGTGTGGGGCTCAGGCCCTGCCGTGCCAGGCACCAAAGTCCAGCCCGAGAGTCGCTCTGTGTTCAGGCCAGGCCGGACACAATGAATGAGACAGAGGCCACACACGGCATATGAAGAACCCAAGAACTAGGCAGTCGCAGCTCTGTGTCTGTGGGTTTGGGAGCCCAGCTCGCAGGGCCGGGATTCTGGCTCAGGAAAACTCTTGGATCTGGAAGAGAATTTCTGCCAGGGGGCCCCTGGATCTGCCCATGCCTGGGGTCAGCTGGGGAATCACAGAAGATTAGGGTTGGAAGAGAGCTCAGGAGGTATCTACTCAACCCCCCTGCTCAAAGCAGGACAAACCCCAACTAAATCATCCCAGCCAGGGCTTTGTCAAGCCGGGCCTTAAAAACCTCTAAGGATGGAGATTCCACCATCTCCCTAAGTAACCCATTCCAGTGCTTCACCACCCTCCTAGTGAAATAGTGTTTCCTAATATCCAACCTAGACCTCCCCCACTGCAACTTGAGACCATTACTCCTTGTTCTGTCATCTGCCACCCCTGAGAACAGCCGAGCTCTATCCTCTTTGGAACCCCCCTTTCAGGTATTTGAAGGCTGCTATCAAATCCCGCCTCATTCTTCTCTTCTGCAGCTGGAGGACGGGGCTGGGTGGGTGCCCGGGTCTGGTTCTCACAGCCTGTCTCCTGTGCGCAGATCCCAACTTACCCAGACCCTCCATCTCTCTAAGCCCCACTTGGGTCACCCCCCTAGGGGCAGACGTCACCATCCGGTGTCAGGGGCAGCGCCGGGACGTGAGCTTTTTCCTGCACAAGACTGGAGACCTGAACCTGCAGCGACACATGGACCCTGCTGGGGACGGGGCCGAGTTCCGCATCCCCACCGTGGGCCGGCAGCACGGAGGGAGCTACAGCTGCAGCTACCGGCCCCGATCAGAGCCCTTCATCTCCTCAGAGCCCAGCAACACCGTGGAGCTGGTCATAGCAGGTGAGGGGCCCGGCTCCACGTCCCTGCTCCCAGCCGGACCCTCAAAAGTTCGGCACCCTAATGGGATGCTCAGAGCCAGGCTCTGCCCAGAGCCCTAGGACTGGCCTGGACAGAGAGTGGGGACAGTGTCACTAGGGGGCTTCCCAGCCAGGGGGCAGCAGCAGCTCCTGGAGGTTCAGTTCCAAGGGAGGGGGATTCCTGCCTCAAGGGGGAGCTGCAGAGCAGGGGGGCTTTGCCAGGGGACGCTCCCCCGGCTGCCCCTGCACTGGGGGCACTCAAAGGAGTCAGGGCCCAGGGGCTGCCCATCCCGTCACTCTCCTGTTCTGCCTCCTCAGCCTGCGTCCCCTCCCATGGCCCCACCCCTTTCTGCCCCTTCTCTGGGGCCCCGACCCTATTCCACCCATGTATCTGCCCCATTCCATCCCCCCATTGCAGCCCCGCAACCCATTTTCTACTTTCTGCCTCGCAGCCCCCACTGCGTCCCTCAGACCGTAGAAGCTCTGTCCCCCCGCCCTGGCCCTGGGGTGCAGTGGGGAGTCAGAGTGCCCCAGCCCTGAGGCCACAGCAGGTAGCGAGAGAGCTCCCGTCCTGGGGCTGCCGCGGAGGTCCTGGTACTAAGGCTTCCCCTGTCCCCACTATGGTGCTTCTGTGAGGACCAGGGTCGGGGTTCTGGGCCTTCTCCTGTCCTGCTCGCCCGGTGGCCAGGGCTCCAGGGTAACTGAAACATTCCCAGTCAGTGCAGCCATGCGGAGAACCCCCCAGATCCACCCCTACCCCAGAACCACCCCCAACAGCTCCCTCCCCTGCACTCACAGCCCCCCCGTTCCCAAGGCCTGGGGAAAGGTGGGTCTTGTGTGACTCCCGCCAGTCACAGACTGTTTCCAACCACAGGGCGGGGGGCAGAGCTGCAGAGGGCCCACTGGTCAGGCTCCCTGGCTGGCCTCTGGTGGGGCCGAGGGTGGGGCAGGTGATCTCTCATGCAGCTGGGTCCTGAGCGACGTCTGGGTGAACCCCCTGCCCCCGAGACCCATGGGCAGCCAGTGCCAACCCTGGTAGGGGATAGACTCCTAGAGAGGCTGAAGACGGATGGACTGAATTGGGGCAGGGGAGGCAGGGGGCTGTGTCTCCCCTGTTTAACTCCTGTCTCTTGTTGAAAGCAGGGCAAGAATACCCCAAACCTCACATCCGGGTGAGCCCCAGCAGGCTGGTGGCACTCGGGGGAAGCGTCACCATCCGCTGTGAGAGTTGGTACCCGGGCATGGAGTTCTTTCTGCGTAAAGCTGGACACCCGAACCCCCAGGTGCGGACGGTGCCTGATGGGACCGTGGCTGAATTTCCCATCCCCAGTGTCAGCCGGGAAGATGGAGGGAGCTACACCTGCGACTATCGCTCCATAACGGATCAGAATCGCTGGTCATATCCCAGCGACCCCGTCGAGATCATTGTAGCAGGTGAGGGGCCCGGCTCAGTGTCCTGGCTCCCAGCCCCACACCTTGCCAGCCCCACAGGGAGTCTGTACACCAATGGGACGCTCAGAACCAGGCTCTGCCTTGATCCCTGGGTCAAGCAGAGGGGACACCTGGCCGTGGACGGAGTCACTGGGGAGTTCCCCAGCCAGGAGGGAGCAGCAGCTCCTGGAGATTCAGGGCCGAGGAAGGGGGGATCCTGCCCCCAGGGGGAGCTGCAGAGCAGGGGCCTTTCCCAGGGGATGCTCCCCCGGCTGCCCCCGCTCTGGGGACTCACAGAGGAGTCACGGCTCAGGGGCTGCTGAGCCGGCACCGTCCCCAGCCACAAACCCCCCTCCCCGGGACTGACAGTAACGATCGATGCTGAGTCATGGGCAGAGGTGGATAAAGGTTTCCTGGGGCCCTGGGCCAGAGCAAGGGGTCCCGCCCCACCCCTCCCACCTGCCGTCCCTCTCCTGTCCCGCCTCCTAGGCCTGCAACCCCACCCACGGCCCCACCCCTTTGCCTCTTCCCCGAGACCCCGCCCCTATTCCACCCACGGTCCTGCCCCATTCTGTCCCCCCACTGCAGCCCTGCAACCCATTTTCTACTTTATGGCCCCCCCCCACTACTGCCTCCCCAAGACCGGAGAAGCTCTGTCCCCACGCCTTGGCCCTGGGGCGAAGCGGGGAGTGAGAGTCCCCCAGCCCTGAGGCCATCCTGGGGCCGCAATGGAGGTCCTGTTGCTAAGGGTTCCCCTACCCCCCCCCATGCTCCTGCGGGGGACCAGGGTCGAAGTGCTGGGGCTTTTCCCATCCTGCTCGCCCGGCAGCCAGAGCTGTGGGGCCCCCCACTTGGCCAGGGCCGTAGGGTCTGTCTCTGATCTACCAGTGGTCGCGGAGGGTGGGGGGCGATCTCTGAGTCAGTGTTTCAGCCCCTCCCGCACCCTGACAGACGCTGGTTCTATTCCCACACGGGGGAACCGACCCGACCCAGCCTGGAGCGGCACCGGCTCCCACCCGCCCGGGCAGCGCAGGGCCGGGGGGAATCTCTTGAGTCACAGACAGTCTACAGGGCAGGGGCAGCTTCCCTCCAGTAGTTGCCTAGGGGGATGGATGGAGGCTGTTCTCAGGGGCATTGACTCCCCCACTGCCCCCCTCCGCTGATGGATTTGGGAGGGGACCAAAGCCTCCTGCTCAGACACAAACCCACCGCTAACAGGGCAGCTGGGCCCATCAGTGGCTGGGGATCCACTTGGCGGAGGACCCTGGGCATGGGCCCCCGTAGGCCCAGTGGTTGATCCACCACTGGTCGCGGAGGGTGGGGGGAGATCTGAGTCAGAATTTCAGCCCCTCCCCCATCCCCGACAGACACTGGTTCTATTCCCACAGGGGGAACCAACCAGAACCAGTCTGGAGCGGCGCCGGCTCCCTCCCGCCCGGGCAGCGCGGGGCCAGGTACTGGGGCTGGGGAGGAATCTATTGAGTCACAGATTATGGGGCAGCTTCCCCCAGTGGTTGCCCAGGAGGAGGGATGGAGGCTGTCAGGGCCGGCTTTAGGCCGATTCAGCTGATTCAGCTGAATTGGGCCCCGCGCCAAGATGGCCCCGCGCTGCAGCTCTCCACCCCGCCCCCAGCTCACTTCCCCCTCCTCCCCTCCCCTGAATGCTCCGCCCCCTCCCCTGCTTCCCACGAATCAGAGATTCGCGGGAAGTCTGAAAAGAAGCAGGGGCGGGCAGGCAGTACAAGGTAAGCTGGGGTGGTGGGGGCGCGAGAAGGGCTCCGGGGAGGCGCCGCCCGTTCCCGCCGAGCACGCAGGCCCCAGCGGCTCTGGCCCAGCCCGGCCCCGGCCCGGCCCGGCCCCCGCGGCGCTGCTCGGGTCCAGCCTGGCTCCGGCCCCCACGGCGCGGCCCTGCTCCGGCTCGGCCCGGCCCCGGCGTGGCTCGGGTCCGGCCCGGCTCCCGCAGCGCGGCTCCGGGTCGGACCCAAGCCCGGCAACCCCGGCCGGAGCGCGGCTCGATTCCTGGGGGCGGGGCTTGCAGCAAGCCCCGCCCCCAGGAATCGGGCCCCGCTCTTGCTAAAGCCGGCCCTGGAGGCTGTTCACAGGGGCAGTGACTCCCCCCCACCGCCGCCAACAGATTTTTGAGGGGACTGAAGCCTCCTGCTCAGACACGAACCCACCGCTAACGGGGCAGCTGGAGGCTTCCTCTAGGGGCAGCTGGGCCCATCCGTGGCCATGGGCGGGGGGGGGGGTGTGCGTTGGAGCTCCCCGTGAAGCTGCCAGGAGCAGCCAGCATGGGAGGCGGGATACCGAGCTAGATGGGCCCATTGGCCTGAGCCAGTGTGGCCATGAGGCAGGGGTTGAAATGCCTTAGAAATGATGGCCAGGATGGATCAGACAGCGCCCCCTAGCACCGTGCTGGGGCAATCGGGCCAGCCCTGACCGATGGAGTGAATGCCCCCTCCTGAGCCCCCTGCAGTCCAGTGCCCCCTAGCACTACAAATCCCCCAAATCTTGCTGGCTCCGACCCCACTTGATACCCTGGGGCCCCCAAATCCTCCCCATAGAATTTTCTGCTGCCTGTTCCCTGCGGAGCCCCAGCCCCTTGGGCACTGCCTGGGGTGGGAGGGGCTGGGGGGGGGAAACAGACCAGCCGCTCCTGGCACTCACGGCTCTGCTGTTTCCCAGGCGGATCAGAATCGCCGGCACCTCTGGGTCTGACCAGGCCCATCATCGCTGGAGTTAGTGTGGTAGCTACTGTCCTCCTCCTCCTCCTTGTGGCCTTTGTCTGCTTCAGAAAAACCCGAGCCAGTAAGTGCCCCCCCAGCGAGGGGAGGGTTAAACCTGTCGCTAAGCAGGGCGGGATGGGGTCACGGCTTGGATGCAGGACTGTGCCAGGAAAGCCAAGGACGGGGGGTGGGGAGGGGGGGTGAAGGCTCAGCAGGGGGTTCTGCTGCATGAGTAATCCCTGTACACACAGCTGTCACACCCACCCCAGAGGTGGTTGCATCTCAGCCTTGGGCGAGGGGTCCCTGTATAAAGAGCCACCGGTACCGTGCCTCTCAGGTGCCAGGGGAGCCAAGCTGTGGACCAGGTTCGTTATAACAAGTCACTAACGAGGGAGGATTGGGGACAGGAAAAGCCCCCTGAGTTAATCTGCCCCTAGCCCCTAGAGCATGCTCTGGTGTTGCACTGCCCCCTGCTGGTCCATTGCACCCCAGCAGGGATCCAGGTTCAGCACCACCAGCAGAGGGGACCCCCCCAGGCACCTCCATCCCTGCTGCCCTGTGGGGGGGTGAGTGGCCGGGTGCTGATACCAGCGGATACCGATCGGCTCATGGGGGATTTTGGTTTGTGTCCCTCTGCAGGAAAAGGAGCTGCACCAAGACCAAGCAGGTAGGAACCCAGCTCCTCCCCTCTCCGAATCAACCTGCCGGGGTCACAGTACTCCTGGGTTCTGTCCCCAGTTTGGGGAGGGGGGTGGGGTCTGGTGATTGGGGCAAGGGGGATTTAGGGAACTGGGTTCAGTGTGAGGCAGGATGGGGGCTCTCTGGGTGTGTTGAGGAATCTCCCCACGGGTGGGGGGATATGACATTTTACAAGGGAATTTTCTCTTTTAGCACCAGCCCTATGGTGGCATTAAAGGCGCCGGCTGAGCAAGACCCCATCTGTGAGTAACACACCCAGGGGGGTACCAGGGTGGGGCAGGAACCCTGGGGAGGGGAGGGGCTTGTGGGGGCTCCACCCACATGGTGCAGGATCTGATTTATAGCTGCTGCTGGGCGGGATTAAGGAGAGGGTCCCAGAGGTAGCCGGTGTCAGCTGAGAGTGTTGGACTCCCAGGAGCTCCCTGGAGCCTCCCTCCCTTCCCGCTCTTGTTCCCCATCCACTCCTGGCTCCCAGACCCCTGCTCTAACCACTAGTCTAGACCCCGAGCCAGGGAGAGAACACAGGCGTTCTGACTCCCAGCCCCCCGTCCCGCTGTAACCACCTAGACATCTTTGTGCTTCAGTTTCCCTCTCTGTAACATGGGGCTAATGACCCTGGCCCATGCTCTGGGGCGGAGGAGGTGTGGTTGTGCTGGGCTCTGACCCCACTGGCTGGACAGAGGGGTCAGAGCGTTCTGCTCTGGGCTGGCCAGGGGTACAGCTCAGCGGGTGTCTCTGTTCTGCAGACGCCTCCATGGACGAAGGGAAAGAGCCGCAGACCCTGGTAAGTGTCCCCTGTTCCCCCATGGGGTCTGACTCCCAACCCTGACCCACATGGGCCCCAGCAGGCCTCTCACATCCCCCCCCCCCCCCCAGCCTATCCTGGCACACTCAGTGGTTTGGGTTGGGATCGGGCTATAAGGGGGGGATTATGGGATCGCCAGCTTGGATTGCAGGGTGTGTGTGTGTGTGTGTGTTTCCCTGTCGCCCCCTGTTTGAGGGGATGGACCCTGCTCTGTGTGTGTGGCGGGGGGTTGGTGCATACGTGCGCGCACACACAGACACACACATGAGTGACTCTCTCCCCTCCCACACCAAGGAGCCTGACCCCGGCATCTATGCTGAGCTGGACCGCCAGACGCTGCAGCCCAGTGTGTATGGTGTGATCAACGTGAGCCGGGGAGCACCACAGTGAGAGCCCCCCGCAGCCATGGGGCGCCATCCTCCCGGGGGCAACAGCCTCACGCCCCAACAGCGACAGCCCCAGAGAACTCTGCATCTAGGGAAGATTTAGGGGGGACGCTGCCCTCCCCCTGCTGCAGCCCCGTCCCATCAAGCTTTTGTCCCCCTGCCCCACGCAGACCCACATGTGGGGGGAAGGGGGGGCTCAGCACCGGGATGGGTAGGAGATGCTTCAAGGCAGCTTTGATGTTATTTTGCATCCTGTTAACCTCCAGATTTGTAATAAACACAGATCATTAAACCAGCCCCCCCGGGCAGCCCCCAACCCCTGTCCTGGCGCCAGGAGAGTGTGTCACACCTGGGGGAGATGGGGAGCTGCCGGGAATCAGGTTTATGTTGAGTTTCACTGGGAGTAGCAGAACCAGCAAGCGAGCGCCGGCTCTGGACACACTTCCCCTTTTCACAGATATTTCGGTTGCTGTTTTAGCAACTTAGGATCTAAATTTATCCCTCCCCTGTCCCATTCTGGGGCTGGAAACCACAACCCCCCCACCCTCTGTCCCGTCTCTGTCTCACACCATTGTGCTAAGAACAGCATCTACAGCGATGCTACCTGAGAAGCAGGTTGGCCAGGTGTTGCGGAGTGTGGGGGAGTTAGGGCCCTGCACCCCTCTTCCCGAGATTCACTGCGACTCTCAACCAGCCAGTAAAGCAGAAAGTTTATTTAAGGACAGGAACACAGTCTCAAGCAGAGCGTGTAGGTACGACCAGACCCCCTCAATTAGGTCCCTCTGGGAGGTTCAGGGAGCTTAGACCCCAGCTTGGGGTTCCCTGCGTTGCACCACCCAGCCCAAACCGAAACTAACTCCAAACTCCTCCCGCTGCTCCTCTCCTTTGTTCAGTCTCCCGGGAGAAGGTGTTAATTCTCCCCACCCCCGTTCCTGGCTCAGGTTACAGCTCAGGTAGCTTCCTTCAAGGGAAGTCCCACATCCCCACTGCAACCCCCCTGCAACATTCCCAGGTCAAATCTGCCCTGCTCCCTGCTCCGTCACAGGGTCTCCCTGGGAACTGTGGGGAGCTGTGAGCACACAGGCCGGTGAGTGGCAAGCAGGAAGATGTATGCCAAGCGGCTTAAGAGCGACCTGGTGGAGCTGTGCAAGCAGAGGGGGCTGCGCAGTGGGAGGCTCACCAAAGAACAGCTCATTGCCCAGCTGGAGGCGGAAGATCGCGCGAATGAACTGATCCCTGTGTCTCAGGGAAGCAGCCTGGCAAATGCAGCGCAGGCACCAGTGTGTGTCCCAGCTGGGAGTGGTCAGCCGGCTGCTGAGGGCTTCCCGAGACCCCTCCTTCCTATGCCTAGGGGAAGGGTGGGGAGGAGCCAGCAAATACCGAGGGCGCCGTGACACACACACACCCCCCCCCCCCGGCCAGCAGGGGATCCTCCTGGCGACACGCGGCATCTGTGGAGCGGAATTGGCTGGAATGGGAGAAAGAGCTAAAACTGAGAGAGCTGGAGGATTGTGAACAACAGAGACAGCATGAAGAGAGACAGCGTCAGCATGAACGGGAGGAGAATGAGAGACAGCGTCAGCATGAACTGGAACTGGCGAGATTGAAGGGCAGCGAACCCCCGGCTGCGGTGAGTGAGGGGGGATCCAAGACTGCACAGAGCTTTGATAAGTGCATCCTGGCCCCACGGAAGGAGGGGGAGGACATGGATGACTTCCTGGATGCCTTTGAGACGGCCTGCGAGCTGCACCCGGTTGATCCCGTGGACAGACTCCGGGTCCTTACCCCCTTACTGGACCCCAAAGCCGTGGCATTGTACCGCCAACTGGAAGAGGCAGAGAAAGGGGACTACGAACTCTTCAAAAAGGCCCTGCTACGTGAGTTTGGGCTGACTCCGGAGATGTACCGGGAAAGGTTCCGGAGTCAGGATAAAACCCCTGAGATCTCATATCTGCAACTAGCCGTCCGCATGGAGGGATACGCCAGCAAGTGGGCTGATGGGGCCCAGACGAAGGAGGACCTGGTTAAACTGCTGGTACTGGAGCAACTGTATGAGCGGTGCCCATCCGACCTGAGGCTGTGGTTGAGGGACAAAAAACCAGAGAACCCGCGACATGCAGGCCGGCTGGCCGATGAGTTTGTAAAGAGCTGGTCAGGGGATAACAGGGAGGAGTCCCAAAGGAACAGTCCCACCACAACGCAGAGAGAGAGTCACCATGGGACCTCCCCGTGGGAAAATACGGAAAAACCCCATCAAAGAGGAACATCCGGCGTCGGGGCCATCCGACCCACTCGAGGGGACCCATGGGAGGCTGCTATCACTGTGGCACATATAGGCCCAGTGCCCCAGGCTCAGGGACAGACTGAGCAGACCGAACCCACAGAGGGTTGACTGGGTAGAGACCCAGCCAGGCGAGAGACAGCATTCCCAGGGAAGGGGGGCTGGCAGAGTACCACCTGCTAAGGAGGGAGGAGAGCTCCAGGCCAGCTCCTCTGGGGGGCTGGATGCTCCAGACTCAGGGTTTTTGGTTTATACGGTGGGCGCGGGGCTGTCCCTCCGGAGAGAGTACCTTGTTCCCCTGGAGGTGGATGGGAGGAAGGTCAATGGATACTGGGATACAGGCGCAGAGGCGACGCTGGCCCGGCCCGAGGTGGTGGCCCCAGATCAGGTGGTGCCCAACACCTACCTGACCCTGACGGGGGTGGGCGGGACACCAGTCGAAGTGCCCATGGCGAGGGTACACCTGAAGTGGGGGGCCAAGGAGGGCCCCAAGGATGTGGGGGTACACCCGTATTTGCCCACTGAAGTGTTGATGGGGGGGGACCTGGAGGACTGGCCAAGCAACCCCCAGGGTGCCCTGGTTGTGACCTGCAGTCAGAGCCGGCGAGGAGTACTGCGCCCTGACCTTGGGGAGGGTGCTTGCCCGAGGCGCAGGACCCTAACCTGGTGGGGAGGGAACACCCAGGGACACGGCTCAGGGAGGCTGCGGCTTCAGACCCAGCGGGCGAGAAAGAGCAGGTGGCCATCCCTGTCCCAGCTGCTGAGTTCCAGGCCGAGTTGCAGAGAGATCCCTCCTTGCGGAAGATAAGGGACCTGGCCGACCTCAATGCGGTACAGACCATGGGACGAGGTGGCCGGAAAAGGTTCCTGTGGGAGAAGGGGTTCCTGTACCGAGAATGGGCTCCCCCAGGGAAAATGGAGTCAGGGGGGATCAGGAGGCAGCTGGTGGTACCCCAGAAGTATCGCCGCCAGCTGCTGTACCGGGCCCATGACATTCCCCTCTCAGGGCACCAGGGAACCTGGCGTACCCAGCAGAGGCTGCTACGGAGCTTTTACTGGCCTGGGGTCTTTGTTACTGTCCGACAGTACTGCCGATCCTGTGACCCCTGTCAGAGGGGGAGGAAGGCCCGGGACAAGGAGAAAACGGCTTTAGGACCCTTGCCCAGCATAAAGGATCCTTTCCGGAGGGTGGCCAAGGTTAAAAGGGCGGCTCTAAACCAAGAGAGCCCAAAGCACAGACCTCCAGACTGGAGCGCTGGGAGAAGACCACAGCCCAGTTGGAGCCCCAGAGGTATGGGGGTGGGAAAAGGGCACAGGCCGCATAAACCTTCCCACATGCGAACTGCGAGTGCCATCAAGCACCCCCGACCTAAGGGGGGGCGTGGAACGGAAGGGGCCTGGTGTAATTCTCACCAAGGAATGGGAGGAATGCGGGGGCATCCATGGGAACGGGGCTAGATTCGAACTTCCCCAGGTCACTGGCTGAAGTGACCCCGCTCAGTTCGGTCTCGAAGGGGGGAGAGATGTGACGAACTGGGACTGTTCTTGCTGTGGTCTTTGAATGCTGACAGGGGTGTGTGGCTAGGATAGTCTGCATTGGGGGATGGGATCTGCCCGAGGGAGAATACCTGAGCATGTAGCCTGAGAACCCAGGAAGGGGTTAGAGGCCAGGTGACACCTTTGCCTGGGAAACTGAACAAAGGCTGTGGGAGGGGTCGCTGAGGGCAGGGTCTCGGAAGCTGGCTGGTGAGTTGGCTGGGAAGCAGACGGGGCTCTGACCTCCCGAGGGGGCTGGGGCGCCCTGGGACCCCAAGATGGACCTAACTGAGGGGTATCCTGTGGTCTGTGCCTGCAAGACCTGTCTTGGACTGTGTCCCTGTCGTCTAAATAAACCTTCTGCTTTACTGGCTGGCTGAGAGTCATAGTGAATCGCAGGAAGCCGGGGGTGCAGGGCCCTGAGTTCCCCCACACTCCGTGAGAGTTGGACTTTAACAGCAGCCGCGGCGACGCTGGCTCCATCCCAGCTCCGCTGGCTCCACTGCCCCCCCCCCCCCCCCCCAGGACAGTCACTAGTGTCTCCGGGGTCAGCGGGGAGACGCCCAAACCCAGGGGATTTTCCGGCTAGAGACTCGCTCCAGCGAACGGGGCCGGGGCTGGGACAAACCCCTCGTTTCACACGGCGCCTGCCACGGCTCCCCTGGTTCCTGCTCTGCTGGGTCTGTAACAGTCGGTCCCAGGGGTCACTGGGGGGTTTGCTGTGGGGCTGAGCAGGCTGCAGGCTCTGGACCCCTCCCCCGGCCTGTGTTCAACCCTGTTCAGTGTGGGGCAGGGGCTGGGGTGTGTTCTCACCTTGGGCCCTTTATTGCGTCTCCATGAACACAACAAGGTGCAGAGTGATTTAGCCGCCGGCGTTTCTGGGGCCCCCCATGGCGGGTGTCTAGCAGGAGCCAGAAGTTTGAGGGAAGTAGGTTGGGGGTGTCGGGAGGGGGGTTGAGGGGGACAGGATGGAGGACAGGAGTTTGAGGGCAGACAGGCTCCCCTCAGAAGGTCAGGGGGGAGGGGGGTTTAGGATTGTTGGGGTGTCTGAGGGGGGAGGAGAAGACGGTGCCCCCCAGGAGGGAGCTGCCATTGCTACCCCTCTCGCTGCCCCCTCCTGCTCCTGCCCCCTCAGTCCTGGGTCCCCCACTTTCTTTCCCCTCAATCTCCTGCCCCCACATACCCTCCTGCCCCGCATTCCGTGCCCCATAATGACCCCCCCATGCCTCACCATCCCCTCCCCTCTTCCTCCTCTCTGACCCTTTAGATACTCCTGCACCCCAACATTCCCAGCCCCCCAATACCCTTTCCTGACCCCCCTTCTCTGCTCCCCACGGGACGGGGGTGGTGTTGGGGGGATGTGATTGGGGGAGGGGACGCAGGCCAGGGGGCAGAACGGGGGGCTGAGGGGGCCAATGGGTGAACGTTTGGGGTGGGGGGGTGAAGGGCAAATCAGCTGGGGAGCCAGAACTGGGGTATCTGCCAGTTTCTCTTGAGCTCTGTCCCCGTGATCTTGTCCCCTCCCCTTTCTAGGCTCCCCCCTCCCCCCATGTCCCTTTCTCAGCATCCTGAGAGGGAAACTTGGCTCAGCCCCCCTGGGCCCTGAGCTGTGCAGACCCACTGCCCTGGGGATGGGCTGGGGAAGGGACACGGGGCCTTTCACCTCCACGGGGGCGGGGCTGGCTCTAATCTGTGTCCTTTTCTCTATCCACTACAGCCCACTTCCCCAACCAGAGCCAGGGAGAGAACCCAGGAGTCCTGGCTCCCAGCCATCCATGCCCCCCAATCATTGCCCCCTCACCCCCACCAGAGCCGGGGTATATAACAGGGTAGGTGCCGGGCATCAGATTTATGCAGAGTTTCACTGGCAGTAGCAGAAACAGGAAGCGAGCGCCGGCTCTGGGCAGACTTCCCCTTTCACAGATTTATCTGCTGCTCCTTTAACAACTCAGGATCTAATTTACCCCTTCCTCTCCTGCTCATGGGAACCAGAAACCACAACCCCTGCCATCCTGTCTCTGTGCCATATCACTCAGCTAAGAACAGTGTCTGCAGCGACGGTACCTGAGAAGGAAGTTGGCCAGGTCCCTCCACCCTCATGCTCCAGGGCGGGTGCTGGGCCCAACCAGGTCAGGAAGGAACCTCTGCCCCGTTACATGGGAGAGGGTCACTCCATGGGGGGCACTGTCTGTGTGGGGTGGGAGCCCTCCTCTGCTCTGAGTTGCTGCTACAGGGAGTCTAGACGGGACCATTGGAAAAGGTCAGGGAAGCCTGGGCACCTCTTGACGCCTCCTGAGATTCACACGTTCTCAGCTGGTCCCTGGACTGGGCAGCTCCCATGTGGGGCTGGGAGGTGATGGGGCGGGGAACCAGGCAGCTGCAGGAGGGGATGTGGTTTGCTGGGCGTGGCAGGGAGTTGGCTTTGCTCTGACCGTGGTAGATCTGGGCTGGAGATTGCAGAGAAAATCAGCTGATGGGGTGGAAAGGGGCCGAGCGCATCACAGGCTTCCTGGGGCTGCAGCCCCCGGCACAGTTCCTCATTCTGCTCGCACTCGGGCCTCAGGCTCAGTGGCGCTCAGCACCGGGGTGTTGGTGGCAGCACTGAGGGTTCCCCACTTCCCTGTCATGGCGTCTGCTCTCACCGTCCTCCTCCTCGGTGAGTATCGGAGACAGCCAGGGCGTGTGCCCATGGGGGGCGGGGATCTGAGACCAGGGTGTAGGATCCAGTCACTCTGGGATTTGATCTCTAATGACCCGTCTCCTTTCCAGGCTGCTGGCTGGTCGGGCAGAGCAGAGTGTCGGGAGGTGAGTATCTGTGGGGAATGGGGCAGCTGGGGGAATTTCCGCATTAAGGACGAGCGATGTGCGTTGGGGGTGGGGGGCACAGATCCCCCAAAGGGGTGATCCTGTCAGACACGTGCTCCCTCCCACACCCAGAGGTGGGGGCTGGGACCTCGCCCCACTCATTACAGGGATGGGAACCTGTTAGAACAACTGGGGGATTTTGTAAACATGTTTTCTTGGGGGGCCTGTCCTGGGAGCCGCTTGCTCAAATGACCCAAATTTGGACCAGGAACCCCACAGCGTAGATCCCAATTCACTGCCCGACTGTGATTGGGGCAGGGCCGGGTTCTGAGCTGAGTCCCCTGGAGTCAATCCGGAATCGCCCCTGAGTGCAGCAGGGGCAGGGCTGAATTGACCCTGCATAACTAAAGGAATCAGAGACTGGAAATCTCCTTTCCCTCGTCCTGTGTCTCTTCCCGGCTGTGAGCCGCGGGGCCGGGCCTGTACCCCAGGGACAGGCGGGGGGTAAAAATCTGGAGCGACAGATGGGCAGAGGATTGAATCAGATGGATGTGGTTTGTGTCACCCCCACTTACTGCCTGTTTGTTTGTGAATCCAGAGCGATCCCTCCCCAAACCCTCCATCTCCGTCAGCCCCGGTGGGGTGATCCCCATGGGGGGAAACATCACCATCCGGTGTTGGCATCAGCACCTGGGCATGAGGTTCCAACTCTACAAGGCTGGAGATGGGAACTATCTGACTCACACAGACCCTGCTGGCTCTGAGGCTGAATTCCCCATCACCAGCGCCAGACGGGAACACGGTGGCAGCTACACCTGTCGTTATACCTACAGAGCAGGACCAGTTGCCTTCTCGGAGCCCAGCGACCCTGTACAGATCATTGTAGCAGGTGAGGGGCCCAGCCAGCACCTTGGCTCCCATCCTCACACCCAGACGGATCCCAGCAGATGGGACGTCCAGCCCAAGCACTGAAGGTTGGGTGGAGGGGGGATATCTTGGCCCCGTGGTGCTTTGGTGCCCTGGATCCCAGGGGAGACCCTGACCCTGTCTCTGCCCCGTCGCTGATGCTCCATGCTGGGGACGGGGCACAGTGACTGTGCCGGGGTCTGTCTCACGTCCCGTCTCCTCCCAGTGCAGAGCTCAGCTCCCCCAAACCCTCCATCTCCCTCAGCCCAGCGGGGGGTCACCCTGGGAGGAGCTGTGACCGTCCAGTGTCAGGGTCAGCGCCGGGGTCTGGAGTTTGTTCTGGACAAGGCTGGGGCCAGGAACGCAGCAGCGCCGGGCGGGGACTCGGCTGGGGTCAAATTTCCCATCCCCAAAGCGAGCCGGGCAGACGGAGGCAGCAACACCTGCTATCATCCCCCCGACTCGGATCCAGACCAGGCTCGGGGTCCCAGCTCTCAGCTCCACACCTAGACAGACACTTGGCCCAGCAGAGGGGACGCCCGGCCGGGGAGCGGGGATGGAGTCACTGGGGGGTTCCCCAGCTAGGGGGGAGCAGCAGCCCCTGGAGACTCGGGGCAGGGAGGCTACTTGAAAGCTGCCCCTTGTGCGTAGGAACCGTGAGTCGCTATTTAATCCTGTGATCCCATCCCCCCCGTTCTCCAGGCCCTGCCCCAGGCAGTGCCCTGGCTGGGCTCAATGAGGCAGGGGCTGCGTGAGGAGCGGTGTCTTGGTGGACACGGCGCTGGGCTGGGACCCAGAAGATCCGGCCCAGCTCCTGGCGCGGCCACAGACTCTGCGTGATGGGAGCATGTCGCGGTTTTCAAAAGTGTCCTTCATTGGAGGGGGGCTTCAATCTTGGGGGATCTCAGGCCAAGCGCCCACAACCCGAGACCCCCACAGTTAGTGGAGACCTCTCCAAACGCTGGCCTCAATAGCGCTGGATCCCTTGTGTTGGGGGAGGACGTAGGGCCCCCGCCATGATCAGGGCCCTGTTGTGCCAGGCACTGCATAAACACAGAGTGAAGAGACAGTCCCTGCCCCTGGGAGCTCACTGAGGAAAGTGAATCTGTTTGTGCCTCAGTTTCCCCCATGTAAAATGGGGGTAATGACCCCTCCCCGCCTCCCTGGGGGTGACTCCCTTCCTGTGGGGGGCTCAGGCCCTGCTAGTGAAAACCAGATATTGAGCATCGGAACCTCCCCCGCCCCCTGCTCCGCCTCTTCACTGAGGCCCTATCCCCTGCTCCTCTTCCCCCCCTTCCCCACCGTCACTCGCTGCTCTCTCCACCACCCTCCCTCTGCCCCCCTGCCAGGTGAGCCGTGCTCCAGGGGTGGGGGTAGGGGTGAGTGGGACAGGATGGGGGGGGAGAGCTGCACAGTGGGGGTGGGGGTGAGTGGGGCAGAGTAGCTCAGCTGCTCTTCCTGCCCCCTGGTGGCAGAGTCTGGGTACTGCAGGGAATGAGACAGTGTCCGGTCAGCGGCACTGCCAGGTTCCCTTTTCAACCCACTTTCCAGCTGAAAACTGGACACCAGCAACCCTGGGCCCTGCGGTGCCGGGCGCCAGAGACCAGCCCATGAGTCGCTCTGTCCGGGGCAGGCCGGACGCAGTGAATGAGGCGGGGGTCACACACGGCATATGAGGATCCCAAGCACTAGGGAGCCGCGGCTCAGTGTCTGTGGGGCTGGGAGCCCAGCTCGCAGGGCCGGGATTCTGGGTGGGGAGAGCTCTGGGATCTGGGAGAGAATCTCTGCCCAGGGGCCCCTGGATCTGTGGTGGTTGGGGCCGGCTCAGGTGGCCGGGGCTGGGTGGGTGCCCGGGTCTGGCTCTTACAACCTGTCTCCTGTGCACAGATCCCAGCTTACCCAGACCCTCCATATCTCTGAGACCCACCGGGGTCACCGTCCCAGGGGCAGACGTCACCATCCGGTGTCAGGGGCAGCACCGGTACGTGAGGTTCTTCCTGCACAAGGCTGGAGACCGGAACCCGCAGCGACACGTGGACCCTGCTGGGGCCAGGGCCGAGTTCCGCATCCCCACCGTGGGCCGGCAGCACGGAGGGAGCTACAGCTGCAGCTACCGGCACCCATCAGAGCCCTTCGTCTCCTCGCAGCCCAGCAACACCGTGCAGCTGGTGGTAGCAGGTGAGGGGCCCAGCTCCACGTCCCCGCTCCTAGCCCCACACCCAGCTGGACCCTTGGGGGCTCTGCCCTGATGAGACGCTCAGAGCCAGGCTCTGCCCTGAGCCCTGGGCCCAGCAGAGCGGCCGCCCGGCCGGGGAGTCACTGGGGGGTTCCCCAAGCCAGGGAGGAGCAGAAACTGCTGGAGATTTGGTGCTGAGGGGGGATCCCAGCCCCCAGATGGCTGTCCCTGCTCTGGGGTTGCACAGAGGGGTCAGGACCCAGTGGCTCCCTATGGTACTGGCCCCAGCCACACAAACACCCTTTCCCCCAGGGGGGGCAATTGCTGAGTCAGTGTTTCAGCCCCTCCCCACACCCCGACAGATGCTGGATCTATTCCCGCAGGGGGAACTGACCCGACCCAGCCTGGACCAGCGACGGCTCCCACCCGCCCAGGCAGTGCGGGGACAGGTACCAGGGCCAGGGGGGAATCACCATCCAACCAGCCCTGGAAGGCTCGTGCTGCCCAAGGAGCTGCAGCCGGGGTTGGGGCTGGTCGGGCGGGATGGGGGCAGTGACTCTTGGTGCATGAGCCCAGACACCAGGGGGAGGGGCAGCCCCTGCCCATCCCTCACCACCAGACCCCCAGCTCCTCCGGCACCTCCTGCCCTGTAGGTTCTTGCCTGGAAGCTACTGGGGGATCCCAGGAGAGGGACAGGATCCGGGGGGCCTGGCTATGGGGTTGGGCCCAGCTGGGTGCCTGGGCGGGGCCTGGGACTAGGGTTGCCAGGTGTCTGGTTTTTGACAGGAACATCAGATTGCAAAGGGATCCTGGTGCACCCCAAGCCCCTGCCCCAGCCCAGTGAAAATGAGCGAGTGAGTGAGGATGGGGGAGACCAAGCGATGGAGGGAGGGGGATGGAGTGAGTGGGGGGTGGGGCCTCGGGACAGGGGCAGTTCGTCCACCTGGGCAACTGCTTTGTTGGGGAAGCTGAGGCCCCAGGACCAGACCTGACGGACGGGGGGGTTGGGGGCTCCGCTCCCGGGGCAGCACCAGCTGCTGATCTCCCTATCCAAGCCACCGAGTGACTCTTCCCTTCCCCCCACAGCAGCCCCCCCGGGGCGCCCGGATTTCACCTACGCCAACATCACCCACCTGGCACTGAGCGCCGTGGTCCTGCTCGTCCTGGGGCTGATCCTGGCTGAGGCCTATTCCAGCCGCCCGAGGGGGGTGCCCTAGGTGAGGTGACCCCTTTGTCGCTCACCTCTGGATCCTTTTCCAGTTTCTCCACATCCTTTCTACACCGCGGTGACAGAACTGGACACAGCACTCCCGGCCTGCCCAGCGCCGAGCAGAGCGGTACTCTCAGCGTCCGTGACTTGCACGCTGCACCTCTGTTAATGCAGCCGAACATTGCATTTGCTTTTGTTTTGCAACGGCATCGCATTGCTGACTCATGTTGAGGGTGTGATGATCCACGACAACTCCCCGCTCCGTCTCAGGAGTGCTGCTGCCAAGCCAGTGAGCCCCCATCCTGTGCTTGTGCATTTGGTTTTTCTTCCCTAAATAAGTGCAGCACCTCTGTTGACTTTCAAACAGCTTGGAAAAGAGATGACTAAGGGGGGATACAATAAAGGTCTATAAAATCATGACTGGTGTGGAGAAACTAAATCAGGAAGTGTTGTTTACTCCTTCTCATAACACAAGAACTAGGGATCACCCAATGAAATGAATAGGCAGCAGGTTTCAAACAAACAACAGGATGCATTTCTTCACCTAACGCACAGTTAACCTGTGGAACTCCTTGCCAGAGGATGTTGTGAAGGCCAATATTATAACAGCGTTCAAAAAAAAAACTAGATAAGTTCATGGAGGGATAGGTCCATCAATGGCTATTAGCCAAGATGGACAGGGATGGTGTCCGTAGCCTCTGTTTGCCAGAAGCTGGGAATGGGCGACAGGAGATGGATCACTTGATGATTCCCTGTTCTGTTCATTCCCTCTGGGGCACCTGGCATTGCCCATTGTCGGGAGACAGGTTACTGGGCTGGATGGACTTTTGTTCTGACCCAGTCTGGCCATTCTTATGTTCTTAACTTCCTGCATCTCCCCATCTGCTGTCATGTCATAATTATCATCCGACCTCTCCATGGCCTGGCACCACCCCCTGTAATTTTGCACATCTCTCAATATTTCAATGGATAAAAATAGAGAAAAATGCTTAAAACACATCATTTTGTGCCACTCTGGCCCTTTCACTCAACGCAAATCTCTCGTAGGGGGTCTGGAACCCCGGCCCTGGCCCCTCTCAGCACCTCTCCAGCAGCGCAACAGGGGAAATGCCTGAAAATAAACCCTGCTGTGACCTGTGGGGATTATTAAGCAAGAAGTCAAGTGCTGCCGAGCGCCGAGGGGCTGGACATGCCCGGCTGGCCCGTGCGTCAGAACAGCCCCGGCTGGGGGCACCCACCGCTTTCCAGTCGGGTCGGTGCCGGGAGCACGCAGGGAGCTCACCTGGGACGGGACCAGCTGCGAAGTACCAGGGCCCGGCCTCCTTCCCATCACCTGAGCGCTGGGGAGTGTGTCATGCTGCCCTGGGCAGGGGGCAGCCAGCAGGGGGCAGGACACACACACACACACACACACACCAGCAGGGGGCAGGACACACACACACACACACCACCAGGGGGCAAGGCTGGATGGACACATGCACGCGGGTTCCCAGGGGAGGAACCAGCTGTACTCACTGCTGTACTCAGCTGCCCTAGTGGGGCAGCCCCCCCTGCAGGAACCCCCCACCCACATCACTGCCCAGCCGGGGGGCCGGCTCCGACTGGGGCTGCCCTGGGGGAGGGACAGGGGAAAGGGATCCCCCCGAAGCCCCCTCAGCAGTGACCCAGATTCACACAGGGCCCCATTGTGCCAGGCTGGCAGTGGGACCCCCGTGGGCCATGTGGGGCGGGGCCATGGGAACAGGACACAGACAGAGCCCTGCAAAGACCCTGGCCAGAGGGTAAGGGGGTGGGGCGCAGCCTCTGTTTGCTGGGAGGACGACAGGATACTGGGCTAGATGGACCTTTGGTCTGACCCAGGCTGGCCATTTGTATGTGTTAGGTGTGGTCAGAACTACAGTATCAAAGAGGGCAGACCCAAGGGAAACCCCAGCAGGAACCATCCCACTAGCGATGCTTGTCTATTGAGAGGTCCATCGGAGCCGAGAACACCGGTGGGGATGTGAAGATGGCCACGGCTGTAATTGTCGCACAGGTTTTTGTAGGATTTCTCTCCGCAGGAGTAATTGGAACTTTGCTTAGGACTGGGGCCAGCACTGATGGCCAGGGGAGAGCGCCTGTGACGAACTGGGCCTGTTCTTACTGTGGTGTGTGAATGCTGATGGGAGTGTGGCTAGGATGGTCTGCATCGGGGGATGGGAGTCTGCCCGAGGGAACATACCTGAGCGTGTAACATGAGAACCCAGGAAGGGGTTGGAGGCCAGGTGACTCCGGGGCCCGGGAAACTGAACAAAGGCGGTGGGAGGGGTCGCTGAAGGAGGATGGGGGAAGCAGGCTGGAGAGATGGCTGGGAGGCAGAGATGGCTCTGACCTCCCAAGGGGGGCTGGGCTGGGATGGCCGGGGACCCCAAGATGGACCTAACTGAGGGGGTCCCTGTTGTCTGTGCCTGCAAGACCTGTCTTGGACTGTATTCCTGTCATCCAAATAAACCTTCTGCTTTACTGGCTGGGTGAGAGTCATGGTGAATCGCAGGAAGCCGGGGGTGCAGGGCCCTGAGTCCCCCAATACTCCGTGACAACTGGTGGCAGCGGTGGGATCTACTGCACCCCGTGGACGGCGCTTCCTGCAGTAAGTGACTGGGGAGCAGTAAAACGAAGGGGGATTGACGGGGACCAGGCGTGCTGAGAGTGAGAGAGAGACGGTTATTACCCCTGGGAGTGTGTGACCAGCGAGAAGGACTTTTGCAGTAACAGGGTCCCCCGGGGGGATCGCAGCGAGTGGTCCCAGGGGCGGAGGAGTCTGCAGCTCGACCCTGGCAGAGAGGTGGTGACCTCGAGAAGGGCTGGCACACTAGGGGGCCCCCTGGGAACTGTGGGGAGCTGTGAGCACACAGGCCGGTGAGTGGCCAGCAGGAAGATGTATGCCAAGCGGCTTAAGAGCGACCTGGTGGAGCTGTGCAAGCAGAGGGGGCTGTGCATTGGGAGGCTCACCAAAGAACAGCTCATTGCCCGGCTGGAGGCGGAAGATCGCGCGAATGAACTGATCCCTGTGCCTCAGGGAAGCAGCCGGGCAAATGCAGCGCAGGCACCAGTGTCTGTCCCAGCTGGGAGTGGTCAGCCGGCTGCTGAGGGCTTCCCGAGACCCCTCCTTCCTATGCCTAGGGGAAGGGTGGGGAGGAGCCCAGCAAATACCGAAGGCGCCGTGACCCCCCCAGCCAGCAGGGGACCCTCCCGGCGAAGCTCGCCGGCCAGCAGAGGATCCTCCCGGCGACGTTCGGCATCCGTGGAGCGGAATTGGCTGGAATGGGAGAAAGAGCTAAAACTGAGAGAGCTGGAGGATCGTGAACAACAGAGACAGCATGAACGGGAGGAGAAAGAGAGACAGAGACAGGAGAATGAGAGACAGCGTCAGCATGAACTGGAACTGGCAAGATTGAAGGGCAGCGAACCCCCGGCTGCGGTGAGTGAGGGGGGACCCAGGACTGCACGGAGCTTTGAGAAGTGCATCCTGGCCCCACGCAAGGAGGGGGAGGACATGGATGACTTCCTGGAGGCCTTTGAGACGGCCTGCGAGCTGCACCGGGTTGATCCCGCGGACAGACTCCGGGTCCTTACCCCCTTACTGGACCCCAAATCCGTGGCATTGTACCGCCAACTGGGAGAGGCAGAGAAAGGGGACTACGAACTATTCAAAAAGGCCCTGCTACGTGAGTTTGGGCTGACTCCTGAAATGTACCGGGAAAGGTTCCGGAGTCAAGATAAAACCCCTGAGATCTCATATCTGCAACTAGCCGTCCGCATGGAAAGATACGCCAGCAAGTGGGCTGGTGGGGCCCAGACGAAGGAGGACCTGATTAAACTGCTGGTACTGGAGCAACTGTATGAGCGGTGCCCATCCGACCTGAGGCTGTGGTTGGTGGACAGAAAGCCAGAGAACCTGCGACATGCAGGCCGGCTGGCCGATGAGTTTGTAAAGAGCCGGTCAGGAGATAGAAGGGAGGAGTCCCAAAGGAACAGTCCCACCACAACGCAGAGAGGGAGTCACCATGGGACCTCCCCGTGGGAAAATACAGAAAAACCCCATCAGAGGGGAACATCCGGCGTCAGGACCATCCGACCCACCCGGGGGGACCCATGGGACATGGGCTGCTACCACTGTGGCCAAAAGGGCCACATACGGGCCCAGTGCCCTAGGCTCAGGGACAGACTGAGCAGACCGAACCCACAGAGGGTTGACTGGGTAGAGACCCAGCCCGGCGAAAGGCAGCATTCCCAGGGAAGGGGGGCTGGCAGAGTACCACCTGCTAAGGAGGGAGGAGAGCTCCAGGCCAGCTCCTCTAGGGGGCTGGATGCCCCAGACTCAGGGTTTTTGGTTTATACGGTGGGCGCGGGGCTGTCCCTCCGGAGAGAGTACCTTGTTCCCCTGGAGGTGGATGGGAGGAAGGTCAATGGATACTGGGATACGGGCGCAGAGGTGACGCTGGCCCGGCCCGAGGTGGTGGCCCCAGATCAGGTGGTGCCCAACACCTACCTGACCCTGACGGGGGTGGGCGGAACACCAGTCAAAGTGCCCGTGGCAAGGGTACACCTGAAGTGGGGGGCCAAGGAGGGCCCCAAGGATGTGGGGGTACACCCGTATTTGCCCACTGAGGTATTGATGGGGGGGGGACCTGGAGAACTGGCCAAGCAACCCCCAAAAGGCACTGGTTGTGACCCGCAGTCAGAGCCGGCGAGGGGCACTGCGCCCTGGCCTTGGGGGGGTGCCTTGCCTGAGGCGCAGGACCCTAACCTGGTGGGGAGGGAACGCCCAGGGACACGGCTCAGGGAGGCTGCAGCTTCAGACCCAGCGGGCGAGAAAGAGCAGATGGCCATCCCTGTCCCAGCGGCTGAGTTCCAGGCCGAGTTGCAGAGAGATCCCTCCTTGCGGAAGATAAGGGACCTGGCCGACCTCAATGCGGTACAGACCATGGGACGAGGTGGCCGGAAAAGGTTCCTGTGGGAGAAGGGGTTCCTGTACCGAGAATGGGCTCCCCCAGGGAAAATGGAGTCAGGGGGGATCAGGAGGCAGCTGGTGGTACCCCAGAAGTATCGCCGCCAGCTGCTGTGCCGGGCCCATGATATTCCCCTCTCAGGGCACCAGGGAATCTGGCGTACCCAGCAGAGGCTGCTACGGAGCTTTTACTGGCCTGGGGTCTTTGTTACTGTCCGACAGTACTGCAGATCCTGTGACCCCTGTCAGAGGGGGAGGAAGGCCCGGGACAAGGGGAAAACAGCTTTAGGACCCTTGCCCAGCATAGAGGATCCTTTCCGGAGGGTGGCCAAGGTTAAAAGGGCGGCTCTGAACCAAGAGAGCCCAAAGCACAGACCTCCAGACTGGAGCGCTGGGAGAAGACCACAGCCCAGTTGGAGCCCCAGAGGTGTGGGGGTGGGAAAAGGGCACAGGCCACATAAACCTTCCCACATGCGAACTGCGAGTGCCATCAAGCACCCCGACCTAAGGGGGGGCGTGAAACTGGAGGGGCCTGGTGTAATTCTCACCAAGGAATGGGAGGGATGCGGGGGCATCCATGGGAACGGGGGTAGGTTCGAACTTCCCCAGGTCACTGGCTAAAGTGACCCCGCTCAGTTCGGTCTCGAAGGGGGGAGATGTGACGAACTGGGCCTGTTCTCACTGTGGTCTGTGAATGCTGATGGGAGTGTGGCTAGGATGGTCTGCATCGGGGGATGGGAGTCTGCCCCAGGGAACATACCTGAGCTTGTAACATGAGAACCCAGGAAGGGGTTGGAGGCCAGGTGACTCCGGGGCCCGGGGAAACTGAACAAAGGCGGTGGGAGGGGTCGCTGAAGGAGGGTGGGGGAAGCAGGCTGGAGAGATGGCTGGGAGGCAGAGATGGCTCTGACCTCCCAAGGGGGGCTGGGCTGGGATGGCCGGGGACCCCAAGATGGACCTAACTGAGGGGGTCCCTGTTGTCTGTGCCTGCAAGACCTGTCTTGGACTGTATTCCTGTCATCCAAATAAACCTTCTGCTTTACTGGCTGGCTGAGAGTCATGGTGAATCGCAGGAAGCCGGGGGTGCAGGGCCCTGAGTCCCCCAATACTCCGTGACAGCGCCCCCTAGTGACCTCTGCCCCACTCCCTGCAGCACAGCGCCCCCTAGCAGTGCACTGGGGTATCAGGGCCAGCGCTGACTGTCTGGGGAGAGCACCCCTCTATTGAGCCCCTCCTCCTGCTCCCTACAGCATAGCACCCCCTAGTGCAGTAGTGGGCCCTAATGGGTTAGAACAGGTGGGCTAGGATCCAGGACTCCTGGGTTCTATCCCTGGCTCTGGGAAGGGAGTGGGGTTTAGTGGTTAGAACAGGGGGGGCTAGGAGCCAGGACTCCTGGGTTCTATCCCTGGGAGGGGAGTGGGGTCTAGTGGTTACAGCAAGTGGGATGCTGGAAGCCAGGACTCCTGGGTTCTATTTTGAAGGCTGGGCACCCCACCCCCCCTTTTCCTCTCAGCAGCTAGTTCCCAACCTCCCAGGGCACCTTTGCACCCGGGCGCTTGCCAATTCTGACTGGTATCAGGGAGGGGCAGCGTGGGTGGGTGTGACCCAGCAATCTGGGCACAAGGTGTGCATGGGCTGGGGGTTGCAGGGGGCTGGACAGGGAGCTATTGGCGGGAGGGAGGGAGCATGGGTGGGGGGCGCACCGTGCCTGAACTGGACAGGAAAGGACAGGCTGGATGAGGAGCAAGGGGGCACTGGCTGCCACGGGGGGATGCCATGCCCGGCCACCTGGGTTCGTTTCCTACCCCTCTACCTTTGCCCCTGTAAAGATTGTGATACAGATGGACCAATCTAGGTGCCGAAGGGTGGGGGGTATCTTGGGTTACCTGAGGATGGGGAATTAACTGGAGGGGATGGTCCTGCCCCCCCCCCCCCATGAGGGGAAATAGACAGCCAAGGCACCGTGCAGTACGGACCAGGGTGGGTGGCTCACTAGAGGGACCTAAATCTAGGCGGGCTGAGCAGAGAGGTAACATGACTTGCCCAAAACATTGGCAGAGAATAAAACCCCGGAGTCCTGGCTCCCAGCCCCCCCCCACCTCCAAAACCACTAGCCCTCACTCCCCTCCTAGAGCTGCGGATATAATCCAGGTGTCCTGACTCCCAGCCCCTCACCCCCCGACCGCTGTAACCACTAGACCCCACTCCCCTCCCAGAGCCGGGGACAGAACCCTGAAGTCCTGGCTCCCAGCCCCTACTTTGCAGTTTTGTGACAGCGTCCAAAGGGTTAACAGCAGCCCAGCCTGAGCCGGGAGGGGGCGGGGCGATGAACCTAGGCTATAAAGGGCCCCACGGGAGCGCTCACCTGCTTCCCGTAAACTGCGGGCTCTCGGAGGACTTCCAGCCGGAGGCTATGGCAGGTGAAACCGGGGAGCCAGGACGCCTGGGTTCTATCCCCGGCTCTGGGAGGGGAGTGGGGTCTAGTGGTTAGAGTGGGGGGGCGGGGCTGGGAGCCAGCAGGACTCCTGGGTTCTATCCCTGGCTCTGGGAGGGGAGTGGGGTCTAGTGGTTAGAGCGGGGGGCGGGGGCTGGGAGCCAGCAGGACTCCTGGGTTCTATCCCTGGCTCTGGGAGGGGAGTGGGGTCTAGTGGTTAGAGCGGGGGGCGGGGGCTGGGAGCCAGCAGGACTCCTGGGTTCTATCCCCGGCTCTGGGAGGGGAGTGGGGTCTAGTGGTTAGAGCGGGGGGGGGGGCTGGGAGCCAGGATGCCTGGGTTCCATGCCCAGCTCTGGGAGGGGAGTGGGGCCCAGTGGCTCTGGGGAGGGGGGCTGCCCCCCCCCCAGTTGTCCACTGCTGATGAGACCCTTAGTCCTGACCTGCAGTCCCACTGTGTGCAGGGAATTTCTCTCCCACTTTGGAGCAGGGGCCCATCTACCCTGGTACCCTGGCTGTGCCCAGGCCCACCCCTCTGCTGTTCTGTGGGCGAGTCCCCCTGGTGGCCAGTGAAGGGTAAAGTCTCCCACCTGGTGCCCTTTGAGCCCCCCAAGAGCTGTTTCTCCTTCCAGCTGTTGCGGGGGGGGGACTGGATCCCGGCTCGCAGCTGACCCTCCAGGGGGCCGTGCTGGGGCTACTGTTGAGCCACCCAGGGGGTGTCCCCCTGTGGGATTTCGGGAGGCTCTTCCACCAGCACCATGGCCGGCACCTGGATCTGCCCCGGCACGGCTACCGCTCACTGCACCACCTGCTGGGTGACATGAAGGAGCTGGTGGTCCTGGACGAGGAGGGCAAGGAACCGTGGGTCCGGTGCCGGCGCCCAGTCTGCGACCTGCTGCCGGAGGCCAAGCCCCCCAAGAGACGCATCCGTCACCCCCAGATCCACAAGGAGGCGCCACCCAAACGGCAGCAGGCAGAGGCTCCTAAATCAGGTATAGTCATGGGGTGTAGGGGGCTGCCCCCTACTGGGGGAAATGGGAATTGCATGTGGTGGCTGTGTGTCCCTAACCCTTCCCTTTATTGGGGTAGCGAGCGCTACAGGTGTTGTCTACACTACCAGGCGCAACAGTGATTTTCAGGACAGGTCTATGTCAGGACTCCTGGGTCCTCTCCCTGGCTCAGGGAAGGGTGTGGGTGTCTAATGGTTAGAGCGGGGGAGGGGAGAGGGCAGGACTCCTGGGTTCCATCCCCAGCTCTAGGAGGGGGGTGGGGGTCTAGTGGTCAGAACAGGGCTCTGGTCCCAGTTCTGCCATCTACCTCTGGCAAATTCTCTCCCTCTCCCCCTTGAAAATAGCAGAATAACTCTTGCCTACAGATTGCGAAACTTAACCACAGCTCTCCCTTTGATGCCTTCTGGCAGGGGGGCACAGTCCAGCCCTGCGAATGCAGCTGCCTCTGGGGTGGAGCGCGTCAGCTTGCTGTAACAAGGCAAGCTATATGGTCCTGCCTCTGCTTTGGGGCAGGTGAAATCAATGATGGGGAGCCCGGGGGTACCCTGAATGACCAACGGGCCTCATGTAAACAGGGCTGGGACAGAGGAGGCAGCAAAGGGGGTGCAGGAAACCCCCCGCCTTAAATGCGGACGCCAGGTCCCAGGGAGTGACTGTGCCTGGGGAAGCGAACCTGGACACCCCCTCCCCCCACCCCTGATTCTTTGCCCAAGTCTCTAGCGATGGAGCTGAAAGACCCAGGCTTGTGCTATGGGGCCCAGCTGCCCCTAGGGGGAGCCCCGGCTCAGTGCAAAATCTGCGCTGGCTTACGACAGCTCCCGGGCAGAGCCAGTGCATTGCAAAACCCATGACAATGTGGCAGCCCCCGAAGCCCAACCGCTGATCGCCCAGCGGGGTCCGGCTCCATGCGACCGGCGCCCCCTAGAGGGGCTCGTGCATCCTACCGGGGATGGCGACGGGCGGCGTCTCACCGGGAATCTCTTCTCTCCTCTCCCTCCAGCTCCCAGGCCTTGGAACTCCTGCCACCACCTGGCTGCCCCCCTGGGCCACCCGCCGGCCGGATCTGCCCCCGGGCACCAAGCCAACGCCTGGCTGCCCCGAGCTGTCTCGCTGAGCCACTTCCCCAGCTCCCGCCTTCCTGTGGCCGCCCCCCGGCAGCCGCCCCTGCTGACCTTCGCCAACCAGCCACTGGGCCTGGATGCGTACCGGGGGGCTGCCCTGAATAGCCCCGCGCTGGCCCCCAGCCGGCTGCCCCGTCCCGCCCGCCCGGCCAGCCCCCTGCTGGACCCCCCCGTGGCCGAGCGGGCCGAGCTGGAGCAGAATGTGGCGAGGGTCCTGCGGGGCCACCCCGGGGGCATCTCCCTCTTCCGCTTCCGCCAGGCCTACGGCGCCGCCTACAGTCACCCCTTCCCCCTGGACAGCTCGGCCTCGGTGAAGGAGCAGCTGGCAGCCATGCCGGGGGCGGTCAGGGTGGAGGGCTGGGGGGTGCAGACGATGCTCTTCCCGGTCTGCCCCCAGGAGCTCCCCAGCGAGGAGACTGGTACGTGCTGGGCGTCAGGGGTGAGTGGGGGGTGAAAGACCGTCCCAGGGATCGAACCTGGGGAGCGAGGGCCTCTGCGGCTTGAGCTGTGAGACCGTGGGTCAGGCTGGGCCTGAGTGGGATCGAGCTAAGCAGGGCCAGGCTGGGTCACTGCCAGGGGCGCTGGGTTCCGGGGAGTGGGGCGGGGCTCAGCAGGGGATGGGGGCTCAGCAGGGGGCGCTGTGCTGCAGGGAGCGGGGCGGGGGCTCAGCATGGGGTTGGGGGCTCAGTGGGGGGCGCTTTCTCCCTCTCTAAGCTTCCCAGTCACTGAGTGAATTCCCTTCTCTCCTGTCTGTTTAGGTCTCTCCCCATCTCTGCCAGAGGCAGTCGTCGCTCCTGCCAGCCCCGATGTGGCGCTGGCCGCCCCAGCTGTGATCTGTCCATCTCCTCCCATCTCTGCCAGCTCCCCAGAGGCCACCCTGGCTCCTGCAGACCCAGAGCAGCCCCCTGTTCTTTGCAGCCCTCCTCCAGGGCACAGGATGGCACCGGGGTCCCCAGCTGAGCTCCCCGTATCCCCCGCTGTCTCAGCAGCCCCCTGGTCACCAGAGATGAGATGGGAGCATGAATCCATGGGGCCCATCACTGAAGAGACAGACATCATGGAGGGCATCGCCACAGCTACACCAGCTGCTGGCACTGTGCCATATGACCTGGGGGCCGAGCTCTCCCTGCCGAGCTCTCCTCTGGCATCTTCTGTATCCCTGTCCCCTGCAGGTTCCCCCTGTGGTCCCACCCCACCGCTGAGCCTGGACCATGTGGTTGCCACGGATGCTGTCCTCTACGGCCTTAACTCTGCCCCCACCTCTGCAAGCTGTCCCAGCCCAGAGCCGTCCTTTTCCCCAGCTTTGCCAGGACCCATGTCTGGTGTCCATCCTCTGATGGCCGTGCTCTCCCCTGAGCCAGCCTGGTCCCCCATCCAAGACATCCCTGGTGCCGCAGATTTCCCCAGGGAGAGACCACCCTTCAGGCCCCTGCCTCTGGGTGAGCCCAGCTTGGCATCCCCCTACAAACATCGAGAGGACGGGGGGGCACCATGGGCGGCCATCAAGCCAGAGCCTCGTCTGCCCCGTATCTCCCCACCCCACCCCCCACCTATGGGGAGTAAGAGGAAGCCACCCAAGCACAAACCTGACCAGTGTGTCCTCCTGTGAGGTGGGCATTGTGAGTTGACCATGTCTGTGTGAAATTGGCGTGGAGGGGTGTGTGTGAAATTGACATGGGTGGGGACAACACAATAGGCTAGGTCAGGCTGGATAGGAGGGAGATTGTAGGACAAGCACCCACGTGTTAGAAAAGCATCTCTCCTGCTAGGGGAGAGGGAGCCGGATTCTGCCCCGGCTTCCGCATCGCCAGCTGAGAGCGGATCTGGAGCAGGCGGGGAAGGGGAAATGGTGAGGAGAAGGGGCCCAGGGGTTGATGTGGGGTTGGGTGGAGTCTTCATGATGTCAGCGGGCCAGTTTGAATGTAGGTGGATGGCCCATATCCTTGCAGCACCCCAGTGTGGGGCTGGATTGGCTCCAGTGCCCCCTAGAGGTGGAAGGCAGCTGTCTCCAAGTGAGGCAGCCAGTTCCCTCCCAGTAGCACTGGTCTGACTGAGAGGTGGATTCACTAGCAGAAAGTACATAGAAACATTTACTCCTTCCCTTAAAGCTGGGGTCTTTCTGGGATTCAGCCATCTGGGATGGATCCAGAACCCACCCTCTTTTTTAGTAGGGGCTGGGGCAGATCTAGAACCCACCCCAGCATGGTGGGAAAACTGGAACCTTCTCCACCAGTTGGGGGAATCTGTTGAATCTAGAACTCGCTTGGTTTGGGAAAGGAGGGTCTAGAACCCATTCCACGTGGTGAGGGAGGGCTGGGAATCTAGAACCGGCTAGATTGTGGTGTGGGGCATCTGGAACACACTCCATTTGGTCAGGACATGGTGGGATCTAGAACCTGTCCCACTTTGATGAATCTAGAACCCCCTCAGTTATGTGGAGGCCTGAGGAATGTAGCACTGATTCTGGTGGAGAATCTAGAGTGTGCTCCATTTTGTTGTGGGCTGGGGAATCTAGAACCCCCTCCATTCTCTGGGGATCTAGCCCCCACCCTGTTTTGGTGGGGGCATGCACATGCCCAGTGTTATGGGGGGCTGGCGGGAGAGGGTCTGTGGCCACTCCGGAGCCATATCATTGCCCTGAGCAAAGAAAAAATGTTATTTAAATATTTATTTTCGCACCCCTCTGGGGGAATCCTCTCATATTTTATTTAATGAATCTCCAGCTGTTCTCTCAATAAAATTTGCTTCCTGAATGATCTGCTCCTTTCTGCAGCATTTTTCCCATCACAGAGGGGAAAATCCATGAGCTGGTGGGGAAATCGCCTCTTAAAGGTGCTAGAGCAGAGTGACCCTTGGCTTGCAGAACCTAGAACCCAGCAAGGCTAAGTCATCACTGCAGGCTCCTTCACGTAGCCCGCTGGGGCAGCGTGTGCTGCAGGGAGATGACTGGGTTGACTCAGTACCGAGTTCCCTCGAGCAACTTCTCCAACTAAGGGAGACGCCGGCTGCTTCAGAGATAGTTGAGTGCCAAATGGTGTGAGAAGTGGGATCCTCATCCATCAAGCTCGTTCTCAGCCTGGCTCTAAGGTGACGTCTACACAGCAAGCAGCTGCAAGTCTCACAGCCTGGGTTTGTTTTTGTTTGCTGGTGCAGCCATTTTTTCTCTCATCGTGGAGTGGGGCAGGGAATGCATGACGTGATGGAAAACCCTGCTCTTTAGAGCAGCCGCCCCAGGCTTAGGGGATTGAGACAAGTGGTTTGTAACCTCCAATCCGCAGCCCCCTGGTGGTTCCCAGACTCTGCCTAAGATTTCCCAAGGGGTCAGCTTCTCTATTTGACATCTTCTTAGGGGTCTGCAAATTTAAAAAGCTCAAAATCCCTGCTCTGGAACCTAGCAGGGCAAAGTCACTTGGCCTAAACTACAATTTTCTGAGCTACCAGGGAACTAACTCTCCCCCGATCGTTGTCCCAGATCTAATCAGAAATTAGTGTGAGGTTCAGATGGGGAAGGTTTTGTATAGAATCATACAATATCAGGGTTGGAAGAGACCTCAGGAGATCATCTAGTCCAACCCCCTGCTCAAAGCAGGACCAATCCCCAAACAGCTTTTTGCCCCAGATCCCTAAATGGCCCCCCTCAAGGATTGAGCTCACAACCCTGGGTTTAGCAGGCCAATGCTCAAACCACTGAGCTATCCCTTCCCCCTTAGATCTGTTCGTTGGGGTGGTGCAGTCCATGGGATGTTCAGATTTTTGGACCTATCAATGACTGTCCGACCGCTCTTTAACACCCAGGGGCCTGGACAGTCTGTTGTGTATGTGGCCTGAATGCCGTTCTCCATCTTTAATGCAAGGGGGAAAACCCAACCACGTTGGCACTCTGGGATCATCTGAGCCGGTACAGGCAGCATCTTAGCTGGGTTGGGTGTAGCTGTGGCAGCGGGAGTTGGGGAGGGGGGCGAAATACACCCGGTAGGAAGGCGTAACCATCTGTCCCAGCTTTCAGTGACTGCCGGACTCCTGGTAGTCTCTGGTTCCTTTGGAACGGGCTGGCTGAAAGTGAACTGAGCAGGGTGTAGTGAAATCGAGGGGAAATAAAAATCTGCCAGCTGGTGAGAGTCTCCAGCTGTAAGTGCCTACGCAGGGCCTGGCCGTTTCACAAGATTTAGCAGACAAAGGTCCAACAAGGTAGAGGCTGAAGCCAGACAAATCTTCTATGAACTGTTCAAATTCTTTTTTTGAACTCAGTTGTCCTATTGGCCTTCACAGCATCCTCTGGCAGTGAGTTCCACAGGTTAACTAGGAGCAGGGGGAGAGTGCCCTAAAAAAGGCAGGGGCCTCAGTGCCAGAACTGTGCCTCAACCTCCACACCACACCACCCCTTCTCCCCAAGGCCCTGCCCCTTCCCCTGAGGCCCTGCCCCTGTGCCACCTCTTCCCCCCAAGACTCCACCCCCCATTTGCTCCTCTCTGCCCCCTCCCCCTGTCGCTCACCCTCAAAAACTGGGAGGCCCGTGGCCCCCTGTCACCCCCTGTTCCGGCACCCTGAGGTTAACTGGGAGTTGGATGAAGAATCTCTTCCTTAGGTTCATTTTTAAACCTGCTGCCTGTCCATTTCATCGGCTGGCCCCTGGGTGGTGTGTGATGTGAGAGGTAAATAACACTTCCCTGGTCCCTTTCACCACCCCCATCACAATCATTTTTAACAGGGAGGGGAATGAACTGGTGGATCAGTATAGCCGGAGCTGGGGTGGATTCTCGGTGGCTGGCCATTTGCAAATCAAGACGGGCTGGTCTGGCGAAAAGATCGGCTCTGCTTCAACCAGGAATGAATTCAGGGCGGCTGTGAGGCTGGGCAGGGAACCTTGCCGCCGCCTGCTGCTGCAAATCTGGGCTGTGCTGGGTCAGGTCCAGGGAGCCACCACGACCGCCAGGAATGTAGGATTTTCTCCTTTTCGTTTGAAACAGGACAATGCCCCCACCCCGAAAATAAATAAAGCCGCATTTCTGACTTCGGCCCAGCTTGTTCCTTGTGGCGGGTAGTTCCACAGGCAGAGAGAGAGAGAGAGAGTGTGTAGGTGTGAGACTTTCCTGTGCCCAGTTTTCAATTTGACACCTTTCCTATTGTGTTGTCCTCGTGGCTCAAAGAGGAGCTGCTGTTCCGCAGGGGGTGGTATGGCCTAGTGGTTAGAGCGCTCTGTGTGTGTGTGTGTGTGTGTGTGTGTGTGTGTGTGTGTCTCTTCCTGGTTTGGGCCTGCTGGGGGACCCTGGACAGGTTGCTTCCCCATTCCCTCTCCTGTGCCTCAGTTTCCCCATCTGGAAAAATGGGAGATTCACTATGGAAAAGTGCAGGATCAGAGCTGAGGGGTACAGTGACCATCTCTGGCCCATTCAGCATCTCATGACTAGTCCCCGTTCCCCCCACCAACTTGGTTCACACCGAGTCAAGGGTGCCTTGCAGACATGGCTCCCTAAACTGCAGCCTCTGGGTCCTGGGGCACAGAGAGTTAAAATCCAGGCCACCCCCTCCACTTGATCTGCTCCCGTCCAGCAGAGCCCCAAACAGGCCCAGGACCCACATCGCCTCAGCGGGGGGCATAGCTGTGCCCCTCTCCCCCAGCAGAATTGGCTTGTTCTGTGACCCCTCCCCTGCCCCCCCTTTCCAAGTTGTGCAGACCAATCTCTGAGCCCAGATTGTACGATTGGCCTGGATCCCCCTGGAGCAAGGCATCCTTTAAGGCCTTAACTCTGCCCGTACTTCCCAGCCTACAGTCGTCCTTTACCCTGGCACTGCCAGGACCACGGCCTGCTGCGACATCCCCCAGCTCCCTATGCCTGTCATCTCCCTTCATAGCTGCTACTCTGGGAGCACAGGGCCCCCAATGGCCCCGACACCCCCATATGTCCCCTCAGTGTCCCCCCCCAAGATCCCCCTCAAAGGACCCCTGCCAAGGAGACTGTCAAGGCTCCTTCCCCACTCTGAACTTTAGGGTACAAATGTGGGGGCCTGCATGAAAACTTCTAAGCTAGGGTTACCATATTTAGTGCCTCCGAAAGGAGGACACTCCACGGGGCCCCGGCCCCGCCCCCAGCCCTGCCCACGCCCCAACTCCGCCCCCTCCCCAAAGTCTCCGCCCCCTCCCCTGCTTCCTGCGAACATTTGAGTCGCGGGAAGCCTGAAGCAGGTAAGGGGGGGCGTGGGGGGAGGAGGCGCGCCCCACCCCCGGCACCGCACCGCCGGTCCCCAGCCTGGCCCCCGGCACCGCTGGCCCGTCCCCCGAGCCCCCGGCCCGGCCCGGCACCGCCGGCCGAGCCCCCGAGCCCCCGGCCCGGCACCGCCGGCCCGGCCCCCGAGCCCCCGGCCCGGCACCGCCGGCCCGGCCCCCGAGCCCCCGGCCCGGCCCCTGAGCCCCCGGCCCGGCCCAGCACCACTGGCCGGGCCCCCGAGCCCCCAGCCCGGCACCGCATGTCCCGATTTTCCCGGACAGGTCCGGCTTTTTGGGATTTCCCCCCGGACGGGGATTTGGAGCCCAAAAAGCCAGACATGTCCGGGAAAATCCGGACGTGTGGTAACCCTATCTACCAGCTTAGATCTGGTCTGCTGCCACCACTCCCAAAATGCTAATTCCCTTCCCTGGGAAGCCTTGAGAAACCTTTCACCAATTCCCTGGTGAATACAGATCCAAACCCCTTGGATCTTAAAACAAGGAGAAATTAACCATTCCCCTCCTTCCTCCCACCAACTCCTGGTGAATACAGATCCAACCCCCTTGGATCTAAAACAAGAAAAATCAATCAGGTTCTTAAAAAGAAGGCTTTTAATTAAAGAAAAAAGTAAAAATCATCTCTGTAAAATCAGGATGGAAAATAATTTTACAGGGTAATCCAACTTAAAGAGCCCAGAGGAACCCCCTCTAGCCTTAGGTTCAAAGTTACAGCAAACAGAGGTAAACACCCTAGTAAAAGGTACATTTACAAGTTGAGAAAACAAAGATAAAACTACCACGCCTTGCCTGGCTGTACTTACAAGTTTGAAATATGACAGGTTTCAGAGTAACAGCCGTGTTAGTCTGTATCCGCAAAAAGAAGAACAGGAGTACTTGTGGCACCAGTCTCTAAGGTGCCACAAGTACTCCTGTTCTTCTTTTTGAAATAGGAGAGACTTGTTGGGGTCCACTAGGCATAGCTACCAGGTAACTCGGGAGAGTGGAAGGCCACAAGTGCCGATGAAGCTCTTTTGCTCTGGGCCTGTCTGAACCCCCAAACTCCATCTTGGGAACTCTCACCTACTTCTCTGCTCACTGTTTACATGCTCTGAAGTAGGCTGAAGCAGAAATGTATTGGTCAGCGTTTTTAGCAGATGGCTGCAGGTTCACTCACACTAGCAGAAATAATAGAGATAAGAAGCGGGGTAGTTAGTCTGCAGATGTCTAACTCAAGGTCGCAAAGACTGAGAAAGTTTTCTCACAAGCTTATGTAGAGCTTATTGTACCAATTGTCTGGAAGGGAGGGGGAAGGGGGAACAGCCAGACAAAGAGATGTACGCAAACAGTTTGGAGTATAAAAGGTAAAAGTTGTTTGTATTTGCTGCACTGGATTTGAGACATGCTGGTCTCCTAGTGCCATTTCAGAGCTCGGAAATAAACTTGGCTTTCTCCCCTCGGTGTCTTTATTGGTGCCAAGCACACCGGGCGACGGACCATTGTTGTCCCCTCCAGCCCTTTAGGGCGGGCCACAGACTTGTTCAGAAAGATTTGGAGAGCCTGGATTGATGTCTGGTCCCTCTTAGTCCCAAGAGCGAACAACTTCCCAAGCAAAGAGCACAAACAAAAGCCTTCCCCTCACCAAGATTTGAAAGTATCTTGTCCCCTTATTGGTCCTTTGGGTCAGGTGTCAGCCAGGTTACCTGAGCTTCTTAACCCTTTACAGGTAACAGGATTTTGGAGTCTCTGGCCAGGAGGGATTATAGTATGGTACACAGGAGGGCTGTTACCCTTCCCTTTATAGTTATGACAGAGACTGACACTGTTCTCTTTGGCCCCCCCATGCCCTCTCTCAGGGGAGCCATTCACATACTCCCTGACCTCCAAATACCTGATACCCCATAAAGTATCCCCACTGAGGGACCCCTCCCCCACACAGGAGGCCTGTAAACCTCCCCCTCAGTGACCCCCCCAAAAAAATGCCTCCTCACATCTTAACTGACCAACAAGTGTCTCCCTCTCCCCCCCCAGCAATGCTCCCCTCCCTCGCCCCAGGCCTAGAAAATGGGGTGGGTCTGGAACTCCCAGAAGGCACAAGGGATTGGCTCTGAGCACCAGCCAATGGCAAGGCCTGCTCCTCAGGTCCCGGCTTCAGTGACCAGAGGGTGTCTCCTGATTGGCTCCCTTGGGTCCCGCCCCATAAGGGATTAAGGTATAAAGGGGACCCCTAGGTGAGGGGCTTCTGGTTTTGGTGTCTGTCCTGGGAGCTCATTTATTTGGGTCTGTCCAAAGGAAGCCAGCACTCCTGGGTTCTTTCCTGGCTCTGGGAGGGGAGTGGGGTCTAGTGGGTTAGAGCAGGGGAGGGGCTGAGAGCCAGGACTCCTGGGTTCTTTCCTGGCTCTGGGAGGGGAGTGGGGTCTAGTGGGTTAGAGCAGGGGAGGGGCTGGGAGCCAGGACTCCTGGGTTCTGTCTCTGGCTCACTAGCTCTCCCCTCACAGGTGGGCTGCACCCAGGGCTGCCTGAGGTCCCGGCTGGGCACCATGGAGCCCTGGCTCGAGGTGGTGGTGGTGGCTGCCGGTTCCCCGGAGCTGGGCTCGGACAGGGACACGTTGGCCAGGGAGGGGTACTCCCCTGCTAGGAAGAGACCTCGCCGCTCCCCACCCCAGACAGAGACCCCCATGGAGTGGGAGTCCCTGGAGCCAGCTGGTATGGTGGGGGGGAGCACCCCTTTGCCCTGCTTGGGTTGGGAGGGTGGTGTGGGAGAAGGGTCTGTGTGTGGGGGGGGTGATGGGGCAAGAAGGAGTAGGGGAGGGGGTGAGGAGGGTTTAGGGTAGCATTGGGGGGTTGGGATGGAGTGGGCTGGGGGCAAAGAGGGGGAGTGGAGGGTTTTTGTAGGCCTGGGGGGAGCGTTAGGGGTTGGGGGAGCTATGGGGCCTGGTGCATCCGTGGCTTTGATCTCTGTTTCTGTCCCAGGTGTCACAGACCCTCTGCCCGTCCATCTGTCTGTCCTGGGGTGGCTGCACTGCCCCTCCCCCCAGGACCTGTTCTCTGTCATTCCCATGGGGTTGGGGTTCATGGGGAATGCATGGGCAGGATCCCCAGCCCTCTATCCCCTGCCCCCAGGCTCTTCCCATCTGCCCCCCAGTTGGTTTTGTGCCCCAATGGGGGTTTTATTCTCTCCCCACTTCAGGTCGGGATCCCCTCCCATGGGGTACTCCCAGCTGGCCGTGCTCCACTTCTGGGTCCCCATGCTCCGTTTCCCCCGGCCACTGGGCCACCGACCACTGGGACCCAGCTCACGAGTGGCCCAAGGAACCGGTTGGGCCAAGAAGTGAGTAGGTGGGGGGAGGGGGCAGGACTCCTGGGTTCTCTCCCCAGCTATGGGAGGGGAGCGGGGTCTAGTGGTGAGAGCAGCGGGGGCTGGGAGCCAGGACTCCTGGGTTCTCTCCCCAGCTCTGGGAGGGGAGTGACTTTGTTTTTCATTCTGAGGAGCGCTGAGATTTGGCAGGCTTGGTGGACCAGCTCAGGTGCTGGGTGGGTTCACACCAGGTATATCTCAGCCTTGATCTCCCCCCAAGTGTCTCTGATCCACTCTGTGGCCCTGTTGCTGCTTTATCTCTGCTCCGTGTCAGTGAGTTTTATTTTGCTGTCGATTCTCTTCCTTCACCGCCCCCATTGTAGAGTTGGCAGATGAGTCCGCACCAGCCTCAGGAGGGCCCCCCAGGCCAGCCCCACACAGCAGCCAGTCACAGCCAGGCGCGCGCTCGGATCCCGGGTCCTCTGCCTCCTGCCCTGGAATAGGCGATCTGGCACGTCAGCAGCCGAAGAAGCCCACTCGGTCGAAGAGTTGGAAATCCATGGGAAACAGAGGTGGTTAAAGCGGAGAGATAGGAGCCAGGACTCCTGGGTTCTATCCCCAGGTCAGGGAGGAGAGTGGGGTAGAGCGGGGGGCTGGGAGCCAGGACTTTGGTTCCATTCCTGGTGCTGGGAGGGGAGTTGGGTCTAGTGGTTAGAGCAGGCGGGTACTGGGAGCCAGGACTCCTGGGTTCTCTCCCTGGCTCTGGGAGGGGAGGAGGGTCTAGTGGTTAGAGCAGAGGGGGCTGGGAGCCAGGACTCCTGGTTTCTATCCCTGGCTCTGGGACGGGAGGGGGGTCTAGTGGTTAGAGCAGGACTCGTAGGTTCTAGGGTTTGAGCTGGCTGCAATCTCCTAACCCCAAGCTCTGTGCTCTCTCTGTCCACCCCAGGCCTTGCGGCCATTGTCCCCCTGGTGCAGGGCATCCTGTCGGCCTTCGCCTCGGGCCTGAGGCTGGCGAAGCTGCTGGAGCTCATGAGGAACCAGCACGGGGTCGCCGTGGAGACGCTGTGCCAGGCTGCGAGCACTGCGGACGTCCTGGGGCTGCTGGCCCAGGTGCCTGGGCTGCGGGTGCGCACCCCCGAGAGAGGCCCCCAGTGCCTTATCCAGCTCGAGAGAGGTAGGGGCTGGTGGGCGTGTGAATTTCCCCCTCCCGTCAGACCTGCAGCCCGCCCTGCCTCCCCCAAACATGGCAGCGATCCCAATATTACCGCCCCTCCTGCTGGGAAGTGTTCCCCTGGCCAGGAGCTGCCTGCCTCATAGCCGGCGCTGTGCTCTCATGGCCCAGCAGAGGGCGCTCCACCTCTACACATGGGCAGGTGTGTGTCTTATACAGCGTGCTCAGAACTGCCTGCCTGAGTCTGCCCACAGCCAGAGCTCGTTGTTGTGGGAGGGGGGAGCTGCTCCGAGTTTAACCGACGCTGAGCTGCTTACACTCGGCTCCTCCTCCCTCTTGGAGCGATGGGCTCAGGCTCCCGGCAAACTCAGGCAGGCGTCGGCTGCGCCTCTTTCCTGGTTTTGAGCAGTTCGTCGTGGCCCGAACGTGAGACACTTCATTTTTCATTTCGAGTTGTCCTGAGATTTTGCACACTGAGGATGACATTTGGCGGGCAGGCGGGGGCAGTGGGTGGGTGCACACCGGCTGTATCTCAGCCTTGATCTCCTCCCCCGGGGGGTCTCTGACTGACCCACCGTGCGGCCCTGTTGCTGCTTTATCTCTGGTCAGCGTCAGGGATTTTTTTTTTTTTTTTGCTGTAGGTTGTTACTTTTCTCCCCTTTCTAGCATTGGCAGATGAATCCGCACCAGCCCCAGGGGGCCCACCCAGTCCAGCCCCATGCAGCAGCCAGTCACAGCCAGTCCTGTGCTCGGATCCCAGGTCCTCTGCTTCCTACCACCCCGGAGGAGGGGACCTGGCGCGCCAGCGGCCGAAGAAGCCTGCTCGGTCAAAGAGACGGAAATCCATGGGAGACAGAGGTGGTTAAAGTGCAGAGTTGGGAGCCAGGACTCCTGGGTACAATCCCTGGCACCAGGAGAGGAGTGGGGCCCAGTGGTTAGAGCAGAGGAAGAGGGGGCTGGGAGCCAGGACTCCTGGCTTCTATCCCTGACTCTGGGAGGGGAGTGGGGTCTAGTGGTTAGAGCAGGGGGCCTGGGAGCCAGGACTCCTGGGTTCTAGCCCTGGCACTGGGAGGGGAGTGGGGCCTAGTGGTTAAAGCATGGGGAAGAGGGGCTGGGAGCCAGGACTCCTGGGTTCTTTCCTTGGCTCTGGGAGGGGAGTGGGGTCTAGTGGTTAGAGCAGGACTCCTAGGTTCTAGGGTTTGAGCTGGCTGCAATCTCGTAGGTCCCATGTGCCTCTGCTTCTGATCGCTTGGTGTCTCTCCCCAGGTGTGGCTGCCACCCTCGCCCCCTTTCTGGGGCATGTCCTGCACCCCTTCCCCCTGGGCCTGGGGCTGCCCAAGCTGCTGAAGGCCATGCGGCGGGACCATGACCTGGACCTGGTGGCGCTGAGCCGGGAAGCAGGGTATGAAGACGTCCTGGGGCTGCTGGGGCAGGTGCCCGGGATCTGGCTACACAAGTCATCGAGAGGCAGCCCATACACCGTGCACCTCCACGCAGGTGGGTGGGGGCAGGAGATTTTTGCCCCTCTCCCTTCTACACCAAGTCTGTGGCCCTCTGGATCCACCCACCCGCTGTCGGCCCCTCCAGTTCAGGCTCCCAGCAAACTCAGGCAGGCATCGGCTGTGCCTGTTTCATGTTTTTGAGCAGTTTGTTGCGGCCCAAATGGTGAGACATGTCATTTTTCGTTTGGAGGAGTGCTGAGATTCTGCACGCTGAGGAGGACGTTTGGCGGGCAGGCGGGGGCAGTGGGTGGGTGCACACGGGCTGTATCTCGCCTTGATCTTCCCCAGGGGGTGTCTGACCCATCCTGTGGCCCTGTTGCTGCTTTATCTCTGGTCAGTGTCAGAGATTTCGATTTTGGCTGTAAATTTTGCTACTTTTCTCCCCTTTCTAGTGTTGGCAGATGAATCCGCACCAGCCCCAGGGAGCCCCCCCAGTCCAGCCCCATGCAACAGCCAGTCACAGCCAGCCCCGCGCTCGGATCCCGGGTCCTCTGCCTCCTGCCGCCCTGGAGGAGGGGACCTGGCGCGCCAGCAGCCGAAGAAGCCTGCTCGGTCGAAGAAACGGAAATCCATGGGAGACAGAGGTGGTTCAAGTGCAGAGTTGGGAGCCAGGGCTCCTGGGTTCTAGCCCTGGTGCTGGGAGGGGAGTGGGGTCCAGTGGTTAGAGCAGGGGAAGAGTGGCTGGGAGCCAGGACACCTGGGTTCTAGCCCTGGTGCTGGGAGGGGAGTGGGGGCTTGTGGTTAGAGCAGGGGGGGTGGGAGCCAGGACTCCTGGGTTCTAGCCCTCCCACGGGAAGGGGAGTGGGGTCTAGTGGTTAGACCAGGACTCCTGGTTCTAGGGTTTGAGCTGGCTGCAATCTCCAGGGTTGCATGTGTCTCTGCTTCTGATCTCTTGGTGTGTCTGTCCCCAGGTGTGGCTGCCACCCTCGCCCCCTTTCTGGGGAATACCCTGCGCCCCTTCCCCCTGGGCCTGGGGCTGCCCAAGCTGCTGGAGGCCGTGCGGCGGGACCACGACCTGGACCTGGTGGCGCTGAGCCGGGAAGCAGGGTATGAAGACGTGCTGGGGCTGCTGGGGCAGGTGCCCGGGATCTGGCTACAGAAGTCATCGAGAGGCAGCCCATTCACCGTGCACCTCCACGCAGGTGGGTGGGGGCAGGAGATTTTTGCCCCTCTCCCTTCTACACAAAGTCTGTGGCCCTCTAGATCCACCCACCCGCTGTCGGCCCCTCCAGTTCAGGCTCCCAGCAAACTCAGGCAGGTGTCGGCTGCGCCCGTCTCGTGTTTCCGAGGAGTTTGTCACGGCGTGTGTTACGCAGGAGGTCAGACCAGATGATCACCATGGGCCCATCTGGCCTGGCAACCTGGTTCCTCCTTCCCTGGAGGTGGGGTGTGAAGCCGGCTGGGTTTTCATCAAAAGGGATTTTGATCCCCCGCTCCCTGAAAACAAAAACGCTTAGGAAAACGCATGTGTCTGACTTGGATGAAATTTCATTTGGGGGGGGGGGAACTTGGTGCTTTGGGAGGAGAATCTTTTGATTTTTCTTCCCCTTTCTCCCCCCCCCCCCCCAAAAAAAAATTCATTGTTTGCTATCAGCTTTTTTTATGAGAGGTCAAACGAGGCACTCAACGGTTGCCATTTTTCCTCCAAATGTTTTTCCTCCAAAGACCAGGGCCTGGTCGATCAAAACACTTGGTTATGATAAAAATCCAAACGCAGGAGGGCCAAGTTTTGACTCCCTCTTTTTTCAAAAAATAAAAAACCCTTTTGTGTATTTAAAAAACTATAGTTTTGGAGGAAATTGTGAAAAATGTTTCAGAACAGCTGAAACTTCAAAGCCATGGCATTTCCTGTAATATGGAAAACCCACCTCCTCTGGCTCTAGTTGTGTGTTCGATCCCTGCTCATGCCCCAAGGGGGTGGGGGGATGTCCAGGGCTTATGAAAGTGGGGACAGTTGTACCAGGGCTTTGGGCCCCCCACAACTTGCCTGTAATTGGAGTGAAATGGGTGGGGGTGGAGCCTCAGCAAATGTGCCCCTACACTTCTCTCAACAAGCCCTGCGCAAGACCCAAACAGCTCTGAAACGTGTGTCTGCTGCCGGCATCAGTAATAGGTTGTTACCCTGTGGAAAGTAGACATTCGCTCTGGTGCCTCCTGTTTTATGCTCTCAGAGTTGCTCCAGTCAAGAGAACAGGGTGGCATCAACCCCTTTGGGGGGGTGGAGGCCCCAGGGGTCCAGAGAGAGTGGACCCCCAAGGAGGGCTGTCGCACTGAGGCACCCCCACACACAGACCACACAGGGCCAAGAGTGGGCATGACCTGTGAGTCTGATACTTCTAAGGTGGCAAGAGCCCGGAAGCGCTTAGTGGGCAGAAGGAGGATGTTGGAGGTGCCTGTGGTCCCATTTTTGGGGTCCCCCTGAGCCCACCTCCCCGTTTTTCTTCTCTGCAGCCCCGTGGACCCCAACTCCTGCTGACCTTCCTGTGGGGGGAGTGCTGCCCCCAAGCTGGGAGTGCGGGAGGGAGCCGAGAGGCCGGACAGAGCAAGTCTGATGCAAAGGCGAGGGTCCCTGAGCTCCCACCCTGTCTCTCTCCTCGTGGGGCCAGGGCCACTTGGTGTGGGGGGAGGGGCCTAGGGGATACCACTGCAGGGGGGCTCCTGCCACCTCCCATTGGCAGCCCTGCGGTTTCTCTGATGGGGGGGGGGGGGGGAAGAGAATGTGAAGGCATCTTTCCCTTCTGCCCCATAGAGGCCCAGAGCAGTGGGGCTGGGAGAGAAGGCCCCACCCCATAGCAAGCCCCCCAGGGGGGAGCAGTTGGCTCAAGCTCCCTCAGACCCCAGCAAGGGGTCAGTCCCGTTTCTCCCTGTCCCACCCCTCAATCTTTCTCCCAAGGCTCAGAGGCCAGGAGGTGCCTTGTTAATTGACAGTGGAGACCCAACAATGGTCTTGTGACTCCGGGAGCTGGGCCTCTAGTCCCTGATGGGGCCCTTGCTCCAGGGTCCCAAACCAGCAGGTGGAGGGTAAATGCCGCAAGGAAACAAAACTCGCTCTTTCAACGGGAAAAGACAATTTGTTCTGGTGTTTTGTACATAATTATCATCCCTCATCAGCATGCAACCTGGCAATAGAACCCAGGTTTCCAAACCACCCCCCCTGCTCTAACCACTGGACCCCCCATCTCTGAGCAGGGGGCTAGAACCCAGGAGTCCTGGCTGCTAGCCCATTCCTGCTCTAACCCCTAGACCCTATTAAAACCCAGTTCTTGTCCCAGTTGCTTGGGCTCCGGCTCCTTCACAGCGCTGCTCCCCAGCCCTCTGGTGTGGCACTGGAATCCCAGTTCATCCCAGTATAGCCACCAGCCCTGCCTGGAAATGCTCCAGGGGCTTCCCCTAGCCCCCTCTCCCCAAACCAGTCCCATTGTCCCAGCTGCTCCCAGTAACGCTCCAGCACCCCCGTAGCTGCCCGGTTCCAGTCCAGTTCACCCCTGAGGTGTGGGAGGAAATATGCGCTCCCAGCTCATGCCAGTTTAATCAGCCCCCCCACACCCACACATTAGCTCCAGCAGTGCCATGGGGGGGGGGGGCATTCCTGTTGCCTGCCAGCCCTGGGCCCCGCGTGGTGCAGAGCTGCCCAAAATCATCCTCCACCTCCCAGTTTCGTGTCCCAGTATAATCCGTACTCGCCCACTCGCAGGGCTGCAAAGCACCGAGCCCTGGCCTCCACCACGCCCCCCAGTTCCTCCCCGTAACACCAGTACCGTGGCTCCCAGGGCTGGGTTGATTCCAATGACTTTCCAACCCCAGTTAAACCCCGGGCTGAAAACAAGGCCCGGAGCATTCAGGGCGTTCCCGTATAGCCCATACGCCGGCTCTGCTTCCTCCCAGTAACACCAATATAACTCCCTCCTGCTCACACGCTGGGTCCGGTGTAACCTACTGGCCTGCCCCAGTTGGGAGCAGCCTGGGGAGATGGGGGGGGGGGGGGTGTCTCATTTCCCCCCCCTCGGCCGGCTGATACTGGTAGGTGCCCGTTCAATAGCGACGCTCCCTGCTGTAGCCTTGGGGGGCCCCCCAGACGCGGGGCAGGGCGGTAGGCCCATGGTAGAGCTGCCCCTGCAGCCGGCCCAAGGCCCGGTAGCCCTGCGGCGGGGGCATGTAGGCGGGCGACAGGAAGATGAGGGGGTGGCGGGGCTCCTCGCTGGCCGGGGGCACGCCCCTCCGCCTCATCAGCGCCCGGGCTGGCGTGTCCTGCGTGCCCCACTTGTGCTTGCCCTGGGGGGAGGGATGGGGGGCAGCCCCCCCAAGGGAGAGTTAGTACCATCTGGGAGCACCCCTTGCCGGTCTCCCCACCCAGTGCCCCCTGCCCCCCAGCCCAGCATCCTCTGCCCCATCATCCCACCCCAGAGCCTCTCTGACCCCCAAACCTCTCCCCCTGCCATGCCCCCCTCAGGGCTCTCCTGCCCATGTCCCAGCAGTTCCACCTACCCCCCAAATCCTTCCAACCCTGTACCCCCATCTCCCCAGCCCTGCTCCCAGCCTCTTACCCCCCCATCTTCCCACCAAATGGGTCCCTGTGCCCCCTGTATATCCCCCATCCCTGAATTCCCCCCCCCCACAGATCTTCCTGGGGGGGTCCCTGCCATGACCCCCCAGCTCCAGCATTTCTTCACCCTGCCCCAGGGTCCCTCAGCACAGAGGGTTGGGGGGGCAGGATCCCGCAGTGCCCCCTCTACTCCCCCCCCAGCCCCAATGGCAGCAAAGGAGAAAGGGAGGATGGCGAAGAGTCAGGGGACGAGGGAGGAAAGGGAAGGAGACACTGGAGCAGGGGAGACGCAGCTGGGAATTCATGGGGGGGTCAGGGCCTGGGGGAGCGGCGCTGCTCCCCCTCTGCCCCACAGCTCGCCCAAGGAGGGCAAAAGCCCCGTAGGGCAGAGCCGGGAGCGGCGCCTGGGTCAATATTGACCCAGGGCGGAGGAGATGTTGCACTAAGGCAGGGCCCAGGGTGCAGCTGGGACCGGAGATACAGGGAGGGCATCACGCCACCGCCAGCCCCACCTGGGACGCATGGGAGTGGGGCAATCTCCAGCCCTGGGCCCCCAGGTCTGCCCTCTCCCTGGGATACACAGGAGCCCTGATCCCCAGCCCCCACCTAGGGATACACACTCTTACCAAATCCCAAACCTGGGATACACAGGGGACCCCCATATCCTAAAGCCCTGCCCCCTCCCCCAGGATACACAGGGCCCTCAAATCCCCAGCCTTGCCCCCCAGGATATACAGTGAACCCCCCCCAATCCCCAGCCCTGTGCCCCAGGATTCACAGCCCACCCCGCTCCCGCTCCCTGGCCTGGCACTGCTCGTTCACCTTCGCCTCGTCCCCCGGCTCGGGGCCGTCGCTGGAGCCGGAGAGCTGGGAGAGGCGGCTCAGGTCCCAGAGGGACTTGCTGGGTCTCTGCGCTGCGGCGCCCGCCAGCGGGCCCGGGCGGCTGCCCCGGTCCACGTCACTCAGGGCGCTGTGGCCCTCGGGGCCCAGGCGCCGGGGCAAGGCGGGCAGCTCGTCGCCCACCGTGGCCCGGGTGACCCGCACCAGCTCCCACTCCCCCGCCCGGCTCTTGGCCACGGGCTGGGGGGCCACGGAGCGGCGCTCGGCCACCCGGTGGGCACCCTTGGAGAGCTGCAGCCCACCCAGCTCGCTGCGGTAGGGGGCGGGCTGGCCGTTGGGGCGGCCGTCCCGAGGAGGGGCCGGGGGGCTGGGCGGGGGGACCCGGGCAGGCGCCAGCGGGCGGGAGGCAGCGTAGAGGGTCCGGAACTCGCGGTCGAAGGCCCCGGCGATCTCGCCCGTCAGCAATGTCACCAGCTGGCGGCTCAACCGGGCGTCACTCCATGTGAAGCTGCGGAGGGGGTGGGGGGATAGTGGGGTGCAGGAGTGAGTGGGGGAGGGGAAGGAGGATAGCGGGATGTGCAAGGGCAGGGAGGAGAGTGCCGTGCAGCAGGGAGGGTGAGATAACAATGGGGTGCAGGGGTGAATGGGGGATAACGGGGTGCAGGCGGGGTGGTGGAGGGGTGAATGGGGGATGGTGGGGTGCAAGTGAGGACAGTGGTGGGGGAGGGGCGAGTGGAGTGCAGGGGGATGGGAGGGGGACCAGAGGATAGTGGAGTGGGGGCGGGGTGAGTGGGGGAGGGGCAAGTGGGGTGCAGGGGGACGGGAGACAGGGAGAGAATGAGAAAAATTAAACGTTCTGAACGAACAAAATTGAAACGTACCCAAGGAAAATAAAATGCTGGGAAATGGGGGACCCTGAACGCCCCCCTCCAGGGCAAACGGCACCTTCCCCACAGGACAGCGTCCGCTCAGGGGAGTGTGAACAGCGACGTCGCACCCTGCTGCCCGGTGCTGAGGGGCGACCACCTGGTTCTACCGAGACCCCCTGCCCAGCGCTGCCACGTGGCCCCTCAGGGGTGGGGCGCAGCAACCGCTCTCCTTGTCCCTACGCACTGAGGCCCCGAGGCAGGGGGCACTTAGGGAAGCGGACGGCCACAGGCCCAGCTGGGATTGGGGATCCCCCCACTCCCCTTCCCAGCCCCGATGACTCTGCATGCACCCCCGGACACCTGGGTCCTATTCCCAGTTTCCAATACCTCCTGCATGACTCTACATTCACTCCCGGATGCTTGGGTTCCGTTCCCAGTTTGCCATCCCCCCCAACTCCCCTTCTCATCCCCCATGACTCTGCGTGCACTCCCGGACGCCTGGGTCCTATTCCCATTTCCAATGCCCCCTGCATGACTCTGCATTCACACCTGGACACCTGGGTCCTATTCCCAGTTCTCACTTCCTGCTGTCCTGTCCCCCCGCCTCATTTAATCCACCCCAACCCTGCTGACTCCTCACCCGGATCCCCATGGCACCCAGCTCCCCCACAACCTGCGGGGCTGGGGACCCCAGGACCCCCAGCTCGGCGCAGAGACAACCACACCAGCCGTCGCCCTGTGCCAGGGCTTTATTCCTCCAACGCCTCTTCGCGCGCGCACACACACAACCCCGCCCCAGTCTCTCACAGTGCCCCCAGCAGGACAGCCGTGCCCAGCACCAACTGCAGGCCCACGCCGGGTCCTCGCGGGCGGGCGCCGGCCCCGTTACACAGGCTGCCCTTGCAGCACTGGGTGACCAGGCTGTAGGTCACCCCCATGTGGGTGACAGGGTGCTCCTTGCCGCAGCGCATGGCCCGGGTGCAGCCCTTGGTCTGGATGAGGGAGACGCCCAGGGCGGCGCCGTGCCCCACGAAGCAATCCTCGTCCGGGGCGCAGCTCATGCGGGTGCTGGGGCAGTGGCGGGAGGATGTCACCTCGCAGAAGAAGCACTCCTTGGGGCTGGCGCCGGGCAGCGCCAGCAGGAGAGAGAGCGCCAGCAGGGGCAGCATGTGAGCAGCAGGGGGATCACACAGATGGGGAGAGCAGAACCGGAGGCTGGATCCGGGCCACGCCGGGGACGTTAGAACCAAGTCCCAGCCCTCCTGCTCCAGCGACTTCAGAACCAGAGTCTGGATCCGGGCTACTCCGGGGACATCAGAATCAGGTCCCAGCCCTCCTGACCCAGCAACTTCAGAACTGGGGTCTGGGTCCACCCCGCAGCGGGGATGTCAGAATCAGGGTCTGGATCCAGATCTCCTGGATCCAGCAACTTCAGAAGCGGAGTCTGGATCTGGGCTGCTCCAGTGACTTCAGAAGCGGAGTCTGGATCTGGGCTGCTCCAGTGACTTCAGAAGCGGAGTCTGGATCCGTGCCACTCCAGCAACGTCAGAACCAGGGAACGAGCTGGATCCCAATTGCTTGGATCCAGTCACTCCAGAACCAGGTGGGAGCCGCCAGGACTCGGTGAGTTCAGAACCAGGGTCTGGCTGGAGGATCCGGACTCCCAGCCCCTCCGAACGTGTCTGACACTAACTGGGTCGCTCTGGGCTACCGGCCGTGGGCGCTGCAGAGAGCTCAGTGCTGCCCCGAGCCCCCTTGCCCAGAATGAGTAGCCCGGCAGCGATGACCTCACAATAAGGCTGCAAGATTCTCATTGGCCCATTCCAGCCAGAGCCTGGTGATGTCACAGTGAGTGATGTCACCACTGCACCGTGATGTCACAGTGAGTGATGTCACCATGAGGTCTGGGGCCCAGAGAGAGTGATGGAGTCATCAGTTAGAGTGGAGGGTGGAGGGGGCTGGGAGCCAGGACTCCTGGGTTCTATCCCCATCTCAGCCCCTAACACTGTCACAAACACATTGCAGGATCTAAGGGTCTGGTCCCTTCCCCACGCTCTGCTGCAGGATTCCCCTTCTGCAACATGGGGGTGCTGACCTCTCCCCAGTAGGGGGCTCACCAGGGGGCGCGCTCCCTTCTGCAAAGCACAAAGGGGTGGCATATCACCCCCAACACACACACAACCACCAGCACCCACGCTGCCCCGCATCTTGGCACCCGCCGTATGATCCGTGCATCCCAACACTGCTTAAACCGAGAGCTTTTCTCGCCACTCGTGAACTGAGTTCAGTACGTTCTCAGCCTTGCTGCCCAGCCGGCCGGGTCCATCCCCCTCACACAATCCTCCCCACCCCACCCCATTGACACCCAATTGCAGAGACCAAGGCCCGGTGCTGCGATGCGGCCCCTCTGGGGTGGGGAGCAAGGGCTGGTTATACAGGGACCCCTCAGCTGGCGTGGAGAAGGCCCCATGGGGCTGGGACAAGACGGGAGACGCTAAAGGAAACCCCCGGTGCTGCAGGGAGCGGGGGGCCCAGGCGGGAGTGCTCTCCCCTCCCATTCATCCCTGATGCCCCCCCTCACCTGTAGCTCCCCGTTATCACCGTGTCCCCATCGATCAGCAGGAATTTCTCCTTCAGGGTCCCAGTGACCTGTTTGTGCTGTCGGCTCCAGAAGGTGCAGCCCGCAATGACCCGGACTCGCAGGTTCTGGGTGGGGGGGGAGGATGCACAAAATCAGAAGCTGGGGCCAAAGCAACATTTGAGGGATCCCCACCCCCAGGGCAGATAACCAAAGCCAGAGGGGATTGGGGTCCCTGAGCGTAGTCGAACACCCCCCAGATCTCCGTATCCCAGTCACAGAGCAGGTCCCCCGGCTTTTCTCCCTTTGCAGTCCCTTCCCCTCTAGGGGGCCAGCAGGGGGCGCCCCTCCCCGGTAGTCAGGGCTCGTCCCATTGCCCCAGGGCAGCACTAGGGGGCGCTGGGCTGCAGTGGGCCAGGCCTCACCTCCATGTAGCGCACGTTGAGGCAGGCGCCCTCTGCCATGCTGAGGAAGGCGGCCAGATGCTGCTCCCCCAGGATCAGGTACACGGGGACCCCGCGCTGCATGCCGGCCTCGTGCAGATCCAGCAGGATATCGGGGTCCGTGAAGACGTCCATCACTATGGCAACCACCTGGGAAACACCCCACAAAGAGCAGCTGCACACATCCCATCTAGGGGGCCCCAGCTCCCATCCGGCCCCAGGGCAGACACCAGCCGGCTCGGGTGTGCGGGGGGGAGGAGATTGAGCGGGGTAGATTGGGCTCCCAGCACTCGGTATCATTCCTCTGGGACTCCCGACAACAGGTCTAACCCCACTCCCCTCCCAGAGCCGGAGAGAAAACCCAGGAGTCCTGGCTCCCAGCCTCCCTGCTCTAACCACCAGACCCCACTCCCCTCCCAGAACTGGGGAGAGAACCCAGGAGTCCTGGCTCCCAGCTCCTGCTGCTCTAACCACTAGACCCCACTCCTCTCCCAGAGCTGGGGAGAGAACCCAGGAGTCCTGGCTCCCAGCTCCTGCTGCTCTAACCACTAGATCCCACTCCCCTCCCAGAGCTGGGGAGAGAACCCAGGAGTCCTGACTCCCAGCTCCTGCTGCTCTAACCACTAGACCCCACTCCCCTCCCAGAGCAGAGGATGGAACCCAGGCGTCCTGGCTCCCTGTTACCTTGGCAGCCTGCTGAATTTTCCGGCGCACCAGCTCCTTGACCTTGGGGGCCCCGTCCCCCGGCGGGTGTGTGTAGACCTCCGCACGGGTGATGCCCTTCCAGTTCTCATCCAGGGGCCAGCCCAGCTCCAATTCGGGGATGGGCTCGTCCGAGCACCCGGGCCAGTAGCTGAGGCTGAGTTCGTCGGCGTCCCCGTCCCGCTCCCCCACTGGCTCTGGGACGTCCCGGGCCGCCTCGGCCAGGTGCCGGAGCTCGTCATCGGACAGGAAGGAACGCAGCCCGTCCTGCGCCAGGCGCTGCGCATAGGCCGACTGCCCTCCGGCCAGCAGGGCCTCCACAGCCAGCCGCTGCCCCTCCGAGTAGAAGAATTCGGGGCTGGATTCAGTCACCAGGGTACCTGGGGGGGCGTCCTCCAGGCAGTCCAGCTGGGAGGCCGCCATGGGCCCCGTGGTGAGTGGGGCTGGGGTTGGGGGGCACCCCCCCAACACACACACACACAATCAGAGAGACAGACAAAATAAATACACACACAGACACCTCCCCAACACACCCTGCTCTCTGCCAACCAACCTGGCAACCAGGTCAGATGATCAGTCCTCTCTCTCTGCACCAGGCGCTGCCCAGACAGAGTCACCGAGATCGGGGCCCCATCGGGCCGGGCGCTGCCCAGACACGGAGTCACCGAGATCGGGGCCCCGTCGGGCCGGGCACTGCCCAGACAGAGTTGACAGTCGTCAGTCCTTCCCGTCCCCTGTCCAAAGCATGGCGCCTAATCCACGTTCGGTTCGCCGCAAGCCCCAACGTGCAGCACCCTGCACCTCCAGCGGTGCAGTCCTAGGAGGTAGCGACATCTGTAGGGAAACACCCCCACACCAAGGGGTGTCTCTGTCCTGGGGCACCTCACAGCTGGACCCCGCCCCTGTCTGGCCTGGGGGGCAGACGTTAGGCTGGGCTAGGGGTCAGAAGGACAGCCTCAGACTGGGGAGACCTGGGTTCAAGGTCCTGCTGCGCTATGGCCCTGGTCTCTCCGTGCCTCAGTTTCCCCAGATACCACAGTGAGGAGTATCTAAAACAGACGGGTGCCTCTGTCATGCTGGCACAGACCTCCCCTGGGCCAATTTGCACCTATGAGTGCCCCCGGGACCCAGCCCTCGGCAATCGGGTTCCTGCCCTGGGGGGCTCCGCCGGTCGAAGGCCCTAGAGGGAGGGAGACAAGGCTTCAGGGCAAGATCCCAGCTTTGGGGAAGAGAGACACACCCCACCGCCCTGGTCACGGCCGGGCGCTGCAGCGGAAGGCGCGATAAGATTAGATTCAAAGGGTGTGTTTTTGGTTTCCCACCTCCATTTCTGTGAGTTATAGGGCTATGGGCTGGACAGGGCATGAGGTGCAATGGTTAGAGCGGGGGGGAGGGGGCTAGGAGCCAGGACGCCTGGGTTCTCTCCCTGGCTCTGGGAGGGGAGTGGGGGCTAGTGGTTAGAGAAGGAGGGAGCTGGGAAACAGGACGCCTGGGTTCTATCCCTGGCTCTGGGAGGGGAGTGGGGGTCCAGTGGTTTGAGCCGGGTGGCTGGGGTTCTCTCATAGACCATAGACGCTCCCCTTCCCGCCCCCCCAGACTCCCAACAAGGAAAAACCTCATCACCAGGGCATAGTTTCCTGCAAACAAACAGAACCAGCCCTGCCAGGGATTAATCTCGTAAAATCGAGGAATGGGGAAGACCAGCAAGAAAGAGCCATAATGGGGCCCAGGCCCCCATTCCCCGCCAAGAACCAAGTCCTGGCTCCCAGTCCCCCTGCTCTAACCACCAGCCCCCACTCCCCTCCTAGACCCGGGGAGAGAACCCAGGAGTCCTGGCTCCCAGCCCCCCTGCTCTAACCACTGCAACCCACACCTACCTGCCCCAGGGATCCGGGTTCATATCCTCCGCCCGGCGCTTTGTCCTGTCCCTGTTAATGATTCCCCAGGCTGCGCTCCTCCCCCTGGGCTCTGCCAGCCCCGCCCCCCGGCCCCCCAGGCAGGCCTTGGAGCTGGGCCCAGAACTTCCTTGGAAGTTAAAGGGGAAAGCAGCTGGGCCCTCACCCTGCCCGCTGAGCAAACAGGGCGGGCGCGGGGATGGCACCTGGGCGGCAGGTGACGAATGGGGCCGGAGGCACTTCACCTTGGGGTGGCACCAAATAATCACCCCTGAGTTGGCAGCGGGGGTCCTCCAGGGCTGTGCAAAGGAGGCCAGGAAAGAGTCAAAAGGGAACCCAGGCCTCCTGGCTCCCAACCCTCCCCCGGCTCTAACCACTAGCCCCCACTCCCCTCCCAGAGCCAGGGAGAGAACCCAGGAGTCCTGGCTCCCAGCCCCCTGCTCTAACCACTAGCCCACACTCCACTCCCAGAGCTGGGGAGGCAGGGCCTAGCCCTGGCCAAACCCCTCCATGGTGCAGGGGGTGTTCAGGGCCGGACTGCGAGATCTGGAGGTTTGCTCTGGGGCTAACCGGTCCGTCACCCCCCATCCCACTGGGGTGGGGGGCAGCACCTGCCTGGCAGCCCCTGGCACCGAGCCGCCGCCGGCAGCATCCCGGATCTGGGCGGGAGCCAGGTGCAGGGCCTGGCAGCCGGATGGTTGTTACCAGAATCCCCAGGCCCCAGCGCCAAGATAACACGAACCTGCCGGACTGGTTGGGCTGCCATGGGATCCTGCAACCCCCGAGCCTGCCCCCCCAAACTCACCTTCGGGCCCCCTCCCCCGAGCCTGCCCCCTGTGCAGCCCAGCCCCCCTCCTCTGAGCCTGCCCGGGCCCCTGCCCCCAAACCTGCCCCCCCACACTCACCCTCAGGCCCCCTCCCCCGAACCTTCTCCCTAAACTCACCCTCGGCCCCCCTCCCCCGATACCCCAGCTCCTTCCAGTGGCTGCTCCGCATGGAGCCCAACATGCCCAGCTCAGGGGCAGTTGCTCTCACAGGGTTGGGGGTTCAATCTTGGGGTGCAGCCATTAGCAGGAGTGTTTGGGGCCGGGGTGGTTGTGCTCCCAAGGGGCTTGCCCCCCGAGAGATTCTCTGCTCCACATGCCTGGGTCCAGCCTCCTGGCCACGCAGAGAGATGGAGGGATTAGAGGGGCCCAAGGGTATAGGACCCCACGGGGAAGGGAAATGGGATAATCGTTGATTCAGTCTAGTCTGACACCACCCCACGGCTGGACATTGAAGCCAAACCCATCCCGACTGGGAAGAAGGTGTGAATTGTTCCTAGGGAGGGGAATTAACCACCCGAATGACCAATGGATTCCCCATCAGTGGCCATTTTTAAATCAAGATGGGCCCTTTCCCTAAAAGATCTGCTCTAGTTCGCACAGGAGTTATTTCAGGGCAACCCTATGACCTGTGTCGGGCTAGGTGATCCCAATGGTCCCATCTGGGCTTAGATTCAATGAAGCCAGGCTTTGACCTATAAAGAAGGAGCAATTAAATGCCAGTGATACTGTAAACAGAAGAAGTCACTGCCCAAGGCAGCAATAACTAACCCAGGGACCATGGGCTGGTTTAACAAGCGGCACGAAAGAGAGCAGAAAGCCAGCGAAGAGTGAGCTTCTGGTGGGCCCAGAACCCACGGGGAAGGTGGACTCGACATTGTGAGGAAGGAGACATCTGCCTGTGGTTGGTTGGTCCCGCTGGAAATGGGATTCGGCACACCTTCCTCGCAAGCAAACGGGACAGCACCAGGGGGGAAACACAAGATTCAGACCATCTGTTTCTGTTCCCCAGTGAAACAACCCACAGGGCCCCGCCTGGCACCTAACGGCCCGGGCCAAGAAGGGGCGACGGAGGGGTCTCTCTAGAACCCAGTGCCTAAAAGGGGGACGGTGGAAATCTGAGGCCATGCTGCCCACAGCAAAGATGGCCGACTGTTGGGGGGGGGGGGGGGACAATGGCTACAGGGGAAAGAGCCCCGCCCCAGCTTCCTCCCCATCTGCCCCTCCCAAACACCTCATCCACACACCCCCCACAGCCCTACTGCCCCCCTCAGACTCCCAGCTCCTGAACCTGCCCCATGACCACAGGGGAGGGGCACTGCCTCTCCTTCCCTCTGCCCCCCCCGATCTTCACACACACACCCCCAGGCCAGAGCTGCCCCGCTTAACAGAGATGGTTGGTGGGAAAACACCCCCCCCCCAGCTCTGACTCTTTGGGGGGCGGGGGAGCTAGATGAGATAGATCCCCCACCACGGCCTGTCCACCTCAAACTCCCATGGGGGAGGCTAGGGGGCACCTCAAGCCCCCCTCCCAGTTTGGCTCCCCCCCTACACATGCAATGAGTAGGGCCTGGAATAGCCTGTGGCTAAATCAAGCTGAGCCCCATGGGGGGAGATTTGGGGGAAGGATGTGAAGATGCTCTGGGAGGGGGGGCATGGGACAGATACTCCAGGGATGGGGGGGGCAGTAAGCACCAAAATTCCTGTGTTGGGGGATGATCTGTCTTGGAGGGCAGACGCTGTCTTTGGGCTCAGTGGGCAGAGGGGCGGGCGCTCTGTCTCGGGCATGGCCCCTAGGGGGTGAGGGGGATGGACAATTGATTCCCCTTCACACTGCCCCTCCAGTGCATTGTGGGAGATTTTGCAAAGACACACACACACACACACTCTCTCTCTCTCTCTCCCCCTCCCTCCCTCCAGCTTGGGAAGGGCTTTTCATCAGTACATGTCAAAACAATCAGTACATTTTACCCGGCAGGTCACGATCATTAATCCCATCCTGCAGCTTGGGGAAACCGAGGCACGGAGCGGCAAAGCGACGCCCCCGCGGTCACCTGCTGGCGCTGCAGAAGTAATTCGGTCGCCGGAACAAAGGCAGAGGCCAAGCGAAGCCGCGGCAAGCGAAGAGTTACAGGCGCCCGCGACTTCGAGAGACGCCGGCGAAACCAAACCACACGGGAGCTTTGGCTGGCGCTTGTTAGAAAATTTAATCGCTAAAATGTCAATGCTGCACACGGAGCGCAGGCCGCTTTCCCTGAGACGTTGGTGGCTGGCCACCGATTTCGGCAAGTGGCCACCGGTTTGGGGCAACAGTCGGTTGAAAAGCCACGACTGGTTTCCAGAACCAACGAGCACTCGTGATTCGATGGAGGGGGGGTCTCAGGGCGGGTCTGGAGTTGGGAGTCCTCAAATTAAGCCATCTCCCACTGAAAATAGTCAGTGGCCGCTTCTTTAGAGTTGTAAGCCAACGTTTTCAAGTCCACTAGATAAAGAGATCAGTCCTGGGGGGAGAAAAGCCCCAGTGCCCAGGAGACTGGGGTGGGGGGGCTGAAATGCCCCAGTGCCCCCTGCTCGAGAAATCACAGGGGTTTATTTCCCGACCTCTCCTGCAGAGCTCCGGGCGTTGTGCTGAGTTGGCCGCAGGCCGACCTGCTCCACCCCAGAGCCACCAGCCCGAGTTGCCAGCGGTGGCTATAGGAGAATGCAGGTGTCGGTGTGGTGTGGCGGCGAGTGGGCCGGTGGGGCCGAGGGGATCCCGGCCCACGGGCCCGGCGGGGTCGTCCCTGCAGAGGGGACCGGCTGGGCCGGATGGCAGCGCAGCAAGGGGTCAACAGGAGAGCCGATATCTCCACCTGAACCAGGGCGCCCGGTGTCTGGCCAGCCCTGCTCGGGGGTCGCTGAGACACTGGCCTCTGGAGGAGGGAGGGGATCCGGGGCCACCCCTGAGAGCTGCTTAATAGGGGAGACGGCCTGGCCCGTGGATGGATCTGCAGGGATCGGGCCCACAGGGGATCCCACAGCCGCTGATGTGCCCTGGTTCTGACCCACGGCTTTAGGGACCGGCTGTGCCCGAGAGGCATCCCCAGCCAAAGGGTGGTCTTGGAAGGGAGGCACCAACTGGACCCGCTTGAGCCGGGCCTGGGGTGGCCCCGGTGCCGCTGGGCACAGGGAGGGCGACTCTGGGGCTGCAGCGGGGGCCGGGGGGACCTCCCGGGTGGGAGGGTACACGACCGGGCGAGCAGCAGCACCGGGATCAGCCGGGGCGAGGGGGGACTCTGCCCCAAGCCAGAGCCACGACCTGCTGCACGGCCCCGATGCTGGGAGAACCACGGGGGCGCTGGGCACCAAGTCAGGTAACTCCCAGCTGGCTTCAGGTCGGGCAGCCTCTGGGCGCTGCATGGCCTGGAGGCTCGGCCCCCATCTCGGAGCCACGAAGGTGGGAGGGGGCTTGACTGGGACTTTGGGGTCCCCAGCCGGGTCGGGAGCTGTGAGGACTGGAGGGATCTCGGGCAGGGTGGGAGGGAGCTCAGCTGCGGAGTCGGGGTCCCCAGTCAAGTCGGGAGCTGCCGGGAAGGAAGGGGGCTCAGATGGAGTGTCGGGGTCCCCAGTCAGGTCGGGAGCTGTGAGGACTGGAGGGATCTCGGGCAGGGTGGGAGGGAGCTCAGCTGCGGAGTCGGGGTCCCCAGTCAAGTCGGGAGCTACCGGGAAGGAAGGGGGCTCAGATGGAGTGTCGGGGTCCCCAGTCAGGTCGGGAGCTGTGAGGACTGGAGGGATGTCGGGCAGGGTGGGAGGGGACTCAGCTGGGGTGTCGGGGTCCCCAGTCAGGTCGGGAGCTGCTGGGACGGGAGGGATCTCGGCCAGGGTGGGAAGGGGCTCAGATGGGTCGTCGGTGTCCCCAGCCAGGGCAGCAGCTTCTTGTGGGATCCACAGGGCGAGACCTTGAAAAACAAACCCAGTTAAATCCCACTGACAGAGCCCGGTGCCACCCCCACAGCTGAGCCACGCCCCTGCCCCTGCCCGCGAGGTTTGGGCCTGCCAAGCTCAGCACTAGACGCTGCTTGGGCTGGTGGGGGAGCTCCCTCAGCCGGCAGCGGCTGGAGGGTTTTATCCTCTGAGCCGGACCAACCAGCAGGGGGCGACAGAGTCCTGCCCCCACCCTCGATGCGTCACCTGCCCCAGTGCATTCTGGGAAATGCCCAGCGTGCCTGGGCCAATGGGATGCAGCGTGGCACCAGCGATGCATACTGGGAAACGTCCCGCCCCGCTGTGCATTATGCCCCAGTGCATTCTGGGAAGGTCTGGGCCACACAGCAAGCAGTCCCAGCAGGGCATTGTGGGAGACGTCCCGCCACAGGGAGAGCTGGGAAGGAGGAGGACCAGCCGAGCCAGTCACAACGGGACCCTCTGGCCCGTAGCGCTGGGCTGGCCCTGTTCCTACGCCCACAACAGAGTGGCCGATGGTTCGGGGCCTTAACATCTGGGTGGGGGAAGCCCCATCAACCCCTTTAGGGGACCCAGCCTGACCTCCCCCCCCCAATCACACATCCCTTGGGGGGGACCCAGCCCAGCCCCTTAATATCTCCCCCACACCTTGCAAGGCAGCTGTCCCCCCAACCCCCCGTTACGTACCAGGCTCTGCCCTGGGGGGTCCGTCGGGGTCCACTGGCAGCAGCAGCATCTGCACCCCGCAGCCCTGCATCCTCACCACGTCAGGCATCTGCGCCAGCCGCTGCTTGGTGGAGGCCGTGCAGCCCAGGGGCAGCGGGTGCTGGTGGGCGGCGCTGTACGCGGCACGGAACTGGAAGAGGGACATGCCCCCGGGGTGCCCGGCCAGGATGGCCCCCACCTTCCGCTTCAGCTCCCTCAGGTCCTCAGGGGGCTGGGCCCTGGACTCCTGGGTCCCCTCCTCTGCTTGCAGAACCAAGGGGGCGCTGGCCTGCCTGGCCCCGGACTCCTGGATCCCCTCCTCTGCTCGCAGGGCCAAGGGAGCGCTGGCAGGCCTGGCCCCGAACTCCTGAGTCCCCTCCTCTGCTCGCAGAACCAAGGGGGCGCTGGCAGGCCTGGTCCTGGACTCGTGGGTCCCCTCCTCTGTTCGTAGGCCTGAGCAGGTGCCGGTGGGCCGGGGTGGGCTCCGTAACCAGGCTGGGAGGCGGGGGTTGGCCCCTGGGGACTTTCCCAGCTTTCCCTGGGCGGCAGGGGCCCGGAAGGGCTCCCGGGCCGAAGGCAGGCTGGGAAGCAGAGGCCGGTTGGTGGTAGCACTGGGCAGCCGGGGGTTGAGGCAGGCGGTGGCGGGTTGGGGCGGGCGCTCCGCGGCATTCGTTGGGAGGAGGCACCTCTTGGAGCCAGGCAAGGGGCGGGCACTGCCAGGGGGCAAAGATCCAGAGCCTTTCTTCTGCCCTGGGGGGAGGGGGGGGAAAACTGCCGTCAGGGTGGGTAACAGGCACGTGGCATCCCCCAGCATGCACGGCAGCTACCGCTCTGCCTGTATCCCGCTCTGGACCCGCCTGGACTTTTCCCACGATGCACGGGAGCAAAGGCGGGTTTATGCCATGGGTGAGTTGGGGGGGGAACCCCGCGGCCTGCCCCACAGCCGGAGAGTCAGACAATAAGGAATCCAGGTCTCAGCTACCCGCAATGGCCCCATGGAGAGCTGGGGGCAGGGCTCTGGCCTGTGGAATGGAGTTCTGACAGCCAGTCCAGGAGGAGTCAGGACTCCTGGGTTCTCTCCCCTGTTCTGGGAGGGGAGTGGGGCCTAGTGGTTTGAGCAGGGGGCTATGAGCCAGGACTCTTGGGTTCTGTTCCCAGCTCTGAGTGGGATTTATTGTCCCGTTCTCCCCCCCACACACACCCCATCGTACCTGTCCCCAGCCAGACGATACACTTCGCTCCCTTCTCCGGCTGCCTGTACTCCAGCGCGGGCAGGCGCCTCTGCAGGAATCCGAGCACGTCCTCCTCGCCCTGGGAGCTGACAAACCGCTTCAGATCCAGCCCGTGTCTCTCCAGCAGCAACTCCTGCAGCTTCTGCAGCTGCAGGCCAGACTTGTATGGGCGTAGCAAGCACTTGAGCAGCGTCAGGACCTCAGTCGCACCTGCACAGAGGCCGAGGGAAGGAAGATCGCCAAGGTCAGGGGTGGGGAATGGGGCCTTTTCCCCTCTGGGGGCACCAGCTCCCACCTGGCCCCAGGGCAGGGAATGGCTGGCTCCAGGGGAAGGGATGAATCTGAGTTTCCTATGTCCTAGGTGTGGGGGGGCGGGAAAAAACAGCTACACCCCACTTCTTCCAGCACACAGGCTACAATTCCCCCACCCTCCACTAGGGGGCAGCCCCTACACATCCTCTCACTGGCCTCTAGCTATTCCCTGGATTCTGGCCCATTCGGATCCGCACCCCCCCAACTCCGGGATCCGGGGTGATCGGTTTGGCCCGTCATACACACCCGGGCAGGGAGCGTCGCCCGATCCTATTCATCGTTAACAATACTTGTACTGATGGCCAACTGATCCAGTGGGAATAAGGTTCTTGTCCCAGAATCAGGCTAATACCAAGGAGTTCGAAATCTTGGTGGGAACCTCGGGGTGTCTGGCAAGGACACGCGCACCGGAGGCAAAGCAAAGCCGTGGCGATTTTGATTAAGATCAGCAATAAAGCCAGAAAAGCTCATAACGAGAGAGGAACAATACAGTATTGGAGATATCTGGAGTACCTACTAAATCTGCATGCTCACACCCTTCCTCGAGGGCCTGGTGGGCAGAGACAAAGGTCTGATGGTCCAGGTTCCTCAACGCTCAAGAGGGACAGCAGATAACAATAGAGAAGGTGGCTCAAGTGACGGCCAGCTAGCCCCCTCCACACGGTGGTTGGCCCTATTACAGGGCCCGAATGCTATCATGAATAACCCTTCGAGGGGTTGTGAGCGCTTTGGGGGACAGGACTAAAATTCAAAATGATCTGGACAAACGGGAGAAATGGTCTGAAGTCAATAGGATGAAATTCAATAAGGACCCTGCAAAGCGCTCCACTTAGGAAGGACCAATCAGTTGCACACATACAAACTGGGAAATGATGGCCTAGGAAGGAGTACTGCAGAAAGGGATCTGGGGGTCATGGTGGATCACAAGCTAAATACCAGTCAACAGTGTCACGCTGTTGCAAAAAAACCAAACATCATTCTTGGCTGTATTAGCAGGAGTGTCGTAAGCAAGACACGAGAAATAATTCTTCCGCTCTACTCTGCAATGATTAGGCCTCAACTGGAGTATTGGGTCCAGTTCTGGGTGCCACATTTCAGGAAAGTTGTGGACAAACTGGAGAAAGTCCAAAGAGGAGCGACAAAAATGATTCAGGTCTAGAAAACATGAGCTATGAGGGAAGATTGAAAAAACCACGGGTTTGTTTAGTCTGGAGAAAAGAAAACAGAGAGGAGGTGATAAGTTTTCAAGTCCATAAAAGGCTGTTACAAAGAGGAGGGAGAAAATTCGCATTAACCCCTGAGAAGCAATGGGCTTAAATTACAGCAAGGGCGGTTTAGGTTGGACATTAGGAAAAACTTCCTGTCAGGGTGGTTAAGCACTGGAATAAATTGCCCAGGGAGGTTGTGGAATCAGCATCATTGGAAGTTTTTCAGAGCAGGTGTGATAAATGAGGGAGGAGGAGGTAGTTCCCTTTTGTAGACACCCAGCCAGCCAGTTGGCTGTGGAATCCCTCTTCGTGGTTGTTCTCTACCTACTTTTCCTGTAAAGGGTTAACAAGCCCGCAGGTAAAAGGAGCCAATGGGAGGCTAGAACGTTTTAAAATTGGGAAAAGACTTCCCTTTGTCCCTGTTGTGTTTCTCCGGGAAAGAGGGGAACAGGAAGCAGTTATGCTGTGAGAAGCTTTAAACCAGGTATGAAAAACCATCAGATCATACCTAAAGATTGCTTACCTGAAACCCCAGAAATGTAAGTAAATTAGGGAATGTCTAGGAAGACGCGATTAGGGTTATTTCTTATTGGCTTGTGGACTCCTCTGTGCTAAACCCAAATGTGTTTTGTTTTGCTTGTGACCTTTAAGCTGCACCTCAAGAAGGCTATTCTTGGTGTTTAAATTTTGTAAGTGGGTTATTTAAATCTGGCAAAAGCCTGAGTTCCCAGATGTATTTTCTTTCTTTTTGTTTTTAATAAAATTTACCCTTTTTAAGAACAGGATTGGATTTTTGGTGTCCTAAGAGGTTTGTGCGCATGTTATTTAATTAGCTGGTGGCAACAGCTGATTTCCTTTCTCAGCTCTTCCCCGGGGGGGGGGGGGGGAGGTGAAAGGACTTGAGGGTACCCCATGAGAAGGAATTCTCAAATGCACCTTCCTGGGTTTCAAGGGGTTTGCATTTGGGTGGTGGCAGCATCTACCCAGCCAAAGTCAGAGAGAAGCTGGAACCTTGGGAGTTTAATACAAGTCTGGAGTGGCCAGTGTTAATTGTTTGAATCCTTGCCGGCCCCCACTTTCTGCACCTGAAGTGCCAGAGTGGGGAATTGACCTTGATAGCAGGTTAGACAAACACCTGTCAGGGATGGTCAGATAATACTTAGTCCTGCCATGAGTGCAGGGGACTGGACTAGATGATCTCTCGAGGTCCCTGCCAGTTCTAGGATTCATTCAAGTGCTCGGCCTTCCGTGCCCAAATCTAACTTCCTCACCCTTCTCCTCGGGTGCACTTATCCGATAGGTGGGGCCCTGCCATATTCACAGCCGTGAAAAACGTGTCATGGACCGTGAAATCAGACCTGCCCCGTGAAATCTGGCTATGGGAGGAGAGGGGAGGGGAGGGGAGGGACCGGGCTGATGGCATTTTAATTCATCACCGCACCAGTCACCCCTGGCTCCAACGGGTTTTGCGGTTACCACTTCCCTGTTCCTGCCACGGCAGCTTAGAGGCAAGTGTGGGGCCGTTTCTCTACGGGATACGGGCCTGTAGGTTACAGGTGAATATAACAAAGGCAACGCAGCCCTATGGGTTACTCCCCCCCGCTCAGCACAGCCCCCTCACTTCTCTCTAGGGTGCCCAGACATCCCAATATTAGGGGTTTTACCCTCCCCTCTCCAAAAGTTTCCTGATTTTTCACATTTGCTATCTGGTCACCCTACTTCTCTCCGGCGCAGCAGCAGACTCTGGGTCCCAGTCAGCGGCGTCCCAGCTGTCGGCCACCCCTGGCTCCTGGGGGATGCCGGCAGCTGTTTTCCCGGGACAGGAAGCTGCGTGGGGATGCGGGGACCCTGGAGAGGGCAGAATGGGGCCTTCACTGCCCACCCCGAAATGACAGCCCGCCTCCCCCCTCGGCCTGCCAGGGGTCGTTTGTGGGACGGGGAAAGGGGTGACAGGGCAGAGTGGAGCGAGTCAGGGTCCCAGGTTGGTGTCACATTTTTCTGCCCTTTGGCCTTTAACCCCACAGGGCTGGTAATGGCAGATTCCTCGTGGTTAGAGCAGGGGAGGCTGGGAGCCAGGACTCCTGGGTTCTATCCCCGACTCAGAGAGGAGTGGGGGCTAGTGGTTACAGCAGGGGGGCTGGGAGCCAGGACTCCTGGGTTCTATCCCCGGCTCTGAGAGAGGAGTGGGGGCTAGTGGTTACAGCAGGGGGGCTGGGAGCCAGGACTCCTGGGTTCTATCCCCGGCTCTGAGAGAGGAGTGGGGGCTAGTGGTTACAGCAGGGGGGCTGGGAGCCAGGACTCCTGGGTTCTGAGCTTCGCTCTGGGCCACACTCCCTACCTCTCTGGAGCCACACGATGCAGTTGTTGCCCTTCTCTGGGCCCCGGAGCGTGAGTCCGGGGACATCCCGCAGGAAGGAGACCACGTCCCCGTAGCCTCTGGCCTGGCTGAAGGCCTCCAGCTCGGCTCCATGTTTCCCCACCAGCAGCTTCCGCAGGTTCTTCACCCGCATGCCAAAGGGGTAGGGGGCCAGGGCGCCCCGGATCAACGCCTCCATCGCGCCGGGCTTTGCCACCCGACGCTGGCTCTGCGTCCGCTTCGCTGGGCCCGCGGCACCCGGCCCCCCCGCTTTGGCAGGATGGGAGGGGGCGGGGAGCGCAGGGGCATTAACAGCAGCATCTGAAGAGGAGGGGAAAAGACACAAAACAGCCCCTCAATGGGGGGGACGCGAGGCCCCCACGGGTCCACCTCCGGCCAGCAGGCACAGGGCCCCCCGCCCCGGGGCAGGCCCACCCATGCATCCCCCTGCCCAGCATGGCCTCCTCACAGCCCCTAACCCCAGCTGTGCCCTGCAACCCCGCCCCCAGGAACCCTTACCCCCCCGGGCACATGCCCAGCTGTACCCTGCCCCCCCATAGGCACATGCCCAGCCGTGCCCCTCTATCCCCCCCGAGCACAGCCCCTCGCAGCTGTGTCCTCCCCGACCTTTCACACCGGGCAGGGCCCCAGCTGCATCTCCCGCCATAGGCCCAGCTGCCCGGCACCCCCCCGGCCGCTTGCCCACCTACCCGCGTCCAGCCGGGCCAGGCAGGCGTCGCCCTTGCCCGGGTCCTGCAGCCAGATGTGGGGCAGAGCCCGGAGCAGGTGCAGGGCGTCCCCGCAGCCCCGCTGACGGCTCAGCTCCTCCAGGTCCAGCCCGCGCTCGCTCCGCAGCGCCTCCTTCAGCTTGCCCACCTTCAGCCCCAGCGGGAAACGGCCCAGCACGTCCCGCACCCAGGCCGAGACCTCGGCCAAGCCTGCCACGAGACGGGGGGATGGGGGGGCTGTGAGAGCCTGCGCACGCTGAGAGCCCCCCCGTCATGGGGCACTCTGTGCATGTGCACCCAGCGCTGGGGACGAGGGGCCGTTCGGCAGCCCCCACGGGCCTGAGTCCTCGGGCGTCCCCAGAGCGGGGGCAGGGCCCAGGAGAGCACCCCACATGCTGCCCCCCACTACTCACAGTCCGCTGCCAGTATCCCCCCCCCCAGCCAGCCCCTGTACCCCGGCCACAGGCTCCCTCCAACCCCAGCCCCCTCTCAGGCCCCCGCATCAACATAAACCAGACAGCCTCCCAAAGATTTTCCCCACAAATGGCAATGGTGCCACATACCTGGCCCCCGCCAAAACAGCCCTACAGACACACCCCCCAACGCCCCCCACCCATCTCCCTCCAACATGCCCTGCCCCATAGCCCACCCAGAGATGGGCGAGGGAAAGAGACCAGCCGCCGAGCCCCACAGAACCATTCCCCAGGGGGGCAAATGGGAGCTCAGGCTATGGGGCGATGGGGGGGTGGCATTGGGGGGGCCTGGCTTGGGCTGAGTCCTCCCCGCCCAGGCTCACGCCCCACACGCGGCGGCCACACTGAGAAGCCGGCTGAGCTGCTCACCGGGCGTCTCCCCCGGGGCTCCCGTTGGCCCCCCGTCGGCAGGGGCATCGGGCGGGGGGCTGCTGCTGGGCCGGGCCGATGGGGGAGTGGGGTCTGGGGGGGGCTGTGGGGCAGGGGGCGTCACAGCCTCACCTAAAGGAGGGGAGAAGATACAAGAGCACCTCAGTGGGAGTGAAAAGACATGTACACCCGGCCCCCACACATCCCCCTCCCACCAGCGGGCACGTCCCCCTCCCCTCCCCCAGCTCCTGCCACTGGGCATGTCCCCCTCTCCCCTCCCCTCCCCTAGCTCCCCACCCCCGGGCACAGCCCCCTGCCCTGCAACAGGCCCACCTATGCCTCCCACCACCAGGAACAGCCTCCCCACACCCCATAATCTCCGTTGTGCCCTGCTAACCCCCCACCACCAGGAACCCCCACTCCCTGGGCACATGCCCAGCCATGCCTCCCCCCTCCCCACCCCCCGAGAACATGCCCAGCCGTACCCTACCCCCTCCCACATGGACCAGAGCCCCCCTCCCAGCCACGTACTCCCCCAGCTTCCACGGCCCTAGCTGTCCCCCCCAGCCGCTTGCCCACCTACCCGCGTCCAGCTGGGCCAGGCAGGCGTCGCCCTGGCCCAGGTCCTGCAGCCAGACGTGGGGCAGAGCCCGGAGCAGGTGCAGGGCGTCCCCGCAGCCCCGCTGACGGCTCAGCTCCTCCAGGTCCAGCCCGCGCTCGCTCCACAGCGCCTTCTTCAGCTTGCCCACCTTCAGCCCCAGCGGGAAACGGCCGAGCACGTCCCGCACCCAGGCCGAGACCTCGGCCAAGCCTGCCACGAGACGGGGGGGATAGGGGGGCTGTGAGAGCCTGCGCACGCTGAGAGCCCCCCCGCCATGGGGCACTCTGTGCGTATGCACCCAGCGCTGGGGACGAGGGGCCGTTCGGCAGCCCCCGGGCCTGAGTCCTCGGGCGTCCCCAGAGCAGGGACAGGGCCCAGGAGAGCACCCCACATGCTGCCCACCACGAGGAACAGCCTCCCCACACCCCATAATCTCTGTTGTGCCCCAATTCCCCCCTACACACACAGCAGGAACCCCCACTCCTGGGCACATGCCCGGCCGTACCCTGCCCCTGTAGATAAATCTCCGCATTAAGCATCTTTGCGTAACTGCGTATCGTTTTCATCATTTTCATATGACTTTTGTATTATGCCTCTTCATACAACCTTGTACACCTCTACCCCGCTAGAACACGACCCAGTAGAACACGAATTTGGATATAACATGGTAAAGCAGCGCTCCGGGGGGGGGGGGGGGGGGGGGAGAGTGGGCTGCGCACTCCGGTGAATCAAAGGAAGTTGGATATAACGCGGTTTCACCTATAACGTGGTAAGATTTTTTTGGCTCCTGAGGACAGCGTTATATCGGGGTAGAGGTGTATCAAGTCTTTCCACATATAACCTCCATTTTCATACAACTTTATATCAAGTCCTTTGATATGGGAACTTTGTACCAAATCCTTATATAGAAACTTTGGGCTGGTCTACACTGGGGTGGGGGGAAATCGATCTAAGATACGCAACTTCAGCTACGTGAATAGCGTAGTGAAGTCGAAGTATCTAGATAGATTTACCTTGGGTCCACACGGCGCGGGATTGATGGCCGCGGCTCCCCCGTCGACTCTGTTACCGCCGCTCGTTCTGGTGAAGTTCCGGAGTCGACGGTGAGCGCGTTCGGGGATCGATATATCGCGTGTTAACGAGACGCAATATATCGATCCTTGATAAATCGATCGCTACCCGCCGATACGGCGGGTAGTCTGGACGTACCCTTTGTATTGAGCCTTGGTATAATGTTATAGCCCCTAAGGATAGTTAAGGTAGAAGAAAACTGTCTTTTCGCTAGTAGAATAATATCTGCCCCCTTTTAATCAATTGCCCTGTTGAATGAACGAGGTGTGAATGGGTAAGGCCTGGAAGGCAGCACCTCCAGACAGCTGCAACAGTTGGAGAGGGGATGGAAGCCAGACCCAAGAACAATAAAACTTGTCAAGTGGGCTCATTAAAGAAGATCCGACATACTGAGGGCCTTGGGAGTTAGAAGCGAGCACCTTCTTTTGAAAACACCTTCTTTGAAAATAAATGTGGCAGCATTAAGACAACACCCAGAAGGATGCACCACAGATGATATATATCTTCTTACTGTACTTTCCACTACATACAGCCGATGAAGTGGGGTTTAGCCCACGAAAGCTTATGCACAAATAAATTTGTTAGTCTCTAAGGTGCGACAAGTACTCAAGTGTCAGAGGGGTAGCCCTGTTAGTCTGGATCTGTAAAAAGCCACGTCCTCCCCACACCTTCCACGGCCCCAGCTGCATCTCACCCCAGCTCCCGCCCAGCTGCTCGGCACCCTCCCAGCCGCTTGCCCACCTACCCACGTCCAGCCGGGCCAGGCAGGCGTCGCCCTGGCCCGGGTCCCGCAGCCAGAGGTGGGGCAGAGCCCGGAGCAGGTGCAGGGCGTCCCCGCAGCCCCGCAGACGGCTCAGCTCCTCCAGGTCCAGCCCACGCTCGCTCCGCAGCGCCTCCTTCAGCTTGCCCACCTTCAGCCCCAGCGGGAAACGGCCCAGCACGTCCCGCACCCAGGCCGAGACCTCGGCCAAGCCTGCCACGAGACGGGGGGATGGGGGGGCTGTGAGAGCCTGCGCCAGCTGAGAGCCCCCCCGTCATGGGGCACCCTGTGCGTGTGCACCCGGCCCTGGGGGCGAGGGGTTGTTCGGCAGCCCCCGGGCCCGAGTCCTCGGGCGTCCCCAGAGCGGGGGCAGGGCCCAGGAGAGCACCCCACATGCTGCCCCCCACTCTTCACAGTCCGCTGCCAGTGTGTCCCCCCAGCCACCCCCTGTATCCCGGCCACAGGCATCCCCACAGCACCCCCACACACACACAGCCCGCACAGCCTGCTCCCTCCACCCCCATCCCCTCACAGAACCCCACCCCACCAACCTGCTCCCCCATCCCCAGTCCCCACACCCCACCAACCTGCTCCCTCCATCCCCAGCCCCCCCCACAGCTCCCAACCTGCTCCCCCATCCCCATCCCCCCCACCCCTCACCTCACCAACCTGCTCCCCCATCCCCAGCCCCCCCACAACCACCTACCCCACCAAACTGCTCCCTGCATCCCCAGCCTCCCCGACATCCCCCTACCCCGCTCCCTCTAACCCCAGCCCCCCCACCAACATGAACCCAACAGCCCCGAAGATGTCCCCCACAAATGGCAATGGTGCCACACACCTAGCCCCCGTCGACACAGACCCACAGACTCCCCCCCCAACACCCCCAGCCATCTCCCTCCAACGTGCCCTGCCCCATAGCCCCCCCAGAGATGGGTGAGGGAAAGAGACCAGCCGCCGAGCCCCACAGAGCCCTTCCCCACGGGGGCAGACGGGAGCTCAGGCTATGGGACAATGGGAGGTGGCGTTGGGGGGCCTGGCTTGGGCTGCGGCCTCCCCGCCCAGGCTCACGCCCCACACGCGGCGGCCTCACTGAGAAGCCGGCAGAGCTGCTCACCGGGCGTCTCCCCCGGGGCTCCCGTCGGCCCCCCGTCGGCAGGGGCATCGGGCGGGGGGCTGCTGCTGGGCTGGGCCGATGGGGGAGCGGGGTCTGGGGGGGGCTGCGGAGCAGGGGGCTTCACAGCGTCACCTAAAGGAAGGGAGAAGAAACAAGAGCACCACAGTGGGAGTGAAAAGACAAGTACACCCGGCCCCCACACGTCCCTCACCCCCCCAGCTGTCCTCACCGGGCACGCCTCTGCCCCCCAGCTCCTGCCACCGGGCACGTTCCCCTCCCCCCACAGCTTCCACCACTGGGCATGTCCCGTCCCCCCCCAGCTCCCACCACCGGGCACGGCTATCCCTCATAATGGGCACAGGCCCGGCTGCCGCTTCCACCTTTCCTACCATATTTTTTGGTCAAAAGACTGAGGAGAAAAGCATCACGTTTGCAAAACAAACAGAAGAAAGGGGGGGGGGGGGAGATATTTCTGTCCCCCCAGAAAGCGCTAACAGAGTCCCTTTGGTGAAGAAAACTGTGGGGAACGGAGGCTTTTGTCAAACATCGGAGTGAAAAAAAAACCAACTCGAGTTTGTCCGAAAAACCCTGAGGCCACGTCTACACTACGGACGTCAGAGCAGCGCAGCCATGGGGCCGTGTCTGCGGGGCTGTAACCCCGCCGCACCGATTATAGCACCGGAACGGGGGTTTGCTGGGGGAACTTCGCTCCCCGCATAACGGGAACCACATTGACGGACACATTCATCCTCCGCCTAGTCAAGTCTACTCCGGGGCCAGGGCAGCGAGGCTGCGGGGCTCAGAAGCGCGGTTGGTTCACACCCCTGAACGCCGCAGCTCCGTCGACCGACGTTTTACGGGTAGACCAGGCCCGAGGAAACTGAAAGTCGCCGTTTGTGAAGAAAGCTGAGGAAGAAAGGAGCGACTCTTGTCAAAAAATGCTGTGGGAAAACATTGCTTTTGTTAATAATCCGAGAGAAAACCATTGCACGTGTCAAAAAACGTGAAGGGGGAAAAAAAGTAATTTTGGTCAAGACAATGTGAGAAAAAAGGAGCGGCTTTTCTCAAAAAAAAAAAAAAAAACAGAGGGGGGGAAAGGTCGCTTTTGCCAAACAATGTGAAGTAAAAAAGTGACTTTTGTCAAGAAAACAGATGGAAAAATGTCACTTTTGTCAAAAAAAAATATGGAGGGAAAAACCTCGCTTTTGTCAAAAATCAGAGAAAAAATGGCTGATGTCAAAAAAGAGTGAGGGAAAAAAGTCGCTTTTCTCAAAAAAAAAAAAAAAAAAAAAGTGGAGGGGGGGAGGTCACGCTTGTCAAGAAAACATGAGGCAAAAAGGACTCACTGTGCTCCAGATTTTCCATAGAAAATTTCAAGTTTTCAGTGAGCTGTTTCAATTTAGAAAAGTCACTGCGGTGCTTCATGGGAGTTGTGGTTCAGATGCCTTGTGACTGCCATTCTCCTCTACAGCCCAGGCTCCCTGGTCGGACTACATCTCCCACAATGCACCATAGCCTCTATTCTTGGTGGCGGGAGGTGGTGCATGATGGCAGTAGGACAGTGCATTGTGGGAGATGAAATCTCATGGGGGAGGAAGCCCAAAGGGCCATCTAGTCCATTTGGCCTCAGAGGAAGATGCGGGATGTCCATTGGTGTGAGCAGTGGGATAACCTGCCCTCATCCTACCTAAGACCAGTTCAGCCCTGACGCCTGGACCGTATCCCTCTCTCCTCACCCTTCTGAAGCTGGACAAGACACTTTTCCCCTCTCTCCAGCCCCTGCAGCCTGATCCCACGCAGCCTGGTCAGATAGTCCAGGGTGCTCAGATATCCCTGTTGCTGGCTGAATTCCTCCAAGTTCACCCCGTGCCTCTGCCACATGGCCTTCCTCAGACTGAAGACCCGCAGGCCATTGGGGAAGGAGCCCAGGGTGCTGCAGAGCAGCGGCAGGGGGTCTGTGACGTCTGGCAAGACAGAGACACCATGAGAGATACTGGGCAGCAGGATACAGACAGGCCATTGGCCATGTTTCCCCAGCATGCACTGGGGGAGACACAGCTGGGTGCGGAGAGGCCAGTGTGCCATTGGCCAGGGGCTCTCTCCACATTCAGGAAGGGGGCCGGGCTGGGGCAGCCCTACAAGAAACCATCTCCCCACTCACTCTTCTTAAAGGTACAGCTCAGGACACGACACTTCTCTCCCTTCTCGGGGTTCCAGAGTTCGATACCCGGCATCTCCTGCAGGAAGGACACGACTCCCTGGTACCCCCCGTCCTGGCTGAATGCCAACAGGTCCACCCCATGCTCCTTCCGCAGCCTCTTCGTCAGCGGCTTCACCCTCATACCCTTGGGGTGGCATCTCAGAGTGTGAGAGACGTGGGTCAAGACTTCACCCAAGTCTGCACGGAGGGAGGGAGACGGCGGTGCTGAGCAACGGGAAGGGGAGCCCCTCCCGCCCACAAGACCCCAAACCTATGCCCTTGGAGAGCACCACCCAGAGAGACAATGTGTGGACATTGGCCAGGTTTTCCCAGCATGCACCATGGCAGTGACGGCTGGGTGGTAGGGTATGGACAGGCCATTGGCCACATTTTCCCAGCATGCCCTGGGGCAGCGCCTGCCTCCTTAGGGAGGGGCATGGAGGGAGCAGCCTTTGGATCCGGTCCAGCCCTCGGCCTCTCTGCTGAACCTGTTCTAACTGGACCGAGAATCAGCAACTCATAACATGCAGGATCCTAACTACCCAGAGTCCTCCAGGGTGGGCAGCGCCTACCTTCCCCTGGGGCCTCACCTGGATTTGTCATTGATGTCGGGGGTACGTCTGCGGGATCCAGGCAGGCAGTAGCCACGGGGGGCAGAGTGGGATCGGGGGCTGCATCAGGAGGGGCGTCCATGTGGGGCCCGGTCCAGAGCTCGGGCGAAGGAAAACCAACAGAATCCAGAGGTGGTGGAGTGGGCGTAGATCCAGCTGGGAAGAGAAGAGGGGGGAAGGTGGTAAAAAAAGAAAGAAAGAAACAGAAGGAAGGAAGGAAATAAAAGAGAAGAGAAACAACAACAACAAAAGAGAAAACTCGAGGGTAAAAAGAGTCATTTTGGCAACATAACAACAGGAAAAAAAATCATTTTTGTAAAAAATGAGAACAAGTCACTTTTACCCAAGAGAAAAAGACCAAAGCCAGTCGTTTCTGTCCAAATCTTCCACGGAAAATTTCAAGTTTTCATTAAAAAAACAAAATGTTTCCATTCAGAAAAGTCGCCGGGGTGCGTTATGCCCCCCCGATTCTACCCTACAGCAGAGCCTCCCTGATTGGACTGCATCTCCCACAGTGCACCAGGGTCCCCGCTCTTGGGGATAGGAGGCTGCACTGTGGGAGATGCCACGTCGCTGGGGAGCGTGACGCGGACGTGCCCAGACAGGTATATTACACCTGCTTCTGGCCACCCTCCTGAGACGTCACCGAAGGGGGCTGAAAGCTAAGGGCTGGCCGATCCTTGTGGCTAGCGTGAGGTGTTTGTACAGGAAGGAGTTTAAGTGATACCTAAAACGTAGGATATTATGTTCTGAAACTGCTGGAGATGAAGCATGTCCCCCGAGGCAGGGCGGGTCTCGGCTAACTCAGTTGAGAATGAGAACAATCAAGTATCTTTCCACCCAGCCCTGCTGGGTTTACAGGCTGGAGCAGGTACGCACCTAAGCGTTTACAAAGAAAAGAACCCCCAAGAAAAGACTCTGAATAGGAGACCCTCTGGGCTGAGCTGAAGATAATGAAATGAAAAGATAATGAATGAGACTGTAGGGCAAGAAAACTGTCCGCTTAACTGCATAGCTCAGGGGTGTGAGGACACCTCCCTGAAGCATTGTAGAGTTTCAAACGTAGACACACCCCATCCTACAAGAGAAAAAGAAATGGGCACAAGATGGTATCGTTCCAGAGGAGATATTTTGCCAGCATGAGTGCCTCATGAAATCCCAGCTCTCCGAGCCGGACAAGCGTTATATGGACCGACCTTTGGGTGAGAAATACCTCAGGAGAGAGGGAAGGAACTTGTTAATAAACTAGAAGCTGAAGATGGCGTGTTCTGTTTTACTTTCCCCTGCAACCTTATGTTGGCCAACCCTTCTTTGAATCGGTCTCAAGCGCCGTTAAATAAACTTCAATTTGGTTTGACTCTAGATGCCTCTAAGGCCACGTCTACATGACGTAATTCTGTCAGCACACAGCTGTGTCAGCAGTGCGCGTCCCGGTCAGGAAAGCTTGCATCCATTGTACTGTCGGCGTGGGGCATAGTGGGACGGCTCCTGAAAGTAGGGTGACCAGATAGAAAGTGTGAAAAATCGGGACGGGGGTGGGGGGTAATAGGTACCGATATAAGAAAAATTCCTAAATATCAGGACTGTCCCTATAAAATCGGGACATCTGGTCACCCTACCTGAAAGCCGGTAACATGACTTGAGCAACCCGGCGTCTACACTGACACCGTGTCGACCTAACTACATCACAGACAAGAGTCCCTCATCCTGCCACCAGGTGGTAGCAATTCACCCAGGACACCTCGGTTAAGCCCAGAAAGTGTCCTGGGTCAGCCCAAGACAATACACTCTAATGAGCCTCAGAGGAAGGTGCAAGATACCCATTGGTCCTCGTCGTTAATCAAGACCAGTTCAGCCCTGACGCATGGAGCCCCATCCCTCTCGCCTCATCTTTTAGAAGCTTAACGAGACACTTTTCCCCTCTCTCCAGCCCTGTAGCCTGATCCCACGCAGCCTGGTCAGATAGTCCAGGGTGCTCAGATATCCCTGTTGCTGGCTGAATGCCTCCAGGTTCACCCCGTGCCTCAGCCACATGGCCTTCTGCAGGCTGAAGACCCGCAGACCATTGGGGAAGTAGCCCAGGGTGCTGCAGAGTAGCGGCAGGGGGTCTGTGACGTCTGGCAAGACAGAGACGCCATGAGAGATACTGGGCAGCAGGATACAGACAGGCCATTGGCCAGGTTTTCCCAGCATGCACTGGGGCAGAGACGGCTGGGCGGTAGGACATGGACAGGCCGTTGGCCCGGTTTTCCCGGGGTGCACTGGGGCAGCGCCTGCCTCCTTAGGGAGGGGCATGGAGGGAGCAGCCTCTGGATCCGGTCCAGCCCTCGGCCTCTCTGCTCAGCCTGTTCTAACCGGACCGAGAATCAGCAACTCATAACATGCAGGATCCTAACTACACAGAGTCCTCCAGGGTGGGCAGCGCCTACCTTCCCCTGGGGCCTCACCTGGATTTGTCATTGATGTCGGGGGTACATCTGCGGGTACGTCCAGGCAGGCAGCAGCCACGGGGGGCAGAGCGGAATCGGAAGCTGCGTCAGGAGGGGCGTCCATGTGGGGCCCGGTCCAGAGCTCGGGCAAAGGAAAACCAGCGGGATCCAGAAGTGGTGGAGTGGGGGTAGATCCAGCTGGAAAGAGAAGAGGGGGGGAAGGTGGTAAAAAAAAAGGAAAGAAACAGAAGAAAGGAAGGAGATAAAAGAGAAAAGCAACAACAAGAAAAAATAGAAAACTCAAAGGTAAAAGAAAGAGTCATTTTGGCAACAAAACAGAAAAAAAAAGTCATTTTTGTAAAAAATGAGAACGAGTCACTTTTACCCAAGAGAAAAAAAACCAAAAACAGTCGTTTCTGTCCAAATCTTCCATGGCAGTGATGGCTGGGTGGTAGAGTTTGGACAGGCCGTTGGCCACATTTTCCCTGCATGCCCTGGGGCAGAGATGGCTGGGTGGTAGGATATGGACAGGCCATTGGCCACATTTTCCCTGCATGCCCTGGGGCAGAGGTGGCTGGGTGGTAGGATATGGACAGGCCATTGGCCACATTTTCCCTGCATGCCCTGGGGCAGAGATGGCTGGGTGGTAGGATATGGACAGGCCATTGGCCAGGTTTTCCCAGCATGCACGGGGGCAGACATGGCTAGGCAGTAGGGTACGGACAAGGCTAACATGCAGTTGGCCAGAATTTCAGAGCATGCACTGGGACACCATCTGCCTCCCTACAGAGGAGCGGTGGGAGCTTAGCCTCTGTGTCTGATCCAGCCCAGGCCGAGACCCAGAGACACACAACACCAGGATCCCAGCTACCCACAATTCCCCAGGGCAGGCAAAAGCAGCGACCCCCCACCCCAGACGTCACCTGGATTTATCCTTGACATCAACCACGGCGCACCAGGATCCAGGTGAGCAGCCGTCACCAGGGGGTGAACGAAATCGGGGGCTGCGTCAGCGGGGGCATCCGGCGAGAGGACGTCCCAGGGCTCGGCCAAAGGAAACCCGGAGAGATCCAGAGGTGGCTGTGGGGAGATGGAGCCAGCTGGGAAGCGAAAAGAGGGAAGGTTAGAGAAAGGAGGGGGGGGAAAAAGAGGAGAAAAACCAGAGACAAAAAAAAAGGGAAAAGGAGAAAGAGAGGGGGGGAAAGAGACGTGTAATTAACTCTATTAAATAATGTGGAAAATGTAACTCTTCTCTATTTAACAGTGTTCTAAGAAAACACCAAAGGGAATTTTTCAGCTTTCAAAACTTGTAACAAAAATACAAATCAGAAAGTTGGTTTGTGTCACCTTGGCCTGCAGAGATAACAGGGCAAAAGCCAAATGGGGGATTCACTAGCCAGACCTCCACCTCCCTGGTAAAACAGACGAGGGAGCACGAAACACGCTGGACACGCAGCGACGCCAAGAGGAAAAGCCAACACAACCTGTCGTAAGACGCAGGAAGACACATGAACGCAATGAAAACCCAGCGTTCATTAAGACGAATCGTAATAGTGAAAATAAATAAAAAAGGTACCAAGCAACGGTTTAGCCAACTAAGGGAAAAAACGCAGCCGTTCAAAGAATTTTACGCTGGCATGTATGGAATTATATTTAAGATATGTTGGTGGAGACAGCCGTTTCAGTGATCTGCGCCTGCCTCATGTCACAAGACACGGGGGATAAAAACGGTGGGTTTGACCAAAGGGGAATAAATCAACATAAGACTTACACCAGATTGGACCGGCTTCAATCTAACACCAACAGCACCAGCTACCTGTGCCCTAAGGCTGAATAATTTATCGTCACGCTGCCCTGCTCTATCGGCCTTATTTCCTTTTTATGCTTAATTAAAGTAGTAACATATTGTCCTAACGTGTGCATATTAAAGCTCAAAACTGGTTGAGCTTGGTAATTGGTGTGGACGGTGCTGTCTGTGGCCAAATGCATCACATGCCCCTTTGCTGCCAGGATAACAGCCTCCTACTGCTAGCGGCCGCTAGACCTCCTCCTTTAGCTCCAGTGGCAAAGCCCTGTGCTCTTGGTGCCAAAGATCCCAAGTTCAATCCCTCCTTACCTCCCCCTGGTGTCCCCGGCTGCCCCTGGGAAGAATTGGCGATGACCAGAGACCCTCCATCCCACAGCAAGCTGCTCTCCCACGAGTCCAGGCTCTCGGCAGCCGGGATAGGGGCGCAGAGGTCCCAGGACATTGGGGAGTCATGCCGGAGGAAGAAGGGAAGCGGCACGAAGCCTGCATGTGAGAAGCAAGTACCTCTGTGAGCCCAGAGCGGCCCGCA